>NC_140488.1:99845847-100445847 GCF_964271855.1 Acomys minous
ATTTGCTCTAAGCTACTCTTTAATTCACGTGTCATCCAAACCATGGCTTCTCAGGAGGAAGGTGAGAAAGTGGCCTTGGTCTAAGTGGAACCCTCCTCCCCTGATACACAAAGAATGGCAGGTACTCAGAGCATATAGAATCCACCTTCCTTGTTAAAGGGAGATGACAATGAAAGAAAAAAAAGAAGAAGCTCAGAGAGTCTACCTGGCCCAAGGGGCAAAACTAAACTTCGAGTGGATTGGCTGCCTTGTTTTTGTTTTGGGTTTTTTTTTTTTTCTTTTTGGTTGGTTGGTTGGTTCATTGGTTGGTTTTCTTTTTTGTTTGTTTGTTTGGTTGGTTGGTTTGGGTTGGGTTTTTTTGTTTTTTGTTTGTTTGGTTTTTTTTTTCTTCTATAATCTTCTGCTTAAAGATGAGATGGAAGACTGGGTTTTAGGGTGTTAATCCACCATCTTCTCAAACTGACATTTATCTGGGGGCAGGGGAAGCCCCACAATTTAATGATCCGATTGTTAGTACTTGCCTATATGCCAAGTGACATGGACAGGTTCTGATTTCTTTCTAGGCTTCATTAAGAAATGAAGATATTCTTGCTTAGGGGAAGTACAGCTTGACATGTTTCATGTTTTTGTCATGTTAAGAGAGTCTTTCTCCTTGGTTCCAAGTGTTAGACTTCCAATTAGACCCATCTTCCAGGAGTTCCTACTATGCCAAAGATAGTGGTTATCAGTCAGTAAGCTGCACAGAATGGGCAGGGAAAAGGCAGAGAGAGGCTGCTAGGGAAAGAGTGGAATCTAGAGGACCTTTCCCAAAGCATTACAAAATTAATTACATATAATTTTTAAAATACTATTAAAAGACAGTAAAGAACAAGGCAGAAACATGTCCCCAACCCCACACCCTGGGGCCGCAATGGCGCAGGTACAGAGTCAATCCAGGATGCCAAAAAGTGACCAATGATTCATCTATACAACTACAACACAACCCTTGGGTGGAAATTTTCACATGCTAATGAGACATGCAATGAATGAATGAATGAATGTAACAGCATACACACAAAACAGCCATGCTGTATGGGGGAAATACCTCACTATATGCCATAAAAGCCCCCATATTTCATTTGCACTACCAAAGCTTTTTTTCATTCCAATAGCCCTTGGAAGTAAGCCTGTCTTTTACTAATAAACTCTCTGATCCTTCTGCAGTTGTAGCTTTCCTGCATTCTCTGTTCTAGAACACAATCAGTGGAGTCTTGTAAGGCATGCTAACCAAATCCTGATTACCAGGACCAAGCTACCTGCAGGAAGAAAGTTGGCTGTACTCAGGTATAGGTTCATAGCCCAGCTAGCAGGAGTTCACTTCTATAGGAACATCGACATTAAACCAGTGTGGTGGTGCACTCCAGAGGCAGAGGCAAGCAGATCTCCCTGGAGTTAATTTGACATAACAACTTAATTTACATAACAAGTTTCAGGCTAGCCAAGGATAGACAATAAGACCCTGTCTCTCGGAAAAAGTTGGCATTTAAATGAAGATATTAGTGCTAATCATCCATGATTAAAAGCCCACAGGTGCTACAAAAGCTAAAGAATCACTGAACAAGCTGGGCGTAGTGACACATGCCTTTAATCCCAGGCAGAGGCAGGTGGATCTCTGAGTCAGAGGCCAGCCTGGTCTACAAAGTGAGTCCAGGACAGCCAGCACTTGATATACAGAGAAATCCTGTCTCAAAAAAGAAAACAAAACAAAACAACAACAAACACACACACACACACAGACACACACACAATCACTGAACATTTTAATTTTTTTCTTTTTTCTCTCTTATTTTCCTCCTGGTTTTAGCACTATAGAATCATTTTTTTTAATTAATTTAAAATTTTACTTTTTCCTGTGGGGGTGGGGCAGGAACGATGGAACATGTATGCTACAGTAGCCATGTGGAAGTTAGAAAACAAAATTTCAGAGTCATTTTGTTCCTCCACAATGGGACTCCAAGATTGAACTCTGCTTGTCCAGCAAGTGCCATTACCCACTGAGCCATTTCACTGGCCCTAGAATTTTGATAGTTCAGAATAAAATTTTCCTATGTTTACTAGAAACAAAGAGTGAGTGGAGCAATCTCAGAACTTTTTTTTTTTTTTAAAGAATTTAGCGGGTGGTAGGGAAGAAAATTTAGTGTGCTTGTCTAGTGTTTCATAAAAGGACGCCAGCTGTGTTGTTTTTCATTCAAGAATTATAAGGCCAAAAATGGATTTACTCACTAATAAATATCCATTCCCTTAGTCTTTATTGCCGTATTGTCTTTCAGCAAAAACAGTGCTGCCCCAGATGCTGAGATCTTTGCCATATGTAAACTGACATCTTTTTTTTTTTAATTTATTTTCTTTACATCACAACCTGACTTTCCCCTAACTCCTCTTCTCCCAGTTCTCCCTCTCATCTTAGCTCCCCCTGTGCCCTCCCTTTCTTTTCATATCACATTGTAGTAGGCCTGGGTGCATCTTCTTCTACTAGGTCTAGATGAGGCAGACCAGAAAACTAACAGTTTGAAGAGGATCAAGGAGGGGATTGGGTATATACTCACTTATATCTGCATATTAGCCCAAGGGGCATGTCCCACGAAAGCCTTCACTTACCAGGAAACTGAGACAGAGGGGAGGACATCCTATTGGGACTCTAGATGAGAGAATCATGGGAGAAAGGCAAAGTAGAAGAATCCAGAGGGTCCTAGAAGCCTACAAGTAGAACATTATGATAGGCAGATTTGGGCACAGGGGTCCCTCTCAAACTAAGGCACCAGCCAAGGACAATACAGGCGGTAAACCTTAAACCCCTACCCAGATCTAGCCAATGGACAGAACATTCTCCACGGTAGAGTGGAGAGTGGGACATTACTTTCTCACATACTCTGGTGCCTCACCTTTGACCATGTCCCCTGGAGGGGGAGACCTGGTGGCAATCAGAGGAAGGACAGCAGGTTACCAAGAAGAGACTTGATACCCTATGAACATATACAGGGGGGGTAATCCCCCTCAGGAACAGTCATAGGGGAGGGGACTAAGGGGAAAATGGGAGGGAGGGAAGGATGGGAGGATACAAGGGATGAGATAACCATTGAGATGTAACAAGAATAAATTAATAAAGGAAAAATAAATAAATAAATAAATGGAGGGGATTGAGAGGAGGGTGGGGAGAGGAGAGGAGAGAACAGAAGAGGAGAGGTGAGGAGAGGGAGAGGGAGAGGGAGAGGAGATTTTAGAGACTAGCATGAAAGGGAAACTGTTTTTCTTGATATGGCTCCTGTTTGACTTGGGGAGCCTTTCCCCCAAACATTCATCAATAAAAGAACAAGAATTGTCACTGGGCCTGCAAAGCTAATCACCAAATGTGACTTCAGTCCCCTACACACCCAGCGGAAGTTTCTGGAAGCAGTTTCTCAAGATTCATCCTTTTTCCACAGCCTTCGTGATCCTTGTATACAACCTCCTCTCCCACACAGCCTGTCTTCCCTGCCAGCCAGTCTGTAAGGTTACAAGTAAGATTCCAAAGAGTTCATTAGTGAGTCATGGCAGATATATATGCCCTTTGGATTTTAGCATTTAACCAAAGCCTCTCTCTAGAAATGTTGTTTATTTGTTTAGAAATAGGGTCTTTTATAACCAAAGGCTGGCCTCAAACTCACTGTGTGGACAACAATGACTTTCCAGTCCTCCTGTCTCGACCTCCTAAGTGCTAGGATTATAGGCATCTGCCATACTACTATTATATACAGTGCTGGGACTCAAGTCCTGGGCTTATTGCATACAAGGATAGTAATTGAGCTCAATACAAATTGGGCTACAGCTCCAGACTCAAAACATTGTCCCCAACTGAGGGCAAGTTTACTTCCTAGGCAGTATGAAGCAACATATAGATGTATTTGAGGTTGTAAACTACGTGGAGGTAGGCATGAGTGCTGCTAAGCACTCCACCATGTACAAGACAGTCTAAACTTCCAACAGTGCCTTCCTTGGGAACTGCTGCTGCTGCTGGTTAGTGGCATCTCATAGCAAGTAACAGAAATGCTGTTTCCATTAAATCAGTCCTGTTAGAAAGGAACAGGAGTTCAAGAAGAATAAAGTCCACTAAGAATCCACCAGGAAAACATGTACAGTCACTATATGGACAGAAGAACCCTCCAAGGTTTCTAGAATTGCCCTCCCATTATGCAAATGTCATCTTCGAAGCTTCCATCTTTTCAGTGTAATTCCATCATGACTAAAACCATATCGATTTTAATATTATCTGTCTTTACTCTTTTGAAAAAATACAAATGCTATGGCCAAGCTCTTTAAAATCTACCTGCCTGTGCTATGAGGATCACCTTACCTATATCCCATATTGCAGTGTTGGTTTGTATATATTATGAGAGTAGCGAGAGCATACAAAGCTGTAAATGTAGTCTATTTCTTTCCAAAGTCATATTCAATCCATCTAAGTGTCTTTCCCTCACAGGCATAATGTGCCAGTTAGAACCAAGGCTTTTACTCTGAGCATACACAGCTTCCAATTATTAACTCTGTTTTTACAACTGAAGTCAGATAAGCATCTCATAAACCAAGAGAACATGCGTACGGAAGGGTAAGCACTAGGTACATGATTCTTTTCATTTGTTAAGGTGACCTTAACTGAGGTAAGAGAACTCAGAGCTAAGGAAGATACATAGTGAAGGGGGAAACATAGGAGACAAAGGACAGATCCTCACTCTGTCCCAAGCCTCAATATCATCAGGGCTGGATCAACCTTCTAGGACCTCATTACTTTTGCTTAATTTGTCACAAGATGGCAGCCACATCTCAAACAGACATTTCTGCACAGAGTAATCTCTCGAGGCAGAAGGAGTACGAAGCTACCTTTTACTGCTCTTCATCTGTAAGGTAATTAGGTCTTTGCCCAGCTCTGGCCTCATTAGTTCCTCAGTTTACATTAGTCAAGCAGAATCATGCATCCACTCCTTACAAGCAATGAAGGCCAGAAATATAGGTGCTTTGCACATTAATGCCAGCAAAGGACTGTTTATAAGAAAAAGGATATGACAGCATCACACTGCTTCGTGACATTCTTGTTTACACTCCCAGACAAATGTTACTTTTAGCCTTAATCAGAGAAGCTTTTCTTTGCGATACAGAGACCTATGGTTGTTCCAAGTGCTGAGACTAAGGAAAGGTTGAGTGCTGGTCCCTAGAAAGGACATTTCCTAATTGCCTCAACTGCCAAGGCTTAGAGTACCTAGAGGAAGAGAGGGCAGAAATAAAGTAAGAGCCAGAAGTTAGTGAGAAGGGCTGTGAAATGCTGTCTACTGGGCATGACACAGACAGTGCAATCACAAATTCACAGCAGCTACAGTTGCCTGCACATAACTCAATTTAACAACAGCCAGTTATGAATGGCTCACTCACTGAACTCTATTCCTCTCTGCTAAACTATTGTC
The DNA here is from genome assembly GCF_964271855.1 of Acomys minous. Taxonomy (NCBI): domain Eukaryota; kingdom Metazoa; phylum Chordata; class Mammalia; order Rodentia; family Muridae; genus Acomys; species Acomys minous. The sequence continues at coordinate 99,851,319 of NC_140488.1, forward strand.
TATTGATGGATTTAATTAACAGAAAGAAAGAACGAGAGAAAGAGTGAGGAGGAGGAGAAAGAGATGGAGAAGAGGAGCTGGAGAAATTGATTACTCAGTGGTTAACAGCACTAGCTGCTCTTTCAGAGGATGTTGTCAACACCTACATGGTGACTCACATAGGCACACACACACATACACATACATTTAAATTCAACCAATAAATCATTTTTTAAAGAAAGGAATGTGAACAGGTCTATAAAGTCCTGTGACATGTTGCCAAAATGGCAATGTTGCAATGACATTGTTAGTCTACTCTTCATGGTAGAGAGACTGCCGGGTCCTCTCCTCAAGGAACCTACAGTTTGCCACAGAAAGACTCATCTTAGGGTAAGGGTTGGTAGTCTCAGGGTTGGTATTCATTGCCATAGAGATCCACAGGGTAAGACACAAAGCATGGAGCTGTCAGCACTATATAGGGAGGTCACTGAGTTTGAAGCCCAAAGAGTTATTCTTAAGCCCCCTATTTCCATCTCCCCATAAGTAATTCATGTGTCTTCACATCTTACAGATCGTTCTCTCTTATCCTACCATGCTTCTGATCACTGAACACCCCTTTAATCTGTTATTCACAATACCGCCATGGTTCCCCTTCCCAAACTTCCACAGTGTCATAGTTCACACTTTTACTAGGTATTCGTGTTTGTATAAAAAACAAAAACCAAAGCTGCCCTCCCTAGTCTGGCATACGAGATACACTGGGCTTTTTCCTCGGCTGCAGTTTTAAACTTCCTCTCCTATAGCTTCTCTTAACACAGACAAATTAGGTGAAGTTAGGTGATCTGGAGTTTCCCAGATGTGCTTCCCCCATTTCATATCTTTTTGCTTTTGCACAGGCTGCATTACTTACCTGGAATACTCTCTCTCCTGCCTCCATATCCCTTCTTGACTTATTAAAATTCATCACTCTATGCCCACCTTACATACTTTATCTCCTGGAGCCAGTTTATCAACCTTCTATTAAAGAACAATTCTACTGTGCTTATTGTAGCCAGGCTTTTTTTTTTCCCAATGCATCATGTGGGAACAGGAGAAATAGCACAGTGGTTAAGAGCACTTGCTGCTCTTGCAGAAGGCTGAATTTGCAGCATCCATGGCAGGCAGTTTGTGAACTGCCTGTAACTCCAGCTCTAGGGGTCCCAACACCCTTTTTTAGCCTCCAGGGGCGCATGCATGTGTGTGTGCACAAACACTCGCGCGCACACGTGTGCACACGCGCGCGCGCACACACACACACACACACACACACAAATAAAAATAAATAAATCTTTTAAAAAGTACTTTATGAAGGGGCTCTGGCCAGCACAAGAATGGTGAGTATGGGTCTGGTAGGCCTTGCCTCGCTCCCCCATTCTCTCTGCCTTGCTTAAAACCATTAAATAACATTCCTAGAGGTGGCCACTAAGGTCTTTTCCTTTATTTGGCCACTTCCTCCTCCTGAGGCTGACTACCAAGCTTCATCTATTAAAATACTGAAGTCCAGTAATCAAAAGGCCCCTTTGGCTCACCTAATTAACATACCCTATTCAAATTAAATACCTCATCCTAACACAGATTTCCTCTTGTACCTTTATAAGCTACTGTTTTCCTTCCTATTGGCCATGTCTGTCTCCTTTCTAACCAGAGGCAATCTTTTGTCCCATCCCCACTCTCTGGGACAAATACCCCTTCCCTTCTCCCCCTTGTACCCTATCTCCTGTCTTTGGCTCTTATTCCCTGCCCTTGGTCCCTCTGGTGCAAATAAATCTCCTTTTAGCAGAGAACTTTGTCATGAGGGTCCTGAGCAGATAATTTTCCTTTCACTTTGTATGAAGAAACCCATTCAAACCTCATATCATCTCTAAGAAATATCTCCATTTGACAGAAGAGGGAAACTTAGGCAAAATAAGCTTCAGGAGCTCTTCTGAGCTTATGTAAATGAGAAGTACTACATTACCTATCCATGACCAGTCAGTCTAACTCTGGATATAGAACTGGCCATGAGGCCAGTGTGACTAAGGAATTGAATTGTCTTTTCTATTATTGATGGGTTTATTTGTGTGGGAAGTAGTTTTGATTTGGTTGGTTTTTTGAGATGAACTCAGGCCGCCCTCAAACTCCATATAGTCCTCATGCCAGGGCTGGAACTTTAAGCATGAGCCACCGTACTCAGATAAACACTGGAATCTAAACCCTAATTACTTTATTTTTAATCTAACCAGTTAATTAATGTTTAATGTAATCAACCATATATGCCTAGTGACCATCACACTTGACAAATACATTTCCATTCAATATGCTTCCCTGTGGGCGGGTAGGAACTTCCTTGCCAGCCAGTTATCTCCAGTACTCAGGCTATACATTGATTCAATTAAAATAGCCAGTTTTATTTCCTTTCTTACCACTTTAATGGATGGAAAACATTATTTTGCTGAATCACCACTTTGTAGAACAGGCTGTACCATCCTTATTATTAGAAATTTGGTTTAACAACTTGAAAATGCTTATCAAGAAAAGAATTTACTCATTAAGTAAGTAGCAGGAGTACTAAAAGAGTTGGGGGAAAGGAAAGAAAATGATCAAAATATAACGTATGACATTCTTAAAGAATAAGTACAAACATTACTTTTTAAAAATTCTTTCTCTTACTAAGACAATCTATCGCCACATTCTGAAATACAATATCACTTATGAATTATTCTTATTTATATACACAAGGTTAACACCTAATAACCTTTCTAAGGTCAGAGTATTAAGCAAAGGAATAGGAAAAAAAAAGTCAACTCCAGTCAAGGGTAGCATATCTACAAAATTCCTTGCTTCATTTTATGCTACTAGGAAGTTTTCGTTTTCTTTTAACTATAAAGAGTATAGTTCCTATGGAGATTTATCCCTAGAAACTTTGGCAGATATCTGTATCAAAAAATTACATTAATTTAAATTTCTGAACAGGATTCAAAACTCAATACAAAAACGTCTAAGTGACAAAGACAGCATATGTTGTGTCTACAGCATGTTATTTAACATATACATGAAAAAAATGTTTCTTTTTCTCCCACCCGGGACAGTACACAAAGAATGGTAATAGCCATAGAAATCATTTTTCCCATATGTTTAGCCACAGCTGCTACAGTTTAAAGGGCTGTTTGTTTGTTTTCCTTCTCAGGGGGCAAAATGAGCCTAGAAACAAAGGCGCATTTTTAAAAAAAGGAATGAAGAATTATCAAATAATTCAAGGATTTGTAGCCTTAAAGCTAAATAATACAGGCCTGCAACATGATGCTAAAAGATCTTAGTGCCCCTTGTATGTGTTTCTTCTTCTTGAATTGCATTTTTTGAAGATATAATTGTGAGGCTAGGATGTAATTCGAGTGATAGAATGCTTGCCTAGCATTCAAAAGGCCCTGTATTCAATTCCTAGTACCAGAGAAAATAAAACCAATAAAATAAAATACTTGTTTCTATAGTTTACCACAAGGCTCTCTCATGCCAAGAGTTTGCATAGGACCAATGTCCCTTCACATTTTGTAGGGAGCAGATGCAATTGCATGTGGACCTGCATGCAGAGGCTAGAGGTCAATCTCAGGTGTCATCCATCTGATGCCATTCATCTTTTCTTAAAGAAGTAGGGTCTCTGTCTGGGATCTGTGGCTTGCCAAGTAGCCTCAACTGGCTAGATACCTAGCCCCAGGTATTCTCTGTCTATAAATCTCCAGTACTGGTATTACAAATGTGGATCATCATGCCTAGCATTTTTGTGTAGTGTGGGGATAAAAATCAGCCCTTCCAGCCTTTCCTTCATATCTTAAATTCCTTCCTAGTTTGTCAGCATAGACACCAGTTGGCATTTCAGTTTTCAACCTTTGTTTAGAAAGTACTCTATTAGAACTCAGAGCACTCAAATGCTTCTCCAATCCTTGTAAGTAACTGAAAGGACCCACTACTATGGAGTATGCCCTGTTGGATCCTGGATCAGGCACCTACCACACCCAAACACCAATTCCAAGTATAAACCAAACACAAAGAGATCATTTATTAAGCAGGGAAAAAAATGTGGCTGAATCTGAATCTGCAAAACAGCAGCAGAAAGCTTTGCAAGTGTTAATTTTAAGAGGGAAAAAGGGGAGGTCTGTGTTAGAATGAGCTAGGATGAGTTGATAACTTCTGATTGGGTATTTTAATTACGGCGGTCAAAATAGTGATGTCTGATTGCTGGACGCTAATGTTTTGATAGCTGGACCTTGGTGACCAGCCTCAGGAATGAGTCAGGGATAAAAAAAAGTGCCCAAATACAAGACTAGACCTTGGTGGCTAGCTTTATGAATGTAACCTAAAGGTTTAGCAAGGGAGAGGGAAGGGGAAAGGGCAAAACTTGACAGTGCCATGTTTGCGATGCTTGGGCCTGTTAGAGCCGTTCGGTATGCATTCAAATGATATCATTATTTAAGGACACCGTGCAAATACTAATCAGATGAATGCAACCTGCCATGTACTTCCATTTAGTCTTTGCACAAAAAGGACACATTTATTTCCCCCATCTATCATGCTTTCATTCATCTGGAATTAATTCAGCCAAGAAATATTTGTGGGATGCAGGCTTGTAAGCTTTAGACCATGTACATTCAAGTCACAGAATTCTTACTGAATGACAATTCTGGGACATACTGGCAACCTTCACTGTCTATCTTTTTTAAATGGACTACTACAACCATCAAATCTAAAACACAGATATTCTCTTTCTGTTTTCCTCAGCTTTCTGGTATGTCACTGAAATCAAAAGCTTGACAAAGGGACAGAATCCATTCCTCAACACCCCTGCCTTCTTCACCTCATGCCCTTCCCTGATTTGGCCTCATGGATTCAAGACATTTCATTGTTTGCATTATTTTTATTTGACAAAATTTCTTACGATATGTTCTGATCACAGTTTGACCTCCCCCAGGTCTTTCCAGATCCTTCTCACCCACCAAACATCCAACTAAAAAAACAAAACAGGCAAAACAGAAGAAAGACACAGACACAACACATATACATGCAAACCCATAGAAACACAAATCATAAACTATAATTCATTAGCAAGAAACTGGAAGGATGAAAAGATGCCTAAGCAACAGAGTATGAGACAAAAAGTGTACAAAAATACCATTGAGTTAGTTTCGTGTTGGCCATCTAGTGCTGCTGACAGGTTTAAGGGAGTACATAACCATGCTCAATTTAGTTTTGCTTCCTTAGTGTTTCTCAGAGTTAAAAGAAATAAAGCAATGTTATAAAACTGCAACCCTCAATCTCATACCCTGGGGAAGAACTGTTGATCTATACATTGTGGTCCAAAATTTTCTATTGTCTGGAAAAGGCTACTATTCCCACCCCTCCAAAAATCTCATTTACTCTTCTATAAATATCTAAAGCAGCCATTAGTTCTTTTGTCCTACAGTTGTGGTCAGACAGAAAAGTTCTTCTGCATATTTTTAAAAATTGGAAGTATTGATGGGGCTTTTAAAAGATGTCTGTTTTGACAAAAAGGTCACCCACAGGCAAATCTCCAAATCTTGCTTTGTCACCATGCACACATAGGATATGTTTTTTTCTCCACAGGCTGAGAGAAGTTCAGTAGCTTTTGAGGCCAGCAGATTCATCTGTCAGTGGCATTTTTGTCCTGGGAGAGATTTGAGCCTTTATGTTTCTTTCATGTGTTTATTATCCCAAAAACCATTTGCTAGCTAACTTATCAAAGCAGTAGTCTGCTAAAACTGTCTTGTCATTGTGTTGATCATTTAGATGGAAGCCAGGGAGGAAAATATATTTCCAGTAAATGAGCTCTATTTTGATCACTAAAGGGGATAAAAGCACGAGTTGCTGTTTCCAAGGGTCGCATCTCAAAGCTAGGCTACACGTAAAGCTGGGAGACCAACCCAACATCACTAAAACTTTCCAAAGAAGAGCCAAAAGAAATACAAAGATGTTTAATTTGAAAATTATTTGTATGTATATGGGTGTTTTGCATGCATGCGTGTCTATGTATCACATGTTTGTCTAGTGCACACAGAGACCAAAAAATGGGGTCAGGTCCCCCTTAAGTGTTAAGCCATCAGCCAGACACAAAAACATTTTTCTTAAAGTTACAACCCACAGGCCTAAATAGAACCATCCTTTTTTGTTTGGTTGTTTTGTTTTGTTTTGTTTTTTGAGACAGGTTTTCTCTGTGTAGGACTCACTTTATAAACCAGATTGGCCTCGAACTCACAGAGATTCACCTTCCTGTGCCTCCAGAGTGTTGGGATTACAGGTGTGCACCACCATGCCCAGCTTCCATCTGTTTTTATAAATAGTTTTATTGGCATAGAGTTGTACTTATTAGGTCAGGTAATGTCTGTGGTTGCTCTTCTAATATTGTAATACAATAGCAAAGTCAACTAGTTGGAATACAGACTACACATTCTACCTTATTGATTATTTGTCCATATACAGAAAGCACTTACTGACCTCTGGACTACACTAACAGCAATGAGCTCAAAATAATCTGTCAGGACTCATAATAGAAAATATCTCTATGGGGTATACTGGCAACAAAGTAATAAGACCAATTGTTTTTAAAAATTATCTGTATTACCGGTATTATCAGTAGGCCCGGCTAGCAATCAATCAAGACACAGACACTTGTTATATTTTAAAATAGCCTTAGTTAACCTGAGGTAGGGCAGATATCAATCCTCTAAACTATTTCCCACAGTAGGGCCTCAGGCATGAGATCCCTGTTTCAATCTCATGCCATCTGTTTCTAATAACTTTTTTCAAGCCACCTCTCATCTGTAATTCCATATAGTTGTTAATGTTTTTCATCTGGGCCGGATTCTCCATCTACTCGGCCATGTGCTTCTCTTCCGTCTAACCCATGGCAGCCTTCCTTTCTTCACTTCAGGTCTCTCTCCTTTCTTCTCCTGGCAGTCCTTCTTTTTTCCAGAATTCCTCTCTCTCCTAGCCCCACCTATCTCCTTTGCCCTGCCCAGGTGGGATGGCTTTTTATTAAACAAAAGTTGGGTCACACAGACAACAAACAGTAATTAACGTCAAAATACATCAGACCATCCCCCAACACCAATTATATACAAAGAATTTTCCAGAAAATTGAAGAGAGTGTTGTCCAATTCATGTTATGAAATTAGCACTACTCAGAGAACAAAACAAAGATAAGAAAATAAAACTAGAATCCAGTATCAAAACTAGAATCCAATATCACTTATGGACATATACACGTAAATTCTTGATGAAGTGTCACAAATAAAATAGAGAAATATGCTGGCTGTGGTGACACATGACTATAAACACAGTACTGAGATGCAATTGGTAGAAAAATTGTTACAAGGTTAGGCTGCCTGGTCTACTCAATGAGGACAAGGCTGGCCATCCAGGATTACAATAAGAAGACATTATCAATAAAAATAATCAATAAATAAATGAAGCAAAATGCTGGATGTGGTGGTGTAGGTCTGTAAATAATACTACTTAGGATATAGATGTGGGAAAATCAGGTGTTTCCAGACAGCATGGACTTCATAAGAGCTCCTTCCTATGCTGTACTTCTTGAGACAATTTATAAAAGTATTGTATGTCATAACCAAATACACTTATTCTAGTGATGATGTATTTCATAAAATAATAATAATAACTGTAAAAGAAAGACTTTAAATGATATCAAAGTAAAGCAGTAAGGAAATCTTTTCCCCAAACAGTATAAAACTAAACAAAATTACCAGTAATTGTCATTTCAAGTATCTCAAAACAAAGCAGAAATAGACAACTTTAGATATATTTATTCATGATATAGTAACCCTGAGTAAAATAGTGGTATTGAGGGGGCTTTATTGACATACACATACACACACACACACACACACACACACACACACACACACACACACACACACTGTCCTATTTACCTACCCAGACTATCAGGAAAGTGGAACTGCTTTATAGTCTAGTGAGCTAACAGTGTAAAATCAGATACGCCGCTAGATGGAGCTATACTGACTGGGAGCAGAGGCAAAAGGCCTTTGTGTGACTTGTGCTGCCAGTTAAAATAGCAGATTCCACAGGAGGCAAAAAAGGGACCGTCCACATGTCTGTATATGGACTTGGAATTGTACACCAGCTGGAAATCCAGAAGTGTATCTGGTAGATTTTGTAACTGGAGATCCAAAGAGGGCTCCACACAGTGCTCTGGCTAATAAGGAGGATGTGTAAGGCACAAAGCAAACTCGAGTGGGACTAAGCTCTAAGTAAAGACTTAAGTTAACTGGGAGACTGCTTGCAAATGCAAGGAAACCCTGAGTGTAAGGAAACAATTTGATACTGACAACTACTCGAATGTGGAGGGTGATTCCATTCTCACATCCAAATCTGTCAGCAGAGGGTAAAACCTTTACTGAAAGCATGGAGAGCAAAGGTTAAGTCATAGGAACACTAGTTAACAATCAAACCAGAAGATAAACAAAAGACTCATCTGAGCCCCCAACCTGGGGACTGAGGTAAGAATGGAAGTGATTTCAGATTGATGAAAACAAAACCAACCAAACAAAGCCAAAGGAGAAAAAAAAATCATCAAAACCAATAACCCTAAAGGGAGAAAACCTTAGAGCCCACAGATTGAACAATATATTACAATTGATAAAATGCTTGTTACACCCCCAAATCCGTATGTTCATATCCAAAGTGCCAATATGATTGGATTTGAAAATAGATTGGACCTTCAGCAGATAATTATAATGTGTGGGGGTAGGAGGGTGGGGAGTAAGTTATCATGAATAGAACAAAGCCCTTATTTTTAAAAAGCTCTTCCATGGGATTCCACACCCCCATTGTAAAGACTGGAAAGTCATCAGTCTATAGGCCTCACTAGTACCCAGCTGCACTAGCACTCCCACCTAGCATGGATGCCCACCCTCCAGAACTGTCAGAAATAAGTTACTATTATATATAAGCTATCAAGTCTATCAGGCTGGAAGAAAAAGATCAAAAATGAAAATATTCTGCTTTCAAACTATATTTCAACAACAAAATAGCAGGAAAGTATGATTTATAGTCAACAAAACAAAGGAAGTTTTAAAATAGCCAAATTAATGGCTCTGAATTGGTGTAGTATCTGGATTCAGCAGCCTTCAGGGCAGTTACTATAAATGTGTTTTAAAACTTAAGAGAAGGACTGGAGATTAGGGATCAGTGGTCAAGAGCAGTGCCTGCTCTTCCACAAGACTCCCGTTCAATTCCCTGTTTCCACAGAATGTCTGTAACTCCAGTACCAGGGGATCTAACACTTTCTGGCCTCTGCAGGCACCAAACATGATGGTGTTGCAAAGACATTTTATACATGCAAGCAAAACACTTATACACAGAGAATAAAATAACAAATCAATAAAAAAAATTAAGGGAAACTAGGTGTCTCTGAGTCTTAAAGAAACCTATGATGACCATGTCTGAGTGGGGACTATGAAAATTATATCAGAAACGATACTAAAAATGAGCAAACAGGAAAGATGTTGAAAAGTGCAATAACTGAAATCATCAAGTTACTGATTCTCAACCTGGGGGTCACAATCCCTTTGGCAAACTTCCATCTCCAAATGTTTTTACATTAGAAGTCATAACAGTATCAACATTGCACTTATGAAGTAGCAACAAAGATACTTTCATAGCTGGCATTCACCACAGCATGAAGGGTCACACATTAGGATGGTTGAGAAACACTGGTAGCAAAAAAAGAAAAAAAAGGAATTGACATAGTACATAAATCTGTAAACTTGAACTATATAACTGAATTCCACAATCTGAAAAGTCCTACCCTTATCTCATTGGCCAAGAGTCACAAGGCTACCTACTTTGTAAGAAAGGCTAAAAGAAGGAAGTATTTGTCAATGGAAACTGGAATTGTCACACACTGACTTAAAGGATCAGTTTCAACCATTGATTTAAACTCATGCCCTGGGGATGCATACATTACTACCTACATAAAATTGAGCTTCCTTTGGTGCCAAGAGAAAAGCACACATGTTATATTGGATCCAACCAACTAAGTCTACTACAGGAAGTAATATAAAAACATAGCCTTGCTATTTGAGAAGTGATTTCCATTATCACCAAAACAAGACTTATTTTCTAGAATACAATAATACTATTGCCTCCTTAAAAAGGAAAGCCAGCCAGGCAGGACAAAAAACTTTTATGTCAACACTTGGGAAGCAGCGATGGGTGGATCTCTGTGAAATCAAGGCCTGCCTGATCTATGGAATGATTTCCAGGTCAGCCAGAGCTATATATTGTGCTCTCTCTCTCTCTCTCTCTCTCTCTCTCTCTCTCTCTCTCTCTCTCTCTCTCTCTCTCTCTCTCTCTGTGTGTGTGTGTATGTGTGTATGTGTGTGTGTGTTTATATATAATTAAATGATAAAATAAAATTTAAATGTAACATGGAAGGTCAACTCATCCAAGTCCCAATATTAAAGTGAGAAAAGCTACCCAAAGATCAGTAATGATTTTGTCCTTGCATGGTTTTAGGATCCTGCAATGTTGACCCTAAAAGGTAGCTGGCCTCCTATGGGACTCTGACATCCATACTGATGCACAATCAATTCTAGCTTGCTTCCTGAAAATGATGAGATGAAACTTGATATTTGTTGGAGTTAATTTTATAAACCCACTTGGCCCCATGGAGGCAGGACAAAATGGAATAACAACTTAAAACCCCTGTCAATGTCTTGTCCACTTGCAGCCAAGATTCTAATAATATTCCTTGCCCTTCAAGCAACATGACTCAAGATCAAATGGGCAGGTACAATGACAGAGATACTGAACATTCTTAGCCTTAACCTTACTGGCAGTTGCTCACTCAGTAAGGTAGCACTTTATGAAGTCTACTTTCACCAGGGCAGGCTCTTTGTAGTTGTTCTAGTCATAGACACTAGGCATGGGAAGATGGATAGAATGTATAGAATATGTCCCATGCAAGCATGAGAATCTTAGTGCAGATTCTTCAGCATCCATATAATATCTGAGTGTAGTGACACATACCTGTAACTTCAACAACTGGGGAGGTGGACACAAGGGCATGCCTGGAGCTCACCAGCCATCCAGGACATGTAAATTGATGAGCTCTGGATTCAGTGAGAGACAAAAAATAGTGTAGTGCTGGGTAGTGGTGGCATATGCCTTTAATCCCAGCACTTGGGAGGCAGAGGCAGGCAGATCGCTGTGAATTCAAGGCCAGCCTGGTCTTCAGAGTGAGTTCCAGGACATCCAGGGCTAAGCAGAGAAACCCTGTCTCGAAAAACCATAAGTAAATAAATAAATAAGGTAGAGAATAATAGAGGAAGATACCTGGGATTGGCCTGTGGCCTCTACAGTCACATACATGGATGGTTTCACTTGTGTACACATCTGTACATACACATGCATCGAAAGAGAGAGGGAGAGAGAGAGAGATACAGAGAGAGAGAGAGAGAGAGAGAGACAGAGACAGAGACAGAGAGACAGAGAGAGACAGAGAGACATGTTAAATGGTAAAAGTTTGCACTGACTGTTTGAAACCAAAGGATGCAAAGAGGGGAAGGCTCTCTCATGGTAAATTGACACTCATTTCACAGTATCCTGATATTTTATACAATATTCTCAAAGTCAGACAAAAACTAGGTTAAAATGCAGTAGCACAGGCTTTAAAACAATTCACTAAAGAAGAGGGGGAGGGGAGAGAAGGAAAGGAGGAACTATAGCCATTTTCAGCTAAAGAGTTACAAAGAAAAGTTGAAGGTGATGTAGACCAGAGAACATAGAATCTAAATTTATACCTGCACTTCATATGTTAGGTTTCCAATAAACTCAATGACTTTATTTTTTTAATTTAAAAATGTCTTGACTGCAAATAAGAAAGCACAGAATTTAAAAGATGGAATTTGAGAGAAATAGATTTGTGATTTCTGTTTAAACTAGAAAAGAGCAAATGGGACTAGGAAAAGCCAAGAATGAGTTTCCTTGTACTTTATTAGTATTGCCCAGCTGCAATGACTCTTTTGATCATCTGGCTCAAGAACTTTGCATTGTATGCAAATTCAAACTGCTTTAATTCACTCTTAAGCCTAACTAAATTTTACCCAATTTGATCTTCACTAAAGGTATATTAGCATAAATATGAAAATTTAAAATACTATCATTTAGGACAGTTAAACAACATAGTCAGTCTTGGAGTTAAAATCTATGTTCAATACTGAAACATAAGCACATACCACTTCACCTTTCCAGATTTTCTCATTTACTAGAAAGATGCTGAAAGTGGCCAGTGGTGAATTGGTTTAATACTCTGACAGGAAGACTGTGAACGAGATGGGGAACAGCATCTGTCTCCTGCTGACATTTTGGTATGCTAAATCCTGCCTTCCTAAGATTCCTACTACAGGCCTCCAAATAGACCCTGCTTTCTTCCAGTGTTTCGGGTAAAAGTCCTTTCAGTTACCCATGATCTGTATCAGACAGTTACTAAACTAGTTACCTTTCTGATTGACGTATCAACATACCTAAAAAGTGTAACTTGAAGAAGAAAGGGTTTATTCTGGCTTATGGTCCAAGGGGATACAGTCCCTTAAAGCAGGAAAGTCATGACCAGAGGAGCATGAGTTGGAAGATCACATCATGTTGCAGTCAGTAAGCAGAGAGAAATGAATGCTCACCTGATCTTCTCCTTTTTCTCTTCTTATTTATTCTAGAATCCAATTCTCATGCTGGTACTAAGTCCATGGTTTTTCTTCCCTCCTAAATAGAATCTCTCTGAAAATACACACCTAGAAGTGTGTGATTTTCAAGTCAAGCCAAGTTGACAGTGAAGACTAACACACCATAGTTATCCAGCAATGCCGTGGTTTGAATGTGCAAAGTCTAACATAGGCTCAAGAGTTTGAAAACTTAGTCCCCATCCAGGCCGTGGTAGTATTTGGTAACATGTTAGAAGTCTATAAAATCTTTAGGAGGCAGAGTCTTACTGGAGGAAATGAGCCAATGGGGACATGCCCCACCCTCTTTCCGGTCAGCTCTCTGTTTCCTGATTGCAGATACTGTGTGACGAGTGCTACTCTTCACTTCCGCTCCATGATGGATTTCCATGACAAACTTCCTTCCTTTAGGTTTTCTCTTATTGGTGTTGGTTTTTGTTTATGTGTTTGTTTGTAGGGAGGTCACAAATTTTGTTTCAGAAACAATAAAAGTAACTCATTGTATCCACAAATCTCATTAGACCTCAATTTAAAACAGAATCTATACACTTCCCACAAACCTACAGGCAGCTCAGAGGTCCCAGCCTCCAATATCAGTCTTGTGCCTCTCATTTCTGCTTCTTGTCTTCTGGGTCTTCTATCTCATGGTGCAGGAGAAGACAGTATGAAACCCTTGCTATTTCTATTCTAATTTCATCCTAAGAGAGTAATTCTTATGCCAATGCCAATAGCTACAAAGGAGATTTTTTAAATGAGAGCTATGTAACAAATACTACTGAAAGGTGATTGTTAAGGGATGACTAACAATCCCCCCCAAGCTCATATGTTAAAGTACTAATAAGTCTTATTATGGGGTTGGCCACATGAGAGTGCAGTGAAAAGGTGCCTGTCTGAGATTCAGGACAGATGTTCTCACTGTGAACCAACTATGTTGTTATACTGACCTGTGGACTTGTCGACTCTAGAACTGTGAGAAATGCATATCATTTAAGCCACATGGTCTATGATCTTTTATTATGCCAGTCCAAGCTGAATAAAATAGCAACCTAATACCTGTCAAATTATCATGTTTTTTATATAGAATTACTTATAATTGGATGACAACACAAAAGAGGAACAAAGAACTCACCTCCTGATAGATCCAAAAGAAACTACAGAAAATTGTTTAGAAGCCTGGACCTCTGAGTCACTAGTACAGTATTTTTTACAAAGACCACACATTTGGATAATTTGTTAATGCCCAATACTTTTGTATTGCTGTGGGGCTGTGATAATAGCAGAAAATGACTGAAAGAAGTATAATGACGTGCTGATAGTGAATAACAAAATTATTGAAAAAAACACTGCCTGTTTGGAATTGTTCTCTGTGCTGTTGGCACAAAATAACCCAGTAGCTGACCACACACACAAAAAAAAAATGTTACAAGTCAATAGTCAAAGTAACAGACCATGTGCTTCTAGTCAGAACTTTTATATATAAGAAAGTATTCTTGGGTAACTCAGTGCCTACAACATTATCATATTCTATTATGTATCATTTAAATGATCACCATTATCTTTCATAAGAAGATGGAGGAAAAGAAGCTAATGAAATGACAGTGAAAGGCAAAAGCAAATAAATAAGATTCGAAGCTGGTGGTGCAAAGTGTCAGCTATGAGGAAAGTCAACATCACTCCTGAGTCACAGCAAGAGAAAATTAGATTAGGATGGATGCTAGGTCTTAGGTTACAATAAACTCTTCCGCCACTTTATGCTGTAATAACAAATCACTCTGAAATATCCCCCTTGCTACAGTCACCAGCCATGGCCAAAAAAGAAGCAAATACACTCTCCATCACCCAGGTGCATCTTAGGCATGAAAAATTAAGGATGCCGTGGAGAAGAATGAGGAGCATATTGCCATTACGTACCAACATCACACAGAAATGCCCTGTTAATTTATAGTTCTGACTTCCTCTATTCCTCAGTACCTTTTCAGACTTGGTCTGGTGGAAAAGCCATTTTGTGGTTTTTAGAAAGCTATTGTATAGTCATAATTCTCCGCTTTAAGGAAGTTGATGTTATTATTCAGTACAGAGTGGACGGTTTATGAGTTAAGCTTTAAATTCTCACCTGGATACCCTTAGCAGTCTTCCCAGGCAATGCCACCTTTCCATTTGCTAAGGCCCCATGCCTTGGAGATATCACTCAGTTCCTGTCATTTCCATACTCTATGTTAAATTAGACAGAAATCCTTCTAATTACATTTTCACAATAGAATCATCTTCCAGCTTCCAGAGATTCTACTTGCTTTCCAGCACTCAGGAGGTAGAGACAGGTGGGTCTCTGGCAAAGTTAGAAGACAACCTGGTCTACATAGTGAGTTCTAGGACAGCCAGGGCTACATAGTGAGACATTGTTTTAAAAAAACAATCAAAGGATAGATAAGGGGAGAGAGAGAGAGAGAGAGAGAGAGAGAGAGAGAGAGAGAGAGAGAGAGAGAGAGAGAGAGAGAAAGATTGAGCACATCCATTACCAACTCACCTGTCATTTCTTAATGTCTAGTGTGGATTATTGATGTGGTAGACATGAGGTTCCTCCCAGTTGATTATGATGATGTCTTAGTTTGAGTTACTTTTTGCTGTAATGAAACATCATAACCCAAATCAACTTGAGAAGAGTTTATTTAGCTGATATATCCCGAGTCACAGTCCATTGAGAGAAGCCAAGTCAGAAACTCAAGCATGGCAGGAGCATAGAGCCAGGAGCTGATGCAGAGGTCATAGAGGATTGCAGCTTACTGGCTTACTTACAGTTTCAGAGGATTGGCCTGTGAACACCATGGTGGGAAGCATGATAGCTGGCAAGTAGGCATGGTGCTGGACCAGTAGCTGAGAGCTCATAGCTGATCCACAAGTTGCAGGCAGAGAGCAAGTGAGACTAGGCCTGGTGTGGCTTTTTGTGACCTCAGAGCCCACCTCCCAGTGACACACCTCTTCCAACAAGGCCATGTCTCCTAATCCTTTCTAAACAAACACTGTACCAACTTGGAACCAAATATTCAAATATATGCACCTGGACAATTCTTATTCAAACTACCACATGGTCCCAACACTGTATTTTGGTGGCAGGGCTTTAAACTCTACTTCAAAGTGAAGATATTTTGAGAGGAGGGATGAACCAAAACTGGGGAGGAGGGTATCCTTGACTATAAATGATAGGGTATGCAATGATGCATATGTAGCCCATGAGAGGGAAATACAAGGACAGATAAAATGAACACAGTAACCAGTCCACATTTCCCCTACCCTCCAGCTGCACCCTCTCATGTCTGTTCTTAGCCAATAGGAAGGCTACCCCACATGGATCAATGTCAAAACCAGTCATTGCAGTAACTAAGACCCAACAACATCCTACTTCTTTGCTCATTCTCCCACACGACCACATGTACACTCACAGAGACCAATACCTTCTTCTCTTTGCTTGGTACTTTGAACTGTTCCTGTTTGTAGCTTTCTTCTTGTTAACAATTCATTTTCTAAAATGCTATAATGCTGTCAGTTTGACAAGATTTGGAATCATGTAGGAGACACAACTTTGAGCATGTCTGTGAAGGCATTTCTCAATAGGTTTAACTGAAGAGGAAAGCCTAACCCTGAAAGTGGGTGGCTCCATCTCATGAGCTGGGGTCCTTGACTGAATAAAAAGAAGAAAGTGAATTGAGCACTGTCATCCATCTCTCACTACTACTCCATTGTAGACACAATGTGACAAGCCACCTTCTACTTCCATCACTGTGCTTTCCCCACGATGATGGATTGTGGTCCTTAAAACAGTGTGCCAAAATAAACGCAATGTACTTAAAGTTGCTTTTTATCAGGTATGTGGTTAATGAGACAAGAGAAGTAACTAATACAAATGTGCAGTCCCAGTTAGTTACACGATTAATGCCATCTTTCATGAAGACCACGTCAGGCACTTTTCTTGGGCACACAAAGCAGCTGGTCACACTGTATGTGGAATAAGGACTTACCCTGAGATGAGTGCCAGTGCTCAGCAATCTTTCTACTTTTTATGTGGTCTGGGAATCCAGCATGCAGATAGTGCTGCTCACATTCAGACTCTCCTCCTCTACTAAACCAATACAGAAACTCTCCGCATCATGTCCAGAGCTATGTGTTCACCGTGATTCCAGATTATGTGAAGATGGCAATCAATATTAATTCTCACAAAGACCCACCTGGAGTCCTCCTCAATTCCTCAAGAAGCCTCCCTAAGTCTCATTCTCACCACTTCCAACTCCCTTTGGCATTTCCGTCAAATATCATGTGGCACATTTACTTAGTTATTATGGAAATTGGTCTTCTAACTCTACAATGCATGTATCTTAACTATAGGGCTGTTTGAAACCTTAATTCCTTGTTGCATATTCTTTGTGAAAAATTAATCTATATTATGTCAATGAATGGAAGAGTCGTTGATCATTCTATCTCGTCTGACACTCAATTAAACCTTTTACAAGAAACATTAATGTGAACTTTGTCTTACATTGATTTGCTTGCAGTTTGGGCCAAGAAGTATTCATACATATGCAGAAGTGGAGAATAGCATGCTTAGGCTACACACTCAATATCCAGCTTTAATAATCACTAATACACCGTTTTGTTTACATATATTCACATCTATTTTTCCTCCTATGAGATCATCTTGAAGTGATTTACAGGATTCACATCAATTACTAGTAAATATATCCTTATTAAATCTAATCAATAAGTACCGTTATCACTCTTAACAAATTTAGATAACCCCATAATCATCACTATAAACCCGAACTCAAGTCAGCCACTGGTCTTGCTTCTATTACTCTAGTTCTGTCCAATCGTAGCATTTTACAAAATAGGACTAGGGGCAAGGCTCAGTACATAATGTGTTTGCCTTAGAATTACAATAACCTGAGGTCAATCCCCAGAACCACATAAAAAACAACAAAACAAAACAAAACAGGCACAGTATGAATGTTTTTAAACTCAGTGCTGTAGCAGCAGAGACATGCAAAACTCCAGAGCTTGCTGAGGGTCAGTCTCCTGATCTTGCTAGCCGATCAATACAGCCTACTTGGCAGGTTTCAGGTAAATAAGAGACTTTTTCTCAAAAAACAAGTTGGGTGGCTCCTAAGGATTAATGTCTCAGGTTGACCTAGACTTTAACAAACACATGCAAGCACTCTAGAAGACAAATATGTGCCTATGTATGTGTGTGTTTGTATGTGCACAGAGGCAAAAAATAACATAAATAGAATAATTCCTTATATGTTTATGCACGTCTGGCTTCTTTTGTTTAGCATATTTTTTTCAACTAACCTATGCTTCTGACCAGAGTTGAAAAGTAGAACGCTTGAGCAGCAATTACCCAGGCATTCCAGGGAAGCAAGGATGGCAGTTTGAATGAAAATGGCTCTCATGCGGATTTTTTTTTTTTTTGCATTTTTAAATTAATTAAATTTCTTTTTTTGGTTTGTTTTGGGTTTTTTGGTTTTTCAAGACAGGGTTTCTTTGTGTAGCCTTGGCTGTCCTGGACTCACTTTGTAGACCAGGCTGGCCTTGAACTCACAGAGATTCACCTGCCTCTTCCTCCCTGAGTGATGGTATTAAAGGCCTGTGCCCACCAGCACCCAGCAACATTTTTTATTTTTTACAAGTACATTTATATTATTACACATATATCCAATAAACTACCTAAAGCAAGAAGAACCACAACACAATCAGGAATTATATAAATGTTAATATTCATAGTGTTTTGGATATTTGTATTTGACATCCTTGAAGAAAACATCTTTCCTATGTTGGTGCATCTATGATTCTGAATGTAAATGAGTGTCCATCACATCTTGTGGTTATTAACTTGAAACATCTATCTAGACCTAAAAACATCTTAAACCCTAAACAACTAAGCTTCATTGTAAAACTAAGCTACCTGGTCTTCAACTCCATCAGAGACTTGAGAAGGAATAAATTACCTGAGTATGCCAGGAGTGCAGGTTAGTAGCTTTCCAAATGAGAAGATATCAGATACAATTTTCTACCTGAACAGTCACCCAAAACTCTCTATAAGGTTGGAGCATCATCTTCAGCCTTCTGGCCCAATATATCTGACAGACATATTTGTGACATAGGAACTATTGAGGACTTGCTTATCCTGTCTTAATAGAGTTTGGCCATCGACTCCACCTTCATCCAATCTTGCCTATTTTCAGGCATAATTCTGTCTGTGGTAGAAATAAGGACATTTTTCTCAGTGGCTTGTGTGCCACAGTTGAAGCCATCTCCATAAGGAGGCTCTTTGATACTCATCATCCTCTTTGAGGTAGGCTTGGGTGTTGCCAGGAGTTAACCAGTCTCATTATCAATGAATCTTTAAAATAATAATAAAAAACATTCTAAAATGTCATTTTCTGTATGTCTCTGAGGTTTTTGAATCATATGGAATTATTATGTTTGGATACTTGGTATCCAGTTGGTGGAACTGTTTGAGAAGGATGAGGAAGTGTGGCTTTGTTGGAGGAGGTATGCCATTGTAGGCAATTGTTGAGGTTTTAAAAGATCACACTATTACCACTTATCTCGGTCTGCCTCCTACCTGAAGATAAAATGTAAGCTTTCAGCACACTGTATTAAAGCCATGCCTGCCTGTCTACTGCCCCACTCCCTGCCATGATGATCACGGATTCTGTTTATATATAAATAAGAGCAATTTATGTTTTACAGTTTTGCGGTCTTAGGAATTTTAAGATAAAGGTAAGGGCCCCAAATTCTGGTTTAGGCTGTGCTCTCATCTGGTAAATAGGGCAAGGCAGACCTATGAGATCCCTTTTTAAGGGCTCTAATCTGCTCACAAGCATCCAACATCATAACCTCACCACCTGTCATAAACCTCGACTTCTAGTACCATTGATGAATAGGTTTTCAATATCTGAAGTTAGGAGAGACACAAACACTCAGAGCGTGGAAGCTTGATATTGTTGTATATACTGCAATTTGGCCTACAGGCAAAAACAATAGGGAACCCCAAAGAGGAAGCAACTAATGGGGTCATGTTTGAATTCCTTTCTTTAAAATACCTCACTATGCCTCTCTGATTGAGGAAAGCTAATTGGATTTCCCGAAACTACAACAGCCTGAAGAGCTTAAGGATGTCTGTGCAATTACACAGGGGAAATCACTCAGAACTCATAGCTGGAAGCCTGAAATAGAGACGCCCCATGCAACAGCATTGATATTGGGCAGTTCTTTTAAAGAAAAGAATCCTTGAACTCTCCCATATTCAGAGCAGTTGTTTTCTTCCAGCAGCTGGGTCAGTGCTTACACCTCTGACAACTTCTGTGATGTGGAGCTCTGCCTATTACATGGTTGACAGGTTTCTAGAACAAGGCATGTAGGCACTGGGTAGGCAGCTAATATATAAGACTAAAAGGCAGGGGACTCCCTGGGTCTTAACACAATGTAAAGTGAATGTGCACCCTGCAAGACTCAAGCTTTTCAGGCTATCCGGATGAAACCTGATAGGTCCTCTTCTGTCAGAGGTCTAGGAAAGGGAAATAGGACAGAAGAGGAAGGGAGGGTGGGAACAGGAAGATGCAAGTGAGAGGATAACAAATGGGGTATAATCTGAATAATAATAATAATAATAATAATAATAATAATAATAATAATAATAATAATAATAATAAAAAATAAAAAAGTCAGACAAAAAAAGAGTTAAGCTTCTTACCCATCTATGTGAGACTATCATCTGAGCAAAGTGGCCCTGGTTTGATCTCCTTCAGCAGAAAATGCAGAATTTTGGCTGATTTGAAAAAGCTTGTTATATTTGGGAAAATGCAAGGCTTATTCTCATTTCCATTCTTTCATTTTTAACTTTTAAGTGTATGTGTGTCTTGCCTGCATGTAGGTACATAAACCACATGCGTGCCTTGTGGCTGAGGTGGTCAGAACAGGGTTCTGACCCTGTTGGTACTAGGGACAGAACCAGTCTTCTTAACCACTGAATCAAATCTCCAGGCCGTATTGTTCTCAAGTCATTCCGCCTGTTAACCGCGTGCACCTGTTCTCCAGAACAGGAACTACATCTGTTATTTACTCCTCTAACCGTCTGCATGAATGCTCTGTCTAGAGCTCGGAACAACAGGCCTATGTTAACACTAAACTTATTCCGGAGGCTCTCAAATGGAGGCAAGTTTGCCCCACCCAGGCACGGGAGGTGCCAAGCAAGTACTCTACCACCTGGGGCCACCCAGAAGATACCGCAGAACAGTACAATGATATACAGCCCTATGGCAAAGCTATTGACAAATAAAATAAACAAATAAATACATCTCTTTCTCTCTTTTAAAGCAAAAGAAAGTAAGCCTAAGCCCACCTAGCCCATGGTCTACTTTGTAGATAGTCTTGCTGTGTAGCTCATATTCAGGTCAGCTTTCAGCCCATCCTCTGAAATGCTGGTCTTGTAAAAAAAATTGTCATTCTACCTTGCATCTTTGTGTCTTCTTTAACTTTGAAAAAAATCCCATGCCACCATCTCAAAAATCAATGTCTAAGCAGAATTAATTCCACTTCCATTCACCAGATTTTTATGTATGGATCCTTACATCCTTCTCATCCTGTCTTCCCTCTAACATATGTGAAAGCAAAGGAGTTAGTGGCTGTCAGAACTCAACATTGTGCATGTACTAAAAAGAGAAAGGACAATGCACACACCTTTAACCCTAGCACTTGGGCAGCAGAGGCAAGACGATCTGTCTGAGTTCAAAGCCAGCCTAGTCTACACATTGAGCTCTAGAACAGCCAGGACCACAGAGACTGTCTATCTAAAAAATAAAATAAATAAAACTTAAATTTAAAAAATTAAAAAGGAATACTGCTCCTTTGCCCAAGGAAGACTGGTATGATTGACCTGCTATTCAATCCGAACACAAAAGCAGTTACTGCATTGAAGAAAAATCATCTTTAGCCTCTAGAACAGATAAACTATGCCTGGAGCTAAAGAGATGGCTCAGAGGTTAAGAGTAATTGTTGCTTTTGCAAAGGACCCTAGTTCAGTTCCCAGCACGGATTACAACCATCCATAAGTCCAGTGGGGTCCAAGTTCTTCTTTTATAACTCCTCAGGTACCAGGAATACATGTGGTCTATAACCAGCATGCAGACAAAACATAAATAAGCATAAAATTAAGTAAAATAAAATAAATACTTTTTAAATTACAAAAATATATTCGGTAACTACCCACATTTCTCATTTCCGTTCTGAGTCTGGAAAGGATCTATTTAGATAAACTTTGAAAGAGGATGTTGAAAAGGAAGACAAGATAAGAACCTAGAAAAGAAGAAAGCGAGGGTCTAGAGGAAAATGATGTATCATTTATGATACATACCACCCTGAAAATTTTTTTTCGTTCTTTTTGAAGATTCATATTATTTTTATTTATCTGTGTGCGTATGTGAATATATGTGCATATGTACCTATATATATATGTGTGTGTGTGTGCAGGTGTATGTCAAACCTGAAGAGGACATCTGAGACTCTGAAACTGGAGTTACAGGCACTTGGGAGTTGCTTGATGTGGCTGCTCTGAACAGACCCCACGTCCTCTGCAAGAGCAGCAAGCACTTGGAACCGCTAAGCTGTCTCTCCCGCTCTTCAACCAGTCTCTCTAACCCCTACTCATATACACTTTCTATTTATACTTACACATTTGTACAGATTACCTAAGTGCTCAACTCTCCCCATCAGTTCTCTGAAGAAGCACAAGAAGAACGTGGTCACTGACAGCCTCACTCATTCATTCCTTCACAACATAATTGGGTCCCAATAGCTGGCTTTGGAGAGGACAAAACAAAGTTTTTACCCTCATAGAAGCTTTAACATCAGTAACTAACATTTACTGAATGCCAGCATGGGGCTATGTAATCCTTTTCCATATATTATTCCACTTATTCCTCCTAGCAATCCTATAAGGAGATAAAATTACTTCCATTTTCCAGATGAGAACCCTAGGGCTTAGCAAGCTCAAGTCATTTGCCCAAAGAAAGCAATAACCACAGTTTTAATCCAGAGAGAGTAACGACAATACCTGAGCTGGCGTTACTGCTCACTCAGTGCAAGATGCCAACTGTTCGTTTCTACTGTGTTGCCTGAATGTGCTGATTGGACCAAAACAAACATAAACACGGCTTTATTTCTTTCTGATGCAGAAGAATTCATTCTTTCTGGGCCTTCTCTCCCCACAGCTTTTGGGTCTGGGAAGATGAAATGTCCTTGCCTTATACTTGGTCCTCATTCCTCATTTATTCCTCTGTCATCCCTGGACAGGAAACAGCTAGGAGGAAATTGCCTTTCCAGCCCACACACAGCTGTCAGAAGGAAACCCTGGTGGGTGTTAAGCTCTCCCAAAAGATGGGGTCTGGGAGGAGCTTCCTCTGCCCCCTCCTTTGGATTCTGCATTTTTCAATGAGCTGTATGCATGTGGCACCTGTTATAAGCATTTCAAGGTTTGGCATTGGCTCCCTGTCATAGCACAAACAGTACTTTCTGGCCCAGGTGGAGACCTGGGAAGCAGAAGGAAGATTTTTGTCAAAGGGGGAAGCAGGGAAAATGTTGGACTGAATTCTCTGAGCAATGGCCTTTGGAGATAACCCAAGAGGCAGCTGCCCAACTGGCGAGGCCTGTGTCAGGCAGCTGTGCACCCAGGAACAGGGAGCAGCATGCATACGGCAGAGTGGGGCCGTGCCATCTGTTGTATACCCATGCCAACCTCTTCACTTCAGGCAAGTTGGGAGTGGGAGGCTTCAGGAGGGAAGTGACAGCTCACCAAGGCAGCCACATGCCACAGCTTCCCACTAACAGTCTCTTCCTCCAAGCATTTAGTCTCTTTGACTGGTGGGCAGTTGTCAACGGCTACCATATAGTAACTATGAGCAGAGTTTGAAATTAGAACACTCTAGGGTCTGAATCTCTCGTGTGTAAGTTTAGGTAACCCCAAGAAATACTTGGCTTGTGTTATGAGTAAAGGTTTCCTGTTTTAGAAAATGGGAGAGCTGGTGGCTCATGCAAGTAATCTCAGCATTCAGGAGACCAAAGTAGGAGAAGTGTCATAAGTTAAAGGCCAGACTGGGAAACCTAGTGAGTTACCAGAAAGTCTGATGATGTGTAGTATTAGAACTATTATTTAAAAAAGAAAAGAAAAAGGAAAGGAAAGGAAAGAAAAGAAAGAAAGAAAGAAAGAAAAGGGAAACACACGGCAGGGGATGTGGCTCTGTTAGAGTGCTTACCCAGAATGCAAAAGCCTCTGTGTTTGATTACCAGCACTGTACATACTGAGGGCATGGTAGTACACATCCATCATCCCAGAACTTGGGAGACGGAAGCAAGAGGATCAGTAGCTTAATGTTATCCACAGCCATATAACAGGTCTCAGGTGACCTGGGCTACATCAAACCTTATCACCAAGAGCAAAATTACATAGAGAAAGAAAGAAAGAAAGAAAGAAAGAAAGAAAGAAAGAAAGAAAGAAAGAAAGAAAGAAAAGAGAGTTATTATCATGATTACTCATCATTATTATGAAGATTAAACTCCGTAGCATTTGTAAATTAAAACTAGGGCTTTGGAAAATGTAGTAAGCAACAAGGAAAGCAAAGCCTTTTACTTTTTAACTCATGTCTCTGGCTGCAGCATGACCTCTTTTGGTTGGCAGTTGGTTTTCTCCCATAGTTTTGGAAGCAATACAAGAATAGAGTTTCCACCACACTTTAATGCGCACTCTTGAGTCCCTGGGGATGTTGAGGAGGGCAGATTCTGATTCAGGGGTCTTGTAAATGAGCTGACAGTGGTGTGGATCTTGCTGATCTGGGGACTGTGTAGACTGATAGTTTAGGAAACAAGCTTTGGTATACTGAGCAAGCCATTTCACATCTCTAAGTTTCTGTTTTCTCTGAAGCAAGTTTTTCAATCCACCCAAATCCTTTCACATTCTCTTCATGCTACCATGTTGTGATAGATTATCTGACAAGAAAATGGCTGCCGATCTTTCCACTTCAATGTCCTTGTGCAATGTGAAGCTGTAGTTTCTCCAGTGGAGAGGGGACAGCCCCTTGACTTGTCTTATGGCTAGTTTGGATCAGGAACCTGTGGCAGATTTCCAGCTGTAAGGCTTCCAGGCCTAGTACTTAGGAAGCCTGGCAGCCTTCTGGAATTTTTTTCCTTCTTGGGTTTCAGCTACTCTAGACTACTTAAAGGAATAAAGAGTGGCCTAGCAGGCCACCTTTCTGCCAGACACTGAATCTAAGGTGCCAGATATGTCAGCACAGCCATATCAGACACTGCAACCCAGAGGACCACCTGGCTTTGGAGCCATACACAAGAATTTAGCTAGGATCCTGTGGAGTAGATGAATCATTGTGCTGAATCAGATCCTTAGAATTGTAAGTAGTAACAAATCTCTGATTTAAGTTATGGTGTCTAGAGGTACTTTTTATTTTTTATTTATTTTATTTTATTTTATTAATTTATTCATATTACATCTCAATTGTTATCCCATCCCTTGTATCCTCCCATTCCTCCCTCCCTCCCATTTTCCCCTTACTCCCCTCCCCTATGACTGTGACTGAGGGGGATTACCTCCCCCTGTATATGCTCATAGGGTATCAAGTCTCTTCTTGGTAGCCTGTTATCCTTCCTCTGAGTGCCACCAGGTCTCCCCATTCAGGGGACGTGGTCAAATATGGGGCATCAGAGTTCGTGTGAAAATCAGACCCCACTCTCTTGGGGTACTTTTTAACACAGTAATTGGCAGCTGGCATGCACATAATGGGGGAGTGTATATGATTGAACTATGTAACTGCATGAAAATGTCACAATGAAGCTCAATATTATTAATACATGCTAATAAAAATATAAAACATAATAGAATATATTAAGGCCAAAATACTTAGAGGACTAATTAAAAATATATTTCTGAGGGCCAGAGAGATGGACCAGCAGATAGTAACGCTGACTGTGTTTTCCAGAGGACCCTGGTTTGATTTTAGCACCCACTTGGCAGTTCAAAACCATCTGAAGCCACAGTCCCAGGGGTTTCAGTGCCCTCTTCTGTCCATGGAAGGCATTGCATGTGTGTGCTATAAATATATACCATACATGTAGGCAGAACATCTATAATCATAAAATAAAAATAATTAATTAATTAAATATATATGTATCTATCAACTGGAGAACTAACTTTTCTAGCTATGGAAATCTGTATTGAGAAACTCTCTTTATACTCAGTTTAATTGAATAAAATTTTACTTAAGGCTAGTGGGAACGTGAAAAAAATATGGGGGCATAACTTCAAGAAACTTGCAGTATATTTTGAAATGTTAGTTTGATACAAATAAAATAATCAGACAACACAAACCCATCCATTCATTCTAATGCACTAAACATATATTTGAGCTTCAAAATAATTTGGCATCAACAAGGAAATTCTCTTGATACCAAGAGGAAAAGATAGGAGGAAGGAGGGAAGTCAGGTTTGCTGGTGTTATTAGAGAATATTTCAATGAAGCACATACAAATTAAATATAGAGTTGTGGAGTTGTAAAAAGAAGCATGCTTTGGTTGAGTAATGGTGTTCATATTTTCTTTGCAAAAATGAAACAACTCTACTAGCAAATATATTCTAAAGTGTGTCATGGTGCTTTACAGAGAGACCTTTAAAATTCATATTTACTGAGGCACATGTTAAGTATACTAAGTCAATAATTGTGGGAATGGAAAGATACTGTGAAATGTATGCAACGAAAAATAAAATTTCAGAAATAATACAGTTAACATTCGTGAAGTATCAAAGCAAATGGTGACAAAGTAGGACCTTGAATATATATATATATATATATATATATATATATATATATATATATATAAATAAGATAAATGTAAAGAATTTCACATAGGCAGTGGTCATCTTCAGCCTTCTCACCTACAACTCAGCTTTAGTGTGCTTCCATTGTAAAATATTATCTATTTACTGATTGTTCTTGGTAATAGTAAATTTCAAAATTAACTATTTCCAATAGTATCTCAATAAAATGTCTCAATGGTCAAGAATGAGATACAAAATATAAACAAAATTAGACTTGTTTTATGGCATTCTCTAGAAGCATGTCGTAAAAAGGAAACTATGTACTTACAAACCATGTTTGAACTATATTTTCTCAAAGGACACCCTGGGTAGAGAAAGTCAGACAGAAGTATAGGACTTTCCAGCCTCCTCTAATTTCTTATAGCTAAATCTACTTTCAAACATCCTTTTATTTATTCACTTAGCAATGAAGCTACAACAACATCAATTTTGAGTAAAAAGGATAGTCCTGGGGAAAACAAATATATGCGTAACGCCGCTGGTGATGTGAGTCTTTTGAGAACAATGGGGACTTCCTAGGCGCCTGTGACCTTAACCAGCATGCCTGAGGATCAACAGTCACCAAAGCTTTGTCAATCTAGTGGTTCCTAGATTTTTTGCCTCTTGATGAAGAATAAGGAACACAGACAAGGAATAGGAAATGAAAATAGATTTTATTAAGGAAAAAGGTGAGAAGGACTCACAAATGGGAAGCTTCACGGGGCGGGGGAGCTAAAGAATTTACCATGGGAACTAGATAGGGACTGAAGTCATCTTTATTGAGACTATATATTCTTCAAGCATATTCCATGACAGAGCAATGAGGGTTCTAAACACAGTGTGTACATGCCCCTCAGCCAAGCATGTGATTGAGGCAATCTCTATTTGCTTGTCCCATTGGGGTAGTAATCACATGCTGTACCCAGCCCTCTGCAGGCCTTTTCTCTTAACATGTCTTACTCATTTTTAAGGTTATTCATCTACTCAATACATTCTTTGTTCTCTGGGTATATGACTAGCTTATAGTTTACCAAGGACCCTTGCCTTTATATTTCAAAGGCATGAACTCCTGACTCATTGGGTGATTAGAAGGCTGAAGGGATACAGCTGCTTCCAAAGTACAGTAAACACACCAGGTACTTATGAAATGTGATTGAGAATGATCCCTCCTAGAAAAAGACATCACAGCAGATACTGAGTGAGGGAACATTCCTGGAAAAGGTAACAGTTGGCATAAAGTCCTAGCTTGGGAAGCAGGGTTCGTACTAAATGTAATTACCAGATAAAAGCAAAGTGATCCAAAAAAGGAGAAAAATGGAGCATGAAATATAGCTCAATGAAAAATCAGTGCATAGGATATAGCTCAGTTGGGAGAGTGCTCGCCTAACACACAGGAAGCCCTGAGTTCGAGCCTCAGAACTCCATAAGCCAGGAATGCTGGCCTATGAGTGTAACCCCAGCACTAGGAGGGTGAAGACAAGATCAGAAATTCAAAGTCATCTATAGATCACTACATAGTGAGTTTGAGGCCAGCCTGGGTCCCAGGAAACTCTGTCTCCAAAAATTTAATTTGCTTTATTACTGTGATACCTACAGTGTGTGTGTGTGTGTGTGTGTGTGTGTGTGTGTGTGTGTGTGTATGTGTGTGTGTGTGTGTGTGTGTGTGTGTGTATGTGTTTGTGTGTACATATTCCCTGCACTAGGTCTTTGAACTCCAAAGTGGGGAAGAAAAGATGTTACTCCACAATAAGTATATTAAAAACAAAAAATTTCAAATGCACTAATTTCAGTCCTCTTTAAGGATTGTGTTCAATCCTATCAGCAATTATCTCCAACACAAGATGCCACTCTTTAGCAGAGAATGGGCTAGGAGTCAAACAAGTGACCCGAGATGTTATCAAATTGTCGAGGGAAAGACTTCTTACCATATAGATTTACTTTGCTATTTGTCTGGGCTTTAAAACATGAGAAAAAGATCTGTCTATATGGATGTCAATCTCCTCTCCAAAATTCCATTCATTTCCTATTTATCTCCCATGGAAATCTATTGATTTTTAAAGGTTTTACTTGTGTGTGTGTGTGTGTGTGTGTGTATGCATGTGCAAATATGAGCAGCACCAAAATAGGTGCTGAAACCCAAGCACTAGTACGCTACTCAGAACATGAATCAAAAATGAAGTCATGTGAATAAAATTCAGAGAGCTTATGAGAAAACTACCAAGAAAATAAGACAAGAGTCTTGTGACCTCGGTTTCTTCAAAAGCACAGAATTGTTCTCAGAATGTGCTTCTGTGCCCCTCCCAGATGTAGTGAATTGGAGCGAGCTAACCTTAAATTATATGTTACAACTGACTACTGTCATTTGTTTATATGTCTCTATGGAAAAAAAAACACGCTTGAACTCAAGATAACTTTACCCAGGTGACCTTTCTTAACCTTCAGGGTATAAATTGTCCCATGCTCTGAATGAAGTTGGTTGCTGCATGAGTCTTTAATCTACATCATTCTGGAGCTCCATTCTCCCAGGTTCCAACCACCTTTCTAGCAGTGAACACTCTACAAGTGTAGCAAGGGCTCTTAACCCCTGAGCCATCTCTCCAGCCCCTGAAATATATTTATTAAAACACCAGCAACTTCCTCAATGTCTACTGTGGTGGTTTGAGTAAGAATGGCCTCCAAAGTCTCATATATTTGAATGCTTAGTCACCAGAGAGTGGCACTGTTTGAAAGAATTGGAAAGATTAGGAGGTGTGACCTTGCTGGAGTAGATGTGGCCTTGTTGGAGGAAGTCCGCCACTGAGGGTGGGCTTTGAGGTTTTAAATACCAATGCCAGGCCCACACTCTCTCTGCTTGGCGATCAGGATGTTGCTTTTAGCAACTTCTCCAGCACCATGCCTGCCATGATGATAATAAGCTAAGTCCCTGAAAGCATGAGCAAGCCCCCAAATAAGTACTTTCTTTCTTAGAAGTTGCTGTAGTCATGGTGTCTCTTCCTGGCAATAGAACAGTAAATAAGACAACTACCTTAAAATTCTTCTGAAAGCTGGGGTCCATGTCATGGAACACTGAGGAGTAGCAGTAGCAGGCAGAGTTTGAAGTATCAATTACAACCTCTTGGTCCATGTGAGGAAAGCTAAGAAACTAACAGCATTACTCTGGGGTATGCACAGCACTACAGAGTTAAGGCATAGTCTAACATGGGCATCTCAGAATGCTGCCTTGCTTTGAAAGGATTTTCCAATGAAATAATAACAGTTTCTGAAAATACAGATGGGATAATAGATAGAACTAATGAGCCCTAATAAGATTTTTCTTTATTTGGGTATACATTCAGTTCAAGCTTTGGAAATAATAGCTTTTATGTGAATTTAATTTAATAAGGTCTATATGAACATTTAACTTATTACGGTCTATTGAATAGAAGCAATCTATCAGGCAGTGCCTCTAAGCCTATTCTTATGGGCCCAGGGAAGAGAGATTACATGGTTCTTTGAGAAACTGAAGTGATGCTCCCCTTCCACCAGAAAAAGAAAACAATGCTTAAGCAGATATGAAGTAGTAGTTAGGGGGCTAGAGAGATGGCTCAGAGGTTAAGAACACTGACTGCTCTTGCAGAGGACCCAGGCTTCCATATCTAGCACCTGCCTGGCAGCTCACAACCATCTGTAAGTCCAGTCACAAGAATTCTAATGCCCTCTTCTGGCCTCTATGGGCATGACATGTACATGGTGTTCAGCAATAAATGCAGGCAAAACATGAAATAAAAAATAAAAGGGGAAAGTTTTTCCTTAAAAATTTGCGTTGCTAAAATGCTTTAGATTAAGATAGATGTTTTAAGTTAATAAAGATGAGATATGATAGATATTGATTTTCATTCAGAAATTTAGACCCAACATGATAGGAAAGAGGTTTACTTCAAGCTTGCCAAATACAAATAGCCAAATCACTATGAATGTAACATTTATATAACTCCTGATTGTCTCAGGGTTCTTCCTGCTGTATGGAGTTTATTTTATTCATGTGTAATAATATAAATGTATACGTTAAAAAATAAATAATAAAATGCTAATAGAGCAGGAAGTTACAATAAAAAGTTCATAAGAAATTTCTTAATCTGTATAAATAAGATGTGTTAACAAGTAAATAAATAAGTCTACTGTCATTGTCAAACCTTATTTTAGGAAACTGATGAAGTAACATGTTGCATGTGGCTTACTCTGGATCTATCTAAGCCGTTCTGCACATCTACACTTAGATGGAGTTGGTCAAACAGGGACCATCTGGGTTATGCCTTTTTTTTTTTCATTTTAAAATTTTTTCTCCTTTATTAATTTATTCTTGTTACATCTCAATGGTTATCCCATCCCTTGTATCCTCCCATTCTTCCCTCCCTCCCATTTTCCCCTTATTCCCCTCCCCTATGACTGTTCCTGAGGGGGATTACCTCCCCCTGTATATGTTCATAGGGTATCAAGTCTCTTCTTGGTAACCTGCTGTCCTTCCTCTGAGTGCCACCAGGTCTCCCCCTCCAGGGGACATGGTCAAAGGTGAGGCACCAGAGTATGTGAGAAAGTAATATCCCACTCTCCACTCTACTGTGGAGAGTGCTCTGTCCATTGGCTAGATCTGGGTAGGGGTTTAAGGTTTACCGCCTGTATTGTCCTTGGCTGGTGCCTTAGTTTGAGCGGGACCCCTGTGCCCAAAACTGGACCCATATTTGTCACCTTGTGCAAAACTCAAATCCAAGTGGATTAAAGACCTCAACATAAATCCAGAGACACTAAGTCACTTAGAAGAAAAAGTGGGGAAGAGCCTGGAACATATTGGCACAGGAGACAACTTCCTGAACAGAACACCAACAGCCCAGACATTAATGTCAACAATTAATAAATGGGACCTCATGAGGCTGAGAAGCTTCTGTAAGGCAGGAGACACTGTCAAGAGAACAAAGCGACAGCCTACAGACTGGGAAAAGATCTTCACCAACTCTACATCTGACAAAGGTCTAATATCCAAAATATATAAAGAACTCAAGAAATTAAACACCACCAAACCAAATAACCCAATTGAGAAATGGGGCTTGGAACTAAACAGAGAATTCTCAACAGAGGACTATCAAATGGCTGAGAAACACTTAAAGAAATGCTCAACCTCCTTAATCATCAGGGAAATGCAAATCAAAACAACTCTGAGATTCCATCTTACACCCATCAGAATGGCTAAGATCAAAAATTCAAGCAACACCACATGCTGGTGAGGATGTGGGGAGAGAGTAACACTCCTTCATTGCTGGTGGGAATGCAAACTAGTACAACCACTTTGGAAATCTGTCTGGTGCTATCTCAGAAAAATGGGAATAGGGCTTCCTCAAGACCCGGTTACGCCTTTTTAAAAGTAGCTTTTAGGAACTGTCAGCATGTTGTTGTTGAAGTGTGGAGTGGTGACTCTGTGTGGACTGTGGACAGACAACAATATGTACTTAAAGTTGCACTATTGCAAAACGGGTGTTTTATCCAGGTACTCGCACACTATTTTTTGTACTGCTGGTATTGTACCAGAAACAATTTCTTTTATTGTTATTTGTTTTAAACTTCGTTTAGCCACTTAAAGAAAATCCGCTTATGGCAAAATTTGCCTCAAATCCATTCCAAGTTGTATATTTGTTTTCCAATAAAAAAATTAACAATTTACCCCCCAAAAAAGAAAAATTGCATTGATTTTTGTCTTAGATAGTGTTCTATTACTTGAAAACACTGTGATCACAGCAACTCTTATGAAAGAAAGCATTTAATTGGGGGCTTGCTTACAGTTTCAGCGGTTTAGTCCATTATCTTCATGGTGAGGGAGCATGGCGGCATGCAAGAAGACACGGTGCCGGAGAAGTCATTGAGAGGCCCTCATCTGTATCCACATGCAGCAGGAATAGAGGACTCTGGGCTTGGAAACCTCAAAGCCCTGGTGACACACTTCCTCCAACAAGGTAATACCTCCTAATCCTTGCAAATAGTGCCACCTCCTGATGACCAAACCTATGGGGCCCATTCTTATTCAAACCACCAAAAATATCAAGGAGTTCATGTGTCCTTTCAGTCTGCTGTTGAACTCTCTGCCATAGAGGAATGCAAAGTATATGACAATAGGAAACCTCCAACCTCATTCACAAGCTTGGCATGTTAACATAATGGCTTTCTCTGAAAACATTTAAAATATATTATGGTAGAGGCTGGAGATAAGACTCAATGGTTAAGACCACTATTGCTATTGAAGAAGACCAGAGTTAGGCTCCCAACACCCACACAACAGCTCACAACTGCCTGCAGCTCCAGATTTAGGAGATCTGATGCCCTTTTCTGCCCCACCCCAGGACAGCAGGAACACATATGGTGCATATACACACATGCAAGAAAAACACACAGATAAAATAAAGATAAGTGAAGACATTTTAAAAGTATGTATATTGTGATCATATATATATTATAATATATATATATATATAACACAAAATAGGACTTAGCCGTTTTTATAGTGAGAAGTTAGGTTTAGTCACATTGTTGTGCAACTGATCTCATAATACTTTCATTAATCAAAACGGAAATGTTACATTGAAATGAAAATTACAATGAGTAACGTCCCACTTTCCTTCCCATAGCCCCTGGCAAACACAATTTTTTCTCTTCTACTAACCTGACTACATTAAATACCTCATGTAAGTAGAATCATACAGCAGTTGCTTTCTTGTGATTGACTTCTTTCACTTAGCTTAATGCCCACAAGGTTGATCCATTTTGTGTGTGTGTGTGTGTGTGTGTGTGTCACACACAGACACATGTGTACATATATATGTGTACATATATGTTGTTACGTTTCCCTATCTACCTGATGACGGACACTTGGATTGTTCTCACTCTCTGGCTGCTTTGAATAATGCTGCTAAGAATATTCATGTACAAGTATCTTTTGAGATTCTTGTATCCATCGTCTCTCTTTCCAGTTTCAGCTACTTAGCAATTCTGAGTTATGTCCCTTGTCAAAAGGGCCTCACAAAAATGTGAAATTGGTGTCTCACTGCCAAGCCATCTATACAAAAGATACCCTTGATCTTTATTCTATACTTAACTTCTCAATTATATGGATTTCACTTTCTCCTTTCGTCATTACAACATTTTTTGAATTTTTACAAGTATGAATTAATTTTAGAATAAAAGGCAATAAAAGTTTTTAATGTCTATTATAAGTAAACTTCAAAGAGTACCTCAACTATCTCTTAAAACCTCCAATTCAAAGGCAATTTATAATATGAATATTGTTGAATGAATATTTTCTAGTGAAGAACTGATAGAGATTTATCTGAAGAATAGAATTTCTATGCAGTGCAAAGCTGAGAATAAGGAGAAAAAAGTCCCTCTTCCCCTTTAATACCAGTCTAATGTATTGCTAACCAATGAAACTGAGTGTAATAAAGAAGACTTCAAAACAGCAGAGATAGCTATAACCCCCTTGTCTTATACAAAGGGACTAATTTTGTTAATCTCTTACTGTGCCAAATTCATAACTTAAATATTGCTATAAACACAAACACTCTCAATGCAAGAATATAGATCATATCTCAAAGGAAGTAAGAAATAGTTTATTCTGGAACCAAATATAAGTGAGAATGGCTGAGAACATAGATTCAGGTTTCCCCAAATACCGTGTCCCGCCATGGAGATAGTTACATGAGATTTGATTAGTTACAGAATGAAGAAATTCATAAATCAGATTGTTTGCAAAATACATTGGTGAAGGCCACAGTTAGTTGGCTCATAGCAAAGCAGAGACAGCTCTGCTAGGGTTACCTGCAGTCATGGATGGGGGAGGAGCTCATAGGGCCCTATCCCTTCCTGTTGGTTGATTTCTGGGAGAAGGGAGAGTCATTGTCTTCAGATGTGGACTCACTGATGAGCCTACCAGTCTCCATGCAATATTTCTAAACCTACGGTCACACAAACATCCCTAGTGGAATTCAATGGGTCACAAAACAGAAAAAAAAATCTCATGAATGTGGAAAATGGATTTATAGGAATAAGAGAAGATTGATAGGGGTAGTAGGGAAATAAGAGAAAGCGGGTGTAAGAGTAATTAGGATGCATTATATACCCGTATGACATGGTCAAAGAACAAATTTAATTAATAAAAAATAATTCTTATTTGAGTCACAACACCTCTTTTGGAGATTGGTCTGATGCTCTGTATTTTGGTGCTAATTACTGGCTCAAAAAGATCTAGTTGCTGCCCTGAACATTGCCTCCCTGGTTGAAGGAATAAAAAAGCCTACACCCCGGGCAAGGCACAAGGAAAAAGCAGAGTGCTTTGAGCAGAGAGATTCTTGGGAAGGAGAGGCAGAAAGAACAGAGGAGAAGGAAGGAGGAGAACCACCATGGGACAAGAAAGAGCTGTGTGCGCCCAGAGGAGGAACCCTAAAGTCTCACATGAAGTAAGTGGCCCAAATGAACAACCTTAGCAAGTATTTTGGGATTATGGATGGGATTTAAAGCAAATATATATCGTTAGAAGCAGATGACATGGGATGGTGGCTGGGATATAAATGAAGAAAGCTTAGGAGGTAAGGCCGGCCTTGCCCCTGGTGAAAATAGACTATTCTAAAATACCTCAGGTGTCTGTGTCTTTATTGATTGTAAAAGCAGGTGAGATCATACCACCACCATAATAACTACAGTCTAATAATATTATTTAGGCCATACTTTTAAATTAACAGCAACATATCTCTAACAACACCGCTGTTCAAATTTCTTCCATTGGAAAAAAAAAAAACCTTCAAAACACCATAGGTTCATCAATATTGTTCAAAGTCAAATGCAATACCTTCATGTATGTCACTGGAAGTTGTGGATTTACATCACCCAAAACTGGTTCATAACATGCTCCTTTGGCTAGTATCCTTGTCGATTGCTTTACAGCACCACCTGTGCAAGCATGCTGAGGTGGTGTTTTTGAAAAAGCCTAGAATTTCTGATAGTTTCATGTTGGTTATTTTTCAAGCACCACGGGAATTCATAAAGCATTTAGAACTGGTATTTCCCTTGTAGATTATGTTAATATGTTTAAAATAGGGGCTCAGTCTACCATGTATTTCCCACTTGCCCTAGAGCTTAGTAAGCAGTCTGCATGTCAGAGACATCTGTTAATTTGAGACAGTCTCTGCTAAAAAAAAATAAAGATGCTCATTACTAGGATATCATTTTCCTAAAGGAGGAGGGTCTGGAGAAATGTCTCAGAGATTAAGAAGGCTTACTTCTTTTGCAGAGGACCTGGGTTTGATCATCAGCACCCACATCAGGCTCACAAGCACATGTAACTGCAGTCCAGGGGATCCAATAGTCCCTTCTGACTTCTGTGGCACCTGAATATACATTGTGTACATAAACTCAGACAGGCTCACATAAATACACACACACACACACACAAACAGAGAGAGAGAGAGAGAGAGAGAGAGAGAGAGAGAGAGAGAGAGAGAGAGAGAGAGAGAGAGAGAATATAAACAAATGGATCTTTAAGAAAAAATAAGGTGCATAGTTGAGCATCCTTGACAGTATGGCATAAACTTGATCCATCTCTCCTCTCACAGTTGACAAATCATTTTTTGGAGACAAGATGAAGATTAACTTATATAATCAACTTCTAAGGCTTAGATTTCTATCCCTGAGCCAGTGTCTCTTAATCTGTATTTTCAGCACAGACTGCCACTCTTCACAGCTGCCATCTACCAGATGCTGTTAACATGGATGTTTCAGAGGCCATTCACACTCTAAATTTTCCAAAGCTAAATTTCTCACTTAGCCCTGAAAATATCATCTCTGTAAAGCTGGCTCTATGTTTTGCTTACTATTGGGTTCTTGGGTCAAGAGAATAGTGATCTTTTCAATGAGAAGTAATAGATGAATGAAGAAAGGTCAGCAGAGTCTTCGATTTGTGTTATACAAGTTGTAGAAGAGTTCTGTAGTATTTGCCAGGTGTGATGGTTTGAATAGGAAAGGCCCCCATAAGCTCATATATTTGACTGCTTAGCCAATGGGGGAATGAAGCTACATGAGAAGGATTGGTAGGTGTGGCCTTGTTGGAGCAGGTGTGGCCTTGTTACAGGAAGTGTACCACTGGGGCAAGAGTTTTAAAAGTCCAAGGTAGGTTCAGTGGTGCTCCCTTCCTGCTGCCTGAGGACCTAGATATAGAACTCTCAGCTACTTCTCCAGCCCCATGCCTGCCTGTGTGCTGCACCAGCTGGATGCTTTCTCTTATAAGAGAAGTCATGGTCATAGTGTTTCTTCACCACAATAGAGCACTGACTAAGATACCAGGTAAGACCATATCCCATTATTTCTTGCCCCCAACATCCTCCTCTTTCTGTGACCAAAGGCCTGTCTCTGGAGCCTCATTGCCACTCACTTCTCCATTTTCTCAGAATCAATTATTCCACAATAAAATGTTCCTAGATGACTGTCATCTGGAAAGCTATCCACAATTCCACTTTGTGATCTTCTAATTTGTTGTTGTAAGTTGGCATTTCTGGGGGGGGGGTGGACTCTTTTCAGATTCATTTATTTAGAGTGTATGAGAGAAAAAAAGAGATGAAAAGAAATAGAGATAGAGACAAGAGAAAGAAACGGGAACAGAAAGTGAAGAAGAGAGTAGGAAGGTTCTTGCCATGTTGAACTGTGGAGGTCTGAGAACAATTTCTAAAGAGTCAGTTTTCTCCACCCACCTTGTTTCAGAGACAGGCTCGTGTGGTTTCTATCACCATGCTGAGGATGAGCTTCCAGCAGATTCTCCTGTCTCCAGATATAGAGCCACCACATCCTGCCTTTTATGAGGCCTCCAAGTCATGAACTTATGTCTTCAGTCCTATGTTGTAAATATACTTACCTACTGAGCCATCTCACTGGAGTGTTTTGGGTTATTTTGATTTTGCTTTGTTTCTTTCATTTTGTGTATGTGATAGGATCTCTACTGGTCCTGAAAACTGCTATATAGCTGAGGCTGGCATTGGATTCCTGATGTTCCTGCTTCCACTTATCAGTTGAATAACCTAGAGTTCCAACTTAAATACCACCCATTTAAGCTTCTGCACCTTTCTCACAAGCTAAGTTGCTGAAATAGGTTCCCTGGAGATATTTTATTCACAGACTTATGCACTAGTTTGAGTTAATCTGATGAAATGGCTTAGCAATTAGGAGTCCTTACTGCTAGTCATGATAGCTGTATCCCTTTAATCCCAGCTCTTGGGAGACAGAGGCAAGTGGATCTCTATAAGGTCAAGGCCAGTCTCGTCTAAATAGTTTGTTCCAGGCCAGCCATGACTACACTGTGATAACCTGTCTCAAAAAAGAACACAGACTCTGTTACCGATACCTGCAAGGCAGCTCACATGTATCTATGACTCCAATTCCAGAATCTCCAGTGTCCTCTTCTGGCCTCTGAAAATATTTTATGCACATACACACATGAAGGCAAAGCATTCATTCACATAAAAACAAAAATAAATACATATTTTAAAATATATATTTAGTTTATTTTATGTGTATGAGTGTTTTGCCTGCATGCATGTATGCCACTGTGTGTGACAGTTGCCTGTGAATGTCAAAAGAGGGTGTTGGATCCCCTGGAGCTGGAATTGTAGATGATGTGAGCTACCATGCTGTGTTTGTCTGCAAGAGAAGCCAATCCTTTTAATAGCTGGGCCCTGTGTTTGCAGCCACTTGAGAAGCATTCTTTACTACAACTTCCTTCTTCTCTTCCTCATCCTTTGTTTTCCATTGCCTTCACAATGACGTCTTTCTTCTGTACCCTAGACAACCATGTAGTGCATCTCCTTTCCAAGCAAAACATGGTGAGTGAGTAAAGAAGATGATTAAGTACCCTCATTTAAGCCAGCTCTTCCCAAACATTTTAGGTCTTAGAAAACAGAAAACAAATGAAGTTCATTTTAATAAGAGTTGTCACAACATTTTTGATAGAGTTTTGTGATGGTTAATATTGTCAACTTGACAGGATCTCAAATCACCCAGTGACAAGTGGGATGGGAAGATTTACCCTAACTAACTGTGTGATACCATTTCACATGGAGAGATAATGGACTAAGTAAAAAGGAGGAGACCTGAGCACCTGCATTCATCTCTCTGTGCTTTCTCACTGTGGATACAAGGTAACCAGTCACCTCCAGCTCCTGCTGTTCTGACTTTCCAGCCATGATGGAGACTGGGAGCCAAACAAACATTTCTCTCTTTAATTTGTCACAGCAGTGGGAAAAATATTTTATATTTACTCCAGTAGATTTCCATGAGAGATAATATGGGGTGGCTTTTGTATGTTTGTTTTTGAGACAGCATCTCATTGTGTAGCCCTGGCTGATCTGGAATGTAACTATATAGACTAGATTGACCTAGAATTTACTATGTAGAGCACAAAGATCCACCTCCTTCTATATTCCTAGTGCTGGCATTAAAGGTGTGAGTGAGCTAGGACACCTAGCTAGAGATCATATGGATCATACAGAAAATGTATTTTTAACATTATGAGAAACTGCCAGCCAGGCTCAAGAGTGGCTGTACTATTTAGCCAGCAAATTATCCTGGCACTCTACGAGAGTTCCAGTCTTTCTACATCTTGTCAGCATACTACAGTGCTATATTTTTATTATAACCTAATAGGTGTGGTAATTTTTTTTTGTTTGTACTCTAGTACTTTTATACAGTGGAAGAGTCCCATCGAATATTTACTAAACTTAAATAAACTCATCTCATTTTTATTTCTGTTCTGTTTTTTATATTTTATTCTTGGTGGCAGTATCGAGGATTGAAATTAGTTTTTTTCACATGCTAGGCAGACACACTACCATTGTATGCATCCCTGGTACCAACTTCTTGCTTCAAAATTCACTAGTAATGGATCAGGTTTTTTTTTTCATTCTTTCAGTAAGGTTTGCATGTAAGAAAAAAACCACCCTATTAGAACAGCATTATAACAATATAAACTTTAAGGTTTATGCCAACAAATTGAATGAACATGAAGGTTGTCGACAAAATTGTTTATGAAATACTCTATTCTTACTATCACTGGAATTACCAAGAATCATTGTCAGTAGTCACAATATTGAGTGAGCTGGGCACTGTGTCAGAAGCTGTGCCTATAGCTCACACATCCCTCCAAACTCACTGTTCAAATGCAAGCCTGACATTTAATGATGCTGGCACCCTTGCCCAAAGTCAAGCAAATATATCAAGGCAGCAGAGAATACACCCAAGTCAGGGTGATACTAGGAGCCTTGCTACTAAAAATTCTATGTAATTGATTGACTGCTCAAAGAGGCTAGCTCCTTTCTTTAGTCAACAGCAACACCACAAAAATCTCACACTGTTTTCATTCTAGAGTGGCACAAAGTTTCAGGAAAGTAAGCATGTCCTGGGTGTTGGGGCAGCTTCAGAAGATGAACCAGGAGACATGTGGATGGAGGAGAATAGGATCATTTGGTCTAGGAAACCTGAACTGGCTGATGGAAAGACCAGCTAAGGATTTCAGGTCTTATTCTCAAGAAGCCAGCAGCACAAGTGAGACTCACATGAACAAGCTGATATCCTTGAAAACATCTTCCCCTGGAGCCTGAGCTGAAAAGTTATGCTACCAATAACTTTCCATGTTGCTTCATAACAACAGTGTAGCATTTCACTTGTAAAGGAGAAAACAAAGCACAGTAGTGCATACCTGTAACCTTGGCATGCAGGAGGTAGCGCTAGGAAGATCAGCTGATCAACGTCACCCTTCCTCACTATATAAAGTTCAAGGCTAACCTGTGATACCTGAGATTCCCTGAGGCAAACAACAACAACAAAAAGCCTCAATCAATTAAACAACAATAACAATAATATATAACATAGATCATCTAATGACTATAGAGAGATTAAACCCGCTCAGGCATAACAAAGAACTCAGTCTTAAGAGACAAATCTAGTCCTGACCAAACACAAAGAAACAAGACATTTCACTAGATACATGAAGTTAAAACTGTAGCCAACAAAGTGCCACAATGGAATTCAGTAGTTTGACCTTCTTCATTTGATTTCAATATAGTTCTTATGTCTTGTTAGCCACTTTCCTCCAAACTTATTAAAATTATGCTTTGTGAGATTAGAGCTCAATCTAGTTTTTAAAATAGTAGTTGCCTGGGCAAGATAAGAAGTATATATGCCAAGCTTCTGCATTTTAAAGTGATCACTCTCAGTAGCCCAGATATCCAATTATTTCACCCTTTAACTGTGAAATTAGAAAGAAAAAGGGTACACTAGAAAGAAAAGTTAGCCAGTTAAATTATGTCACAAGCAAATAGTCATTTGGGGAGTAGGAGTTGCCCAAATAAGTTCCAAAATGTCAGATTCACATGTTTTCATCTCAGAAAGAAAACATATGTTTCTAAATTTTCTGTACACTGAACTGCATAGCAGAAAGAGGTTTCACTTCCTCTCATCTCAAACCCACTCTAAACAAATAGTACCACCACGTAATTATTGTCAGGGAAATGTATGTCAAATCTGAAGGATATTTGACTGAAACTTGCAAACATGAAAAGTCAAGGGAAATATTTTTATGAGCCTGGGTAGCTTCTCTTAAGCTGCTGAAGTCCCTCCACACTTGGACTTCCATGTGACATTCTTATTACAGTGTTTACACACTCAATAGTCATAGACCACACTGAAGGAAGCTCGTTTAAACAAATTCATAAATGTCTTACAGCGCACAGTGTCGGGGTGGTTAACGAGAAAACATTAAGTAGAAGAGTGACTGGAAACCTTCCAGTCAGCATCCCCATGTGGATGCATTACTGCTAAGTCCCTCACACATGAAAGTGAGACAACTCGAAGGGGAAGAATACATATTTTAAAAATCAGAAGCCATTCAGCAATCATCTGAACTTTCTATACAACTGTATATGATTTTTTTCAAAGGAGAAAAACTTATTTAACAAGCCAAACGAACAGAGAGAAGCAATTAAATCCAAACCAGTTCACAGAGCCAGCATCTTACTGCTTGTTCGAAAATCAGAACTTTTCATCCTGACAGGTACATTTGTCCTTGAGAAGACACCATTTTTAATGCCAAAATGAAGAAAGCAAGCCAATTTCTCCAGTAAAAAATGCTGTCAAAAGTTTACTGTGAATTATAGCCTATTATTATACCATATATAAGAACAAGCAGCTAAATTTCTCTTCTCTCCAAAGTGCCTCTAGATATTTATTCTTAAGGAAATAAAATAGTCTAAACAGTTTTAGGGTTTGTCTTTTTGTTTTTCTTGCTATTTCTATCCACACTTTCAAATTTTTTCCTCAACCTGAGCCAAACTCTGAAGGACCTCAACCACTTTCAATCCAAGGCATCATTTTCATATAATTTAGACACATGTCTTTCAACCTCCATTCATATAAACTCATCCTACTGAAAAAAAAAGTCTCAGAAAACAGAGACCCCAGATAGTCCCACCTGAAGACCATTACTCACCGGCAAACATGCTCTCCATTCTCCTCTGCTGCCTTACCGAAGCCCCAGGGAATGGAAAAGGTCGACCAATTTTCTCCTTCAAGGTCCTCCTCCATGGTAGAAAGCCAAAACAGCCCACTTTTCCTGGGGATGGAAAGAACGAGACCTCTTCTTTATTCTTTCATAAGAAGAACGACTGTCTCATAAGAAACAACTGCTGTCTGGGGTGAGTGGGGGAGCAATCAATACTAGCTAGCCAATCATATTCCTTCACTTGGCTACTTGGAAACCAGATATGCATAAACAATCACATTTTCCGGGAGGGTTGAAAATACAAAAGAGAAGCAGCTCTGCTTTTTGTAAATTATTAACAGGATTTTTTTTCCCTGATCATAATCAAAGATGCATACGCTACTCCTTTCAGAAAGAATCCATCAGGGTTAGCAATGAACAAGCTCAAAAAAGGAGCTCCCTGATGCCTATTCTGCCACTGACCTATCTGAATCAGGACAACCCTGTGCAGTTGAAATCAAAGTGATATAACACTCAGAGTGAAATGGCAGCTTCTGGAGGTCCAAAGAGGCCAACCTGCAATTTCAGCATTTGCCTCGGATGAAAATGAATACTTGCTATCCCACGGGCGAATTCCCTAGGGGATATCTGGCACTCCAAGATGGAATGAAGCCACCTGCACACATTTCTCACATCCTTCCTCGATTTCCAAGAGATGCTGCACATCTCCTCTGGCATTCTTGAGCTTCATCCAAATTCGAGATTTAACACACCTTCCTTGGAGCAATGTGAAAGCTGCCAAGTTTAATGCTAGCCCCTACTCAGTAATTTCAATTCCGTGTGAAAATGCTGACCCACAAAGTATTTAGAAAGCATTGGCTTCTCACAAGAGGGAACATTTGGGTTGTACTGTGTTGGGTGACAGGCAGTGGTTTCTTTTTTCTGGACCAGGAACTCTTATTGGCAGCATTTGCAGTATGAGCTGTATACTCTTTCTTGTGTTGAGAAGCTGTCCTGTGTACTGGCAGTTCACGGACATCCCTGGCCTCTCTTCACTGCATGACAGTAGTGTCTCCTCTCCTGTGAAACCAAAGATGCTGTAGGCATTGTTACCTCACTCCCCTGACCCCTGGAAAGCAGAATCAGGTCTAAATGAAGCCACTTGCCCAGACTGCTTTCTTCAGTGCAGTTTGTCCCAAGGAGGAAGAACGTAACTATGAGAGCCTTATGTCTGAGAAAGGTTTGTGTCAAAGGCAGATGGTAGGTGAATAGTCGAAGCTTGGGGTGAAACACATGACTCATCTGTCCAAGTGCAGGTGGCTAATTAGACTTGTCAAAATAGAGACACACTTAACATACGAGGGAAAATTGCATTCTCCAATGACATTTGCCAACTTTCTTGCTATCATAGTGTGCAAAATAGATCTGGAATGCGTTCATTTTTCCTCGGTTCTACAGTCATTATTTTACCTTGGTTGCAGTCATCTCACTGCAAAGCTGGCTTGTTCCAGAGAGCTCTTCCTAACTGATCTTTGACAGCAAAGCAAAGATAATGAGGAAGTAAATCCTCTGCCTAGTTATGTAACCCTCAACCAACCCCAGTTGCAATGTTTCCTTGAGAACCTTAGATTCCTGCACAAAAGGGTATCTTTTCAATTAAATACACCATCAGCAGTCTATCTACACTGTGAAAATGAAGTGGATGGTGTCACAAGCAAAAGCACATTTCACCAAACCCACATGGTGATGGCACCTCATTAAAAAGAATAGTATGCCTGAGGAAGAAACTGAGAAGAGGGAATGTTTTATTGAGAGTGGGGGTGATCAAATTAAAGGCAAGTTCCTCAGGTGGTCAGCTGTGTCAGCACAACTTTCTGCTTACTTCAGAGGCCACTGTGTAGCTCGGCCATAACTTTCCACCTTTAAATGTTTGTAGGTTTGCCTCCTTTTGCCCAGTAGACCTCCATTTTCCTGCTGCCTGATTGAGAGTCCATTTCTTATGATGCCTTCCACCTCCTCCAAAGGAACAAACCATTCCTTCCCGGTGCCCCTGGAAGATGTTGCACCTCAGTAAAAGCCACTGTCAAACCCTTCCTCCTTCCATAGCTACCTATATTCACTGTTTCTGATAAAGGGCAAGCCCAATGGGAATAACAAGTTTTAGTTTGCTGGGTTCTCCAGGTTGTTTTCTGTAAGGCAGGTGACACTGTCAAGAGAACAAAGCGACAGCCTACAGACTGGGAAAAGATCTTCACCAACCCTACATCTGACAAAGGTCTAATATCCAAAATATATAAAGAACTCAAGAAATTAAACACCACCAAACCAAATAACCCAATAGAGAAATGGGGCGCAGAGCTAAACAGAGAATTCTCAACAGAGGAATATCAAATGGCTGAGAAACACTTAAAGAAATGCTCGACCTCCTTAGTCATCAGAGAAATCCAAATCAAAACGACACTGAGATTCCATCTTACACCCATCAGAATGGCTAAGATCAATAACTCAAGTGACACCTCATGCTGGCGAGGGTGTGGAGAAAGAGGAATACTCCTGCATTGCTGGTGGGAATGCAAACTAGTACAACCACTTTGGAAAGCTATCTGGTACTTTCTCAGAAAAATGGGAATAGGGCTTCCTCAAGACCCAGCTATTCCACTCCTTGGAATATACCCAGAGGATGTACTACCACATAACAGGGACATATGCTCAACCATGTTCATAGCTGCCTTATTCATAATAGCCAGAACTTGGAAACAA
This sequence comes from Acomys minous, assembly GCF_964271855.1. Classification (NCBI taxonomy): domain Eukaryota; kingdom Metazoa; phylum Chordata; class Mammalia; order Rodentia; family Muridae; genus Acomys; species Acomys minous. The sequence goes on from NC_140488.1 coordinate 99,896,287, forward strand.
CCTACGTGTCCCTCAATAGAAGAATGGATAAAGAAACTGTGGTACATTTACACTATGGAATACTACTCAGCTATTAAAAACAAGGAATTTCCAAAATTTGTGGACAAATGGATTGAACTAGAAATTGTCATAATGAGTGAGTTCACACAGAAGCAAAAAGAGCTAAATGGTATATACTCACTTATATCGAGACACTAGTCCAAGGTGTATGTCCCCATGAAAAACTGTACCTACCAGGATAGTGGGTAAGAGGGGAGGACATCCTATTGAGACTTTAGGTGTGAGAAGCCTGGGAGAAAGAGGAAATAGAAGGATCCAGCGGGTCCTGGAAAACTATAGGCGAGTCTGGGCCCTGGGGTCCTCTGCAAACTATGGCAACAGCCAAGGAAAAAATAGGCAGTAAACCTCGAACCCCTACCCGGACTAGCCGATGGACAGGACATTCTCCATTGGTGAGTGGAGAAGGAGATCTAACTTTCACACAAACTCTGGTGCCCCATATTTGAACATGTCCCTTGGATGGAGATGCCTGGCGGCACTCAGAGGAAAGATAATAGGTCACCAAGGAGAGACTTGATACTGTATGAGCATATACAGGGGGAGGAGGTCTTCCTCAGACACAGACTTAGGGGAGGAGAGGGGAGTAGGGGGGAAGTGGGAGGAAGGGAGGAATGGGAGGATACATGGCATGGGCTAACAACTGAGATGTAATATGAATAAATTAATTTAAAAAAGTTTTAGTTGTTGGGTTTTGTTTCGTGTGGTTTTTTTGTTTTGTTTTGTTGTTTCATTTTGGGGTTTTTCTGGACAAGTGGGTTGTTGTTTTTATCAATATACAAAGTATTAAGTTTCATTGTGGCATTTTTTAAAATATTTCTTCTTGTAGGGTCTCCTCTCTGTCTCTTCTCCCTCATCCTCCTGTCACCTCTTGTCCCATCAGTAGCTTGCTTTTTGCCTTTATATTGCATGTGTCCTTGTGCCTCTCCCTTCACAGACTATTCCCAATTTTATACCAACTTATACACACACACACACACACACACACACACACACACACACACACACACATCTGTTAAAGAAACCATTGAATCTAAAATTTCCTGACACAAATCATCCAAGAAACCAGTGACACCATGAAAAGACCAAACCTAAGAACAACTGGAATAGAAGAAAGAGAAGATTCCTGGCTCCAAGGACCAGAAATTGTTTTCAACAAAGTTATAGAAGAAAATTTCCCCAACCTAAAAAAAAATGAGATGCTGGTAAATATACAAGAAGCTTTATAGAACTCCAAATAGACTAGACCAGAAAATAAAGTTCTTATGCCACATAATAATCAAAACACAAAATGTACAGAACAAAGAAAGAATATCAAAAGCTGCAGGGGGAAAAGGCCAATTAACATATAAAAGCAGACTTATCAGAATTACACCTGATTTCTCAACAGAGACTCTAAAAGCTAGAAGACCTTGAGCAGATGTCTTGCAGACCTTAAAAGACCACAAATGTCAGGCCAGACTATTATACCCATCAAAACTTTTAATCACCATAGATGGAGAAAACAAGATGACAAAACCAAATTTAAGCAATACCGATTCATAAATCTAGCCCTAGCAACTAGAATCTAGTTGATTCTATAAGAAAAACATCAACACTGGGAGGTTAACTATACCCAAGAAAACACAGGAGATAAATAACACCACTGAAGCAAAACCAAAAGAAGACAATAACACACACACACACACACACACACACACACACACACACACACACACACACAAATACTGCTACCACCACCATCAAAATAACAGTAAATAACAATCATGGGTCATTAATATCCCTCAATATCAATGTACACAATGCCCCAATAAAATGACACAAGGTAAGAGAATGGAAATGAAGACAGGATCCATCATTTTACTGCATGCAAAAAACACACTTCAACAACAAAGATAGATATTAACCCAGAGTACAGGGCTGGGAAAAAAAGCAAATAGACACAAGAAGCAAGGTGGGACAGTCATTCTAGTAACTAGTAAAATAGACTTTCACCCAAAATTATTCAAAAGAGATGGGGAAGGGCACTTCATACTCATTAAAGGAAAAATCCAACAAGATGACATCTCAATTATGAACACCTATGCCCCAAATGCAAAGGCACTCACAGTTGTAAAAAGAAACACTACTAAAGGTTAAATCACACATTGAACCTCACACACTAATAGAGGGAAACTTCAACACCTCATTCTCAGCAATGGGCAGATCATTGAGATAGATACTAAACAGTGAAATAGTGACTATTAACAGATGTTATGAATCATTGAACCTAACAGATATCTACAGAAATTTTCACCCAAATAAAAAAGAATATACATTTTTGTTAGCAACTCACAGAACCTTCTCCAAAATTGACCATACAGTCAGTCACAAAGCAAAGCTCAACGGATATAAGAAATTTGAAATAACACTTTGTATCTTATCATATCACCATAGATTAGAAACAACAGAAAACCCACAAACTCATGGAAACTGAACAACTCTCTACTTAGTGACAACTGGGTCAGGGTAGAAATAAAGAAAGAATTTAAAGACTTCCTAAAGTTCAATGAAAATGAAGGCAAAACATCCCCAAAGTTATGTGACACAATGAAAGCACTGTGCCAAAAAGAAAGTTCTTAGCACTAACTGTCTTCATAAAGAAATTGGAAAGATCTCATACTAGCACCTTAATAATATACCTCAAAAATCTAGAACAAAAAGAAACAAACACACCAAAGAGGAGTAGATGGCAGGAAATAATCAAACTCGGGGCTGAAATCAATAAATTAGAAACAAAGAGAATTATATAAAAACAAAACAAAACAAAACAAAACAACAACAACAAAACATGAGCTGGTTCTTCAAGAAAATTAACAATTTAGACAAACTAACTTAAGAGCAGAGAGACAATATCCAAATTAACAAAATCAGAAATGAAAAGGGGGCATTACAACAGACACTGAGGAAAACCAAAAAATCATTAGGTCTTTCTTCAAAAGCATATATTCCACAAATTTGAAATAATTAAATCAAATTAATTATTTTTTGATTGATTCCACTTACTAAAGTTTAATCAAGATCAGGTAAACAATTTAATTAGTACCATAACCTCTAACGAAACAGAAGCAGTCATTAAAATCTCCCAACCAAAAACAAAGCTCAAGGCCAGATGGATTTAGCAAGGAATTCTACCAGGCTTTCAATGAAAAGCTATTACCAATACTCCTCAAACTATTCCACAAAATAGAAACAGAAGGAGCATTGCCAAACTCACTCAATGGAGCCACTGTCACCCTGATACCTAAACCACACAAAGACTCAAAAAGAAAGAGAATTTAAGACCAGTCTGCTCTATGAAGTTTGATGGAAAAATACTCAATAAAATACTGGGAAACTGAATCCGAAAACATCATCCACCATGATCAAGTAGCCTTCATTCCAGGGGTGCAGGGGCAGTTCAATATGCAGAAATCTATCAACATATAAACAAACCGAAAGAAAAAAAACACAAACATCTCATTAGATACTGAAAAAACCTTTGACACAATCCAGCACTCTTTCATGATAAAAGTCTTGGAGAGATCATAAGCCCACACCTAAGTATAATAAAGGTAATAATAGATAATAAATAATAAATAATAAAGGTAATATAGAGCAAGCCAATAGCCAACATCAAATTAAATGAAAAGAAACTTAAAGCAGTTCAACTAAAAGCAGGGACAAGACCAGGTTGCCTATTCTCTCCAAATCTCTTTAATATAGGACTTGAAGTCCTTGCTAAAGCAATAAGACAACTAAAGGAGATCAAGCAGATACAAATTGGAAAGGAAGACTTTAACGTATTGTTACTCACAGTTGATATGATAGTATACATAAATGACCCCAAAAAAATCTACCAGGGAACTCCTACAGCTGATAAACATCTTCAGCAAAGTGGCTAGATACAAAATTTACTCAAACAAATCATTAGCCTTTCTGTATACAAATAATAAATGGGCTTAAAAAAGAAATTGGGGGAAACACCCTTCAAGACAGCCACAAATAGCCTAAAATATCTTAGTGTAACTCTAACCAAGCAAGTAAAAGACTTGTATAAGAACTTCAAGAAATTGAGGAAGATATCAGAAGATGGAAAGATCTGCCATGCTTATGGATCAGTAGGATAAACACAGTGAAAATGGCCATCTTATCAAGAGCAATCTACAGATTCAATGCAATTCCCATCAAAATTCGAAACACAATTTTTTACAGACCTTGAAAGAACAATTCTCAACCTCATGTGGAAAAAAAAATACCCAGAATAGCTAAAACAATCCTGTACAATAAAGGAAGTTCTGAAGCTAACACCATCTATGATCTCAAGCTGTACTATAGAGCAACAGTAATAAAAACGGCATAGGACTAGCATGGAAATAGGCTGGTTGATCAATGGGATTGAATCTAAGACCCAGAAATAAACCCACACATCTCTGGACACTTGATTTTTGACAAAGAAGCCAAATCCATACAATGGAAAAAAGAAATCACCTTCAACAAATGGTGATGGTCTAACTGGATGTCTGCATGCAGCAGAAAGCAAATAGTTCCATAATCACCCTGCGCAAAACTCAAGTCCAAGTGGCTCAAAGACTCAATATAAAACCAAATACTAATAAAAGAGAAAGTGGGGAACAGCCTTGTACTCATTGGTGCAGGAGACAACTTCCTGAACAGAACACCAACAGTTCCGGCTCTATGATCAACAATTAAGAAATGAGACCTCATGAAACTGAAAAGCTATAAGGCAAAGGACACTGTCAATAGGGCAAAATGGCGGACAAAAGAATGGAAAAAGATCTTTACCAAACCTACATCAAACAGATCCACAACATATAAACAACCCAAGAAATTAGACACCAACTAACCAAACAACTCAATTAAAAAATGGGGCACAGTGCTAAACATAAAATTCTCAACAGAGAAATACTGAATGGCTGAGAAGCACTTAAAGAAATGTTCTATGCCCCTAGTCATCAGGGAACTGTAAATCAAATGACTCTGAGTTTCCATCTTATACTTCTCAGAATGGCTAAAATCAAAATCTCAAGTGACATCACATTCTTGTGAGGATGTAGAGCAATGGAACACTCCTCCAATGCTGGTTGGAGTGCAAACTTGTATAACCAGTGTGGAAATCAATTTGATGGTTTCTTGGGTGATTGTGAATAGTTTTACCTCAAGACTCAGTTCTAGCACTCCTGGGCATATACCCAAAAGATGTTCCACCATACAACAAGGGCATTTGCTCAACGATGTTCATTGCAGCTTTATTCATATTAGCCGGAAACTGGAAACAACCTATACTGTGGTACATTTACACAATGGATACTACTCAGCTATTAAAAACAAAGATATCATGCAATTTGCAGGCAAATGGTTTGAACTAGAAAAGATCACCCCAAGTGAAATAACCCAGACCCAAAAAGACATGCATCCTCTATATACTCATAAGTTGAATATTAGCCATAAAGTACAGGATAACCATGCTACAATCCACAGACCCAAGAAAGCTAAGTAACAAGGAGGGCCCAAGGGATGATGCTTCAGTCTCACTTAGAAGGGGAAATAAAATAGGCATTGGAGGTGGATGAAGGAGGGAATTGGATAGGAGAGGGGTTGGGGAAGGGAACAGAGGTGAGGATTAGGTGTAGGGAAATGGAGGGAGAAGGTCGAGTGACAGAATGGAAATCAGAGGTTAGGATTCTCTGGGACATGCCAGAGATCTGGCATAGGGGAGGCCCCAAGAAGTCTATGGGGATCTCCATGGCTGTGACTCCCAGCAGCAGGGAATATGGAGCCTGAAGTGGTCACCTCCTGGAGCAAAGCAGGACTTTCAGTGAGGTCATAAGGACACCAACCCACCCTACAAAACCTTGGACCCAAAATTTGTCCTGCCTATATGTGCAGGGGAAAACTGGAACAAAGATTAAGGAAATGGCCAACCAAAGACTTGAGACCCATTACACAGGAGAGAACCAATCCCTACCACTATTAATGTTACTCTGCTATGCTTGCAGACAGGAGCCTAGCATACCTGTCCTCTGAGATGCTTCACTCAGCAGCTGATAGAAACAGATGCAGAGACCCACAGCCAAACATTAGACAGAGCTCTGCGAGTCCTATGGAATACCTGGGGAACGACTGAGGGAGCTGGACAGGTCAAGGACTCCAAAAGAAGACCTACAGAGACAAGTAACCTGGGTCCTTAGAGATTCACTGAGACTGAAACACCAACCAAAAGAACATACATGGACTGGTCCTAAGCCCCCTGAAGATATGTAGCAGATGTGCAGCTTGTTCATCATGTGGATTCCTAACCATGGCAGTAGAGGCTGCCTCTGACTCTGAGGCCCTCCTTTGGATCCCATTTCCCCAAACTGGAATGTCTTGTCTGGCCTCAGTGGAAGAGGATGCACTTAGACTTGCTGCAACTGGAGATGCCAGCATGGGTTAGTACCCATGGGGACCTCCCAGTTCTTGGAGGAGGAAAGGGGATAATAGGAGAGGGGCATGCAAGGGGGACCAGGGATAGAGGAGAGGCGACTTTGATCAGGATGTAAAATGAATAAATAAATAAAAATTTAAAAAAGAAAAAAAAAGATTCAGTGTTATACATCTGTCATCCCCGCACTTGGGGAGGCAGAGGCAGGCAGATCTTTGTGAGTTTGAGGCCAGCCTGGTCTACGAAGTGAGTCTAAGACAGCCAAGGATATACAGTGAAACCCTGTCTTGAAAACCAAAAAGCCAAAAACCAGAAAGATGACTAGAAAGGAAGGAAGAAAAGAAAGAAAAGATCACTCAAACACAAATAGATTCTTTATCATCATGTGAAAAACACAAGATGATTTATTTCCAACTCTTAAAATAATACAGTAATACAGAATTATGGTATAGTATAACTTTTTATGTTACCAAATTACTGGAAATAAAATCGAACTTTGATGCGTGCAAAATGGTGCTGGGGAGGTATGGCATCTATTTTGGTTTATAGGCATCTAGCCTAAGGATTTCAAAACAATAGTCAATGACTCTCCTAACTGGGCTGCATCCCTACCCTCACTGTTGGTCATTTGTCCCTGAATTTTTACCCGCCCCCCCCCAAAAAAAAAGAAAACAGAGTATTGTTACCCGTCCCTAACACAGAAAGCAACAGACGTACATTTCAGAGCTAAAATAGGAAAGACAGTCTACAGGCTCACTCACTGGCTGTATGGCCAATGGTCAAAACACTGGAAAGTATCCAGCTTCAGCTCAAAGGCCAATTATGGTGTCTTATGGCCATTGGGTTAGTGTACCATACCACTTGGGTTTTAATCTAATTATTTTTTATTTAAATTTTTAAAAATTTATCCACTTAACATCCTGACATAGCCCCTTCCCTTGTTTCCTCCTGATCCCACATCCCTCCCTCTTCCCCTCATGCCCATTCCCTAGTCCTCAGAGAGGAAAAAGCCCTCCTCCTCTACCAACCCACCCTACCATATCAAGTCACATTAGGACTGAGTGCATCCTCTTCCCCTGTGGCCTGGCAAGGCCACCCCAACAGAGGGAAATCAACAAAGAACAGCCAACAGAGTCCATGGCAGAGAGAGCCCCTGCTCACCTCACTAGAGGATCCATATGGAGACTGCTCCACTTATCAGCTACATCTAAACAGAAGGCCTAGTTCCTCTCCATGTATGGTCCTTGTTTGGTGCATCAGTCTCCACAGGACTGCCTGGACCCAGATTTGTTGACTCTTTTGGTCTTCTTGTGGAGCTCTTGTCCCCTCTGTGTTAATCTAATTATTATAGGCAGTGTCTAACTCACAAAACACCTTCCTAATGCTGCAACTCTTTAATACAGTTGCTTGTGTTGTGGTGACGCAAGATGACAAAATTGTTTTCATTGCTACTTCATAACTGTAATTTTGCTACTGTTATGAATTGAAAATATGTTGGAGACAAAGGTTTGTCCAAGGGGGGTTGTAACCCACAGGTTGAGAATCACTGCTTTGGAGCATCCTTACAATTTGTTCTTGTCCCTGGCACACCTGAATCCTCTGCTATTTATCTTACTACTTCTGCTATTCTTTGTGGGTGCATTTGCTCTCCATAGATTTTTGTTCACAAAGTATCTTTTTTATTGTGTTGAGCTCATGTCAACTGAATTATCAAAGTCTTTTATATAATCAAGATATAATTATTTTGTTGAGTACATGTTTTGCAAATATTATCTTCCAATTGCTTTTTTTATTTGCTCAAGTATCTTTTGAAGCACCACTATGAAAATGTTGAATAAAACTGATTTTACCTTATTTTTCTTTTCATAATGTCTTAGTAGCAAAAAAGAAAACAAAACGTGGACAGAAAAAAAAAACCTGCCAAAGCCAAGTTTACAAGGTTTTCTGTTATGTTTTCTTCTTTCCTTCCTTCTTCTCTTCCTTTGCCTTCTTCTTTGTTTTGGTGTGTGTGTGTGTGTGTGTGTGTGTGTGTGTGTGTTTGTTGGGATAAAGAAATAGATAGGAACTTATTATGCAAACTTAGCTGGCATGAACTTGTGTAGACCAAAGCAGTCCTCAAACTTGTAGCTGTCTTCCCCTGCCTCCCTAGCGCTGGATTTAGAGACATATGCCACTGTGACTAGCCTCTTCTACATATTCTTTCAGAAATTTTCTAGCTTTAAGACCTATATTTCAGCCTATGTTTCTTTATGAGGTTTTTTGTTTGTTTGGTTTGATTTAAGTTTTTTGTTTCTTTGTTTGTTTGTTTGTATTTGGTGCATGGTTGCTGAACGGTAGTTGCTCAGTTGTTGCATGGTTGGTGCACAGTTGGTGCATGGTTGGAGTGTGGTTGAGGCACGCATTCATAGAGACCCATTATTCTCCAATATGGCTATTCAGTTGTTTCTGATTCATTTTAGAAGACACTATTTTAGCCATATTGAATTTCCCTGGCCATCTTACTGTCAAAAATGAATTAATCATTTGGATGTGACTTTATGTTGGGACTTTATTTTATTCTATTAATCCAGTCACCCTGTTCCACCCTGTTCCACCAGTCACCCTGTTCCTAGGGAAACTGGGGGTCTTTTCTTTGGCCTTTTGATATTGTTAATAAATGAATTTAGGATTGGACACATTTTGTTAAAATTTAAAAGAAAAAACTGGGCAAGGAGTGGGGAGTAAAGGGGGCAGAGAGTCAGGCTTTTTGTTTTGTTGGTTTTGGTGTTTGTTTGTTTGTTTGTTTGAGACAGGGCTTCTCCATACAGTCCTAGTTGTCCTGGTGCTCATTATATAGATTAGCCTCGAAACTTACAAAAATTTTTCTGTCTCTGTCTCTGACTCTGGAGTGCTGGACCTAAAGGCATGTGCACCATGCCCAGTGTGACATTTTTAAGTTAGGCGTAGAGATTTGGCAAGAAGTCACATAGCAAAAAGAAGGTGGCTTCCGAGAAAGAGTGGGGAGAAAAGGCCAAAATGCCAGAGAAACCATACTTAGACTCTTGCCAGCAAAAGAATCAGAATGGATAGAAGAAAATGAACAAGTTATTATACGTTTCTGAGATTCAGAGAGCCAGGCCAACCTAACAAGCTACCTCATGGTAGCTCTGTTGCAACTGAATATAGAGCAAGAATTCTTGGAAGGAAAAGTACACTATTTCATTAAGTGGAAAATCATCCCTCCCATCTTGTTAGCATCTCATTAGAACAGTCTACTTTCCTGAGGAGTGGCCCTGTATCCAGGTTAGTGGCTCGTCTAACTGAAGAACTCTTACATTTTGAGTAGTTTGGAGTGTTAGGTCTCTACTCAGTTCAAAGGGAACAGCTTTCCCTCAATGGGCCCTAGTAGAACCCAGATGGAAGCTACTGTAATAATATAGTATCTTGGTAACTTTAGTCTATAAATCAATTTTGTTCTCTTAAAGTTGTTTTGAGTAATACACGCCCTTTATATCTCCATGTGAAATTTCGGCTTAATTTCTGTAAAAGCATCTGATGGATTATAATTCGGATTTTGCTGAGTCTATGACTAGTTAAGGGTAACTGACATCTAAACTATTGAGAATCTTCTGATTCATGGTATAGCATATCTGCTTGTGTATGCAGGTCTTTAGTTTTTCTCAATAATATTTTTATAGGGTTCAGTGTAGAGGTGTGTTACACCATTTATTAAATTGATCCTAAGTGTTTCATATTTCATGATGACAGATGTAATTCTCTTAATTTGATTTTTGATTGTTCATCACTACAGTAACCCTGTGTCTGTGATTTTGAGAAGCTCTCTTGTCTTCTACAGAAGTCATCCTGTCAAGTGCAAATGAAATCTACATTACTTTTTCTTATTCCAGCCCATTTCCTTTCTTGTCTTGATACAAGAGTCAGAAGTAACAAGAAGTAGAAAATAAGATTCAGAACTAACAATAGAGAATGAAACTCAGAAAATTTACAGAAAGACTTCAAAATTAGCATATGAACCTACTCCCTACCCCCTACCCCCTACCCCCAACCCTTACCTCCAATGGCAAAGAGAATCTCTGGCCCTCTGCCATGTAATACATAGAGACCACGTTCCAAAAAGCTTTTCTTATAAACAATCAGCTTCCTTCTTTGAAATGTAGCTTTTTCTAACAAACTGCCCCTGCTTCTGCTTCCACTCATATGTCTGCCCATGTCGTTGTTTGGGAACATGGGAACCTATAAATTTTGGTGGGCTTCCACTGAACCCCAATATCTGCCAATATCAAGGATCCCCCAGCTAGGCGTGGTGGTGCACACCTCTAATCCCAGGACTCCAGGGGGCAGAGGCAGGCAGATCACTGTGAGTTTTGAGGCTAGCTGGGTCTACAAACCTAGTTTAGGACAGCCAGTGCTACACAGAGAAACATTGTCTCAGAAACAGACAAAACCAACTCTACCACCTCCATGGCTGAATACAAGTCACAAAAGCCTAAATCTTTCATCTTAAAGGAGAATCATTCTTAAATAGTCTAAAGAGTTGATAAGCTAAATATAAAAAAAAAGTTTAATGTATGCAGCATTGAGGCTTTTTAAGCATATACCTACATGCAGAAATATTGTTTCAGGAAATTTTACTAGTTGAGAATTTGAGGAATCATAAAATTGCTCACCACTGTGGCTACACATTTCTTTTTTTTTTTTTTTTACCATTTTTTAAATTAATTTATTCATATTACATCTTGATTGTTAGCCCTTCCCCTGTTTCCTCCCATTCTTCCCTCCCTCCCACTCCCCCCCTTCTCCTCTCCCCTATGTCTGTGATTGAGGGAGACTTCCACCCCCTATATATGCTCTAAGATTATCGAGTCTCTTCTTGGTAACTTGCTATCCTTCCTCTGAGTGCCACCAGGCCTCCCCATCCAGGGGACGTGGTCAGAAAAGAGGCACCAGAGTTCATGTGAGAGTCAGATCTCACTCTCCACTCAATGGTGGAGAATATCATGTTCGTCGGCTAGGTCTTGGTAGGGGTTCAAAGTTTACTGCCTATTTCTCCTTGGCTGGTGCCTTAGTTTGAGGAGGACCCCAGGACCCAGATCTGCCTGTCATAAAGTTCTTCTTGTAGGTTTCCAGGACCCTGGGGGTCCTACTATTTCCCCATTCTTCCATGCTACTCTCGCCTAAAGTCTCAATAGGATGTCCTCTCCTCTGACCCACTTTCTTGGTAAGTAAAGTTTTTCATGGGACGTATCCCTTGGACTAGTGTTTTGATATAAGTGAGTATATACCGTTTGTCTCTTTTTGCTTCTGGGTGAACTCACTCATTATAATTTCTAGGTCAATCCATTTGTCCACAAATTTCAGGAATTTCTTGTTTTTAATAGCTGAGTAGTATTCCTTAGTGTAAATGTACCACAGTTTCTTAGTCCATTCTTCTACTGAGGGACACTTAGGCTGTTTCCATGTTCGTGCTATTATGTATAAAGCAACTATGAACATGGTTGAGCATATGTCCCTGTTGTGGGCTACACATTTCTTTACAGCCTCACCAAGCCATATTGTTCTACTTTCATCTACTTTTGTGTTTTATTCAGTTTAGTTATCTTATGTTTACTAAAGAACCAAACAAAATATATATACATTTGTGTATATAACACAAGATTTGGACTGAATAACATGAACACTGCCCTGATCCAGATTCTTTCCATTTTCTTCTTTCTTTGGGCGGGAGGGGTTGAGCCAGGGCTTCTCTGTGTAGCCTTGGCTGTCCTGGACTCATTTTGTAGAACAGGCTGGCCTCGAATACACAGAGGTCCAACTGCCTCTGCCTCCTGTAATGCTGAAAGATTGTTGCCCTTTTCAAGTGGCTAGCATATGGTATTGACTCAGATAAATGTGTGAATTTAATGTCATCCACAGAATAAACAATCCTACATTGACAATAAACAATCGTACCCTTTTGGGAGCAGTATTTTTGTAGTTTTGTAAAGACATTTTCCTTTAGTAACAATAAAATCTGACATTAGCAAAAAATGGGGAATGTGAGCATTGTGGTTGTGTTAGCTACACACTGTCATTTGATTTTCAATATCCCTTTATTTTTACTCCAAAAGAAAAAGGGAAGTACCACACAATTTGCTGAGAATAAAACTGATCTCTTCAATTCTGAACTTAGTTAGAATTAATGAACATAGGATAAGATGTTACCCCCTTTTTCTTTCTGGAAGAAATAAAAGGAGATGCCATTAAAAATATAAAATTGATTACAGTCTTCTGAAATTGAGCTGGAAATTTTTCTACTAAACTCTTTCTATCTAAATGCTTCAGAATTTTTTATTCAAGGTTCAGATAAGTTGGCTATTAAATAAATTAGCTTTGAACATACAAGTGGTATTCAAAAACCTGTCTAGCCAAAATGATTTAAGTTGTATTGTACCTGCAATGAAAAATGAAGAAAGTATTAGAAAAGCTCATTGCTTAAAATTCATACGCCAATTCTCCACTTTTCTATGCATCTATAATCAGATGCAAGTTGTTGCTCAGAAAGGCCCAGTGAAATTTCAGGGGGCACCGTTTTCCATAAAACCAGAATGGCATAATTTTGTGTTCCATCAATCTCCACTTGCTTTGGTTCACTTGGCGTTTAAATAAAAAATGTCAGTCAGCGTGCTGGACATTAAGGCTAGAGAAGTAAATGATGTCTGTTCAAAGTTTATAACTACAGCATCTACCTCACCACATGCTACAAATAGCTGCTTGTAGCTTGGTTGTACATAACATTTGCCTCCTTGCCTGATATTTTTGAATTCATGTACCTGGGCATTGAGGTCAAAATTAGCACAGAGAAGAAACCAGAATCGGAACTCTTACCCAAAAGGTGGACATGTAACACCATGCAGAGAAAAAGTGCCAACTGTATAAATGTCCCTATCTGCTGGACATAGACTTCATCGAACCTGTGATATTTCTCCAGCTCTGAGCCATGTTCCCTCTCAGAAATGTCTTTCTCCCTTAACAAAGTATCTCTTTTTCTAACTATTTACATGCTTCTGTTGAAACCTTGCTCAGAGATACAATAACCTGGAAATCTCAGTGGATATCCACTGAACTCCAGTATCTACATAGATATTTCTTTATCTTCCAACCTACCTACCATTTATTCCTTTTTGTTTTTGTGCAGGGACACATGTAGCCCAGACTTGTCTTTAACTTGCTACACAGCAGAGGATGACCTAAAGCTTCTTATATTCCTGCCCCTATTTCTTGCAACTGGTAGGATTCCATAAGTGTATTACCATACCTGGTTATATGTGATTCAGAGCTTTAGGCACAGTAGGTAAGCATTCCATGGACTAAGCTACATTCCTGCCTCTACTATTTTTTTTTAATTTTTGTTTCTTTAGAGAATATGGGTGTTTTGCCTTCATGTATATATGTGCACATATGGATGGTCAGAAGTCAGAGGAGGTTGTGGGATCCACTGGGACTGGAATTACTGTCAGTGGTGAGCTGCCATGTGTGTTCTGGAAGCCAGGCCCTAGGGAGGAGCTCTTAACCACTGAGCCATTTCTCTAGTCCCTACTATTTGGTTCTTGATATAGCTCTATCCTGAGACTTTGTCATTTAGAAATGGTTCACTTTGCCTGCACTGTACCTTCTAAGCCAGTCCCAGATCATCCTCCCCTCCTTCTACTGTGAAATTCAGCCATACTACAAGGCCCACGGCTCTCAAGAGGAGTTGGCATTTTAAAAAAAACCAACAACAAACAGCATGCAGAACTCTCATTATATTTGGTTTTGCTTTAGTGTTTCTCGTTTTCTCATAAGACAGGACCTCACTATATAGCCTGGGCTGGACTCAAACTTCTAATCCTCCTGCCTCAGTCGGTAGTATTGGGAAAGCATGATGGTGCCACTATGTCCTTTTCATTACATTTTAAATCTCAACTTTTTAGTAGATCTCACACAATATTGTGGATCGTACATGTTGAGTACCTAGTTAGAAACTAGCAGCTTGAGGGTAATTGATGTAACCTACCCCATAATTAGTTTCAGGGCCCTACCTCCTGTGCCCATGTTAACACACTCTTTGTAGGATGGAAGAAAATGTCAAAACTATCCCCCTTACAACTTGAAATACCAAGTGAAAAAACAGAAAGTATCACAATTACTTGTCTTTAAAATTTAGAACACTAAGCTGGGCATGGTGCGGCACGCCTTTAATCCTAGGACTTGGGAGGCAGAGGCAGGTGGATCTCTGTGAGTTCAAGGCCAGCCTGGTCTACGAAGTGAGTCCAGGACAGACAAGGCTACACAGAGAAACCGTGTAGCTCAGTTGATAGAGTACTTGCCTAGCATGATGGAAGCCATGGGAACATGGAATGACCACAGGTGAGTCTATTCATTCTTATTATCTGGGCAGGAGGACCAGCAGTTCAAGGTCATACTTGGCAAGCCCCAGGCCAGTGTAGCACACAAGATATTTGAGTAGCAGTGGTTGGGAGTGGGGTGAGGGAGGGTGTGTGTGGGAGTCTGTACCTGAAAAAAATAGCTATAGATTACACCAAAGAAAGGTGTTGAGATGTATTAAGGGAAGGCTATTTCTGCCTCCTAATGCCTGGGTATTTTTCTAGAATTATTATTTTTCTTTTTAAAAATTCTACTTTTTCTCTTAGCCCTCCCTCCCTCCTTCCTCCTCCTCCTCCTCCTCCTCCTCCTCCTTCTTCTTCTTCTTCTTTCTTTCTCTCTCTCTCTCTCTCTCTCTCTCTCTCTCTCTCTCTCTCTCTCTCTCTCTTTCCTTTCTCTCTGTTCTTGTGTGTGAGTGCAGATACCTGAGTACCACAGAATACATGTAGGGGTCAGAGAACAACTGTCTCAGTTACTCTTCTATTGTTGGGACTAGACACTGTGCCCAAGGTAACTCTTATAATAAAAATAATTTAATTTGGGACTTGCTTACAATTTTTGAGAGTTAGTCCATGATTATCATGGCAAGAAGCAGACAGACATGCTGCTGGAGCAATACCTGAGAGTTTTACATCTTGATCTACAAGCAGCAGGCAGCAGGCAGATAGTGAGCCTAGCAAGATCTTTTAAAGCCTCAAAACCTATCTCCAGTAACATACTTCCTCCAACAAGGCCACACCTACTAATTCTTCCCAACGAGTCCCACTAACAAGGGGCCAAGCATTCAAACATAAGAACCTATGGGAGCTATTCTTGTTCAAAATACCACATTCATGGGCGTCTGTCCTTACTTTGTGCCTTGTTTAAAGCAGAGTCTCTTGTTTCGCTGTTGTTTATACAGGCTATCTGGCTCACAAACTTCCAGGGATTTTTCCTGTCACTGCCTCCCACTTAGTGGTAGGAAGCTGTGATCATATACATGTGCTACCATCCTCCTCTTTTACATGGGATATGGACAGCTAAACTTCAACCCTTATGCTTGAACAGCAAGATATTTGCCCACTGAGCCATCTCTCTAGCCCTTTAATCCATCCTTAACTATTATGTGGATTCTAAGAATTTGAACTGAGTTCTTACTTACACAGAAAGCATTTTACCCCCTGAGCCACCTTTCTAGCCCACTAATTCTTTTTCCCCATTAATTCTTTTTTTAATTTATTGTTTTTATTTTTACTTTCTTCATTTTACATCCCAATTGTAGCCCCTTCCTTCATCGCCTCCAAGACCCACCCTCACTCACTCATACCATCCATCCCTTAGTGCTCAAAGGAGAGCCCTCCTCCCCTAACATCTGACCTCAGCCTATCAAGTCTCAGCTATTAAAAACAAGGTCTCAGCTATTAAAAACAAGGAAATCTTAAAATCTTCAGGCAAATTCATGAAACTAGAAAAGATTATCTTGAATGAGGTAAGCCAGAAAGACACGCATGGTATATACTCACTTATAAACAGATATTACCTATTAATTATTTTTATCTTCTCTATTACCTGATTTTTTTCTCCTCTCTTAAGAGGTAATCCAAATAGGGTCTGGAGAGATGACTCAGTGATTGCTCTTCCAGAGGGCCAGGACTCAATTCCCAGCACCCATCCAATGGCTCACAGCTGTCTGTAGCTGCATTTTGGTAATATGATGCCATATTCTGGCCTTTATGAATGTTGTATACATATGGGACATACACATATGCAGAACACACACATACACACACACCAAAGGAATTAATCCAAATGGACCTTTTAGTCACTTAAACAGGAAGCAAACAACCATCAGAAGAGCTGTTTCTTCTAAAGATTTTAAGAAAAATCATAAAGCCTATTTTAAAACGTAGGTTGAGACAATGATCCCTCTGGACACTTTGAGAAATTTTTCTCTACAACAGTCTCTTTGAGCACTGCCCACATTCATGCCTCAAGACATGCCTTATACAATGGTCCTTCTGGACATTGTACATTCTTACCCCATAAAAGTGTTTCTCTCTGAAGCAGTTCCAGGGCTCACTTTTTTTTAAATTAATTAATTAATTTACTCACTTTACATCCTGATCATAGCCTCCTCACTCTTCTCCTCCCAGTTCCACCCTCCATCCCTTTTCCCCTTCCTCTACTCCTCAGAAAAGAAGAACCCGCCACCAACCCACCTAAGCACATCAATTCGCATCAGAACAAAGCAAATCCTCTTCCCCTTAACCTCTTTGCTCTAGAATAAACTCTGCACTATGCCTACATAGCTGTGTGTCTCATTTGAGATCACACAGACAGGGAATAGCTGGGGTGCTTAGAAAACTTATTTAGGGGAAACCAGAGCAAGAGCTCAGTACCAGGACAAACACTAAACAATGAAGGACTTAGAGTCCTTTAGTTATTGCTAAATCTGGAAACCCTCCTAAGGACATATAAAACATATTCCTAGGGAACTGGCTCCTAGAAATTAATGCAAACTTTACTAAATGAATCTGAGTAGAATTGGCTTGGTCCTGGCCTTCAGTTCCATTTCCTTAGTGTAAAAGCCTGAGATAGAGACATGAGTGCAAATGGGGGCTTTTCCAGCTGACATGAGGGGAGGAAGGAAAGGGAGCCAACAGGCTGTAGAAACAAAACAAGTTATTGCTGTGGGTGGGTGAGAAGCAGCAAGAGAAGTGTCTCCCAAAGGACAGCATGCTGTGCATCTTTTTTCAACTCACGTTGTGGTATTATTTAAGGGTTGCTCTCTGGGATTTGGACTCCTCTGCATTTCCAGCCAAGCATGACTTGAAAACAGATGAAGGCTCCTGGCCCAGGCATACATACTTGCAGTGAAGCCAGAAGAGATGGTAAGTGCCAGGGAGGCAGAAGTATGCACTGCCGTGACAGCATCTGCAACCATGAAATCTCTAGAGCATGGGCCTTATATAAACTGACATCATCTAGGAGTCACAGAGAACTCTAAAACCACGGTAAGTGAGAACTAAGTAAAACTTGTAAGATATGGAGCTGGAGAGATGGCTCAGCATCTAAGAGAACTGGCTATTCTTCTAGAGGACCTAGCTTTGATTCCCAGTACCCATATCATACTCACAAGTGTCTGAAACTCCTGTTACAGGGATCATGTGCTTTCTTTTGGTCTCCAGGGACATCAGGCAAGTGAGTGGTATACAGACATATATACATACAAAACACCTAAACACATAAAATAAAAATAAATCTTAACACAAAAAGACTTCAAAGATAATTTGATCCAGTTCCCATATATATATATATATATATATATATATATATATATATATATATATTCTCAGAGTCTGTCCTAGGATGTTTGTCATTGGCAAAGACCATGCCCCCCACAAAATGTGGTTCCTGTTCTACTGGATAAACATCATCTGTTCACTCACAAGTCTGTTTCCCATCCCACATTTGGGCTCAAAACAAAAACATGTATCTACTATACCTTGGTCATGGTATTTTGTCACAGAAATATAGAAAAGTAACTAAGACAACAGGGTACTTTACTTATAACTTAGTATTTATAGCAAACCTGGAACAAAAGGACAAGTACAGAAAAATAGCCAATACAAATTTTATAAACTGAACAAAATTTTGGCAGATCTAATTATCTTTGAAAGATATCCATGAGGATTTTATTTACTTTAACATTTCTAGCATAAAATCAAAATAAGAAAACCAATCAACACTGTATTATTGATCCTTACTTAATAAGAGATTTTCTATCACAAGCTAGTTTATCTCTGGATATTGACTAATATTTTCTCTTATATGCCTCATAAATGACCTCCCAGAATGTCAGCAAAATTCATTTGGGACTTGAAGAACATATTAACTTTATTTTTCACTCAATATGCCCACCCACACATAAAGCATTATAAGTTGTAGGAGAAGCCATTTGTTAGAGTCCTCAAAGCTGCTTTACAATTAGCAAGGTCCCTAAGGATGACAAACAGAAGATACTAAGCAGTATGATGAGTCAAACACTCCATACATCTAAATACCAAACCACAGAAATACACTGCATCTGGAATGCCCCATGTCTTTGAGATCTATGGGGTAAATATTTCAGCACATTGAATGATAATATAATTTTTCTGAATTGCATTTTCTGAAAAGTTAACATAACCTTAGGCTAATATCATCTTGAATTTGGTTATGGACACAATGTCTCAAACTCTAGGGCAGTGGTTCTCAACCTTGTTAATGTTGTAATCCTTTAATACAGTTCCTCATGTTGTGGTGAACCCCCAACCATAAAATTATTTTTGCTGCTACTTTATAACTATGATTTTGCTGCTGTTATGAACTGTAATGTAAATATCTGCTATTCAGGATATGTGACCACAAAGGAGTCATGACCTACATATTGAGAAACACTGCTCTGGGGAGTCCAAATGAGATCGCTAGAAAGACTCTAAGATACCTTAACTCCACTTAAGTCATTTTAGTAATGTTAAAATCAATGCCCAGAGAAGTCAAATAACTTTCTCTAACACACTGACTAAGCTACTTTTCCTGTAAGGGCTAGAGAGGAAACATCTCTGGTTTTGTAGGCTATTTATTCACCAATTTATCTATTCTGCCCTGCTGTTGTGCTGGGAAAAATAATATTTAGACAAATGAGCATGTTTGTGTGCCAAAAAGCTTCAGTAATCTGGATGGAAAACACTGCTGAGGAAGTAGTCTGCTCTGGAAACACTAAAAAACAAAGAGCATAAAGCCCTCTTCAAACTTGGGGTTGAAAAAATGGTCTTTCTACACACTATCCACTGTCACTACTGGAAGAGGGATGGAGGGTGGGAATGGGAAGATACAAGTGAAGTGATAACAAACAGGATGTAATATTAATAAATTAAAATTTTAAAAAGATAACAGTGTTTTCTGGACAGCCAGCAGAGCTCTATAACCTTACCTGTTGAGCAGGCCCACCAGTCCCAGGAAGAGCCAGATAAGAGCCCACCCAGCTTTTCTCCTGCCTACCAGAGGACACAGCTCAAAGAACTCCAAAACCTCTGTTCTGAAGGAGTCCTGCTGGCTCCAGGATCATCCAGACCTGTGGGACCCCAGGTTAGAGCTCACTCAGCCTTTCTTCTTCCACCTTGGAGTCCTGTCAGCATCAGGAACATCCATCCAACCGCAGGGACAACCAGAGGGCTAAATGCCAGTGGAAGAACACAATCAACAAGAGCCAGGGCAATATGGCATCACCAGAACACAACTATGCTACTACAGCAAGCAATGGACACGCTGACACAGCTGAAACAAAAGAAGACGACATTAAACCCCCACTTTATAAAGATGACCTTAAAAGAGAATATGAATAAGTCCATTAAAGAAATAGAAGAAAATTTAATCAAACAGGTTAAGGAAATGATTAAACCCCTTTAATGAAATATAAGAGAATACAATTAAACAAGTGAAGGAAATGAACAAAACTGTCCAAAACCTGAAAATGGAAAGAGAAGCAATAAAGAAAACAACCCCAAAGGTAATCCTGAGGATGGAAAACCTGGGAAAGGGAACAGGCACTACAGACACAAGCAACAGAATAAAAGACACACAAGAGAGAATCTCGGGTGTAGAAGAAACAATTGAAGACATCAATACATCAGTCAAAGAAAATGTTAAATCTAAAGTTTCTGACACTGAACATTGAAGAAATCTGGGACACTATGAAAAGACCAAATTCAAGAATAATAAGAATAGAAGAAAGAGAAGACTCCAAGTTCCAAGGCCCAGAAAATATTGTCCACAAAAATCATAGAAGAAAGCTTCCCAAGCCTAAAGAAAGAGATACTTATAAACATAGAAGTCTATGGAACACTAAATATATTGGACCAGAAAAGAAAATAGTCCAACCACATAATAATCAAAACACTAAATGTACAGAACAAAGAAAGAATATTAAAAGCTGAAGAGAAAAATTTCAAGACACATATAAAGATAGACCTATCAGAGTTACACCTGACTTCTCAACAGAGACTATAAAAGCCAGAAGGGCAGATATCTTACAGACATTAAGAGATCACAGATGTCAACCCTGCAAAACTTTTAGTCACCATAGATGGAGAAAACAAGATATTCCACGACAAAACAAACTTAAACAATATCTATCCACAAATTTAGCCCTAGAGAAGAGTCTAGAAGAAAACACCAATACAAGGATGCTAACTACAACAAGAAAACCACAAAAAACAAATAACCCCACCTCAGCAAAAACAAAAGAAACCAAGTACACATACATACATACACACACACACACACACACACACACACACACACACACACACACACACCACATATACTCTACCAACAACAACATCAAAATAACAAGAATTAACAATCATTCATGATTTATATCTCTCAATATCAGTGGACTCACTGCTGCAATAAAAAGACACACAGGCTAACAGAATGGATGTGAAGACGGGATCCATTATTTTGCTGCATACAAAAAACACACTTCAGCAACAAAGATAGATATCACCTCAGAGTAAAGGGCTGGAAAAGGGGTTTCCAAGTAAAGGAACCAAAGAAGCAGCTGGAATAGCCACTCTAGTAACTAATAAAATAGATTTTCAACCAAAATTATTCAAAATAGCTGGGGAAGGGCATTTTATACTCATCAAAGGAAAAATGCACCAAGATGGCATCTCAATTCTGAACATCTATGTCCAAATGCAAGGGCATCCACATTTGTAAAAGAAACATTATTAAAACTCAAATCATACATTGAACCCCACACATTCATAGTGGGAGACTTCAACACTCAACTCTCACCAATGAACAGATCATTAAGACAAAAACTAAACAGAGAAATAATGGAACTAACAGATGTCATGAATCAAATGGACTTAACAGATATCTATAGAACTTTTTACTCAAACACAATAGAATATACATTCTTCTCAGCATCTCACAGAACCTTCCCCAAAATTGATTATATACTTGATCACAAAGCAATCCTCAAAAGATATAAGAAAATTGAAATAAACTTCTTTATCCTACCAACCTGCCAGGTATTAAAGCTGGGTTTCAACACCAGAAAAAACAGAAAGCCTATAAACTCAGGGGGAACTGACCAATTCTCTACTGAATGACCATTGGGTCAAAGAAGAAAGGAAGAAAGAAAGAAAGGAAGAAAGAAAGAAAGAAAGAAAGAAAGAAAGAAAGAAAGAAAGAAATTAAAGGCTTTCTAAAAGTCTATAAAAATAAAGGCACAACATACCCACACTTATAGGGGACAATGGAAGTGGTGCTAAGATGAAAGTTCATAGCACTAAGTGCCTTCATAAAGAAGTTGGAGAATTATCATATTAGCAATTTAAAGCCACACCTAAAAGGTCTAAAACAAAAAGAACCAAACACATCCAAGAGGACCAAACTCAGGGCTGAAATCGATAACTTGGAAACAAAGAGAACAATACAAAGAATCAATGAAACCAAGAGCTGGTTCTTTGAGAAAATTGACAAGATATGAAAACCCCTAGCTAACCTAATTAAAGAGAGAGAGAGAGAGAGAGAGAGAGAGAGAGAGAGAGAGAGAGAGAGAGAGAGAGAGAGAGAGAATCCAAATTTAAAAAATCAGAAATGAGAAAGGGATCATAACACCAGACAGTAAGGAAATCCAAGGAATCATTAGGTCTTATTTCAAAAGCCTGTACTCCACAAAATTGGAAAATCTAAATGAAATGGACAATTTTCTTGATAGATTCCACTTACTAAAGCTAAATCAAGATCACTTAAACAGTTTAGACAGTCCTATATCCTTTTAAAGAAACAGAAACAGTCATCTAAAGTCTTCCAACCAAGAAAAAATGCTCAGAGCCAGAGAGTTTTAGCACAGAATTCTACCAGACTTTCAAAGAGATAATACCTAATCATATAATCTTCCCATTAGATGTAGAAAAAGCCTTTGACAAAATCCAATAGCCTTTCATGATAAAAGTCTTGGAGAGATCAGGGATACAATGTTCATACCTAAGAATAATAAGGACAATATGAAACAAGCTGATAGCCAACATCAAAATAAATGGAGAGAAACTCAAAGCAATCCCACTAAAATCAGTGACAAGAGAAGACTGCCCACTCTCTCCATATCTCTTCAGTATAGTACTTGAAGGTCTAGATGAAACAATAAGACAACTAAAGGAGACTAAGGGGATAAAAATTTTAAAGGAAGAAGTCAAAGTATCCCTATTTTTAGATGATATGATAGTATACATAAGTGATCCCCAAAATTCTACCAGAGAAATCTTACAGCTAATAAGTACATTCAGCAAAGTGGCTAAATACAAAATTAACTAAAAAAAATCACTAGCCCTCCTGTATATAAATGACAAATGGAATGAGAAAGAAATTAGAGAAACTATACTATTCTCAATGGCCATGAATAATATAAAGTATCCTAATGTAAATCTAACCAAGCAAGTGAAAGACCTGTATGAAAAGAACTTCAAGTCTCTGAAAAAAGAAGTTGAAGAAGACATCAGAAGATGGAAAGATCTCCCATGCTCATGGATCAGTAGGATTAACATAGTAAGATGACCATCTTACCAAAAACAATCTATAGATTCAATGCATATCTCATCAAAATACCCACATAACTCTTTATAGATCTTGAAGGAATAATTCTTAACTTCATATGGAAAAACAAAACAAAAACAGAATAGCTAAAACAATCCTATCCAATGAAAGTACTTCTGGAAATATCTCCATTCCTGACTTCAAGCTAAACTATGGAGCAATAGTAATAAAAGCTGCATGGTACTGACATAGAAACACACTGGTTGATCAATGGAAGCAAATAGAAGACACAAAAATAAAGCCACACATCTATGGACACTTGATTTGTGACAAAGAAGCCAAAAACTATACAATAGAAAAAAGAAAGCATCTTTAACAAATGGTGTTGAACAGACTGGATGTCTGTATGTGGAAGGATGCAAATAGATCCATATTTATCACCCTGCAAAAAGCTCAATTCCAAGTGAATCAAACATCTGGACATAAAACCAAAACACTAAATCTATTAGAAAAGAAAGTGAGGAAGAGTCTTGAACTCATTGGCACAGGAGACAACTTCCTGAACAGAAGAACACCAACAACTCAGGCTCTAAGGTCAACAATTAGTAAAGGGTTCCTCATAAAACTGTAAGGCCTCTGTAAAGAAAAGGACACTGCCAACAGAACAAAATGGCAGACTAGGGATTGGAAAAAGATCTTCACCAACCCTAAATCTGACAAAGGGCTAATATTCAACATATATAAAGAACTCAAGAAAATAAACACCAACAAACCAATTTATTAATGGGGTATAGAGCTAAACAGAATTCTCAACAGAGGAATATTGAATATCTGAGAAGCACTTAAAGAAATGCTCACTGTCTTTAGTCATCAGAGAAATGCAAATCAAAATGACTCTCAGATTCTATTTTACACTCATCAGAATGGCTAAGATAAAAACCTCAAGTGATAGCATATGCTGGCAGGGATGTGCATAAAGGAGAACACTCCCCCATTGCTGGTAGAAGTGCAAACTTGAACAACTACTTTGGAAATCTGTCTGGCACTTTCTCAGAAAATTGGGAACAGTTCTACCTCAAGACCCAGCTCTACTCCTCCTGGGCATATACCCAAAAGATGTTCTAATACACAGAAAGGACATTTGTTCAAATATGTTAATAGCGGCGTTATTTGTTATAGCCAGAAACTGGAAACAACCCAGATGTCCCTCATCCAAAGAATGGAGAAGGAAACTGTGGTGCATTTACTCAATGAAATACTATTCAGCTATTAAAAACAAGGGCATCATGAAATTTGCAGGCAATGGATGGAACTAGAAAAGGTCTTCCTGAATGAGGTAACCAAGACTCAGAAAGACACACATGGTATATACTCACTTATAAGCAGATATTAGCCATATAGTACAGGGTAACCACACTCCTTCACAGACCTAAAGAAACCAAGTAGCAAAGAGGATGCTTGAATCTCCCTCAGAAGGGGAAATAAAATAGACAGCAGAAGTGGTTGAAGAAAGGGAACAAGATAGGAGAGGGAGTGCTGAGGGAAATGAGGGTGGGGATCACATGTGGGGTGGGCTGGGAGGACAGAGGGCTTCCAGAGAGAAGAGAAACTGTGGGAGGGGACATCTCTGAAACAAGCTGAAGACCTAAGACAGGGCAGGCTCCTGGGAGGATATGGGGTTGACTCTGGCTTAGACCCCTAGTAGCTGGGGTCATGGAGACTGAAGACACCACCCTCTAACAAGATAGGACTCCTAGTGGAGAGAGAAGAGCACTGTTGCATGCTTTTTGATCACTTCCTCCTAGTAGGGCTGTCTCACCAGGCCACCAATGAAGAGGATGTGCTCAGTATTGATTTGACTTGACCCTTATCTGAAGGGTATGGAAGCAGGATATGAGAAAGAAGGAGGGAGGATGGGACCAGGAAGAGAGGGGAGGGGCTGAAATTAGATGCAAAGTGAATAAATATTTTTAAATGAATGTTTTCTGCCACAATGGTCTATCTGGCCATGATCTATTCTCATCTCAGGAGTATAATTTCTTACCAACACTCCCTTTAGCCATGTCCACTCACATCTCTTGACAGTATCTCACTTTACTCTGTAATAAACTGTATTTTTTCAACATACTCTGTGTGTCTTATGTGAATCTATTCTATAAGAATCACAAGAACAAAAGTGGAGCTAAAGTAGGGATCAGAAAGAATCTAAAAAGAATAAACTGGCCATTAGGGTGCACACTTTAAATCAGGAGGCAGAGGCAGACTGATCTCTGTACATTTGAGGCCAGCCTTGCTACATAGTGGTACCTTGGGGGCAGAAGGAGGGGGGGGGAGGGGAAGATATTGGTTTAGAAAATGTGACAAAGCCAATAGATGGTAATAAATTATGTGAAAAAGATAAACAAAAGGGAGTAATGACAGTAGGGTGGAAGCAGGAAAATAAGGAGTTCAAGGTCATGCCAGCTACATGGCAAGCTTAAGGTAAGCCTGAGTTACATAAGAGCATTCCTCAAACCTAAATGATTACATCACAGACACTGTTGGCAGGGGCACCGCCTATTCTATATTACAAGAACACAGCTGCTCTTCATTCTGTAGGACGGAGTTTTCGTGAGCATGGCTAATAGCTTCCCTCTGCTATCATCCAAACAATGGCCTCAGTTGCTTTGGTGTTTCAGGACCCTCTTTCCTGCTACATGGAAAGAGGAGCAATAATAAGGAGATAATAGACAGGTCTTTAGAATGCTAATCTACTGTCTTCTCAGATAGCTGACTCTCTATATAAAGTAGTGTAAGCATTCTGATGTTGTTGCCTGCGTGACAGATAGCATGGGCTGGTTAACACTACGGCCTTATAGATCTGGCTACATCCCATGCAGCATTTCTATTCTCTAACCTACTGCAAGGAACTTCTGTAGCCTTTCACTCACAAAGAACCAGACCCTTCCCCTGCTTCCCCAGCTGTCCAACACCCAAGGGCAGCCTGATTGTAGTATGAGTCACATTTTGAACACACCTGCAACTTTGTAGCCTAAGACCTCCCCTTTCCCTAAGGCTCCCTTTTAAGGGAGGGAATCTTGCTTTCAGGTAAAGGGACTGAGCTCTGTTGTTTTAGAACCCTGCTATAATGTAGGCAGTGTTTATAACATCCCTGATAGGTGAGGTGAGATGGTTCAGAGGTAAAGGCATTTGTCATCAAACCTGAGTTTGATCAACAGAACCAATGTGGTTGAAAGAGAAAACCAACTCCTAAAAGCATAAACACACACACACAGGCACACCCACTAAATAAATATTAAAAAGAAAGTGTGAAAAAGGAATTCCTCTAGTAAAAGCTCTCATCTCTTTTCCAATTTATTTAACAAAAACAAATAAAACAACAACAAAGAGAGTGTTGAATAAATAGATTAAATATCTGGGAGCTGTAGCCAGACAGAAGGGGGTCAATGGAAAAACAGGAACCAGGGAAGGACTATCTAAGGAAGAGTATTGGGAGAAAGTCATGAAATTTAATGAAGATACTAGTAATAGGAATCACTGAGGCAGCCAGGCATGATGGCACATACCTTTAATCTCAGCACTCCATAGCTGAGGCAGAGGCACACTGACCTTTATTAGTTAGAGCCCAGCCTAGTCACCACAGTGAGTTCCAGGCCAGCCAAGGCTACAGTAAGATCAAGATCACCACAGAAACAAATGGCCCGAGGCTGGAACTTGTTTGGTATATTGAGCAGGTAGAGAGAGGCAAGAGTAATGAGAGATGTAGAGACAACTGAAGACATGAGTAGCCTTGATTCTGAACGACAACGTTATTAGAGGTTGAAAAAAAAAAAACAAACCAAAGAAATTAAACTGTAAATCTCCACAGCTCAGAACATGGAGATAGACAGAAGAAAGAAAGCTATGCCGCTTGCAATGGAGGTTGGCAAATGAAGCTGTGACAGAGGTAAGTGGGGTAGGATGTCTTCAAATCAGGAGATATGTTCTACAGATATAACTCAAGATGACCCGCTGAGAACATGAAAATATAGATACTTTCTCAAAAATGAACACATCAACTTTACTAAGTTATGACTTCAACACTACATTGATTTTTTTTAAAATATCAGTTTAGAATAGTATTGAAAGTGAGCAGGCAAAATAAATAGAAAATGGGGCTGTGCAGTGCTGGAATCATATTAACTAACTTGTTTATCGGTTGCTTACAGTGGCAGACCAAAATTTGACACACAATCAGGAATTTGAAAGTGCAGAAAAAGCACCTGAGAGGAGGTTGCAAATGTCTTGAAAAGGAGCTCGGAGCTCTAGACCAGTCACCAAAACCAAAACCAAACCCAAACCCAGAGTATCTGGAACCAATTTTCCAACACCTCTGAATTTTGATACTTCTTTAAATGCATTTTGTCTAACAAAGAAACAAAAACAGAAACAAAGAGATTCATATTTCTTAATAAAGTCATAGAAAGAGTGCCGCTGGCATATTCTGTCACTTAGGATATCTGATGGTCATCAAATAGGTATGTTATCAGAAGCATGGGCGAAGAGTTGTGCAAAAATTTGGTTCTGTCACAGGTGATATGTGCCTTAGTGGATGAGTTTCCAGATTGCGTTTTCTAGGTATAACTAAGTAATCATATGGCTTAAGAAGCTCTGTGCAGGTTGTACAGAGAGCTCAGTCAGTATGAGCTAAACAAATCTGAGTTTGGGTCTCCAGAACCAACAGGAAGGCCAGGCATACCCTAAAAGGAAAGCAATAGGCCCCATATCTACCTCTGGCCTCTATCTCCCACATAACACAAACATATGTGAGCAGCTAAACACATGCATGCGTGCGCTCACACGCACACACACACACACACCACCACCACCACCACAGACAACAACAACAACAAAATAACAGAAATTAACAATAACTGATCATTAATATCTTCTGGCATCAACGGGCTCAATTCCCCAATAAGAAGAACAGGCTAAAGGGAAGGACACTTCATATTCATCAAAGGAAAAAATTCACCAAGATGACATCTCAGTTCTGTAAACCTATACTCCAAATGCAAGGGCACCCACATTTGTAAAAGAAGCATTACTAATGCCTAAATTACACATTGAACTATACATGCTGATAGTGGGAGACTTCAACATCCAACTCTCCGCAATAAACAGGTCATAGAGACAGAAACTAAACAGAGAAATAGTGGAATAACCAGCATTTGAATCAAATGGACCTAATACATATCTACAGAACATTTTACCCCAAAACAAAAGAATGTACCTTCTTCACACCACTTCATGGGCCATCCTCCAAAATTGAACACTTACTTGGTTGCAAAGCACATCTCAACAGATATAATAAAATTGAAATAAACTTCTCTATCCTATCAGACTACCATGTATTAAAGTTTGATTTGAACAACAGAAAAAAACAGAAATCCTACAAACTCAGGGAAACTGAACAACTCTCTACTAAATGACCCACTGGGTCAAGGTAGAAAGAAAGAAATTAAAGACTTTCTAAAATTCAGTGAACACAAAGGCACAACATACCCAAAGTTATGGGACACAATGAAAGCAGTGCTAAGAGGAATGTTCTTAGCACTGAGTGCCTTCATAAAGAAATTGGAGAGATTCCATACTAGCAATTTATTTTCACACCTGAAAGTTCTAGAACAAAAAGAAGCACCTAAGAAGAGCAGATGGCAGGAAGTAATCAAAATGAGGGTAGAAATCAATAAAATAGAAATAAAGACACTGCAAAGAGTCAATGAAACAAAGACTTAGTTCTTTGAGAAAATCAACAAAATAGACAAAACCTTATCCAAACTAACCAAAAAACAAAGAGAATATTCAATTACCAAGATCGGAAGTAAAAAGTGAAACATAACAACAGGCACTGAGTGAATCCAAAGAATAATTAGATCTAACTTCAAAAACTTGTACCCCACAAAATTGAAAAATCAAAAAGAAATTGACATTTCTTGAAACATATCATTTACCAGAGTTAAATCAAGATTAGATAAACAATTTAAATAGACCTATAACCCCTAAGGAAACAAGCAGTCATTAAAAGTCTTCCACCAAAAATCAGCCCAGGGCCAGACATTTTTAGCACAGAATTCTACCAGACTTTCAAAGAAGTGCTAATGCCAACATTCCTCAAATTATTTCACAAAATAGGAACAGAAGAAACACTGGCAAATTCATCAGGGTGCTTTAGTCACCCTGATACCCAAACCGTACAAAGACTTAACAAAGAAAGAGAACTACTGACCCATTTTCCTCATAAACATTGATGCAAGAATACTCAATAAAATACTTGCAAACTGAATCCAAGAACACATCAAAAAGATCATCTACCATGATCAAGTAGGCTTTATTCCAGAGATTCAGGGATGGTCCAACACATGAAAATCTGTCAATATAATCCACCATATAAACAAAGAAAAAAAGCCACATGATCATCTCATGAGATACCAAAAATGCCTTTGACAAAATCCAATACCCCTTCAAGATAAATGCATTGGACAGATCAGGAATACAAGAGGCATACCTAAACACAATAAAGACAATTTACAGCAAACTTATAGCAAACATCATAATAAATGTAGAGAAGCAAAAAGAAATTCAATTACATTAATGAACAAGACAAGACTGTCCATTCTTTCCTTATCTCTTCAATATAGCACTTGAAGTTCTAGCTAGAGCAATAAGACAACTAAGGGATATCAAGGGGATACAAATTGGAAGAAGTCAACATAGTGCTATTTACAGATGATATTATAGCATACATAAGTGATCCCAAAAATTCTACCAGGGAATTACATCTGATAAACACCTTCAGCAAAGTGACTGTATACAATATTAACTCAAAATCATCAGTTCTCAAAATATGTAGTTCTCCTATATACAAATGATAAATAGGTTGAGAAAGAAACTGGGGAAATAGCACCATTTACAATAGCCACACATATTAGAAAATATCTTGGTGTGACTCTAACCAAGGAAGTTAAAAACTTGTATGACAAGAACAAGTCTCTGAAGAAGGAAATTGAAGAAGATATCAGAAGATGGAAAGATCTACTATGCTCATGGATCTATAGGATTAATACAGTAAAAATAGCCATTTTTACCAAAAGTGATCCACATATCCAATGTAGTTCCCACCAAAAATTCCAACACAACTCTTTACAGACCTTGAAAAAACAATAATCATCCTCATATGGAAAAGCAAAACAAAACAAAACAAAAACCCACCAAGATTGCTAAAACAATCCTATATAATTAAAAAAAACCTTAGAAGTATGACCATCCCATCCCTGATTTCAAGCTGTACTACAGAACAATAGTAATAAAAACCACAAGGTATTGACATAAAAACAGACAGGTGAAGCAATGGAATTGAATCAAAGTCCCAGACATAAATTCACACACCTATGGACACCTGACTTTTGACAAAGAAGACAAAATTAAACAATGGAAAAAGAAAGCATCTTCAACAAATGGTGTTAGTCTAATTGGATGTTGGTATGTAAAAGAATGAAAATATATCTGTATCTATCACCCTTCATAAAACTCAAGTCCAAGTGGATCAAACACTTCAACATAAAACGAGAAACACTGAATCTGATAGAAGGGAAATGGGGATTAGCCTTGAACACATTGTCACAGGACGAAACTTCCTGAACAGAATAGCCTAGATTACCAATAGTATAGGCACTAAAAATTAGCAATTAATAAATGGAACACCATGAAACTGAAAAGACAAATAACACTATCAGTAAGGACAAAATAGCACCCCACAAAATGGGGAAGGATTTTCACCAACTCCACATCCAACAGAGGACTAGTATCCAAAATATATAAAGAACTAAAGAAACTAGGCATCAACAAACCAAACAACCCAATTTTTAAGATGGGGTAGATATCTAAACAGATTTTGCAACAGAAGAATCTTTAATGGCCAAGATGCACTTAAAGAAATGTTCAACGTGCTTATCCATCAGGGAAATGAAAATCAAAACAATTCTGATATTCCTTCTTACAACTATCAGAATGACTAAGATAAAAAACACAAGTGACAGCGACAGCTTATGCTGGTGAGGATGTAGAGCAAGAAGAGCACTACTCCATTGCTGGTGGAAATACAAAATTGTACACTCACTTTAGAAATCAATATAGTGGTTTCTCAGAAAATTAGGAAGAGTTCTACCTCAAGACCTAGTATACCATTCCTGGGCATATACCCAAGGGATGCTCCATCCTACCACAAGGTCACTTGCTCAACTATGTTTATAGGAGATTTATTCATAATAAACAAAGACTGAAAACCACCTAGATGTCCTTCAATTGAAGAATAGAGAAGAAAATATGATATATTTATGGATTAATTAAAAACAAAGATATCATGCAATATGCAGGCAAACTGGTGGCACTAGAAAAAAATCATCCTTTGTAATGTTACCCAGACCCAGGTAGACAAACATGGTACATACTTATAGGTGGAAATTAGCTGTAAAGTAAAGAATAATCATGCTACAATCCACAGACCCAGAGAGGCTAAGGAACAAGAAGGGAATGAGGGTGAATGCATGCATCTCTCTGGGAAAGAGAAATAAAATAGACATTGTGGGTGGAGGGGCGGTATCAGGGGGCAAGACCAGGAGGGATCGAGTGCAAGGAACGTGGAAGCAGAGAGAAACTGGGAGAAACAATTGAAATTCAGGGGCAACTCAGGTCCAAGGTATAAACCTACTGCAATTGAAACTTCCTGGAGTCTACGAGAATGACCCAAGGAGAACTCCTAGTAATGGGGGATACTGAGGTTGACCGGCCATCTCCTGTAAGGAAGCAAGACTTGTAGTGGAGGGACTGAGACACCAAACCAGTCACATAACCTTGGACCTACTCTTTGTACTGCCTACAAGATCGTGCTGGGATAAAGGTGTCAGAGAAATTTTGGGAGTGGCCAAACAATAACTGGTCCAGCTTGAGACCCATGCTTTAAGAAGGAACCCACTCCTGACAATGCCTTGAGGGCCAGGACCCAGAAGGTGGATAACCCAGAGACATATTATAGAACAGAACATGACTGGCAAAAAAAGTCAATGAAATGATTTCTAATGATATTCTGCTATACTCATAGATTTGGTACCTAGTCCAATTGTCATCAGAGAGGTTTCATCCATCAACTGATGGAAATAGATGCAAAGACCCACAGCCAAACATTAGGAAGACCTTGGAAAATCCTGCAGAAGGGAAAAAATAGTTTAAGAGCCAGAGGGTTCAAGGACACCACAAGAAAACCCACAAAATCAACTAACATGGGTTCGTAGGGGCCATAGAGACTGAACCAACAGCCAGAGAGCCTGCATAGGACAGACCTAGGCCCTCTTCATATGTGTTAGGGTTGTGTAGCTTGGTCTTCTTGTGGGACTCCTAACAGTGGCGATGGGGGTTGTCCCTGGTGTTTTTACTGCCTTTTGAGACCTTATCCTCATACTGTGTTGCATCGTCTAGCCTTAATACCAGAGGAGGTGCCTAGTCTTACTGCAACTTGACATGCCATGTTTTATTGTTATATCCATGGGAGGCCTACATTTTTCAGAAGAGACTCTGAAGGAGGAATGAATATCAGGATTTGGGGCAGAGGGGAGGTGACAAGGAAGGACTGGGAGGAGAGGAGAAAGGGAAAGTACTAATGGTAGAGATATAAAAAATAAAAATTATTAATAATTAATGCTATAATCTACCAAAAGATCACTGTGGTTTACGGTTTGAAAAACATGCTGGAGAAACCAGACACACTACACACACAAAAAAAGTAAGATGGTTTTAATATCCATTATTGCCAACCACTGCTTTAACCACACACATACACACAAAAAAGTTATTTCTCCCTTAGAGCTTGGCTAATGGTAGCATGAAGTCACTGCAATTTGAAATATATTTTTAAAACTAAACATCCAGGCCATGAAAAATGAACCATAAAAATACTTTTCAGTAATATTTTAAAAAGATAAGATAATATTCATTTCTTCACTTTACACAATGTTACGAAGCTTGAAACTTCTTGGGATATTTCAAAGCATCTTTCTTAACCTGTGTTCCCCAAAAAAGCAACCTTCTTTCAGATCTTGTAATATAGTAACTCAGTAGTAGAGACATATAATTTATAAAGATATATAGATAGATATTAGCAAGCATACAAGGCCATCGTGTTTACATCATTTTTGCTTTCTTTGTTTATTTACAATGCTAACAATACAAGAAACCAGGGCTTTATGCATACTCAAAAAAAAACACTTGAAACTGATCTATTCCTATAATTTACTATGCCATTTTTCTTACTGAAGTGATGTGTAAACAAATATCTGACCGGTCCCTACTACTGCTCACAGAATTTATCTATTCTGGATCTCTAGTGGTTCTAGATTTCTATGACTCTGCATAAAGAAATCCTGATTCTTTGAGTTTCTCATACCACCATCTAATGTACTGTTCTTGGTGTTTTCTCACCTGTAGGTTATTAAATAAAATACCTGGGAATCCATTTATTTGGACTGAGCTACCATAAGAGGCCTCAAGAGACCAACTTTAAATGCACTCACACACATTAAAGTTCTACATCTCTAAACTAAAACCTGGGAAGATCTGACATTCCAAGAAGTGAGAAGAGAGAAAATAGCAAATCACATGATAGCAAGAGGCTACTTAGCCTTTAAATAACTAATTGATGTTAGAGATGTGGTTCAGTTGGTACCTGTCTAGCATATAGGAAGCCCTGGGTTCTATAACAAGAATGTGAAAGAAGTGGCAATATACGCCTGCAATTGCAGTACTTGGGAGATGGAGGCAGGAAGATGTTCGAGGTTGGGTACAGGGGAGATGGCTCAATGGATAATACACTTACCATACAAGCATGATGGCTTGAATTCAATCCCCAGAACTCACATAAAAAGCCAGATACGACAGCTCACATGTGTAATCCCAACTCTTATATGGTGAGATGAGAGGAAGAGAGACAAGAATCAGCCAGAATCTTGTGGATGAGCTAATGAAGAACCAGCCTCTGATAGGTGGGACCTACAGTGACTGTTGTACCAAACAAGGACCTTGCACAGAGAGGACCTAGACCCCTTGTTCAGATGTGGTCCATATGCAGCATAGACTCCATGTAAGCCCCACAAAATGGGGAATAGGAGCTGCCTCTAACATGGACCCTGTTGCCCACTCATTGATCAATTCCCCCTGGTGGGGCAGCCTTGCCAACACTCAGAGGAAGAAGATGCAGTTAGCCATAATAAGACTTGATAGGTTGGAGTCAGATAGTAAGGGAGGAGGGCCCCCATTTCTGAGGACTAGGTGAAGTGGGGAGAGGAGAAGAGGGAAGGAGGGTAGGACAGGGAGGAGATGGGGGAGAGGACTACAATCTGGATGTAAAGTGAATAAATTAAAAATAAACAAACTTAATATATTTTTAAAAAGAACCATCCTGCCTCCATCTTAGGCTTAAAAGCCATCTTATAATAAGGGCAAAGTAGGTTCATTCCTATTCATGATTAAATCTCTGTTTCTCAAGGATTGGGCTATTTCCAACGTTCAACCTTACCTAGAAATGGTTCTGTACTCCCTGCTCCAGGAATGACAATCATGCCTTTATTTCAAAAAGTTGTTTATAAGCATCCTATCTTTATTTCAAAAGGTTGTATGACTACCTATGACTAGCTTGTTATGACCATGACTACCTTTCCATGAACACCTTCCAACCTTATCTGTGTTTCAAGACTAACTGGTTTATTCTGCTCCTGTATCCCCACATATTTTGCCAGCCAAATCACCCATTTGGAAAACCCATGAGATATAAAAGCCTTGTCTTCCTCACATCCAATACTGACCTCTGGAACCTTGCCGTAGGGGGAGGGCAGCCCTTGTACATGAATAAAAAAAGCTTGCTTTAATTAATTGCTTGGTTTAGTTAATTTGACCATGGTGATTTGGGTCATTGGTCTTTCCCCTCCCATCTTTGAGATGAACATTAGCCTGGTGTCAAGTCCAAAGGAAACTCTTATTTCTCCATATTCCAAAAAGGCAGAAGGGAGAAATGGCCATCTGTTGTTTCTATTAGCATAACAAAGCTTATGCTGGCCTCCAGGCTCCCTCAGTATCACAAATACCTGTTAACTGTTCCAAAAACCATCACAGTGTCCTAGCTCTTCTCATCTCCTCCCCTACCCTGAAGGTCTCTAGTCTCCCTCTTTTTCTCCCCCCTCCCCCTCCCTGTTCTCCTGTGCACTTCCCCCACTCTCTGATCTTGCTCTTGCTCTGCTCTCTCCTGGCCAGATCCAATCTACTATTGCTGCTGCTGCTGCTGCTGCTGCTCCTGTTGCTGCCACTGCTACTTCTTCTTCTTCTTCTTCTTCTTCTTCTTCTTCTTCTTCTTCTTCTTCTTCTTCTTCTTCTTCTTCTTCTTCTCTCTCTCTCCCCCCTACCCCTGCCCGCTGGAGTCTTCCAAAATGCCTCTGTTTTCTCTTTCATATCTATAATGAAAACACCCTAACCATATTATGTTGAGCAGCAACAGGGACAAGAGAGGATCTCCCCTAACAAGAAAAAAAAATTCCAGAAAGCTGTCCTCAGACTGTAGCATGGGAGCCAATATTACTGTGACCTTAGAAGTCATTGAGAGGACTCTGCTCCCCACCTTCACATTTCCCTGGTAACACTAAAAAGGTAAACATCAGGCTTCTCCAGCCATAGAATTTAAATTGTCATAATGAAAAGCAGTGGTGCCTTGTTGGACCTGTTAAGGCAAATCTACTTCATCAGGGTAAAAACAATGGAATCCTGCCTCTGCTTCTAGCCTTGGGTGAAGATCTGACATTCCAAACTACCGAAAACACTGCATACCATTGTCTCTTTTAATCCCGTTAGGTCTGTCAATCACTTTGCTGGGAGTAATGCCTCAAGGAAATCTGATTCACCCAAAATCACACTAAGGAGAAGAAAGGTCCATCTCCTTATTTTGAGCTACTGAGATTTACAGCTTGCATTCTTTGTTAATTTTCTCTCAGATGCTAATAAAATTGTCCTGGGCATTCTGTTGTAGTGTGCTTCTAAATTCTTTTATTAATGAGACTAAGAACCAGCAGAAGAGAATTCTTATTTCCCCAGCAACATCAGCACCCCCACGAAGATACACACACACACACACACACACACACACACACACACACACACACACACACACACACAATTTCTGAAACAGGTTTCCTGTGTCCCAGACCTGCCTTGAACTACGTAGCTAAGGATGACCTTGAACTCCTGATCCTCCTACCTATACCTCTGGGTGGATTACAGGCTCCAATCATCGTGCTCTGTTCATTTAGTACTGCTTTTCCATTTTTAAAAACTATTAGTGTGATCAGATGACTGGCATGTACTACCACAATTTATGTAACATTGGGGAAGGATTCCAGGGCATTGAGCATGCTAGACAACTATTCTATCCACTTAGCTATAGCCCCAATATCTAGTTAATCTTTGAAATAAAATTAATTTCAAAGTCATCCTCAGCTACATAGCAAGTGTGAGGCCAGCCTGGGATACCTGAGATCTTTT
Source organism: Acomys minous (assembly GCF_964271855.1). Taxonomy (NCBI): domain Eukaryota; kingdom Metazoa; phylum Chordata; class Mammalia; order Rodentia; family Muridae; genus Acomys; species Acomys minous. The sequence goes on from NC_140488.1 coordinate 99,933,389, forward strand.
CTCAAAAAGAAACTGATAGTTTCCTGCTGAAAGACTACACTCCCTAGCTTCCCTTGCAGATGACAGATGTCATTTCCACTCCTATAAGAGGCCATATCCAATCTTCTTCTGTAGATATGTTGGCTCTTTGTACACTTGGGTAAGAAAGATCCCTCCCCCCCCCCCATTAAATAAACATGCTCCTGCTTAAGGCTAGAACCTGCTGCCTAGAGCTGTCCTTAAATAATCTAATATAATGGCACCAAAACAAAACAGGACAAACAAAAAACCGAGGAAGGCATCTGAAACCCCATCCCTAGCAAGCAGCCCCAAGCCTTTACTCTAGGACCTAAGGACCTAAGGTAGGGCCACTTGTTTTCTCAGGGAAACTTTTCTTTTCACTCTTCATCTCCACCCTTTCTCTCTCACCTTACTGTCATGAAACAGTCTGATCTAGGTGGGAGGCCATATTGCATTTGATCAGAATACACATGTAGCAAAATGCAGTGACAAGATAACCCCTGGACCTAACTCAGAGGTGCCCTAGTTAGGCCTGGGAGCTCCCAGGAGTTTTCTTCTGGAAGAACCACTCAGTCAAAATGCACTGGAAACCTCCCACTGGCTGAAAAAGACACTATCAGCCAAAGGCTCTGAGAACCTATCACTTGCTCTGTGGTAGCTTAATCTTGGAATTGTAGGAGTTGGGGTTGCCCCATTACTGTCCAGGCACGTAAGATCATTTCAAGAGGACACTGTAAAAAACTGGATATTAATCTCTGTTTTTGCCTTTGTCCCACATCCACTCCAAATGTACTGTAGAGATTCACTTGCCAATGATGCCAAGAGCTTTCCAGTGGCTAAGATTGGCCAAGAATTCCTGAAATTCTCCACTGGCCTATACCCCAAAACTCTGAGAACCCTCCACTGGCCCTGTGATCTTAGGTCTAGGATTCTGTGGAGGTCCATAATTGAAATGGTTACTGCTGGTCCAAAATCAGATCTTTTGATTTTTTTTTTGTTAATATCTAGACCAATTTGAATAACTCCTTAAGAAAAAATGGCAGCATAATCTGAAGCCACCTCCCTCATAATACTCTTAGCTAACATAAATCTTTCTCAAGGCTCTGGCTTACAAACATGCTCAAAGCCAGAACGCCTGTTTCTGCAGAGTCTCCAAACTTGTATCTGTTCCTAACTGAGATAACATAGAACTCTTTCCCTCATGCTTTTTCCCTACCTGTGCTTCTGCCTCTCGAGGCCTGAAAAACTCTGCTAGTATCTTTATTTTTTTGGGGGGGGGGTGGATTTTGAGACAAAGTTTCTCTGTGTAGCCTTGGCTTTCCTGGACTGGCTTTGTAGACCAGGCTGGCCTCCATCTCATAGAGATCAGCCTACTTCTGCCTCCCTGAGTGTTGGGATTACAGGCATGCACCACTGCACCCAGATTCTAGCTAGTATTTTTAACAGCTAAGTACAAAAAGCATTTCAGGCTATCTGCTCCCACCTGCAGACACACATGGACACAAATTGGTTATAAATATATAGGTCACTGGGGTCAGTCTTACAGAGACTCAACTGTCTTGAGGATATGGGTTATATTGAAAACAATTGCTTCCCCACTGTTTAATCTGCTGAGAAGGTTGGCTCTGGAGTTAGAATTTGGCCCATCTGCTTCAGACCCAACTATGTTTGTGTAAAAGGTTCTACCAAGGTCTCCATCCTGGGTCAGGATGGCCCCCAGACTGTGACAAGGAGAAGGAAAGATAAACAGAACAACCTAGGAAAAGATCCTTAGTGCTTGAGAACAACTTTCCCACAGATTGTACAAAGAGCAAGGTGTTTAGTTCTTTAAATTCTCCCCTCTTTTCCTTGATTTTTATTTAGTATCTTTAAAGCTTTTATTCAGCTTTAACTTACTGTATTTTACTATTACAGTAAGTCCATTAAATGTGATTTAATAGAGCTATAAAATTTGTAACAAGAAGTTAGCTTAAAACTTGTAGCCAAAAGGATTGATATTAAAAACAAAAATTCTATACATAGATAATCTTAATTTGCTAAAGCACACTTGTATGTAACTTGAATTCAACTCTTGCTTAGGAAAAGGGTGTGTGCTTGATAGTTTACCTTGGTGTGCACGTAGCTTACCTTCATCTTGTCTGATGACCTTATCAGGATGGAAGCATGCCACATAAATTTACTATGATCTTGCTTAAGGTGATCACATGGCACCCTTTTACTTATCATTGTATTCCTTTGTTGAGATTAAGGAGACAAGATGAGGCTTCCAAGATAGTTTGTTTTAAAACTGGATTATACCAAAAAATATAATTTTTTGCCATCTTTGTTTAGCTTTAGATATTTGGATAAACTGCATCATATAAAAAGTGGCATTTTGCAAAACTACACAAAAAGGCCTGTTTCTTTGTGGACAGTATGGCTTTAAAGTTTACTTTGATACTAAAGTATCTTTGATTTGAGAATTACAATTTTTAATGCTCAGTCTTAACAGCGATAAACTATAAAATCATTATCTCATAAAAGAGTTCCTTACTGACTGTAAGCTGTTAAAGATAATTAAGATATGCAAACTAATGGTCATTCACACTAAGTAAAAATGTAATTTATTTACCAAGGCAAGCTTGGATGGAAAGACCAATTTTTATCTCCCATCACAGAGTCTTCTGTTATCTGTCATCATACAGTATTCTGTATATGTTGCCAAATTAAGCCTGAAACAAATAAGTTGAAACAAATTTAAAGTAAATTTAAAGTTTAATATAAAATAATAATCAAAATCAGCTATATAAAAATTGGGTCCCAATTTTTAAACTTCTGCCTTATGAAATTATGTCTAGCCAAAGTTTGTATTTTGCTTGACATAGTCTGCTTTTGCTCATTAAATAACAGCTGGTATATTTAGCATTTGAAACAAATATACAAAGTTCATCATATGTAGAAGCAAGGAATAAACTAACTCTTTTACGAAGCTTCCAGATGCATGTTCCTCATGCAAGAGTCTGATGTAAACCAACAGCTAATTACAGTTACCTCATCCTTCTACAGAACTCGGCTATATTGTTCAGCCCATTGTACAATTGCAGTTAACATATGTCATAGTGACTCGCATTAATCTTGCTGTAAAAGTTTCCCTCATGTAACTTTGTCTCTTAAGGTTCCCCACAAAGCTGTACAGTTACTACCTCCTGACTTCTGTTCTGGATCTTTGCCAACTGTTGCGTTTTACCACGAACTGGTGGACAGATCCTCTCCTGAGGTGCTCTAACTACTGCTGGCCTCATTGACTTTTTACCAGATATGAAGGAGTTACACTAAAGACTGGCACCCAAAGCCCCTAAAAGCAGTTCAGGTGACCTCTGATAGGGGACTAATGTACAGGGGTCTAATGCGCAGGACTAATGTGCAGGTCGTGGGCCATCCAACTCATCCCTCTTCTTGCCACTCTAGATGTTGTTTGGGGACTCAGATCTAAAGCAACTGAACTGAACCCTTCTTTGCATCAAGTGACCTCTCTGACTCAGCAGCTCAGATCAACTTACACACTGCAGGACCAGCTCCTCAGCTACTTAAGTAATCCAGAGCTAAAAAGGACTAGACCTGACTGCTACTGAGAATGGGATTTGTGGCCTTCTCAAATAATGATGCTTCCATGCCACTAACAAATCCTAGCTGGTTTGAAAGGGGCCTTAAAGACACAGGGACCAGACAAAAATTCCTTCTGATTCCCTCCCACTCTGGTCCTCCCCTTGGTCATTCTTTTTCTATTATTCTCATACTTAAGTATTCACCCTGTCTTTTAAATGTTTTACTTCCTGAACTTTGCTTTCACACAAGGTCCCCCAATAGCACTCGCCCTACAACATCTCCATTTGTTCCCGAATTATCTAAAAGAAGGTGTTTTAGATGCTGTGGAGAAACCATCTAAAAGAGACCTTCATCCCTTTAACGCTGGGCTAGATACAATTCTTAACATTAGTCCTCTGTTTTTTCCTGTTTCCTTCCTTTGGTGCTCTGTAGCTCCCTGCTGCTTCGGCAAGTTTGTTTTGGTGCAACAGTTTTGACACTGACACTAGTCACTGTTCCCCTGAATCAACTCTGTACCCACTTCTGCTCACTGGTCAACTCTATGCCTTCTGCCTCTGTTCCTTTCTATCCCTCACACTTCCCAGAAAAATCTCTGTTTTACTCCATACCTGCTTACAGCTACTTAAATAATTATTTTCCAATTTTCTTGCCTGATCCATCATAGCTGATGAAGTTAAGACTCTGCCTGCTACATGATCAGAGGATAGCCTGCTTCAGTGGGTCCAGAACTAGCCCCTTGGACAAAGACACTCCTCAGCAGAAAAAAAAGCTGTAACCTCCTGCACTGTGTTTTTTAAAACATCCTCTGAGTTAGGAATGAAAGTTTCCTGCTAAAAGACTACACTTCCCAACTTCCCTTGTGTACTAGGTAAGTCATTTCCTCCCCTATAAGATGTCAAAGCACATTTCCAGTAGTCATTTTGGTCATCTACACACCTGGGTGAGAATGATACCCCCTTGAAGTGAATAATCATGCTCCTGTGTAAGGTGAAACCAAGCCTCTCTATTTTCAGCTTTGGTGTGGTATGGTGGTAGTGGTGGTGGTGGTGGTGGTGGTGGTGCTGGTGGTGGTGGTGCTGGTGGTGGTGGTGGTATGTTTGTGTGTGTGTGTGTGTTGTATATGTTCATGTGTGTGCTGCACATGTTTGTTGAGGATCACTTGGGTCTAGCATAACAGGGAGCTGGGGGTCATTAGATGTGGGTGCTAGTAACTGAACTCTGTTCCTCTGAAGAATAGTATGTGGTCTTAGCTGTTGAACCATCTTTCTAAGCCTCTATTTTCCTTTTGAAACAGGGTCTCAGGTAGCCCAGTTTGTTCTTAAATGTATTATAGAGCTGTGTATATCCTTGAACATTCGATGCTTCTATCTCCACCTCCATTACAGGTATTCACCACTGTTAGATCCCTACCCGCTGCAAGGCTGGCCTGGCATACCTTGCCATTCCCTAGCAAAGGAGAAGGGCTTCCCCTCTTCCTGGGGCTCTTCACTATATAATCTAGATGTTTTGGTTCCTCCCTAGCTCTCCTCTGTCTCTGTCTCTCTGTCTCTGTCTCTGTCTCTGTCTCTGCCTCTGCCTCTGCCTCTGCCTCTGCCTCTGTCTCTGTCTCTGTCTCTCTCTCTCTCTCTCTCTCTCTCTCTCTATATATATATATATATATATATATATATATATATATATATATATAAAATTTCCCTCCCTCCCACTCCTCTGATGCTCCCAGTATACCTGAATTTATATAATATAACTTCATCTTGCCATTAGGTCATTCTGTAACCTATCAACCACCACTTCTGGTTTATATAGTGTCTAGAATAAATCAAGGGCTCTGTGCCTAGAGAGCAAGCACTACCAACAGATCAAGACATTCATCTTTCTTCTTGTGCTTTAACATATCAGTTCACACACATGTTCAGGCATAAGAAAATAATATGAATTTACTTAAATTTATGAGATAAATCCCAACTTTTTTTTAAGTCAAAGTGACACTGCTGCCTTGGCCATTGTCTGCTTCACAGTCAGTAGGTCAACTTACAAGATAAATAAAAACACTCACCTGTATTTTCAAAACTGCTGATGAAATAGAATGTCTGGGTTTCAAATTTTGTATTTGAGTTCACTCTGTAACTTATAGCCAGGTCATTAAATTACTGCTTTTTTTCCTCTTCATTTCTTTTCCATGTGCCTATAAAAAAAATAATTCTTAGTCTTCATCATCTCTGTACAAAATATGTTAAACATTTGTAGGCAACACTATAGTTTATTCCTTCATTGCAAAACTTAGTCCACAAGAAATGGATGTTCTTCTGATTTCTCTATCTCGACTGCCCTCCATTTAAATAATGACTAACTTCATGAAATTTCTGACAAAGAGGAGTTAAATGGGCTTCTCTTCCACAATTACTAGAGAAAAGCCCATTTTTGCCACAGAGGAAAACACACTTTACCATAATCAGAAGTCAAGAATTGCCAGCAAATCTAAGAGTGAAATGTGTCCATTACACTTCAATTTGGAAATGCATCTTTGATCTTAGTAGAAAAGTGGAAGTCACACTGGAAAAAACAGAACCCCATTTCTCTAATCCAAAACATCTAACAAGTTAATTTTGCTTGTAAGGACCTGACTACCCATTCATTCATTTGCTAAAAGCTCTGTCTCTTAGGAGAGAGCAAACAATTTCCTCTCCCTTTCCACTCACTGTGTTCTTTCTCTGCTTTCTCTTTAAGGCTCTGGTGCCCCTCAGTTGTCTTTGTCTGACTTTGCCCTTCCCATGTCTAACCACACACCTTTAAAGTTGCCAACACAATGCCTTTCTGTGCTCTGTCTGCAACAAGGCTCTGCTATGCTTGTGCTCTTATTCCTTCACTCTTGCTAAAATTCCAAATAGTCTCTTTCCTTTTTTCAGTTATTTCCATAGATCTTGTTTTCATAGCTCTATCAATGTATGTCGTTTGCCAAGGCCACAGTCTTTATGGAAATCCATTTTCCCCTTCCTCTTTCCTGGCAGCCTATTGTCTCCTGTTAACAGCTGTAGCAAAGTCATAGCTGAAAACTGAGACATTATCCTGATAATCCAGGCAACAGATTGCAAAGCCCTACATACAGGTTGACCTCAACAGGAGCCACAAAAGCTTAGGGAACGACTAATTAAGGTGTGTGTTTCAACAAACATCTTTATTCATAGTGAACGGAGTTGAAGACAGAGCAGGCTGTCAAGAGCTGTCTCAAAAATGAAGGTGAGTTCTTTCCTAATTAGTTTACATGAAAAGGGGAGCATTGGAAGTGAAATTGGAAAGCTTTACGGTAATTCCTGATAAAATATAGTCATAGGATACTGAAAGAGGACAATAGGAGACAGGCATCCCCTTTTCAGAAAGTTACTTGGCTAGGTGTAAAGTTGTGGTCCTCAACTTTCCTGATGACCTTTAATACAGTTCCTCTGGTGACCTCCAGTCATAAATGTACTTTGCTGCTCTCTCATAACTGTAATTTTGGTACTGATATGAACGGTAATGTAAATATCTGATATGCAGATTATCTAATATGTGACCTTTGTGAAAGTGTCCTTGAACCCTCTCAAAGGGATCACGATCCACAAGAGAACCACTTAAATACTTGAAGCAGCAGGGAGGAGAGAGATGAGAGTAAGGAACATTTGAACTTGAGTCAACAATGAAGATTTCGCAGGAGAGAAGCGGTCTTCAGAAAAAAAAACAAACAATGAGAAAGCTAAGTACTGAAGAAACATACTTATGCTTAGGATTTTGGTCAGCATTCAAAGAAAAAATAGAAAGAGGAAAAGGAAATTTTATGCTACTGAATTAGAACTAAACTCAGAAAAGCAAGGCACTGCTTTTGTTTTGGGTAGGATCTTTTTTCTGTACTCCTGGCTGGCCAGGTACTTACTCTGTAGCCCAAGTTGATCTTGAGCTCAACAGCAATCCTCTTGTCTCAACCTCCTCTGAGTGCTGCTAGAAATGACTTTCTAAGCTGACATCTAGAATCTAAGCTATCAGTTCTGAGCTAAGGATGCACTGCTAGGTGGGTAGAGTGTTTGCTTAGCAATCATACAGCCCTGGGTTTGTTTCTCTAGCACTACATAAACCAGATAACCTTAATATCTGGGTGATGGAAACAGGAGGCTCAGAATCAAGGTCTTTCTTGGCTACAGGGAGAATTCAAAGCCTGCATGGTGTACAGAAGCCCCTGTGTTAAAAAAAAAAAAAAAGGCGCCAGTTGTGGTAGTTTGAATGAAAATAGCTCCCAAAGGCTCATAAGGAGTGGCATTATTTGAAAAGATTAGGACATGCAGCCTTGTTGGAATAGATATGGTGTTAGAGTTCTACTTCAGTCAGCCGACCTGTGGACCTGTGACGTCATTGCCTACCTGCCATGGGGGTATCGCTCTGCCTGCTATATAAAAGGACAGACCTACCTCACCTTTCTCCCTCTCTCTCTTCCTTTCTTCCCCTCTCTTCCTCTTATGCCCTTTCACTCTGTCTCTCTCTGTGTCTCTGTCTCTGTCTCTGTCTCTCTCTCTCTCTCTCTCTCTCTCTCTCTCTCTCTCTCTCTCTCATACCCGTTCCCCGTTTCCTTCTCCCCCATGCTCATTTAATAAACTCCTCATCTAATATCTGTTGCCTGGCATCTTATTATCTTACTGCCTTATTTTTCATATTAAACTTAAAATTGGTGGCCCTGTATGAAAAAGGCTCTTCCAAAATTATTTTAAGTCTGGAATCCTTTCTACCAAACTCATTCTATCTAACTTAACTTACCAACCAGCTTTTCAAGAATGCCTTCAGACCACAATTTCTGAGGTAAATTTCTGCTGCTCCTATCCTTGGGCCCAGCACGTAAGGCAGGTGATTCACTCTGCCACATGGCTACATGCCCCCGTGACTCCGACTCCTTATCCCGCCCAAAGGTGCTGTTCCTGGTGAGCCCTGGTGTGGACTTAGCAGTCTGCCAGACCATTATTTTTGGTAAGCAAATGCCCATCTCAGAGTGGCCAATTGTGAGTCCCACTGGTGGGAACAGCTTTGGGCTGGCCGTGCTCCACTGGCTGTGGACTGTATGCAGGTGATTCCTTCAGCCACCTTGGCTGGAGTTCCCTCCGGGTCTGATTGTAGCACAACCCCTTGGCTCCTGCTCTCTGGGACCCTAGCCTCAGGCAGGACTCCTGGGCGGTGCTAGCAGCTTTCAAGCTGCAGAGAGCTTCTGGCTGCCACCACCTCCATGCTTCCCTGGCTACAGAGGCAGTGCACAGCCTGGCCACTGCAGCCTTCTGTGCAACTGTACCCCTACATGGGCAGCTGCAGCAGCTGAGCATCATGGCAGGCTGATAACATTTTCAAATCTGCCCACTGCTGGTTGCTCGGCGCAACCACGTGACCGCAGCCTGCTTCCCACCACTGCACTGGCCCCTTCCCTTTCCCACGGCAGGTCTGCTGGAGATTTACTAGAGATGCACACTCACAAACACTACTCCCTAAGCCCTGCCTGCCCAAAGGCCGGCCAGGGAAGGCCAGGGGTGGAGTCAACATCGTCCACTGTGACCGGCTTCTCATCTAATATAACTGTTGCCTGGCATCTTATTATCTTATCATCTTATTTTAATTATAAGATGTGGCCTTGTTGGAGGTAGTATGTCACTGGTGGTGTGCTTTGACATTTCAGAAACAGCCAGGCCCAGTAGTTCTCTCTCTCTCTCTCTCTCTCTTTCTGCTGCCTGCCAATCCAGGGATCCAGATATAGAAATCTTGGTTCCTTCACCATGTCTACCTGTATGTCACCATGCTTTCTGTCATGACAATAATGGATTGAATCTCTGAAATGAAAGGAAGCCCCAATTAAATGATTTCCTTTATAAGAATTGTTGTGGCCATGGTGTCTTTTCACATCAATAGAAACCTTAACGGAGACCCCAGTTCTTCCAAAATCAGAAGCACTAAACTAAAAGCAGAAATAATTTTAAGTTAACTTTTGAATTAACTAGTGTTGAAATTACTGTTTTCTGTAGTCATACATGATATATATCTTACTGACTGATTCTTGTAATAAGTTAAAATTTTAAATGGTTTCCAGTTGGTCATGAGGAGCTACGTGAGACTGCACTGACCAATATCCCCTGGCCATAAAGGATGGCTTAGCCTCAATCTGACTGTTCTGTTCAACTTGCAGAAACAATGTGCCTGAGTATTAAAAACAACCAGCCACACTCCCAGCCACACCACAAAACAGTTGTAACTTTCTGGTAGCTAACTTTGTATGTTCCTCAACTTCTAAATGTGCTCAACCTTCATCCTGAGGGAAAGTTGGGGCTCTTTGTTCCAATAAAACAGTCTCAGCCTATTGAGATAGAATCTGCTTACTTTTCTGCCTTGAACTTCCCACACCAGCATGCTAGAGTAGCCTAAGGGGTGTTACAACCATACAAATCTCTACCAGCACAGCTCAACCCTATGGTGCTTTTCCCATTCCCATGTGATCTAATGAAAGCAGTGAGCCTAGCTTTCCCAGAGCCCAATGTCTCCACCCTGCACATAGGGTCTTGCAATTGGTTACCCTGGATAACTAGGGCAATGTCCCAGCTTTTCCCTACCCTGTGCCTCCAGCCATATTGTTATCTGTAGTAATTAGTGATGATTACAAACTTAACAGGATCTTGAATCATCTAAGAGACAGACATCTGGGCATATCTATCAGGGACTTTCTAGGTTGGGTTAACTAAGGTAGGAAGAGCTGCCCCAAATGTGGGTGGTACCATTCCATGGGCTGTTGTCCTGGACTGGATGGGACTTTTAAAAAGAGAAAGCAAGCTGAGCACTAGCATTCATTTCAATCATTCATCTCAAACCATGTGACCAGCCTCAGGATCTTACCATGAGGAACCTTGCTACCATGATCAGCTGTACTGTTAAATTGTGAGCCATAATAAACCTCTTCTCTCTTAAGTTGCTGCTTCTCAGATACTTGGTTACACTGTGAGAAATAGAAGAATGCACTAACTTAAACTGCTTGCCGAGTTCTGGTCCACTAAGACATAAACTTTATAATAAGAGTAAATGTAAATGGATTTTAAAAAATAAGACCATCTGTGTAAAAGGAAAAAAGGATGGGGAAGCTTACTGTTTAAGGGATGTACTGAAAAGCTCTAGGGAAGCTCTTGATTGAGGATAAACCAGTAGAGAAATCTGTCTTCCAGTAAGCTACACCTTGGCATCACCACTACACTGAGTCACTGAAGGCAGAGGTTTGGGGTAGTGGGAGCAAGATCCACAATGATTGCAGAAGGTAGCAGCTCGTGTGTGTGTGTGTGTGTGTGTGTGTGTGTGTGTGTGTGTGTGTGTGTGTGTAATATGAGTGTTTGCCTGCATGTACATGTATGTGCACAATGTGCATGTAATTCTCCAGGAGGCCATTTTAAAGATGCTTGTAGCTACCATATGGGTGCTGGGAACAAAACCCAGATCCTCTGCAGTGCAGGCCTGGAACACAATATATACTAGGAACTAAAAGAAAAGCCTTACTTCTTAGTCACTTATTTTTGTTTTTTTTTTACTAATTTTTTGTCATGCAATAAACAATAACTATCAAATCCAAAGTAATATTGAACTTAACATTCCAGAAAAAAGGAAAGATTGAGGAAGGGACATCACCACTGCTGCAGTCACAAAGAATGTCACACAGTATAATTAGCTGACACAGCAAACTGACCCAATAAATGACTATTTTTAGAGGGATTTAAACATTAAGTCCTAATAATAACTCTTTGGCTCTCTATTTGCTTTTTCTCAGATATCACTGATCTCAGATCTCAGGGAGAACGTCTTATGAGAGCATTTGACTCTTGCTCACCCTTGACCACTGTATTCGATATAAAGAGAAACACAGACAAAGTGCCTTTAAGTTATTTGAGTCCCATTACAGAGTAACTTTTTCATTTTTATATAGAATTTATTTTTATATTGTGTGCATGGTGGGGGAGTTGTGTAGGGCTGGAATGACAGGCAATTATGAACTTCCTAACATGAGTGCTGGGAATTGAACTTGGGTTCTGAAAGAACAGTACATGCTCTTAACTACTGAGCAATCTCCCCAGTCTATTTATTTATTTATTCATTCATTCATTCACTCACTCATCTACTTATTTATTTAGTTAGCTTTTGTTTGGCCTCAAATCAGAGATCCACTAGCCTCTGCCTCTGGAATCCTGGGATTAAAGGCATGCACTGCTGTTGCCCAGCTAAGCCCATTTATTTAAATAAATACTTTCAAACAAATGTTAACTAAGTTCAAAAGTCTACACTGAAAAGCACATATCAAAATCAATTCTATTCTCAAGTGAACAGAAAAATCTTGTCAATTTTTCAATAAAAGAACAGCCAGTGGCAAATGAAGAATAAGTAACCTTTATATCCCACCATAAGGCAGAATTTGGATCTTACAGAAAGCCTTTAAAGCACACCTCACATCAATTTCAGCAATGAAACAACCATCTAGTCTTACCTTCCTGTAAGAAAAATCCAAACTGGCTTCTAAAACTTTTGTCTCTTTCTTGAGTTCATTTATAATCAAGTTTCAAGAACTTCATAAATTGCTGCCAAGGCAGAAACGTTTTTCCTCAAGACAATTCATTCCCTTCAAATATCATTAAAGTGTGATTGGCACAGAGGAGCTGACACCCAGAGGGAGAAGCACACAACACTAATAGGGAAAACCGGTGCCAACTGACTCTAAGTTGGCAACTCCATTGCCTAGAAAAATAGTCTATCTAGGCAAAGGGAACTTTGATGAGAACCAATAGAAATTTCTTTCAGCAGTACCATTCTTCTTGGCAAGGGATAAATCAGGACTGCAAATGTCACCTTAGTCATCATGTCGCACAGATGCACTCTGGAAGCAGCTGAACTTAAGGCCAATATCTCCCAGAAATTCCTCAAGGAAGCTGCTACTAAGCTTGTACATCATTCACAAAGGTGACAACTCTCTCCCAGGGATTGTAACTGTATGTAATTAACCTGTTTAGACTAAGATACCAGGAAACACAGTAATCCATTTGCAGGAAACAATCTGAAGATATTATTCTTTGTGAAATGTATACTTCATAATATCTATTACAACTACTCTAGCAAATGTCTCATGAATTGAGGACACTGTCCCAAGGTGTACCCTTGCTACATTTCATGAGTATTTGTCTTAGAGTTTCTGCAAATGTCATCTTAATCACAATATAGCACAGAAGCTTTGTGATAAACACCATGACCAAATGCAACTTGGGGAGGAAAGGGTTTATTTTACCTACATTTCTATATCACAGTACATCATAGAAAGAAGTCAGGACAGGAACTCGAACAGGGCACAAACCTAGAGACAGGAGCTAATCCAGAGGCCATGGAGGTGTGCTACTTACTGGCTTGCTCCTCATAGCTTGCTTGCTCCAGCCTGCTTTCTTCTACAACTCAGGACCGTCTGTCCCAAGTGGCACCACCCACAGTAGTCTGGACCCTCCCACATCAATCACTAATTAAGAGAATGCCCTACAGGCTTACCTTCAGACCCTCCCACATCAATCACTAATTAAGAGAATGCCCTACAGGCTTACCTTCAGACAATCTGGAAAAAGCAATATCATGTTCTGTGGTTTCTCTTCCCAAACAATACTAGCTTGTGTCAAGTTGGAAAAAAAGCCATAACCAACTAGCAAATTACCCCAACTCAGTTAGGTCAATAACTATTCTTGAGAAATTTCGACACACAGGAAAAAGTTAAGTAAAGTTAGTAAAAGGTGATAGTCAAAATCATAAAGCAGAAAGGGTGCATCCTGTAATAGGAAGATTGGAGACCAACCTGGGCAATAGAAGGATTTCTGGAAGTTAGATTAAAGCCAGTCTTCCATTGGTTATGGTGGTGGTGCACTCCTTTAGTCCCAGCACTCTGCAGGCAGAGGCAGGAGGATCTCTGAGTTCAAGACCAATTTGGTCTACAGAGTGAGTTCAAGGACAGCCAGGGCTACCCAGAGACAACCTGTCTCGGAAAAACTGAAAAACAAACAAACAAGCCAGCCCTCCTCAAGAACTTGTAAAGCCACTTCCCCTCTACCAAAAGGAGTCATTTCCCTTACCTCTAGCAGAAGTGACATAGGGCTACCTGTGGCCCCAGGCTCCTTCAATATCATATCTGTAACACATTTCAAATTCCACTCATGTATCCTAGCCCTTCTCACCTCCTCTTCTACCCTAAACTCCTTCCATTGCACAGGCTCGCTCCCCACAGTTAATCATTCCCCTCATAACTGTGCTCTTAAAATGATCTCTTTCTCTCTAAGCTCTGCTCCTGCTTCTCTCACTATGTTTTCCCCCTCTTCTCTATGCCCTGCTTTCCCCCTCTTTCTTTCAGATAACCTAGGTCATGTCAGTCTGTTGACCATCTTCAGTCCATTTCTTTCTCTTTCTGCTCTGGAACTGTCCAGGTGCTTTTTTGCTGTCCCCTCTCTTACATCTACAAAAACAAACAAAAACAAAACAAAACAAACTTCCCCTTAGCCATACCTTGGAGTTGTCATGTCATCCGTTTATACAAAGATAACTTCAAAAAGAGAGAATGAAGAGGCAATAGCATCCAATATGGAGTGAGGTGAGGGGGGCAAGTAAGGGGAAGCTATGAGAGGTCTTGTAGGTCAACTCCATGAGAAATCAATTAGTGTAACTAGAGAGAAGTAGGATCATACTAAATCGAACAAGAAAATGCTTAGAGTGTGTGGGGAGAAAACATCTCAGCGATTCCTTCCTTGAACTTCAGTGATTTCTTTTTCAGATGGGGTCTCTATATGTAGCTCTGGCTGTCCTAGAACTCACTATGTAGGCCAGGCTGCTCTCAAATGGACAGAGATACTTCTGACTCTTGATTGTTGGGATTCAACTTGTGCACCATCATGCTGGGCCTGACTTTTTTTTTTTTAAGTCAGTAGAGTCTGCTGGGCCAGATAGTTGTCTCAGCAGGTAAAGACAATTGCTACCAAGCCTGATGACTTGAGTTTAAGCTCCATGAAAACCAACTCCCACAAGTTGTCCTCTTATGTGCACATTTGTACTATAAGGCACATGCCCCCCCCCTGCAAAAGGTGAATTTTTTAAAACAGAAAAGAGAAAAAAACCGAGACAAATCATTATAATTGTCAGCTTCTTATAACATGAAAGATAAGAGCAATACATTTTTGGAAAAATGCTTTCTTTACTTTTTATATTAATGGAGGAATTCTGCAGCTCTAGCATTTTTGTTTTTTTTAATTATCTTGAAAAAGTCTCTTGTATCTTAAGTTTCTATCAATCTCAAAATGATCAAGTTGAAAGTGGAAAATATGAGCGTAGAGGCTAGAGCAATTGCCTACTATCCAGAAAGACCTGAGTTCAATGGGCAGCACCGGATAAGCAAGGCATGTGATGCATGCCTATAATTCTAACATTCAAGAGGTGGAGGCAAGAGAACCAGGGATTCACAGTCATCCTCATCTTCAGACTGAGTTTCATAGTCAACCTGGGCACCCATGTGCGCTCTCTCTCTCTCTCTCTCTCTCTCTCTCTCTCTCTCTCTCTCTCTCTCTCTCTCTCTCTCTCTCACACACACACACACACACACACACACACGTAATGTTTTTTAAATAATAAAGATGAGAAGTTGGGGAGATAGCTTAGTGGCTAAGACTGCTTTGTGTGGAAGCAAGAAGATCTGCATTCAAATCCCAGGACTCACCTACTCGCATCTCATGTATCTGGGCACTGTGCATGGGCAGGTGGAGCCAGCTGGATTCTAGTATTTCACTGGGCAGCCAGCCTAGCTGAAATGTCAAGCTTCAGTTAAAGTAAGAGGCCCTGTCTCACAAAAGAAGGTGAGAAGCAGTAGTGGAAGCTATCTGACTATTCTTCTAACCTCTGCAGAAACACAGCTGGGCACACATGACAAAACACACATGCCCACACACCCATACACACTACACACTTTAGAGCTAGGAAATAAGTTTAGAAATATTGCAAAACACAAGATCAATTTAGAAAAATCACCTGGATTATTTTCAGTGTCAACGATAGTGCCACAGCTCTATGCTGTCACCCCTAGCATCCTGAAGAGTTCCCTAGGTTTTTTAGAGACTATGACACAGATGAAACATGTTACATAACTTCAAAGCAGAACAATAACAACAACAAAATCTTCCAGGTGTACAAGTATAAAGCAGAATTGGGGTTTATTAAAGCTATGTTAATATAATTTTAAGTTTGAGGATTGAGGGAAAGAAAAGCACCCTGGAAATAAGACCTACCTGAGAATGGGGTGTGGGCCTCCTGACAGGATGACAGTTGACATAGCAAACCTAAGGTCACAGAGATTCAAGAAGGGTATCTTCACCGTAAACAAAATTAGCATTCTATTTTGAAACTCAGATAATGTCCTGGGCAAGATGGGGCCGTATGCATTCAGGCCTTAAGGCTGGCTTATTACTATTTTAACTTAAAGATGTACATCTGAAGAGAGTTTAGTTCAGCATATTGAGTTTTCACAGCAGATGTTAATTGTGCTGGAATTCTCAGCTTCTTTCCCTTCTCCATAAATTGCCCTATCTGTTTATTCTGTGTCATTACTAGTGATGAGTTGGGGGCCTGTAGTGGTTTATTTTGATTGTCAACTTAACAGGATTTAGGATCAGCTATGGAAACCAATCTCTGGACATCTTTAGGGACCTTCTTGATTACATTCATTGAGGTGGGAAGATCCACCCTGAGAGTGGGCAGCACCATCCCATGTACTGAGATCCCAGACTGAGTGAAAAGGAGAGAGGGAGCTGAGCAGCAGCAGTTATCTCTCTGCTTCTTGATTACGTCTGCAATGTGACCAGCTGCCTCCTGCTCTTTAGGTCCTGTGTGTGTGCCATGATGGACTGTGTGTCCCAACTGTGAACTAAAAGGAACCCTTTTCTCCTTTAAGTGGATTTTGTCACATATTTTGTCACAATGATGAGACATGTTAACTAATAATAATATTTTCCATTATGGCAGCACATTTGAACCTCATATTGTTGAAAAGAATCTGCACACACATGTTGTACATAAACCAGCACTTACACGATGATAATGGTTTGTTTATTCAGAGTTTATCTTTACCCAAGATGTAATCCAAATGGAGACTGTGGAAGAATGCCAACCTCAGCGTTCTTGGCATATGTGTCCATGCCCTGTACACAAGGAAAGATGGTGAGGGAACGACCACCTAACTAGAGAGGCAACACTAAACTTTGAAATAACTGACTGTCTTTTTTACCCCACTTCTTATTTTATGTTCTAGTTGAAAATGAGATTTAAATCAGATTATTAGGATATTATTTTTATGAGATTGCTGGTTCTCTGAATAAATTGAAATTTGAAGATAACTCCAATCTTTACATATGGAGTTCGTAGTGACCGGCAGCATGCTCTAGTTTTCCGGTTATACCATGTATTAATAACATGCAATATGGGGGTTAGGATTAAAATCTATCTCCTATGACACCTGAAAATAAATTGCTCAGGAATAAATTTAAGAAAAAGGTCTAATATCTTATACATTGAAAGCTGTAAAATATTGCTGAGAAAATTGTGGGTGGGGCAAAAATCATCTAAAAGGTAAGGAATATTTCATAACCATACAAGGAAAGACTCTGCATTATGAAAATGCCATTTCTCTTCCAAACTTATCTTTACATTCAGTGTAATCTCTATAAAAATCCAAGCAGACTATTTTGCACAAATTAGTAAACTGATTCTAAAATTTGTGCAGAAATACAAAAGGCTTAGGAGAGGTTTTTAAATGTACTTTCCAACAAATATTGGAAGGTTTACAATATTTACTGTAAAGCCACAGGAGCTACACAATGTGGGATCAATGAAAGGCCAGGAATAAGTCCTTTCATTTATGGTCAATTTACTTTCAACAAAAGTACCAGGACGATTCAATTAGAAAATAAACAGGCTTTTCACTGCATGGTCCTGGGACAAATAGAAAATTATTTGCAAAAAGAAAACACAATTTAAATACTTACTTCATGCTGCATAAAAATTAATTTATAATGCATGTTATACGATAATAGAAGAGTTAAAAATATACCTCTAGAACAAAATGGAAAAAATTTGACCTTTATGACTTAAGTTTTAGAAATCAAAATTTACTAAAATAAATTTTTGCTTCACCAGAAATGGGTAAGAAAAGATAAGCCACAGACTAGGATAAAATATTACAAATCAGCCAGGCGTGATGGCGCACGCCTTTAATCCCAGAACTCTGGAGGCAAAGCCAGATGGATTTCTGTGTGTTTGAGGCCAGCCTGGTCTACAAAGTGAGTACAGGAGAACCAGGGCTACACAGAGAAACCCTGTCTCGAAAACAAAACAAAACAACAACAACAACACACATACACACACATATATATATTTACATATACAAATGTATATGTATATACATATATCAAATCATATATGTGAAGATAGAAATAATTGTTGGAATTCAGTAAGAAAAATACTACACAAAATTTTAAGTGATGTTATGGCTATTCTTGGTTCTCAAACTGACTACATCTGTAATTAACAAAACCAAAAATGGAGGGCACACCTGTGAAGGATTTTTTTTCTTTATTTGAAGTAGATAGATCCACTTCTAATCCAGATCTTTGAAGTAGGAAGATACACCTTTATTCTGGATCATGAGATGGAAAGACACATGGCTTTAATTGGGATCATGGCTTCTGCCAGTAGTTTAAATAAGAATAGAGAAGAAGGAATCTTGCTCTCTTTGCCTGCTTGCCCTCACTCTTGTTAGCAAGTCCATTCCTTCACTGACATTACAGCATCTTTGGGATTCCAGTATATTCTGAAGACCAGCTGAAATATCCAACCTTGTTGACTGAGAAACTACTGGATTTTTGAACTTTGTGGTTCCAGCCAGCCATTGTTGGATTATCTGGACCACAGATCGCAAGTCATTGCAATAAAGCAATAAATCATATATATATATATATATATATATATATATATATATATATATATATATATGTATAAAGCCAAGCAGTCAAATGTATGAGCCTATGGGGGCCATTCCTCTTTAAACCACTAGAGTAATATATATATATAAAACCAAGCAGTCAAATGTATGAGCCTATGGGGGCCATTCCTCTTTAAACCACTAGAGTAATATATATATATATATATATATATATATGTATATATATATGTATATATGTATATGCCTTCATTCATTAATTCTATAAATTCTGTAACTCAAGGAAACTCTGACTAATACGAAAGAATAAGAAATTTAAATTACCATTTTACCATGAGAAAGGATTACAAAAAGAAAAAAGATGTGAATATGAAAAAAAGAAAGGATTGCAGCATGACTAATAGCAATATAGGACATAGCAACCAACCACAGTGAGATACCACTGCTGAGGACAGTATAGAATGACAAAGAAATAATAGCAAGTCTTGGTGAGGGCTGGTACCAATTACAACCCTTACATACTGGTCATGAAGATGGAAAATGGTACAGCCACTTTGTACTTTCTTAAAAGATTAAACACATTATGGCTAGGATGATGACTCAGTGGTTAAAAGCACGGTCTACAATTCCAAAAGACTGAGGTTTCAATTCCCAGAACAGACACGGGGGCTCACGACCATCTGTAATTCCAGTTCCAGAAGATACAACACCTTCTTAGGATCTATGTGGACACCAGGTATGCACATGGTAGACAGACATATATGCAGTCAAAACATTTATATAATATAATAATAAAGAAAATTGTAAAAATAAGTAAACACAATTTAATCATACAATCAAAAATTTGTATCTTCTTAAGAAAAATGAAAACATACTGTAGCAGTTTAAAAAGGAATGGTCCCCATTGGCCCATAGATTTGACTGTTTGGTCATTAGGGAGTGGCTGGCACTACTTGGCAGGGATTAGGAGGTGTGACCTTGTTGGAGTAAGTGTGGCTTTCTTGGAAGCACTGTGTCACTGCTATAGGCATAGCTTATTGTGTAACTCAAATGCTGATTTCTGTATCCCAATATCTGGTTGCCAGCCTCGTTCAGAGAATCTCCTGTCTCAATGAATACGTAAACACTGCTACCCAATTTGTCCCCTGATATGCTAATAAAGCAGTCGCTGAGTGGTGGAGAGAATAGGGCTGGACTTCCTGCCAACCAGGAGGGAAGGAGTTAGAAGAGGAAGTAGGCGATTCAGTCATGGGAGGATGTATGTTTCTGGGGGAAGGCTTTGGGCGTTCAGATGCCCAGTGCCACATCAGGAGAAAGAGCTGGAACAGGATAGCTACAAAGTGCCAATATCTTTGGAATGTAAGCCAAGAGGAAGCTAAATTAGCTTAGAGGGTTAAGAATAGAGTGGCAATTGCTCAGTTGCTGCGCTGTGAAGCTTATTATAAACAAATATCAAAGAGTCTCAATTATTTGTGTGATAGCTGGGTTAAGAGAGAAACAAACACAGTTTCATAAAAATAGCTTTAGCACACTGGGGTTGGGCTTTGGGGTTTCAAATTCTCAAACCAGGCCCAGTGTCACTCTCTTCCTAAGGAAAGCAGCTGAGGCCAGGAGTGTGTCAGGGATGTCACAGAGATGGAGGCCCAGAGAGTTCTTCTTAGGAAGCTTTGAAGGTAAAGCCTGAATATTCTTGGGACCCCAAGATTTTGGGGATGCCAGAGGCAAAGAAAGCCGTGAACCCATCTCAAGAGAGAGAAGTATGTTGCTGTCAACAAAGATAAAAGGAGTTGGAGATCTGAAGAGTGCTTTGGCTTTGACGTCAGACATGGGGATCCAGAGATGGGAGCTTGCCCTGCTGGTTTTTGGTCTTACTTTGGCCTATGTTTCCTCCTCCTCCCCATTAGGAATGGCAATGTGTATTCTTTGCCATTGCATGTTGGAATTAAGTGATGTACTATTTTGTTTTGATTTTACAAGGTTTTCAGTAAAGAGATTGCGAGGAGGCTCAGAAGAGACTTTGAATTTTGGACTTTTAAAGTGTTGAGACTGATAGACTATATATGGGATTTTTTGAAGTTGGATTAGATGCATTTTTGCATTATGATCTGACTACAAGTCTATGGAGGCCAGGGAGTGGAATGTGGTGTTTTGAATAGAAATGGACCCATAAGCTCATATATGTGAATGCTTGGTCATTATGAATGGTGCTAACTTGACAAGGATAGGAGGCAAGACATTATCAGAGGATGTGTGTTTCTTGGGGAAGGCTTTGGGTATTCAAATGCTCAAGCCATGCCTAATGCCACAATCCTCCTACTGCTTGAAGATGGGGATGTAGAACTTTCAACATTTCTAGCACCATGGTGTCTGCCTACATGCAGCCATGCTTCCTGACATGGTAACTTCTGAAACTATAAGCCATCCCCCAATTAAATGCTTTCCTTTAGAAGAGTCGCCATGGTCATGGTGCCTCTTCACACAAAATGTATACTAAGACACATACATATCACTATGAAGTCTTTTCTTTTGGTGTGTGTGATGGGGGGGTCTATGTGTGTGCATGTGTGTGCAGAATGTGATTATATTTGTGTGCACAGTGTAGCTACATGTGTGTGGAGGCCAGAGGTCTACTTCCAGTATCTTCCTCAATCATTTTCCACTTGTCCTAGTTTGCTTTCTTTTACTTTGATAAATGCTATGACCAAATCAACTTGGGGTACCGGAGAGATGGATCAGCTGTTAAGAGCACTGGATCTTCTTCCAGTTGACCTGGATTCAATTCCTAGCATGTGCATAGTAGTTCACAACTGTCTGTAACTGTAGTTTCCAGGGATCCAACACCCTCTTCTGACCTCTTTGCCTCTCCGAGGAGATGGATTGATGATTGCTTTTCTAGAGGACCCAGATTCAATTCCTAACATTCATATGGATGCTCACAACCATGTGTACCTCCGGTTTCAGGGGATCTGTGAGGCACCAAGCATAGAAAGTAGTGTACAGATATACATGCAAACAAAATATACATAAAATAATTTTTAAAAGGAACTTTGGGAGAAAAGAGTTTATTTGGTTTATAGGTTAGGAAATTTGATTTACATCACTGAAGAATTGCCAAAGCAGCAATTCAAGGCAGGAAGTGAAGCAGAGCAATGGAGGAATGCTGCTCACTGGCTTGCTTATCACGTGTCACTCAGTTTGCATTTCTTTACAACCCAGGACCATCCAACACAGGAGTGGCATCACCACAGTGGGCTGGGCCCCCCCCACATCAATCAACAGGCTTATCAGCAGGCCCATCTGATGGAGACATTTTCTCAGCTGAGGTTGCCTGCCCACTTTAGCTTGTATCTAGATGACAAAAACAAACAAACAAACAACAACAACAACAACAAAAACACTAACCAGAATACTTCCTTAGTTTTTAAGACAAGGTCTCTCACTGAACCTGAAGCTCACAGACTTCGATGGGCTGGCTGGTGAGTGAGATCCAGATATCTGTTTTACTCTCACCTCAGCACTACCAGGACTGCAGAAACATACAGTTATATGTGACTTTTTATGAAGGTACTGGGAGTCTGAACTAAGGTCCTCATCCTTGCATTTTTCCTTCTAAGCCATCTCCTCAGCAACTTGTACGACCATTTCAGTGTCAGCATTATCACTAGTCAAAAATGAACATAATCTCAATGTATTTCAAATGGCAACCCAGTAGATAGAATTTAAAAAGAATAAACTATTAGTAGGTTTTGATGGTTATTTTTCGTTGTTAACTTGACCCAATCTAGAATCACCTGATAAGAAAATCTCAAAGAGGGACTGCTTACAATGGGTTGGCTTGTGGGCATGTCTTAGGAGGGTCATCTTCATTAAGTAACTGATGGGGAAAGACCCAGCCCACTATTGGGCAGTACTATTCCCTGGATTTGGGAGCTGAATCATAGAAGACCGGAGAATCTGAGTTATGTAGTAAGCATGAATGTATGCATTTCTTTCTACTCTTGACTGCCTTGAATTAACCACAGTGATAGATGATAACCTGGAATTGTAAGCTAAACAAACCCCTTCTTTTTTCAATTGCTTTTCTTCTGTGTATTTATCAAAGCCAAATAAATGAAACTAGAACATACATTGTATGTCATGAGTTAATATCAAAGGCATTTTGCTACCTTAAAGCCAGAGGCAACAGGCTGTGTACTGTGTCATTCCATGTATATAACATTCTTTTAATTATTTTAGATTTATTTATTTGAGTGCATGGATGTTTGGCTTGCATACATGTATTTCTCTCTGTGACTACTTGGTACCCCTAGAGGTCAGATGTCAGTTCCCCTGGAAATGAAGTTATATATTGTTGTGAGCCACAGTGTGGGAGATGAGAAATGAGCCCAGATACTCTGCAAGAGGAACAAATGCTTTGTTTGTGTGTTTATATTTTGTATTCTTTTCTCATACCCCCCAACAGCAGTTCAATAAATGCTCTTAAACACTGACCCATTTCTCCAACCCCCTATGGATCCAATATTTTTGAATAGCAAATTTATAGCTATAGAAAGTAGATCATACTGGGTGTCATGGTACACACCTTTAACTCCAACACTTGGGAGGCTCAAGAAGTCAGATCCCTGACTTTGAGGCTAGCTTGGTATACAGAATGAGTTCCAGAACAGCCAGGGCTTCACAGAGAAACTGTCTTCAAAAACAAAAACAAACAAACAAACAAACAAGCAAAAAACTCCCTGTCCCCTTTCTTCAGCACAAAACACACCTAGTACCTTTGCCTGAGTATTATATTTCAGCTCTTGTATTTCCTTCTAATTTTTCATGTGTATCTTGGGGAAAGGGGTTCTGTTCTCCATGAGATGAAGAGAAACTGGGAATACAGTACAAGAATATGTGCTAGAAGCAGGGCATGGTGGCACACACCTTTAATCCCAGCACTCAGGAGGCAGAGGCAGGCAGATTTCGGTGAGTTCAAGGCCAGCCTAGTTTACAAAGTGAGGCCAGGACAGCCAAGGCTACACAAAGAAACCCTGTCTTAGAAAAAACCAACAACAAAACAAAACTAAACTAAATCAAACAAACTAAAACCAAAAAGAATAACTACTAGAGCCATTTATTTTTAAAAATTATATATATATTCTATTACACATATATAATTTTTGAGTGGTGTGTGTGTGTCTGTGTGCGCACACGCATGCACATGTGCACACATGTATGTGTGTATGTATGCTCTGGTGAACATGTAGAAGTCAGAGAACAACTTCCATGAGTCAGTTCTCAGCTTCCAATGTTTGAGTCCTACATATCAAACTCAGGTCATCAGCTTTAGTGGCAATCACTTTTGCTGCTGAGTCAACTTGCCAGCATTGTGCTACATTCATGATGATTTTATTTAAACAGAACTTCTAAGATTTAAGTTTATAAGAATAAAGTTGTCAAGACTGAGCCATTTTCTCCTCTCTTTCTTGATGGCTTTTCAACTCATTAATTACTCAGCCTTGGCTGCCATAAAAATCTATTTTTGTTGCACTATCCTTTTATTCCATCCCTAGGAAAATAAGACTTTCATATTAAGGGGAACATAAATATAAGATATCAGCTTTTAAAAAAATGTGGATCTAAGAACACTTTAAAATCATTTTCTCTAGAGTCCAACAGCATAATTATTTGTGACTCTTAACAAGTTGGCCAGTAATGATTTTTCAAAAACAGAGAAAGAAATGTGAGGCGGAGAGAGTGTTCAACAGGTAAAGTGCATGAAGAGTGAATCTGATGAGCCCACATACAGGTAGAAGAAGCAAAAGAACAGATTCTGACAATCTGTTCTCTGGCCTTCATAGTCCAGCTATGGCACACATGCACCCCCCCCACTCCTTACACACCACAAACACACATGTGTGTGTGAACATGCACATGCACATAATAACAATGACTATGTTGATGTTGATGGAGGAAAGCTATTGCAATGCAACTCTTTTTAAGTTTAAATGGAAAGCTAGGCACAGTGGCCCACTCTTGTTATCCCAGCACTCAGGGAGGCAGAGGCAGGTGGATCTCTGTGAGTTTGAGGGCAGCCTCGTCTACAGAGTGAGTCCAGGACAGCCAGGGCTGTTACACAAAGAGACCCTGTGTCCATAAACAACAACAACAAAAGTTTCAATGCAAACTAAAATATTAAGTCATAGTCAGAAATGCAAATCAAATCCTCCATGACCATAGAGAAGTTTAGTCCCTACACAGAAAGGCCATAAAGAAAATCATTAATTTAAGGGTTAACTTTAGGTAACATTGAGCTCATATCTTTTTATTGGTTAATTCCTAGTATTAGAGAGTGAGGGAGACAATAGAAATATGGACAAGCAATTCTCACTGGGGAACAGAGTGGGGCAAATTGTTGAAAATTTGCCATGTTGATATTTGCCTCTTACTTTGTTTTTTGTTTTTTCAATTGTGAACACATACTTCATTTACATTTTAAAACCTAATAAGAACTATTTAAAACAGAATAAAACTATCCGATTTTTTTTCTTGTGCAATTCCTTTGAGGGGTAAGTACAATACTTGATGTTAAGAAGAAAAGGTATAAAGAAGAAGAAGGAGGAGGAGGAGGAGGAGGAGGAGGAGGAGGAGGAGGAGGAGAAGAAGAAGAAGAAGAAGAAGAAGAAGAAGAAGAAGAAGAAGAAGAAGAAGAAGAAGAGATATAAACTTTGCAGTACAATGCTTAAAATCCAAACCCCAGAGGGCTAAAGACATACACTTGTCATATAATTTCATCAGTGTGTAGCAAGTAGGTTTGTTGTTTTCCGCCTCATACCTATGTCTCATTTATTATTTTCTCTCATTTCTAGCACCGCCTACACATTCAGTGGCTAGCAACTGTACCCAGAGTCATTTCGTATGGCAACAACCACCTGGAAGAAAGCACAACAAAAGGAGTCCAGAGAAACCCATGTACACTTTCCATATCCTCCTTCTGAAGCCACACATGGAGAATTTCTTCCACTGACTCCTGCTTGAGATTTAGAGGCCAGGGTTGCCTAAGATCATCTGCCTATCAGATGTTTGCCTGGCAATTCATAACAGTAGTAAAATTATAATTATGAAGTAGCAATGAAAATAATGTTATGATTGCATGTCATCACAACATGAGGAACTATATGAAAGGGTCAGAGCATTAGGAAGATTGAGAACCACTGATTTAGAGACTATTTCAGAAGCAATCCTGAGCCCAGTAAACCTCGATCTTGAAAAGGAGCTTTTTGAAGTTAGTAGCATTGGGCCTGCTGTATGTAACATTTCCCCCCATTCAACAATTGGAAGATAGCAGAAGTTACAAGGAAAAGGATTAATAAGAATTGGTGGGCGTGGTGGTGCACGCCTTTAATCCCAGCACTCAGGAGGCAGAGGCAGGTGGATCACTGTGAGTTTGAGGCCAGCCTGGTCTACAAAGTGAGTCCAAGACAGCCAGGGCTACACAGACAGACCCTGCCTCGAAAAACCAAAAAGAAAAAAAAAAGAATTGGGGTAGGGGGAAATTATTGACAAGAAAGAAGAGAAAGGAAGACAAAGAAAAATACACAGGTAAAGTACATAGCCAAAGGAGAAAGCAATTATCTGGTGGAACCAGTCACCAAACCTAGCTTCTCAAAAGACCACATGACCCTATAACACCTTTAATGTCCTTCATTGACAATTTGGCTGGATTTAAATACCTAGGAAAGATACTTTTGGGAGTGTCTATATATGAAGGTAGGTAGGGAGGGGACTGGAATAGTCCATGGATGTTTAACTGAGAATGAAAAAAAATACAATAAATGTGGGCACCAGCATCCCATGGACTGGGGTCCTCATAAATAGGGATGGGGAATGGGATGAGGGAGGAAGGGAGGGAGGGAGAGAGAGAGAGAGAGAGAGAGAGAGAGAGAGAGAGAGAGAGAGAGAGAGAGAGAGAGAGAGAGAAGCTTCTTTTATCTTTTTGCTTCCTTCCTGAGTGCAGATGCAATGGGACCAATTATGATGGACTACATCTCCAAACTGTTAAGCTATTTTTCTCAGGTATTTTGTTACAGTAATGAGGAAATAACTAATACAGTCCCCTGACACCTCACACTACACACTATACTAGGCAGTCATGCTGGTTGCCTAATTTATGATCTCTCGGTTCAGAGACTGTCTCTGAACATCCCCCCCCAACACACACACACACACCGGGATTAATTTGTTACTTCCACATAGGATAGCTGGACCTGATTAGGACACTTCTCTTTTCCCAGTCACTAGGTTTCCTTCTGGATCTCAGCTCTCTTCTCTCCATCCAGTTGGCCCTTTGGCCCTGGTATCTTGGTGCTGTCTGGCTGCTTTGATAAATAAAACCATGAAACAGTAGGGAGGGAAAACCCTAGAGGGATAAGTTTAAATGGTTATCAAAACAGATGGCAGGACAAGCTCGCAGAGCCCCTTTGAAATTTCAAAGAACTACATAGTTCTTCTGGCTTGGGAAGACAACAGACATGAGGAATATCATGGCAGAAGGAGCTCTTCTGAGCATCCCTTTAAATGACACTGGCCTCCTTGACTTCTGGGAGGATACTGATTAGTTCTCTCACTTAGCTATCTAGAGCAAGGGTTTTGTTTTTGTGTTTGTGTTTGTTTTTGTTTCTCAACTGAAAGGTAAGTGTTCTTCTAACACTCCCCCTTTTGACTTCCCAGGTCCTCAGAAAGGAAGGGGAGATAACGGAACTGTTCCCTACCCTGTGCATTTGTAACTGAGAAACATGACAGATCTCTTTCTCCTTTTCGCACATTCCGTATTTTAGAAACTGCTGTCAGACTAAGGCTTTGCCAAAATCCAACCCCAAGTAAAATCATACCAAGAAAACTAAAAGTTGTATAAAAAGCAGATGGATTATAGATCTAATCATATAGCCTATGCTTGGCTTGTGGTTTGCAGAATAAGTTCATTCCCCTTAGGTTAAATGTACAATATTGGCCGTAATTATCATATAATGAAATCTGTATCCTTTCATCACTCTATTTACTTACCACCAACCTATATACCCTAAGTCCATAGCAATCTGATGAAAAATGGTAGTTTCCTATCTTCTATAACCTGAAAGTATATTTCATGGAAGAAGGGCAATATATTTTCATAACGCTAGAAAATGGAAGTGGACCAAATAAATACTAGGTAATTTTCATTACGCTCATTTAAGTTCACTTAAGAGAAAAATTTATTAGTCAGACACTTCTGAAACCAAAAATGGGATTCCTTAATATGGAGTCATGTCAACTTTCTTTGAGAATGATAAAACAAATGTGTCCTCATCGCGCATAGGGTACCACACACAGATCAAAGTAAAGATTTCATCAAATCAGGCTTGGCAAACCAATGAATTCATTGGGCTTCTTTACAGAAGCATGAGTGATGGTTACTTACAGGAATTTGAGAGGTCCCACAATAGCTAATTGACTAAAATGCCCATCCCATTTGTAATGCCCAAAAATTAACCCTTAAGCCCCACCTGCCCAGGAACCGATAACTTCCTGGAATGCTGGGAATTGTAGTTCTTGGGAAATAACAAAGACTCATGGGAAAGTACCTATGATTTTGTCCTTATAAGGCCCTGATACATATGGCTGGAGGCCATTCAATCTGGGAAATTCTGGTGAATGGTCCTAACTAAAGTCCATCTCTTGGTCAGTATTTAATAGTTAATAAATGTTTGCTTTAAACTTTGGCCCAAAATAGTGGAGTTAGTTTTTCTGGTGAATCACAGAATTAACACCATTCTTTCCATGGATGAGAGCAAGTCATTATAACTGCTGAACTAGTTCCCTCCAGTCCTCTACTGTCTGCTCTCTTAAGAGCTGATCCTATTAGAATTATATGGAGGCTATTCTTGGTTGTCAACTTGACTACATCTGAGATTAACTAAAATTCAAGTCACTTGGTACATCTGTGAGGGGCATTTTTTAATTAACCCTTTTGAAATGGGAAGACTCATCTTTAATATGGATCTTTTTTTTTCCAAAACAAGATTTCTGTGTGTAACAGCCCTGGCTGGCCTGGAACTCCATTTGTATACCAGGCTGGCCTAGAACTCACAGAGATTCCCTTGCCCTTTCCTACCTGAGTACTGGGATTAAAGGCATGTGCCACCATGCCTGGCTTAATCTGGATCATTTGACCTGGGAAGACAACACCTTCTGTTGGCAGCCTATATAAAGGATATGGAAGACAGAATCTTTATTCTTTCCCTGGTTGCCCTCACTCTTGCTAGCAAATTCATTCCTTCACTGGCATTAAAACTTACTTCTTCAGAATTCTGGTGTATTTTGAAGACCAGATGAGACACCCAACCTCATAGACTGAGCAACTACTGGACTCTTGAAATTTTTGTTGCAATTTAGCCATTGTTGGATTAGACGGACCACAGTCTGTAAGTCATTCTAATAGATCCTTTCTATCTATTAGTTCTGTCAGTTCTGTTCTTCTACAGCAGTGGTTCTCAACCTTCCTAAGGCTGCAACTCTTTAATACAGTTTCTCATGTTGTACTGATCCTTAATCATAAAATTATTATTGTTGCTACTTCATAGCTGTTATTTTCTTACTGTTGTAAATCATAGTGCAAATATTATTGGAGATAGAGGTTTGCTCAGGGGCTTATGACCAACAGGTTGAGAACAGAACCCTGCCTAATACAGACTAATATGCCTAACAAGGAGACCAACCTTCAGGAAAGCTAGTAAGCCACCAGATGTGGTAAAAAAAAAAAAAAAAGATAGGATGGATAACTAGCCCCTTAATGAGACAGGTACTTCCAGAGCCCAGAGTTGCATACAGATCTTTACTACTGAGCCCCGCCTTCTTTGCTGAGTTCTAGTGCAAAAACTAAAGCTTTAAATCATTCCTCTTTGTTTCAAATATTGACCACATTTCTAAGCTTGTTTGTTCTAGTGCACTGGGCACTTTTCTTGTCTCAGAAGAATCCCAGCCCCCACATAGCTGCTTACAGACCTCCATCAGCGAGCCTGACTGCTTTCTCAGATCTTAACTCAAAGACAGTTCTTTCTCTCTTCCTCTTCTCTATCTTCCATCTCCCAGAATCTACCAAGATATATGGTTTGCCTGCCTTATTATTTTTCTTTCAACAAAACAATCTTCAAGCCTCCTTTATACTCCATTTTTAAAAGCATTTTATTTAGAAGACTAAGAACCCACAAAGGGAACCCTGATTTTCAGTAACAAGTCCCATCCTACCTAGAAGAGAGATTGATACTATACCGTAGGAAGTGAGAATTCCATGGGCTGACAGGAAAGTGTGCTGCCCAGAGCCAGACCAAGCTCTGCATCCAAGTAGAGGAGCTTGTATTACTCCTTATCCCACCTTCATTCCCTATCAGCTCCTCTTTTCTTCAGCCATCACATATGCACTGAATTGCTGACATGGTGAAATAGCATAGTTTGGTTATTCAAAGGCAATCTAGGAATGGCCAATATCCAAAGAGCAAAAACAAAACAAGTGATAGCAAGGATGTAAAGCAACAGGTACTTTCATTCGTTGCTGAAGGAAATGTAAGATGGTACAACCATTTTGAAAAACAGTTTGGAAGCTTCTTTCAAAATTAAACATCTTCCTACAATATGATCCAACAATCATGCTCTTTGTTGTTTATTCAATGAGCCCTTAAACTTTGGCCTGGACTGAGAAAGTAGCTCAGTTGATAGAACACTTACCTAATATGCACATGTCCTGAGTTCACTTCTAAATAGCACAAAAGTCCCTGCATTAAATACTTTTCTGTTGCTGTAATAAAACACCATGGCCAAAAGCAACTTATGGGAGAAGATTTTTGTTTGTTTAGTTAGTTAGTTAGTTAGTTAGTTAGTTAGTTAGTTAGTTAGTTAGTTAGTAACTTGGTTACTTAGTTACTTAGTTGTTTGGTATATGGTTCCAGATCAATAAGGGACCATCATAGTGGTGAAACACGGCAGTAAGTGGCAGGCATGGTGGCTAGGGCAGGAAGCTGAGAGTCCACATTCTGGGCCACACAAACACAAAGCAGAAAGAACAAAGTGTAAATGGGGCTAGACTATAAGCCATCAGTTCTCAACCTGTGGATCATGACCCCTTTGGGGGTTGGATGAACCTTTTATAGGGGATGCATAAAAGCATCAGAAAACACAGATATTTATATTATGATTCATAATAGTAGCAAAGCTACAGTTATGAAGGAGCAACAAAATAATTTTATGAATGGAGGTCACCACTACATGAAGAACTGTATTAAAAGGTGACAGCATTGGAAAGTTAAGAACCACTGCTTTAAACTCTCAAGAGACTTCCTCTAGCAAGGGAGAGGAAGCACTTTCTGAAATAGTGCTAACAACTTGGGATCAAGTTGGGGCCTAGGGGGCTTTTTTTTTTCACCTAAACCACCACAGGATGAGAGGTTGTACAGTCTTTTAAAAATGTATTTATTGAGACAGGGTTTCTCTTTGTAGCCTTGGCTGTCCTGGACTCACTTTGTAGGCCAAGCTGGCCTCGAACTCAAAGAGATCCGCCGGCCTCTGCCTCCCGAGTGCTGGGATTAAAGGTGTGTGCCACCACGCCCAGCCAGAGAGGTTGGACATTCTTATAACCCCAGCACTGGAGAGGTGGAGGCAAGAGTCATCCTTCTCCACAAAAATGAGTTCAGGGCCAGCCTGGGGTACATAAAACCCAGTCACAAAAATAAAAGACAAAACAGATCAATGTATGTCCACAAAGAAGCATGCACACATATGCATGTTTTATTCATAGTTGCCAAATGTTGGAGACAACCAAGATATCCTTCAGTAGGTAAATGGAGAAAGACACATCCAGAGAAATGAAATATTATCTAGCACTAAAAAAAGTGTACTATCTTGATATGGAAGGTATTTACGGGTATTATCCAGTCAAAGAAGCCTACATGCAAAGACTGAATGCTGTATGATTCTGACTATTAGACATTCTGAAAAAAAGCAAAAACATGGAGGCCATAAAAGTACTAGCAGTTGATTGGCAATAACAGAGTATAAGGGATGAACAGGCAGAGCACATAGTTGTTGTTTTTTTTAAGGTAGTGGAACTATTCTGTAACAAAACTATTCTTCAATGGTGGTTACATGTCATTTTACATTTGTCAAAAACCATAGAGTGTACAACAGCAAGAGAGAAATCCTAGTGTCAATTATGGACTCTGGGTGATAATGATGTGTCAAAGTAGGTTCACTGGCTGTTATGAATGGACCGCTCAAGTGTGGAGTGTTGACTGTGGAGGAATCTGTGCTTGTATGCATGGGTCAGGGGTGCATGGGAATTCTGTACTTTCCACTTAATGTTGCTAGGAACTTAAAAGGTCTCAAAAAGTAAACTTTTAAAATATCAACCACAATGAGAAGAATCTGAAAATGTTCTTTTTCAATAAGGTGACAGAAAAGACATATTTCTTTGGCAGGAAGCAAAGGAGATGACCTCTTAAAGTCCCTTATCAACATGATGCTCCTGATTTCTATGCTCTGTTGGGCATCAGAAAGCCACTGGCATTTAGGGGAGGAAGGGATTTTAAGGGTCAACTAATGGATGGATTATTTCTTCTGCAGTACAACCACTGAAAGGTTATCTGCTCTTCAATGAGAAGACTACACACTGTCTCTTTCATTAACTATTTCAAAGCCTGCTTGAAAAGCTTTATCTGAAACATGTGCTCTGATTGAAGCATCTGTGTCTCCATAGTTCCTTCACATTGGCTAGATACACAGGAACCAGAAAGACAAAGATAAATCTGTTATGTTATGCAAAGAATCCCACTGATTCATGTTAAGGCCTAGTTAGAGTTGGGGAGACTGGAAGAAATGAGGCAGTTATCAGTTATCAATCTGACAGATCCACAGAAGTCTGCATGAAGTGCCAGGAGTGACTGTGAGGTCCTGGAGAGGACAAGAGGAGAGCCTAAGTTAAAGGAGAACTAGAGGCAAGTATGAGTAAAAACCATAATCTTTGTTTATATCAGGGTGTTGACTATGTCCACTCAACTTCTTATGAACACCATCACCGAGCTATTATAGACTGTTAGTAGGCAACACAGTTCTATCATGACACTTGTAAGTTCTTCAATATTTCTCATAGCTAATATCCTTTGCTGTGATACTGACTTCTTTCTTAACTTAGCCTTCCCTACTTCACCTGTTTTCCATCAGTAGATTCTTTCCCCTCAGTCCTAATAATGATAATATTGATAAATCCCAAACCCAGGGGTAGAGAAATGAATCATCAGTTAAGAGAAATTATTTTTATTGCAGGGACCTAGATTCAGTTCCCAGCACCCACATGGAAGTATAAACCCATAAAATTATCCTTAACTCTAGTTACAATGGATCCAACACCCTCTTCTGGCCTTTGTGGTGCACATGTATGCAAGCAGGCAAAACACTCACACATATAAAATAAAAATATTTTTCTTATAATTAAACATTTATTAATACAGAAAAAGTCAAATTTTATAATAAAAACTATGTGTACATAAAAATAAATTATATAGTTAAAATGTCAGTTAGCAGGATAAAGAAATCAAATATGGGCAACCACTGATTAAAGAAACAAAATGGTTTAAATACATTTTATTTGTTCCCTGTGTTCATTTAGGTGTGTTTATATTTTTTCTTTTTCTTTGTTATTTTTCTTTTGTTTTGTTTTTATATTTATTGTAATTCTTCTCTCATACATTATATCTGGATGGCAGTTATCCCTCCATCTCCTCCCCCCAGGGTTCTCCATGCCCTGTCCCCCATTTCCACCCTCCTCCACCTCCCCTTAGACAAGAGCAGGCTTCCCAGGGACATCAAATAAACATGGCATAACAAGCTACAATAGGACCAGGCACATGACATCACATCAAGGCTGGACAAGGGAACCCAGTAGGAGAAATATGATCCCACAAGCAGGTGAAAGAGTCAGAGGCAGCCCCCACTCCTACTGTTATCAGTCCCAAAAGAACACCAAGCTACTCAGCCATAGCTTATATGCAGGGGACCTAGGTCAGACCCTTACAGGCTCCCTGATCTCTGTGAACCCCCAAGAGTCCCAGTCAGTTTAGTTTGGATAAGGGTTTGTCTATTATGTTGATTTTTATCAAAGAACCATCTGTTTTTATTTTATGATTTCAGCCCTCGTTTTTATTATTTCCTGTCGTCTACTCCTCTTTGGTATGTTTGCTTCTTTTTTGTTCTAGATCTTTCAGGTGTGCCATTAAGTTGCTAGTATGAAATGGCTCCAATTTCTTTATGAAGAGACTTAGTGTTATGAACTTTCCTGTTAGCACCACTTTCATTGGTCCCATAACTTTGGGTATGTTGTGTCTTCCTTTTCATTGATTTCTAGGAAGTCTTTAACTTAATTATTTCTGCCTTGACCCAGTGGCCATTGAGTAGGGAGTTGTTCAGTTTCTGTGAATTTCTTTCTGTTATTTCTGTTGTTGTTGAGGTCCAGTTTTAATCCGTAGAGGACTGATAGGATACAGGTGTTTATTTCTATTTTCTTGTATCTGTTGAGATTTGCTTTGTGAGGTGTTGAGAAGAATGTATATTCTTTTGTATTTGGATGAAATGATCTGTAGATATCTGTTAAGTCCATTAGTTTCATTTCATTTCATCCCACTATTTTTCTGTTTAATTTTTGTCTGTCTCTTTTTGAGAGTCAACTATTGAAGTCTCCCACTATTAATGGTTTGATGTGTGGTTTAAACTTTAGCAATGTTCAGTTTAGTAATGTTTCTTTTAGAAATGTGGGTCACCTTGCATTTGGGGCATTGATGATAAGAATTGAAATATCATCATGGTAGGTTTTTCCTGTGCTGAGTATGAAATGCTCTTCACCATCTCTTTTGATTAATTTTCAGTTGAAGCTTGCTTCTTGGATTCATTTGCTTGGAAAATCTATGATTTTGTTTAAAAAATATTTTCTGGATTTTTGAGCTGGGATTCTTCTCCTTCTCTAATTTCTATTATCCTTAGGTTTGTTCTTTTCATAGTGTCCCAGATTTCCTGGAAGTTGTGTATTAGGAGTTTCCTAGATTTAATAATTTATTTGATTGATAAATCCATTTCTCCTATCATACATATCTTTAACTCCTGAGATTCTAGATTCCATCTTTTGGATTCTGTAGGTGATGTTTACACCTGTAGATCCTCTTTGCTTACCCGGATTTCCTGTTTCCATGATTCTCTCAACTTGTGTTTTCTTTATTGCTGATATTTTCATTTTCAGGTCTTGAATAGTTTCCTTCACCCGCTTCTTGCTTCTTTGTTTTTGTTTGTTTGTTTGTTTGTTTTTGTTTTTGTTTTTGTTTTTTGCTTTCTTAGCATTCTGTATAGAAATGTATTGATTTCCTTCATATTTTTTGTCTTCTCCTAGATTTCTTTAAGATATTTTTAAATTTTTTTCTCTTTACAGACCTCTATCCTCTCAATAAAGTTGATTTTAAGGTAATTTTCTTCTAGACAGAGTTTCTTCGTGTAACCCTGGCCATCCTTCACTCACTTTGTAGACCAGGCTAGCCTCAAACTCACAGAGATACACCTGCCTCTACTTCCTGAGTGCTGGGATTACATGTGTGTGCCACTGTGCCTGGCTAAGGTCATTTTCTTGTGCTTCAGCTATGTGGGAATATTCAGGGATTGCTGAGGGGGGAGCAGCTGAACTCTGGTGGTGCTATATTACTCTGACTGATGTTGATTGTATTCTTACACTGGCATTTATCTGGGTTTGGAATGAATACAGGTCTAGGTGCTGATTTATGAGTTCATTTCTCCTGGATGGGTGATTTGTTTCTTGGTTTCTTTTCCCTCTTTGGTTTTCTGGCCTTTGTGACCTGGATTTCTGTTGTCCGGTGTGGCAGTTCATCCATCAGTGAGTGTCTGTCCAAGTTGGGGGCTGGATTTGTGGCAACTAGTTGAGCTTTTGGTGCAGCAGGGATCTTCTGTCTATGTTAGGGGTGGGATAAGGTAATGAGGAGGGAAGTGGAGATGGATGGCAGTGATTGAGTTGGAGAGGGTTACTGGTGGGCTACTTATCTGTCATTCTGGTGGCCTGTGATCTCTGGTTCAACAGGAAGTCTCTGCCTGAGTTAGCCTGTCTGATTTTCTGGCTTGTTGTTCTTCAGCTATTCCTCAAACTATAACAGCCTGCACCAGTTCTTCTGACTGGCATGGCCTGTACCTGGGCAGATAAAATCTGTTCTTCTGAATGGCAGGGACTGCACCTTAGTAACTAACAGAAGTTCACCAGAGCTGGGTGTAGAGGAATTTTAATTCAGAAACTGGCTGCTCTGGCAAGAGATCACATCCAAAGACCTTCTAGGTCTGTGTGATCTAGCTGGAATACAAACATGCCATCAATCCAGGAGACTGAACCAAACAGATCTGAGTTCAAGGACCAGCCTGCTATAGAGCAAGTTTCAGGTAAAGAAAAGCTTAGGTCTAAGCATGGTGGTACACACGTTTAATCCAAAACAATGAAGGTAAAGTTAGTTTGTAGAAAAAAAGCTCCCATGTTTGAAAATGATATTTAATTGAATGACATAAAAAGTGACAAATCAGGGAATTTGACAGAACAGAATATGCCCAACTCTCAAGAGAAGAGAGAGGAAAAGGAAGCTACCTAATGGGCATTGCAGAGAGAGAGGTGGTAGTTTTACCAGGACAACAGGAGACAGGGAGAGAGAGAGAGAGAGAGAGAGAGAGAGAGAGAGAGAGAGAGAGAGAAATGGATAGAGAGACAGAGACAGAGAGACAGAGACAACAGACAGAGAGACAGAGAATGAATTCAGGCAAATACCGAATGAGCCAGAGAAGATTGCTGGAGTTAGTTGAGGCCAACCATAGCAATTCAGGGGCCAAGAGAGAAGCCAAATTGAGTAAGTCAGCTGGGAGAAGAGTTTGAGCCAGAACAGCTGAGTTGAACCAGCCAAGCCAGAGCTCAGTAAGAACAAGAAAGGGTAAGCTTATTAAGCAGTCAGTCTCAGAGGCTCAAACATTCTAGGCCTAGTTTAGATGGTTCAGAATCTAGAAGCTTCCAGGACTAAGCATAGGTTAGCAGATGGAGACAGTAAGCCCCCCCCCCAGAGACAACAGTTGAAACAGGCAAATAAAAGTGCCTTTTACAATTGGGGGCAGGAGCATTTCTGCAGGTCAGGCAGTGAGGTGGCAGGGGGTGGGGATATAAGGAAATGGGCCTTTAGGAACCAAATCTAAGGAGTGAGGCAGTTCAGCTAGCAGGCAACTCTCTCACCTGTTCTTCTGACTCAAAAGTAATTTTTTAAAAAGAGGAGACATTTTGGGGAACCCAGAGAAGTGGTTCAGCAGTTAAGAGCACTTACTGCTCTTGCAAAAGTTGGAGCAGCCACATGGCAGCTCCTGCCTACCTGTTAAGTCCATCTTCTGACTTTTCTTAGCACCAGGCAAATACATGCTGGCACACATACACACATACACACACACACACACACACACACACACACACACACACGCACGCGCACGCGCGCGCACACACACACACATTCATAAAAATAAAATAAATAAATGTTTAGAGCCCAAACCCAACCTTGTCACTTTAAACAAAACACCCTTGTTTTGAAATCTGCTTGTTCCGACAGCTGTGGGTATTCCAACAGTGTTCTATGAGCCTCTTTCTTCATCTCTAGACTCTCCTTTCCTGACCAGGCTACAGAGAGCAAGAGTATGTGTGCTGCCAATAGGTCTCACTGTGGTTCAGTCACTTGTGTATACAAAACACAACATTGTATTTACTCACTCTCCAAAACTAGCCAGCCAGAAGCCATCCTGCATATGTCTATCTCCTGGAACCCTTATACTTGAGACAAGAAATTCCATTATTATCCATCATACATCGAGCAATTCTAAATCTATCTCTTTCTTCCATACTGACTACTCATGGTATGGTTCTTTACCTCTCATTTGGATGATTTTTATATTATGCATTTCTTACGTTAGAGACAGGGTCACATGTAGCCTAGGCTACCCTCAAACTCTCTATGTAACCTCCTGAATTATCTATGCACAGTAAGCCTTATGACACAGTTTCCTGGATTATCAAAATCAAGAATTTTCCTTAATTTTATGCTAATATATAGACAAACCACTTCCTTTATTCCCAGTTTTTTTCTTTTTTTCATTTTCTTCTTTTTCCTTCTTCTCCTTCTTGTTTGTTTGTTTGTTTTGTGAGACAGGGTTTCTCTGTGTAGCCTTGGCTGTCCTGGACTTGCTTTGTAGACCAGGCTGGCCTCAAACTCACAAACATTCACAGACCTCTGCCTTGTGAATGCTGGAATCAAAGGCATATACCAACACTTCTCAGATCCATTTCCAGATTTCTAATAATGTCTTCTCCCCAAATTCTGTTCATACCCAAATACAAGAGAACATTTTCCCTCAAAATTATCCCATCAAAAATAAATTCCTTATTGAGATTGCTGTATTAAAGACACCTTTTCAATTACTTCATTTTGAACAACAAATTACTATTTGGAAAAGACACATTAACCTGAAATGACCTCAATCAAAGCTAGATTTAGGTGCTTATAGAGGTCACTTGACATGGTGGAAGAAGTTAAAAAAAATTAACTTGAACACAGACCATGTTATTATTCCTGGAGAAATGACTTCAAACTGCAGTTCTGGGTTCCACTTAAATGCAAACTTTAAAACAAATGTTTATTAAAATACATTAGACACTTAGATTGAGCTGGGGAGATGGCTCAGTGAGTAAAGGCACCTGACTCCAAGACGAAGGACATGATTTCTCCTTGAGACCTATATGGTAGAAGGAGAGAACCAACTTTGGTAAGTTGCCACCTGACCTCTACTAGTACACCATATCACTCCCCCTTACTCACTAATACATACAATAAGAGTATGTGTAGGTGCTTATGTTGTGGTGCTCCTCACTGTGAGTAGGGAGAATCTGGATGGAACTTCTAATGTTGCCATTGTACTCAGATTCAAAAGGCATGGCAATCAAGGAAGGGAATATAGAGCCAGGATTGAAAGTGGCTCTAGCAGGAAAGGTGAATATCAAAATGCATGCGTGGCATTTGAAGCAAACTGCAGCATGAAATACGAGAGCAAAACCAGTCTGTGTACCAGTGCAGTTTACATACCATGTGCTCTAAAATACACATGCATAACTAACATTTAAAATCAAGTATTATAGGTGGACATTTGGTCATTGCAGCTGTTGTCCTAAATGAAGTCTTCTCAAGGTGAAAAAAGAAAAGATATTTTCAACCTTCAAATTTAGCAAAATTACCATTTGACTTTTATTACCGGGCCACTTACATTTAGGCATCTATTCTGCTCATATCTCCTAGCAAAGATGTTCATCAGTCTATGCTTTCACTGCCAGTATTCCTCAGTGCTCTAAGGACACTTCTGCTGATCTACTTTGTGTTCTGCCTGGTATAGACAATATCTCTTGCCCTCCATTTTGTAAGGGGAAGGAGTAATTAATTCTTTTCCCTCCACCCATCTCTCCCAGTCCCCATTAGCTCTAGTCAATGACTATTTCAGTATCTGTAGGAAATGTCTTCTATAGGTTCATATATTTAGAAGGCTGTTTTCCCAACTGGTAGCACAATTTTAGAAAGCTGCAAATTCTTTAAGGTATGAGGTCCTGTTGGAGAATATAGGTGAAGTAGATTTGCCCTTAGGGGCATACTTCATTCCAGCTCTCCATTTTCTTGTTTTTTTCTGATTCTTTTGCACTCACTCTTTCCAACATTGTGATTTGCTTCACAACCAATCCAAAGAAGTGGAACAAATTGACAGCAGATCGAACCATTTAAAATTATGATCCAAAATAAGCATTCTCTTTAAAAATATTTTTATTTGTATATGTGCACATGAGCACACACACACACACACACACACACACAGAGAGAGAGAGAGAGAGAGAGAGAGAGAGAGAGAGAGAGAGAGAGAGAGAGAGAGAGAGAGAGAGAGAGAAGCCAGTGTTCTTAACTGCTAAACCATCTCTTTAGTGCAAAACTAGCTATTTAGATGAAGAAAAGGATTCTCTAGAATGCTTCTATGTTCTCCTTAAGCTTCCCCAGAGCCAAACTTTAGGAATTTGAATGTTCTACAGTACCCAAGCAACAGGTGGTCAAATTGTAAACCTTCAACAGCTAGGTACTATGGCACTTAAGGATTATACACTAGATTGTTATTCAGCAAGAGTTAACTTCTGAAAAGATTGACATATCTGATACAACCAGGGTCTCCCTTCACTATTAAATGCATTACATATTGAATGATATATTTTTCATAGTTAAAAGAGAAGTTAAAGAAAGTCCTTTATGGGGCTGGAGAGATGGTTCAGAGGTTAAGGGCATTGACTGCTCCTCCAGAGATCCTGAGTTCAATTTCTAGCAACCACATGGTGGCTCACAACCATCTATAATGTCATCTGATGGCATCTTCTGACCTGCAGGTGTACATGCAACCAGAGTACCATATGCATAATAAACAAATAAATAAATCTTTTAAAAAAGAAAGTCCTTTATAGTAGCTAATTTAGTGTCAAGTTGACTAGGCCACAGTGTGGTCAAATATTTAATCAAATGTGATCATTCTGCCTGTTTTTTTTTTGAGTTTTTTTCAGATGAAATTAGCATTTAAATCTATAGACCCAATACCCCTCCAATGTGAGTGGGATTCATCCAATCAGTTGAAGACTTGAATAAAGCACAGAGGCTGACTTACACCAGCACAAGAAGGGACTATTGCTCCTGGGTGAATGCCTTTATATTGAGCATTGACTTGTTCCAATCCTTGAAGCTAACCTGCAGAAGGAACACTTCTCGGAACTTAGGCCTGCCAGTTTTCATGCAGAATCTATATCAGCACCAATTCTGTATCGCCTGCTTTGCCAACCACTCTACAGATCTTATGGTTTAGCGTACACAATAGTCTGAGTCCAGTTCTTTATAATAAATATTTATATCTTATACAACCTCTACATATCAACTGATATAGCTATCGGATTCTGTTTCTTGGAGAATACTGACTAATAAACACTACTGCCCCCCAACCCTACCCCACTGTCCTTGTGTCATATATAAGGCTGGCATCAAAATCACTATGTACCTGAGGATTTTGAACTCCTGATCCTCCTGCATCCACCTCCTTAGTTCTGGGCTTACAGATGCACCACCAAGACAATGCCCAGGTATGAGATGCTGAAGTTTAAACCCAAGATACTAGACTCTATGAAGGCACTCTTCTAAATAAGCTATGTTTCCAAAACCAACCCTACTGCATTTTTTAAATTTAATTTTATGTGTATGAGTGTTTTTGATGTATGTGTGTATGTAGATTGTATGTGTGCCTGGTGCCTATGGAAGTGAGATGAGGGTATTGGATCCTCCATGTGGTGACTTGAATGAGAATGGTCCCCATAGGCTCATAGATGTAAGTGCTTGGTCACCAGGGAGTGGCTCTATTTGGAATGATAGGGAGGTGTGGCCTTGTTGGAGGAAGTGGGTCACTGGAGATGGGTTTGAGGTTTTCAAAAGCCTAAGAGAAGCCCAGTAGCTCTCTCTTTCCCTGTAGCTAGGAGATCAGGATGTAGAATTCTCAGCTATTTGTCCAGCACCATATGTCTGCCTGCATGCTGCCATGCTTCTCACCATGATTATAATGGACAACACCTCTGAAACTGTAAGCCAGCCCCAATTCAATGCTTTCTTTTATAAGAGTTGCCATGGTCACAGTGTCTCTTCATAGCAATAGAGCATTAAGATACCCTGGAACATGTGTTGCAGGTAGTTGATATCCACTCTGTGGGTCATAGAGAACAGTCAATACTCTTAACCACTGAGCCCCTCTCTAGCCACATTATTATCTTTGTTGTTTTGTTTTCTTAGGAAAACTCTCTCTTTCTGGCTCTAGATGGCTGAAACTCACTTTTTGGACAAGGCTGCCCTTAAAATCCCGAACTTCTGATGATGACCTGAGTTTAATCTTTAGAAACCTCATGGTAGAAAGAGAGAACTATCCTCTGATCTTCATAGTGTACCACACACACATACAAATCAATAAATACAATGTATGATAAAAAAGTAAAATTTAAGTACACACAACTCAACAATAAAAAGACATTCCAATCTCTCCAAAGTTTATGTGCAAATGGGCAATAAACAGTCAAAACCCCAGCAAAATACTACTTTACATCCACTAGAATATCTAAAATCAAACAGATAAATAGGGGCTGGAGGCATAGCTCAGTGGTGGAATACCAGCCTAGAATGTGAACAGACCTAGGCCTGATTACCATCACTGCAGTCAAAGAGTCTAACGATAGTAACAAGAATGGTACACGCCAGAGAAGTCAGAGCCTTCAGGCCCTGCTGCCAGAAATGGAAAGTGGTGTGCTGCCTTTGGGAAACATTGTGCTACTTTCCCAGAAATCTAAACAGAGTTCTGAGAGAGTCCAGAAATTCTGCTCCTAGGTATATATGCTTCATAGAACTGAAGCATGTTTACACAAAGCTTTGTGAGTAGATGTGCATAGCAGTGTTGGGAAAAGCTTGAATACAACTCCTGTCTTTTGGGAGATGAAAAAACAAAACAAAATATGATCTATTCACATAAAGAAGTATTATTCAGCCACGAAAAGGATGGAATGCTGATATATAGATTAACCTTAAAAACACTGCTTTCCCTTTGAGACAGGGTCTCTTGTAATCCAGGTTGTTCTTTATCCTGTAGCTAAGAACGACATTAGATTTTTTTTTGATCATCTAGTCTCTACCTCCTGAGTGTTGTGTGTTGAGTCACCTCACTGGTGCAATTGCAAGCTTATTAGACAAGCTACATTACCAACCCAACAGTTCTTTTGTTGTTGTTGTTGTTTGCTTTTTTGAGACAAGTTCACTCTATCTAATCCTGGTTGAACTGGAACTCACTATGTAGACAAGGCTGGCCTGAAACTCATAGAGTCCCTCCTGCCTCTGCCTCTC
This sequence comes from Acomys minous, assembly GCF_964271855.1. Classification (NCBI taxonomy): domain Eukaryota; kingdom Metazoa; phylum Chordata; class Mammalia; order Rodentia; family Muridae; genus Acomys; species Acomys minous. The sequence continues at coordinate 99,976,058 of NC_140488.1, forward strand.
AAGTGCTGGGATTAAAGGCATGCACCATGATGCCCAGCCTAACAGTTCTTGAAATAAAATAAGATAGACACAAATAGTCACATATTGTGTGATTCATTTGATTAATTAATTAGTTTTTCTTAAAGCAATGACGTGCTTTTCTTCATATCTACAATATGATGTGATAACAATGTTGTGACTATTTTATATGCAATGAATACTCAAATTTCCCCATTCTTTTTTATTTTTGCAGCTTGTAACAGTGGGCTAACAACTGTATATGAAAAACCTTATTTCCTTTCAGTAGCCACCTTCCAGCTATTTAAAAATACGATTTTAAAAAATATTTTTAAGTGTGTGTGTGTATGTATGTATGTATGTATAAATGTATGTATGTATGTATTCATGTATTTGTGTGTGTCATAGTCATATGTAATGGTAATAACAAAAGTCATAAAGCCAACACAGCTGCTTGACAAAGGTCCAGCATTGTTGAGCCAAAGGATACAATAACTGCCAAGTGATCTCCCATTTTTTTGTCTTGATATTCACATGTTACATGCTTGGGGTCTTTTATTATTTGTACAACTTTTATTATTTGTATGACTCATTTACACCTTCTCCCAGGACTACAGCTTCTAAGCTTCCCCCAGAAAAGTACTGACTATAATACCCTTCCGGATTTTAGGGGAGATATCCTTATCTGGCCCTATTTGAAGGTCTTCCTTATGCCCTGGAGGTTATAATCAAACTAAAGTTGCCAGAGACCTCTTTATGTGGCCCTGACTCCAGGATACTCTTGGAACATCTGTCCCTGAACTTACTCAGGAACAAGATAATCGGAAGAAAGTTAACTTCAAAAAGTAAACAAGACTCAGTGGGCTGGAGAAGTGGCAGCAGATCAAATTAAAAGCCTCTTCCTGCTACTGATGGACAATGAATGGTGTGGCTAAATGATAAAAGAATAAAGTATCAAGAACCTCCATTCTTAGAAAAGGGCACATACTTGTCATTGTTCCAGCACCCTCATTCTGCCCCAGAATCACTCATATGTTCTATCCAGTTCTGGATATATTTGAATCAATTCATATTTACCAATGTATTGTGTTTCTGCTTTGTCTTGTGCAACATTCCCTTTAACAGCAAATAGTCAAGATTTCAGTGTTTGTTATCTTTGACTAACAGTGGTTCCTACTTCTCACACATAAAAAAAATCTGGAAGTAGGCGGGGGCTAAGACTTCATTAAATGCTCAGTGACACCACAAGGTTGCAGAGGTGTCTAACAAATATATCTTCTCTTTTCTGTGCAACTTAAACATAATATTCTAAGTCACAAATAAAGTTATATGTCTCTCTTACAACTGAGAGTACTTGAGATACTATTAGCCACTGAGATATTAGCAAAAGTCTCAGAAGTGGGCCAGGAATGGTTGCTCTAACATGTAATCTCAGTGTTAGAGTGTTAGAGAGGGAAATGGATCACAATACATTTGAGGTCAGCCTGAGCTACTTAGTAAGTTTCAGGCCAGCCAGGGCTACCCAATAACACCCTGTCTCAAATCTCTCTCTCTCTCTCTCTCTCTCTCTCTCTCTCTCTCTCTCTCTCTCTCTCTCTCTCTCTCTCTCTCTCTCTCTCTCTCTCTCTCACACACACACACACACACACACACACACACACACACCACACACACCACACACACACACACACCACACACACACACCACACACACACAGTGTGCACACCACTGAAGGAGATTTTCAGGATAGCAATTTTGGAGGTGGGAGCACAGTGAATATATGCATCTTTCCCTTGCTTTCCCCCTTCTTCACATCTGGAATGAAACTGTGATGGATGGGGCTGGGGATATAGCTCTGATGGAACAGTGCTTGCCCGGGGCTCCCTTCTCAGCATCACATAAATCAAGTACATTAGTTACTTGTTTCATTGCTGTGACAAAATACCTGACAAAAACAATTTAGGGAAAGGAGGTTTTATTTTAGCTCACAGTTTGAAGGTACAATCCATGATGGTGGTAAGGGGGAAGGCAGGATGGCAGGAGCTTAAGGCAACTAGTAAGCTTGTATCTACAGTCAGGAGAGATGAATGCTAGTCCTTAGCTCAGTTTCTTTCTTTCTTTTTCTTCTTTCTTTCTTTCCTTTTAAAATTCAATACAGGACCCTGACCTCTAGGATGGAGGCACCCACATTAATAGTGAGGCTTCTCACTTCAACTAGCCTAATCTAGAAACCCCTTCACAGACATGCCCAGAGGTTGGATTCCTAGGTGTTCAAGAACCTGTTAAACTGATAGGCAATATTAACCATCATACTGGCCATAGAGGTGAGCCTTTGTATTTCTAGCATTCAGGAGGCAGAGGCAGGAGCATTAGAAGATTGAGGTAATCCCCATCTTTAAAGTGAGTTCAAGATAAGCCTTGACTATATGAGAGTATCTCTCAAAAGGATATGGAGGGAGAGATGGAGGAGGGAGCAAATATGATAGCAAGAACTCTAATCAGCACCTTAGGAGCAGGCAGTTGACAAAGAGGAACAGAACCGAAAGGAGCAGAGATCTTGATTCATATCACATAATCACATTGACAACTTTGAGCTCCCCACTGTGGACCAAATAAAGCTATACTACAAGGCTGAGTTTTTGCTTCCTGAAGTTGAATATAAGTTCTAACAGACTGACAGCCAATGTATCTGTAGCTGTTCTGGCCTACTTACTAAAGTTTAAAACTTGCTCCTGCATTGTTCATGGCATAAAACAGAAGACAGCATTTGTCACAAGCCATAGGTTTCTAGTTTCTAAAAGATATTATTCTAGCAACGTATGTTTATCGCATCCAGTCCTGGTTAGAGGTTAAAATAAAGTCTTCATTAAAGATGTACTATGTAGCTCAATAGGTGAGTGTGTGTTTGTCTTGCAAGGGTTCAATGCCTAGCACCAAATGAATTGGGGACAGTGGAGAAATCCTGCAAACCCAGCACTTTGGAAGCAGAGACAGGGGAGAAAGTTCAAGGTCATCTTCAGTTACTTAACAAGTTAGTGGCTAATTTGGTTTATGTTAGACCCTGTCTATAACAGTAATAATCATCATCATCATCATCATCATCATCATCATCATCATCTTTTAAGATTGCAGACAAACACTCACTGGACCTGACACAGATGCACTAAATTCCAGTGGCAATGAGTATCCAACAAGGCTCCTTCAAATGATTGATGGAAAATGGATATTTATTCATGCACACACACATACACACACACACTTGTATATCTGATTTCCATATAAATAAAAAAAGACTTTTATGCAACACAGACTGTCTTGAAAACTCACTTTGTAGCCCAAGCTATTCTCAAGCTTGCAAGACTCTACTCCTGAGTATTGGAGTGACAAGTATGAGCCACCACTTCTAGGGAAAACCTATGAATTAAATTTTTTTGTAGCAAGCTCAATACCTATCAAGAATGTACCCTTCTGCAAGAGCTGCACTGTTCTAAATAGTTAATGGCACTCCTTCCCCCCTTTACACATTTCTCTGATCTGTGCATGGGCCTCTCTCCATGCACTTGGCATTTTGAAATACAATTCTATTTTCTGTCCCTTTCAGCTTTGTCTGAAAGGCTTTTAAGGTCAGCAACTGTGTTTCTCTATTTCCTTACAGATAAATCTAATTACTTAACACTGGATAAATGCCCTGCAAATACTAGTTGATTTGAATAAAGCTCTAGAATAAAGCTCATCACACTTTGAAGAAGACTCATCAGCAAGACATATCTCAAATACCCTGTACTTTCAAACTGCATAGTACACAAAAAGGAAAAAATCCATTAAAAGTACTCAAGTCCTTAAGAACTCGACTTTGACGACCTATGAAGAAAACCAAGGAGAACATTGAGTTCTCCTTGACAGGTATTCATTATTTATCCTTCCTGTCAGAAATCATAGATTTTTGTTTATCCTTCCTGTTTAATCAGCACCAAGAGGCATAATGGCTGTGAAAGGGCCCAGTGTGTCCGCATCCCCTTCAGCCTCCCACTTCAGGGCAGAGCCGATGAGCTCATTTGCAGAGAGGCTTGCCAGGCTCTGCATATGTTTTGTAATATAAATAGACCACATCTTAGGCGTATCAGCAAGATAGAAGCAGCCCTCCCTACCCAAAGTCTGCTGAAGTAGAAATTCTCACCTTAAAAAAACGTAGACAGACAAACCACTTCCGATTTCTACTTCTCCAGGAATTTAAGGATGTGTTGTGTGAAAATCACAATCTTTGGCAAACTTAGTTGAGATCTGGACTACCCCAGTTTTTTTTAAAGCCCAAGTAAAAGAGTAAATGGTAGTCTTATTTAGTTTCAGACTTTCAACTAATCATTAGACTTTATGGCTACATTTTTTAAGGTTTTTAAGTTTGTTATATATTTGCATGTATGTATGTATACCAGATGCATATCTGGTGTCCATCAGATCAGAAGAAGGTGTCACGTCTCCTGGAATGGGAATTACAAATGGTTGTAAACCACCATTTGGGTGCTGGAAACCGAACCCTGTTCCCCTATAAGAGCAATGAGTGCTCTTAACCAATGAGCCATCTCTCAAGGCCCTCTTGTGTACTTCATGTATATATTTTTATCAATAGTGACTCTGGTTAATGAGCTGGATTATAACCTATTGCATTAGCTTAAACATAAATAGATAAGACTCTCTATGTTACTTATAAATCAAACCTGATATGTTGGCTTATTTATGATACAAATGTCCACTCAGACAAAAAATAAAGGTGAAGTTGACCATAACACCAAATAATACTGGGCTGTACAACTTTCACTATACATTTTCTTTAAACTAGTTCTCTACAATGCTCGGGATCTTATTTGTTTGGTGGAGTGTTCCCTTAGCATGTAGGATGTCCTGGGTTTGATCCCCAATGGCACATGAAATTAGTATCGTGGCATATGCACTCAGGAGGTGGAGGCAGGAGAATCAGAGTTTCAAGGTCATCAGCTTCATATAACAATGCACCAAGAAAGCCTGGAATATATGAGACTCTGCCTTAAAACAAAACAAAAATAGTTCCTCAGAAGAATTGGGAAAATACGTTTTAACATTTATGGAATTCCTGCTCTGCTCTAGACACTTCTAGTGTGATAATAATTTCAATTAACAACTTGAATGGATTAAGAAATGCCTAGTGAGAATGGGAGATGGAGCAGTGGTAAAGTGCTTGCTGTGCAAGAATGAAGACATGGATTAATATCCCCAGCACCCATGCACATGCCCAACATGGCAGTGTTTGCCTGTAACCCTAACACTGGGCAGGTATGGAGGGAATAGGCAAAGACAGAAGGGTCGCTGGGGCTTGCTTGCTAGCTAGTATAGTCAAATTAATGTGTTCCAGGTTCAGTGGGAGACCCTGACTCAAAAATCAAGGTAGAGATTGAGAAACAGTCCCTAGGTCAAATTTTGGCCAACATATACACATGCACAAGTACACCAACATGTATATGTGTGTGTATATATATGTATGTGTGTATATATATATATATACATATACATATGTGTATACATATACATATACATATCACACACACACACATACACACACACATACACACACACACACACACACACACACACACACACACACACACAGATTGTCCATTGTCCATGGTATTTATGAGCCACAGCTTTGGAATATTTCTGTGATGATATTTGCAGTGAAAACAAACTGAAAGGTAAGACCTACCCTGAAAGCAGGCGGCCTCATCCCATGAGCTAGTGTCCTAAACTGAAGAAAATACTGGGTGAGAGAAAGCCAGCTGAGCTCACTACAGAGGCAATGTGACCATCTGCCTTAGGCTCCTGTTGCCATGCTTTCCCTGCCAAGATGAATTGTATCCTCTCAAACTTTAAGCCAAAAATAGATGCTTCCTTCCCTCTTTAAGTTGCTTTTGTCAGGTACTGGGTTATGGCAATGAGACAAGCAACTGCTACAATGAGGCATTTCCACAGGATAACCTCATGAAGTAAGTTGTTACTATCTTCACTTAGGGGCCAGGAGGCCTAAATGGGCAGGACACAGCACACACACCCTCTTTATCTTGTCATTTATCACTCTGCATGAAACTAAGGGGTACTTTCTTTTAGTAATATTACTTTCATTATGAAGGATTAAAAATTTCAAACTTTATGTTGGGAATTGTTCAAACCTTCACTCTTCAGTTTGAAACTACATAGATAATCCACAACAGTTTCTCATATTTTAAAATATATTTATTTTTCTATTATGTATGTGAGTGTTTTTGCTGCCCAAGGAGGTCAGAAGATGGTGTTGGATGTTGGATCCCCCCTGGGAATGGAACCTGGGTTTTCCTTGAGATCAGAAAGGGGGTCTTAACTGCTGAACCACCATCTCCTCAGGCCCTCGGTTTGTTTTTAAAGTATGAGCAGGCATGAAGTAAAGCCTTTTTAAAACAAGAAGTGAACGATGAGATTAACAATACTCAAGAAACAAAACAAGAAGGATCTATGCTATCTTTCCAGGTGGCACAACCTCAGTTCTATTTGCTGTTAATCAGAGCTGTCACTCTAATTCTATTCTTGTTTGTTGTTATTGTTTTCCTCTTGTGCCCAGACTGAAACAGTTATATCCTCTGAGGATTATTTCTAAAAATAAAATCAGAAAGAAACACATCAAGGTCTCTATCTTTGGTTTCTAAATGTTATTTTTAACCTCTTTCTTTTAAACATTACTCCCTACTAGGACACACTCTGTCCACGGCACCCCTGCGGGTCCCATACAGTTAAAAAGGATTTTATCTTTGAGCTTTGCTTCATGTGCTCCTGTCTCCTTCATCACCACCAGAGACCCCATAAAGGAAACACGGAATGCTCAGCAGGACACAGCCCTGAGCGTTGAGGCATTGATTCTTGTCATTTCTCCATGTTTTCCTTTTAGGAAACATCAAGCCAAATCTGACCTAAACACTCAACATTCGCTTATAAGTCATTCTGGTACTTTGGCCACACTTCCTGGGTCTCTCCTCACTTCCTTCTCTTTTTGATTTCCAAAGTTGGAATCACTGAAGACTATCCCTCAGTCTTTCTCCCAAAACATTGACTTTTCAACAGAGGGTCATTTCCCTGCAGGACACACATGAAAATGTTGGGAGACCTTTTTGGTTGTCACAATTAGAGGAAGATGCTACTGGTTTCTAATGGGTAAAGGCGAAGGGTGCTGCTCCTAACTACCCTAGATTCCAGTGCCCACAAGAAAGAATTATCCTCCCCTAATGATAATAATGCAAAAAATGAAAATCTTGGAAGGAAAGATTTTATTCAACTCGTGACATGCTAAGATTCAGAGTATGTTCTCATGATTCAGGTCCCCATGCTTGCATGACAAGCACTACATAGAGTGAGACATCTCCTTAGCTCTCAATGAACCACCTTAGATTCACATTACGTGTTCATGGAAATCATTTTATGCAAATGTTACAATGAGTAGAATTAAGCAATAGTGGAACTGTTAGAAACTTCATTTGGGAAATGAGGATTTCATCAAGACCAAAAAGTTCTTAGGATGAGATTAAATCTACATATTTCCTGTCACCTGTGATAGTAGCCCCAGCATGAGAACTCTAGTCTTATGCTGATTCCCTTCCAGCAACTTTCCCACAGCTGACATGGCTCCCTTGGGTGAAACCCATATCACAGCTCCCTTCAGCTCATTATTTTTCTACATTGTTGTTAGAAAGGCACTTTTGGACAGTGCTGGGATCAGCAAACTGTAGCCTGTGGGTCAAACACAGGCTGCCATTTGTTTTCATATGCCCTATTAGCAGAATTATTTTACAACTTTCAAATAATTGCTGGGAAGCAAATAATTCATGGCACATGGAAATTATAATCAATTTGGATTTCAGTATCTGTAAATTAAGTTTCATGTGCATAAACCACATTCGTTCACAGAGGTATTATCTTTGTGTGCCCTAGATGATAACAGTCCTCTTCAGTAGTTGTTACACACACTATAAGGCTGATCATGACACACACAAATAAAAGGACCTGGGGGCTGGAAAGATGGCTCAGTGATTAAGAGCGTTTGCTGTTCTTACAGAGAATCAATGTTCTGTTCCTAGTAACCACATGGTAGCTCAAATTGTCTGCAATTCCTGTTCCAGGGGGAATCCAATCCCTCTTCTAGTTTTTGAGAGTACCAAGCATGCAGGAGGTGCACATACATACCCACGGACAAAATACTCATACACAGAAAATAAGAATAAATATTAAAAGAAAGAAGCCGAGCATGGTGGCACACATCTGTAATCCCAGCACTCGGGAGGCAGAGGCAGGCAGATCACTGTCAGTTTGAGGCCAGCCTGGTCTACAAAGCAAGTCCAGGAAAGCCAAGGCTACACAGAGAAACCCTGTCTCTAAAAACCAATGTTACCACCACCACCACCACTAATAATAATAATAATAATAATAATAATAATAATAATAATAATAACAATAACAACAACAACAATAATAATAATAATAATAGCAATAAAATAAAAGAACCCAGGAGAAATGTAATATGCTTGTACATTAGCATTTGGAAGACAGAGAGAGAATGATTGTGAGTTCCAGGTCATCCAGGGCTACATAGCAAGATCCTGTCTTGAAAAAAAGACAAAATGGGCTAGTAAGGTTGCTTAAGCAGTAGAATGATAGTCTAGTATGCAGGAAACTCTAGGTTCAGTCCCTAGTACTACATAAACTGGGTGTGGTAGCCCATTCCTGTATCACAGAAGCAGGAGAAGAGGAAGTTTAAGGATACTCTTTAATACATAGTTAGGCCAAAGGTAGACTTGGATATATGAAACCTTGCATTAAAAGAAAAAGGAAATGAAAAAGTAGAACCAAAAGCCAAGAAAGGGGACTATAGATATATCTGGGAAACATGTGCAAGACCCCAGATTCAAGCACTAACACCAAATCATCATCATCATCATCATCATCATCATCATCAAAAGAAAAGGAATACCAAAGATAGATTTAAGTTTTGTTTCAGTTAGCAGTATGGTCTTTGGATGAGATCCAGTGTCTGTGAGCTTCTAGTTAAATGGAAGTGATGGTATTTTCCAAGAAGGATTGTTAGACCAGAAGAACACCAATAAAACCAATAGCATGAACTCAGTACATCTAAGCAGGAGTAGTATAACAATATTTGTTATTAGAGCAAGCTTTAGTATACTTTATGAGTGTCTATGTGCAATTCCCCTTTTTGTAACTCCAAATTTAAGAAGACTGTCTAGTCTATTTATTTTGGCCATTAACTCAATGATGGATGCTCAAGGATGGTTGAGCATCCTTGGAAGTTTGGGCTCATTAGAAAATAGGAGAAAAGTTAGTATCTTTGTAATTCACATATCATCCTACCAAATTATGGCCTCCCCTAGTAATTAGTTTCCTGCAAAACTCTCTCCTAAATGATACAGGTGACAATATCTGAAATAGGAAACAGTTATAATCAACTTGATCTTCTGCTCAACTGTCTGGTATCAAGAATGTCAGAAAATACATTTTGTTAACAAAAAGTAAAATGGGAATGAACATGATGTTGGCAGAAAACAACTACAAGCTATCAGATCTTCTCTCTTTCAGATTCCTTGGACCAGTCTTCCTAATGCTGTGACCCTTTAATACAGTTCCTCATGTTGTGGTGACCCCCAACCACAAAATTATTTCATTGCCACTTCATAATTGTAATTTTGCTACTGCTATGAATTATAATGTAAATATTTGATATATGATCTATGTGAAAAGGTCATTGGACCCTCAAAGGGGTTGTGACCCATAGGTTGAGAATTGCTGCCCTTAGGGTGCTCACAGTGTCCAAAGAAGCAGATACCAATGATGTGATGTTTGATTGGCCTCCCCAAATTGTCAATGTGAAGACATAGGGGCATGCTTCACACTTACCTTGCCCGTGCCCTCCTTTGGAACCTTGACCTCAGCACTGGCCACCAACTCCAATCCTTCAGGAGATTCTGCCATCACTAGTAGATCCTTGGACTCAGGTTTGCCTTCTGACTTACAGCTCACTCCCAGAGTCGAAAAGAGGTCAGTTTTAGCTCTTTTTCTTTGTACGACCCCATCCTTTTCCCCGTTTACATACAACCATTTTCTCTTGATCTTTGAAGCAATTTTTGCTGTGCGAAGAGTCACTCTCAGCCACTTTAGGCTTCGTTTCCACTGAACTCCCCTTTCTGAGGCCCTTTCTGGGGTGATCCACATCCATCACGAGTGACAAGGCACAAGGCGTCATCCTGCTAATTAACATATGGCCTAATTATGGCTGTGTTACATTTTAGAAGACAGAATTAAAGTCTGAAGTGACCTAAGTAATTAGGAAGGCATAGACGGGGTAAAAAAAAAAAAAAAAAGGAAGCAGCAGCAGTAAGGTTGAGATTGTCAGTAGCCTAACCATGACAGGTGATATTGTAAAGGAACAAAGGCAGGGAAAACAACAACTGACTGAAGCTGGATACAGGCTCCCACACACTGTTGTTGGTTTTTGAAGCATCAAATGTAGAGCTGTGTGTGTGTGTGTGTGTGTTTGTGTGTGTGTTTGTGTGATGGTGGCCAGTAAGAGAAAATAAACAACTTGAACTTTCTCACAGAACCTCAGAATAAAACATAAAAAAAAGAAAGGGGCAGATCTGACAGTAGAATTGACATGCTGGACCACGTAGTAAGTGGTAGGGCCAGGGCCAGGGCTAGGACAGGCAAAAGCATGAGGTGGAGGCTGGCTGGGTTTTGATACAAGGTGATCTTGGGTCAACAGTGTGAGCATGAGTCTCTGAACTGTCAAAAGACCTGGGAACACTGACAAGAAGTGAGAACAAGAGGAAAGAGACAGAAGGCAGGGGAAAGTTTGTCACAGAGCAAATTAGCAGTCAGAGTTACTGCAGTTCAATCCAAGTAGGGACCTAGAGACTTAGAGTAGACCACATCTTAACAACCTTTGTCCTTAGAAAGCTGCTCTGTTAATACTTTAATCTTTGTGGAGAGAGAGGAACACTCCTTCATTGCTGGTGGGAATGCAAACTAGTACAGCCACTTTGGAAATCTATCTGGTGCTATCTCAGAAAACTGGGAATAAGGCTCCTCAAGACCCAGCTATTCCACTCCTTGGAATATACCCAGAAGATGTTCCAACACACAACAAGAAAATTTGCTCAACCATGTTCATATTAGCCTTATTCATAATAGCCAGATCATGGAAACAGCGTAAGTGTCCCTCAGTAGAAGAATGGATAAAGAAACTGTGGTATTTTATACTATGGAATACTACTCAGCTGTTAAAAACAAGCAAGTCCCAAAATTTGTGGACAAATGGATTGAACTAGAAATGATCATAATGAGTGAGTTAACCCAGAAGCAGAAAGAGACAAATGGTATATACTCACTTATATCTGCATACTAGCCCAAGGGTCATGTCCCACGAAAGTCTTCACTTACCAGGAAACTGGGTCAGAGGGGAGGACATCCCATTGGGACTCTAGATGAGAGAAGCATGGGAGAATGGCAAAGTAGAAGGATCCAGAGGGTCCTAGAAACCTACAAGCAGAACATTATGATAGGCAGATTTGGGCCCAGGGGTCCTGCTCAAACTATGGCACGAGCCAAGGACAATACAGGCCGTAAACTTCAAACCCCTACCCAGATCTAGCCAATGGACAGGACATTCTTCACAGTTGAGTGGAGAGTGGGGTATGACTTTCACACGTACTCTGATGCCTCATATTTGACCATGTCCCCTGGAGGGGGAGACCTGGTGGCACTCAGAGGAAGGACAGCAGGCTACCAAAAAGAGACTTGATACCCTATGAGCATATACAGGGGGAGGAAATCCCCCTCAGGAACAGTCATAGGGAGGGGAATAAGGGGAAAATGGGAGGGAGGGAAGAATGGGAGGATACAAGGGATGGGATAACCATTGAGATGTAATATGAATAAATTAATTTTAAAAATTCAAAAAAAATATTTGTTGGCCAACCAATTTCTGTCCACCATAGAGAAATATCAGCCAGTAGTAAGACAGAAATGAACATAGTAATGCTTCAATCAAATGTGTACAAACCTAAACAGTTTGTACAAGGCCTATGTGTTGTCAACCCTTTCCTGAAGAAGTCTCTCAATCTCTTGCAGAGAAGACTGTATTTGTTTATTTAGTGTTTGTTTGTTTGTTTGAGACTAGCCTCAAACCTACTATGTAGCTGAGAAGATTCTTAAACTTCTGATCTTCTTGTACCAACTGGAGACCAATTGTTCAAATATGTGAGCTTTGGGGGACATATTCATTCAAACTGCTACACAGACTGTACTATCCCTCATGAACGTTGGTTACAGGTATTCACCACTCATTATACCTAGTTTTACATGGTGCAAGTGACAGAACCCAGGGCTTTATGCATTCTAGACAAAGATTCTACCAACTGAGCTATAGTTCCAGCCCTAGAAAAACCGAATTTAAAAAATGTCATCCCAGCAGTGGTGGCACATGCCTTTAATTCCAGCACTCTGGAGGCATAGACAAGAAGATCACTGAGTTTGAGGCCAGCCTATCTACAAAGTGAGTTACAGGTCATCCAGGCCTACACAGAGAAACCCTGTCTTGAACACAAACAAACAAATATGTACCTAGGATGTGGGAGTTGAAGTATTGGGCAGCTGTTTTGTCCCTCAATGGTTGTGTCTACAGCTTATCCCACTAATGCCAGATACCCACATTGGCTCAGCTACCTGCAGGCTGGTGCCATGGCCCCTACCTAGAAGAAGCAGAGGACTGTACGGCTGAAACTGGGCCAGGCATTATAGAAACAAAAGAAAGAAATGGTGAAATCTGAAAGAATCAGAGGGCATGACCCCAGTCACTGAACACTACAGGGCGTAACTATGGGTATCATGTTGTTGCCCTGAGTCAGGACCTGTGACTGGAGGCACCAGAGCTGTAGCTGTAGGTGCAATTGCCAAGGAGAGACAGCTTCCAAGTGATGCTGCTGTGCCCAAATGCCAGCAGTATAGAACTCTGGGCTGGTTAAGAAGGGCCCACCATGAAAACTCAAATTTCCTAAGCCTCCAGAGGTGGTAAAAGCACTGCAAAAGTACCTTTCACAAGGAGGTTTGTGCACGAGTCCCTAGGCTGAACTTTTGGTCCCTGGAGATATTGGAGCATTTATGGTGATATATAGCCAAACTTAAGTCATGTACCTGTCGCCATAGTTTCTTCCTCGCTGGGAATTATGCTTCAGTTTTGATCCAAGCTCTAATAAGGCATTGCTAAAATATTTGAATTGTTTTAATAAAAGTTGAAAAAAGTTTTTTTTAGATGTCCTTGGGGATAGTGAGACAGTTCAGTGTGTAAAAGGACTTGCTGCTCTTCCAGAGGACCCAAGTTCAGTTTTCAGCAAGTACTTTAGGCAGCTCCAAGCTACTTGCAACTCTAGGGGATCTTCTAATGCACAAGGAAGGACACCTGCACAGTGTCACACACATACAACACACACACACACACACACACACACACACACACACACACACACACACAGAGAGAGAGAGAGAGAGAGAGAGAGAGAGACAGACAGACAGACAGACAGACAGACAGACAGACAGACACAGAGACAAACACAGAGACAGAGACAGAGACAGAGACAGAGAGACAGAAAGACAGAGGGAGACATACACATAAATAAAAATAAGTCTTTAAAAATATCCAATTCAATTAAAATAAAACTTTTCTCAGTATAACAAATGTTGTTTAGAAGAAAATTGACAGTTAAACAATGGTCATACAGTGCTGGAGAGTTGGCTCAGGGTTTAAGAACACTGCCTGACTGTCCACAAGACTCAGATTTAATTCCCAACACCCATATGGCTGCTTATAACCATCATTAACTCCAATTCTAAGGACTATCAACTGATGCCCTATTCTGGTCTCTGTAAGCACATGAACATATGGTCCATAGACATACATGTATGCAAAACACCAATAAAATAAAATCAATACATTTAAATGTCCATATAAGTAAAACAAAAGGGAATCCTTGCACACTGCAGTGGCAATGTATCTATGATCATTATTGAGAACAGTGTGGACATTTCTGAGGGAAAACCCAAACCAAAAGGTGAAACTATGAAACGGGATATGGAGGTTCACACATGCACTCCTAACACTTGAAAGGCTGAAGCAGGAGCATTGCTGCAAGTTGAGGTCAGCATGGGCTACATAATGAGTTATAGATGGCCAGTCTGGACTACAGATTGAGACCCTGTCTCAAGAGGCCTGAGTTAGTAAGGGAGAGAGAGAGAGGAAGGAAGACAGTCATTACTGGTCCTGCAGTCACATAAGATGGTCTGCATTCCAAAGACACAGCTACAATCTCATGTTTATTGCAGCACTATTCACACTAGGCAAGAAGTGGAAACAACCTAAGTGTCCATCAACTGATGAATAGAACAAGGGCACACCATTCAACCAGAAAAAAAAAATGATAAAATGCTGCCATTTACAGCAGCATGGATTGAACTGGGGCTCATTTTGTTAATGGAAATAAGCCAGACACGGTCTCATTCATATAGACAAAGTAATGCAGTCAATCTCAGAGAAGTTGAGAGTAGAATGGTGCTTACCAGAGGCTGGGGAGAATGAGGAAGGAATGGATGGGGAGGAGTTGGTTAATAGACACTACATTGCAGTCAGATGAGAGCAAGAAGCTCTGGTGTTTCAGTTTTTGTATTACCGGTTTGTTTGTTGTGTTAGGAAACAAATATAGGCACTCATACATACTAGGCAAATAGTTAAGCAAAGCTACACTCCCAGGCCAACTCAATAGTGTATTATATTCCACAGCAACATGAATATATAATTATAGTAAACTGGATTTTTCTTCCTTTTTTTTTGATATATACTTCAAAAGCTAGAACAAAGGATTTGGAACATTTGCATTACAGAGAAAGCATGGATACTTTAGGAGAGGAATATGCTTACCATGAGTTGAACATTACATAGTACATATATCAGAACACCACGTGGTACCACGTAAATATATATATTTTTATGTGCCAGTTGACAAAATAACATATAAAATAGAAATCTTAACATTATTAGATCAAAAGACACTGAATAATTCTATTCCACTGCTAGAAGTTTTTAAACACTATCTCTGGAATTCTCCACATAACATATCCCAGATGGATAGAGACCTTGACCCCATTCATGTATCATCACTGTTCAAAGCTCTGGGTTCCCTTTACCAGGTGAAAAGGCTAGGGCATTTAGCTACTGACACTCACCCATCATTGTCAAGAGTATTTCTCCATATATTGACTCCTGGTCTTCTGGCCTGTCTGGAACTTGGTCCAAATGTGTGCCTGCAGTTTGAGAGGTGCAGGTGTTCATGGGAGGAGGCTGTGGACTCTTCTGGAAGGAGGTGCTAGGCATGAATAGGAAGCTGAGAACAGAGAGACTGTGTGTAAAGTACCAGCGATTTCACTCCAGGGTCATAATGGAGAAGGATGCATACCTTGGAGGTAAGAAAATTGGAATACAAGTCCCGGTCCCACTATTTAATTTATTTCTCCATTTTAAAAATTCAATGTTTTTATTTTTCCACTTCTTTATTTCAAAAGTGAATGTGATATGAGCCCCCAGCCTCAAGCTGAGGAGCTATTGACAGGTGATGGTTGCTAAGGAAGGGAGAGTCAGTTTTCTTTTTCTTTTTAAAAATAAATATGGAATGTAGCACAGATTTGCATGTCATCCTTGTGCAGGAGCCATGCCATGCTAATCTCTGGATTGCTCCAATTTTAGTATATGTGTGGAGGAAGTGAGCATGTGTCAATTTTTTTAAAGGATGCAGTCACTTAATAGGTTGACCATGCTCCAGTGGATGCCTCACACCCATCTACATATGGGAAGCACTAATTAGACTCAGTTGGTTACTTTTTAAAAATGAAGAAAGGAAAAGAAAATGAGGACAGAAGTTAAGAGGGAGATTTGTTGGTGTAGGGTCCAGGAGGAATTGGAGGGGGTAAGTGGAGATTGAGCATGGTAGAAATACATTGTGTACAGGTATGAAATTCTCAAAGAATAAATAAAAGATATCATATTAAAACTGAATATTATGCCACACATTCAGCATTTAAGCATTGTTATACCTCAGGCTTCGTAGGACATATATTAAGAATAACATATTTTTACTTTTAGAGTTAGTGGCTTAATGAGGATAGGATAACACAGTAATGAGAGGTAAAGTGACATCCGTTGTTTTCTCTACTAAGTATAAGGGATCTTGCTAGATTCTTCCTCTAAATTAGCTGTCATCCAGTGACAATCCTACAAGGGAGTTATGGCTGACTTCATCATAAGGATGAAAGTGGCCCTTGGGTAGGGCAAGTGATGAATTCAAAGCCACATGGCTAGTGAAAAATAGCTGGAATTCCCTCTAATATGTGACATGTACTAAGCTGCTGGGGGGAAAGATTGAAAGAAAAATAATTGTTGTGGTGTAATCTGGGCTGGTAACAGAATGAGAAAAAGTCATAAAACAGAATATAGTAGATTGGCATCCACCAGCGGATGTCCCATACCCAAAGAAGAGCCCATGGTTATCACAAAGTGACAGTGTAGGGAGGTAGGGGTTGATCTGGGAGGAGCTGTGGGTGAATGCAATCAAAATACATCATATGAAATTCCCAAAGAATTAAGAAAATATTTATTATAAAACAGAATATAGTCCATAAGTAAGGCAGCAAATATGTACCTTAAAACTATAGTATGATTATAAAAAAGATTAGGGAAATAGGATTACATGATTGAAGGCTTTCATATGCCAAGCTAAGGGTTTTCCAAGTGTTTGTCAAAACTTTGGGCACTTGGCACTCTCAGAGGAATTTTTCTGGGAGCCAGAAGGAATACTTTAACATGCTGATAAGAAGGATCAATTTTAAAATTTTAACAAAGTGTAATTAGAAAGAAGACTAGACCTCAAAGGAATATATCATATAGATGAAATTCAAAAAAATACTTACTGGGTTGAAAACAGGCAAAAATCAATTAATGGAAGAAAATTGGTGGCTAAGAAAATGAGCTTGTTTTTGTAAGAAACTGAATATTTAATAAGGAAAGCACTATAAAACGCAGAAAAGAGGGGGAAAGGTCATGTAGCATATGTTGTGGAGAAACAAACTAGGTTTTTTAAAGTACATTCTCACTTCAGGTCAAATTCTGAGAGGGCTAAACATTCTTAAGTTGAATATACAGGAAGAAAAAAGAAAAAAAAAAAAAACCTCAAAGCCCAAATTTCATTTCTAGTAGTTTGTCTCTGGATAAAATCAAATTTACACAAAGAAGAAAATGTAGAAAACATACACATACTTAAAAGATGTGATTAAGGCAAAGCCAGCACTTGAACTTCATAGATCAATGTGATCATATGTGAGTCAAATAATTAAAAAAAAAAACCCTACAGGAACATAAAAATTATATAATATATACTATAACTGTGAAAAATAATGTTCATTTTTGTGACTGATGTAACAAATTGGCACAAAATTAGCTTTTTAAATAATACAAATGTATTATTGTACAATTCTGGAGGGTTCTAAGCGCAACACAGGTCTCAATGGGTTCAAATCAAGGTGCACTTCTTTTTAAGGACTAAAATGTTTCCTTTCCCTTTTCGGCCTCTAGGGGGAGCCCACTCTCCTTGGTTGTTGGCCTTTTCCTCCAGCAACTTTTGGAGGAAGTTGCAGACTCCTAAATCTGACCTATAGACACACCTTTTCCTTTTAAGGCGCTTAGTTTCCTTTTGTTTCTTTTTGTTTTGTTTTGCCTTCTGCTTCCTCCTCCACTTTTGTTGTTGTTGTGGTCATCGTTATCTTCCATCTTCCTCCTCCTCATCCTCCTCATCCTCCTCATCTTCCTCATCCTCTCCCCTCCCCCTCCACCCTCTCCTCCTTCTTCAAGACAAGATTTCTCTGTGTAGCCTTTATTGTCTTGGACTAGCTTTGTAGACCAGGCTGGCCTCAAACTCGCCTCCCTGAATGCTGGGATTAAAGGTGTGCTCCACTGTGCTCCTCTTCCCTCTTCCACGTTAAGGACTCTTCTGTATACGTTAGGTTCACCCAGTGTGATGACTAACTTGACAGAATCAAGTTACAAATCACCAAGTAGACAAATCTCTTTCTGTGTTTGTGAGGGATTGTCTAAATTAGGTTAACTGAGGTGGGAAGACTCCTAAATGTGGGTGTCACCGTCCCATGGGCTGGGTGAACTGCAGACTGCAATTAAAAAAAAAAAAAACAAGTGCACTGAGCAAAGGCACTTATCTCTCTCTGCTTCCTGACTGTGGATGCCATGTGGCAAGCTCCTGCCACTGTGTCTTCCCCACACAATAATGGACCACACTCTCAAACTGTGACTGAAAGCAAACCCTTAGGTTTCTTTTGCCAGGTATTGTGTTGTAGGATTAAGGCAGTACACTCTGGTAATCCAGCATGGTCTCCCTCCAAAGAAGCCAGTGGTATGAGAGCTTCGTTCCATCTACAGCCTTAAATTTCATGAAACTTTCCCAGTTTTCAAGGACTAGGTCATTACCATCTTTGAGGGCCACAGAAGATGTGTGTGTGTGTGTGTGTGTGTGTGTGTGTGTGTGTGTGTGTGTGTGTGTGTGTGTGTGTGACATTCCTGAAATTCCAGTACTTACGACACTGGGACAGGAAGATCACAGATCCGAGGCCAGGCTGGACTACACAGATCACATCACTACCAACATCAACAAAACAAACAAACAAACTAGCAGAAAAAAAAAAAGTAACACTTAGGGCACTGGCAGTCTGTTGGCTAGCAGGTGGTGTATTTTATTTTCCAACTCTTTCATTATGCCATATATTTTTTTTATCATGTTTTGCAAATGAAAGACTGGTGACTAAATGGGGCAAACATGAGAAAGCTTTTTTTTAAAGTTCAACCTCCTGAGGGCTGGGTTAGCAGGTGAAGTTCTGCTGCATTCCTAGCATTCTTGTTTATTTTTTTTTTCTTTTCTTTCCTGAACACTTTTAGATCCTCCTTAGCCTAAGACCCCCTAGGTGATGCACTGACCCAGTTTTTGTTAAGCAATCCGCAACTCTATCTGGCACAGGCACATCACAGCCTCTCATGATCCTAGCCATTTAGATACACAATCTGAACCACCCAGTAACAGTGCTGAGCAAAAGCAAGGGCATTTTCTTACAAGATAGTGAGAGCAAGGAGTCAGAAATAACACAGTGAAAACTTGACTCAATGTACTGTTGTCTAAGCAGACCTATTCCAGAATGCATCAATACAGGAAGCTGGAGAGATGTTAGTGTTTCCTGGGGCTGAGAAGATGGCTTGGAGGTTAAGCACATTTGTTGTGTAAGGTTGAGAGCCTGAGTTCAAATACCTAACATCTACATTTCAAAAATAGGCAAGTAGAATGGCTTGGTGGGTAAGATAGCTTGCTGGAAAAGTAAGAGAGCATGTGTTCAAATTCCCAGCACCCATTTGAAAGTGTGCCTGTCACCTAAAATGGCAGGTGGTGATGGGCAGATCCCAGGTGCTCACTGGCCAGTCATCCCAGCCAAAGTATTGAACTTCAGATTCAGTGAGCTATCCTGTCTTTAAAAATGAAGTGGAAAAAAACAAAAAACAAAAGAAAAAAAAACGAAGTGGAAAATGATAGAGGACTCAAGATTTCCTCCTCTGGCCTCTGCAAGCACATGTACACACACACACACACACACACACACACACACACACACACACACACACACACACAGAGGGGTGGGGGTGGGGAAGGAAGTAGGGGAAGAGAGAGGTTTTTTAAAGACACCCATTCTCCTTGCACTTCTGGAAACATTATTTTAGGTGCTGGGAATTTGGCTTAGATGATAGAGCTCTTGCTAAGCATACACAAAACCCTGGGTTTGATTATCACTACCCCAGGCAAAGTCAGTGGTAGTGGTGCATGCCTGTAACAACAGCATTTGGAATGTAGATAGGAGGGCTAGAAGTTTAGGCTAGCAGGATGGCTCATCTTGTCAAAGGAGTGTACATCAAGACTGGTGACTTAAGATGGATCTTCAGAATACATAAGGTGGAAGAAAAGAGTAGATTACCACAGGGCTGCCCTCTGACAGCCATGAGACATGCTTTGGCATGCGCGCTCGCGTGCGCACAAACACACACACACACACACACACAAATGCACACACACAAATAAATATATAAATACTTTTCAAAAAGAAGTTCAGGGCTAGGTATATTGGCACACACCTTTAATTCCAGCAGGAGTGAGGAAGGAACAGATGGATCTCTGTGAGTTTGAGGCCAACCTGATCTACATAGAGTGTTAGTCCAATGAGGGCTACATAGTAAGGTCTTGTCAAAAGGAAATATAGGAGGAGTAGTTTACAGGAAGCCCTGTCACACACACAGAAGAAAACAATACTCCTAAGTACAACTTAGTTGTATTTTCCTTTGGGGTGTACAGAAGTGTGGTATGATGCTCAAAGTTTCAGAACAGCCAGAGAGGTCTTCGAGGCTTGTCTACAAATCCTGCTCTGTACCCCCCATGCCCCACATACCATCTAAAAGCAGAACTTGGACTTGATGCAACCCAGGATAGACTCTTGTTATCTCTGCTAACCCCATGAACAGAGGGTAAGCATGGAGCAGGGAACACATAGCCTCCATTCTCTTCCTAAGACCTGCCTGTGGCTGGAGCTAGTTTCTTTTCCCAGAAGCTCTCTTCCGTAGCATCCTTCTTTACTGGCAAGATAAAAACAATTAAGATGCCAAACCTTAGGTTGCTTCGTGTTGACAAATATGAGAGCAGTTTCAAGGTCATTCATTAGGTTCATTCATCTTCATTTGGTTTTCATGTGATTTGTGTGTGTGTGTGTGTGTGTGTGTGTGTGTGTGTGTGTGTGTGTGTTTGTGTGTGTGTGTGTGTGTGTGTCTGTGTGTGAGCCTTGGATATCATGTCATTTCTTAGGTGCCATCCACCTTGTCATTTGAGATAGAGTCTGCCACTGGCCTGGAGCTTTGTCTAGAATGGCTGGTTATCAAGTACCAGGAATCCTCCTGTCTCAGTTACTTTAGCGTTAGGATTACAAGTGTATGTTATCCTTCCTGACTTTCTACATGTATTCCAGGTATGGAACTCAGGTCCACATGCTTCTATGGCACACACTTGAGCTCTCTCCCATATTCCTTAATATAATTCTTACAGCAGGAAGGGAAGGGAGGCAAGACATGCCCTCACCTACATATTCCTGCAAAGTTTGGGGTTGTATCCATGGCATCATGTCACATGTGCACTGTTGTTATTCAATCATGGGTACTCCAACTCAGAAAGAGTTGGGAACCACTGGTCCAAACTGGTTTTCCAGCATTGATGTTGACAAATCATCTGGGGATCTTGTGGAAAGGGAAGCTTCATGTCAGTAGATCAGAGGCAAGGCCACGGACTCTGCATTTCATAGAGGCTTCCAGGGCTGCTGCTGCTGCTGCTGCTGCTGCTGATGATGATGATGATGGATGGCATTTGAGTACCAAAGTGATATTACACACCCAATTTCTAGTCTTCTTGCTCCCAGATACTTGGTATAAAATAACCAACATTTCTAGTTTGCCTGGGGCTGGCGGGGTGTATGTCAGTTTTCTAGGAATCTTCTAGACAAAGTAGGATGAGCTGATTGTCCTGTGTAGATACCTGGCTGTATGCTGATGAACATTTATTAGTGAAAACAACAGAAATCAGAGAGAACTGTACTCAGTTTCAAACTAAGTTCCTTTTAATCACAACCTTTTTCTAACTAAGCCTAGATTTGGCCTCGGCCTCCTTCTTAATATTCAGTTCCAGAAACCACTACCAATCAATTACCATTGGCAAAGGAAATAAAAGCTATTTCCAACCAAGATAGGAGCCAAAAACCCATTCTGCATCACTTACTGGTCTCTCTATGGAAAATAATAATCATGATGATAACAATGACAAATAATGTAGCCAAACTTGGTGTGTGTTAGGGATAAGTTTTTATACTTGGCAATAATAGTTGTAAGTGGGAATGAATAACCCATACACAGCACAACGATAAATCAGGGAGCAGAAGAATTATGTCTTCGAAAAATGTAACTTAGGAGACAAACAAGTGACTTCACTGCATGAGGCTGCTTCCTCCTCCATAAAAATGGGAAACTTGTACTGACCTTCCACTTATGACAAATGTATAAGTCAAGTGATCAGCATAGATGAGCACATAGCAAGCCTGTATCAAATTCCCTTCTGTCCAGTCTTCCCTTCCCAGAAGTCTCACTTCCCTAGTTATAGACTTATCTGAATGAGCATTCATTCACACTAGAAAGAATGGAGCCAGATTGTTAGTGGCAAAGCATTTCTCCACAATCATTAGGCTGCTAGAATTCCCTCCTAGCGACTTCTCTGTCCCATAGGAGATCAAGGCACCAAGTTCCTTATAATGAATCCCTATATTGATGAGCCATGCTGGAAATCAGCTGGTAGCCTCAGTTACACTGAGCTCAGAGTCTCGAAGGGACCATTGCTCACTCATCCTCTAGTGTGTTTTTTTTTAATCTGCTCTTTATAGTCATTCCCCCTTGCTGCCTGTATGTATTAGTTACAGATGAGGCTGAGAGCAAAGGTAAGTGTCATCGGGAGGCTTCTGAGGAGGGATCCCCTTTCAAGTTCAGGCAGCGATCCTTAGCAAGATCTACTTCCTCAAAGGTGGGCTGACCCAGGTCCTTACTACCAGCTGCTGAGAGACCATACTCACTCAGTTCCCTGCCATGCTGACTTCTCTAGTTTGCTTCCTTGGAACAGCTGGAAAATCACTCAGAAGGGAAGTGGGTATTTTATAATATTTTTAA
The DNA here is from genome assembly GCF_964271855.1 of Acomys minous. Classification (NCBI taxonomy): domain Eukaryota; kingdom Metazoa; phylum Chordata; class Mammalia; order Rodentia; family Muridae; genus Acomys; species Acomys minous. Next base: position 99,999,009 of record NC_140488.1, read on the forward strand.
TGTATTTATTTTTATTTTCTGTGGATGGGTGCTTTTGCCTGCATGAATGCTTTGGAAGCTAGAAGAGGATGTTGGATCCTTGACAGACAGTTGTGAGCGTTGGGTGCTAGGAACAGAAGCCAGGTCCTCTGCAAAAGCAGCAAGTGCTCTTAAACAACTGAGCCTCCTCTCCAGCTCCCATAAATGTACTTTTTCTAATCTACCCCTAGTGAGCACTTTTTCCATATTCTACTGGTGAAGTGACAAAGATTACCTTACCCCAAATACCTTTTATTTAAATGTGATTCCACAGCACTTTGAACTAGATATCTATGAATACAAACAAACAAACAAACAAAATAAAACAAAACCCCAAAGAACTAAACTCACAGCTTCGTCCCAATTCTGCTCCCAGAAATGCAAACACAGATAATTACTGCTTCACCATATGGTTTAGGGAATAAAAATTTTAAATGATGTCATATGGTACAAGACAATAAGGTCATCAGAAAGGCAGCTATGGCCAATTTCAAGTTTCAGCCATCTATGGTCATGTACAACCCATAAAACCAGCTCTCAGAAGACTTGCCCTTCTCAGTTGCTCTGTTATCCTTTCTGACCTCCTAACTCTATGAAAAACTCAAGTGTTCCAACTTTAACCCTCCCATTACAATGCTTCCTTTCATTAAATGACTTCAAAGAACTCAAGAATAATGATCCATCTGTGTCAAGTGTCAATTGTGCCGTTTAAGAATTATTTCTCCCTGTGACTGTAAAATGTGTTAATAGCAAGGTTTATGTCAACTCAAATTACAAATATTCAAAACAAGAACAGAGCTGGCAAGGAGCTTAGCAATGATCTGTTTATTAGTGTTCCATCTTGATTGCATGTTGAGAATCAGCAAGAGGGTACTTTTCAAAATCCTGATGTCCTGAGAGCACCCCCAAGACAATTTCACTAGACTGAAGGGGTGGATAGAAGGAAGATTCTGGAGTTTTAATGTTCCTTGGTAGCTTAACCAATGTGTCAAATCACTGCTATAGTCTAGAAAATGTGTCCAGAAAGATGAAGTGACTTTAGCATATGACAGAAATAAATTGCAAAATTGCCAGCACCATACTTTCCTTGTAGCAGGTACTGCAGTGGTTTCTTCACTGGTGGTATCCAAAGCAGTGGACCTTAGCCTGTCCCCAGACAATAAGCTGACTAATTCAGGAACATACAGGCCTTTTAAACTGTATAGATTCCCACTGTTCTGTGTTTTGTTTTGTAAAGCTACCCAGGCAATTCTAACTATGTAGCAAAGGTTAAACAAGACTGGTGTGTGGCTGGAGAGATGGCTCAATGGTTTAAGAGCACTGGCTGCTCTTCCAGAGGCCCTGAATTCAATTTCCAGTACTCACAACCGTTTGTAATTTCAACTCCAGGGAACACCCTAGTCTGGCCTCCATGGCAACAGACATACATATCATACATGCAAAGGAAAAATTCCCATATACATAAAAGTTAGTTAATTCATTAAAAACATTTGAAAACTTAAAAAAAACTAAAAAGAAACCATACATTTATTTTTTAATTTTTCTATAGTTTCATGTATGTGTGTTTAGACATGGTGTGCATGAATATGCAACATAGTTTTGCTTCTGTGTGTGTGTGTGTGTGTGTGTGTGTGTGTGTGTGTGTGTGTGTGTGTGTGTGCCTGCCAATGTGCATTGACATTAGTGTCAGGAGTCATCCTTGATTACTGAGGAAGGGTCTCTCAATAAAAACCAGAGCTTGCAGATACACCTAGTCTTGCTATTGAGCTTGCTCTAAGAAACCCCTACTTTCACCTTCTGCGGCTGGAACTACAGGTTTGCCACCACACCCACGCCGCATTTTCATGGGTTTCTGGGGACCTGAACCCTAGTCCTCAAGATGGTGAGATAAACAATTTAAGTGCTGAAGCATGTTCTAAGGCCCCTACTGATTTAAAATTTGGGGTTAGCATATAATGTATCAGGTCCTATTAAACTAAAGGTCACAAAGTAGAAGTACGTGTAGTCTTCATGCTTTAAGTAGATTATTCAGAGCAACGCCAGGTCTGTAGGCACTTCCAGAAGGACAATGTAGAATAGACATAATAGGTTAAAACTAGCCCTAAAAGGGTAAACATTCCTTTCTAGAAAGTGAGGTTTTTAGCAATATGCTTCATTGTGTCAAGTTTTGATATCAAAAGGAAATACATTTGACACTACAATTAATCTAAGACATAAGAGAATTTGAAATGTTCAAAGTGTTAGATTTGAGCAGGAAGACAGGAAGGGATGTAGGTTCAAAAGAAAGGCATTGAGTCAAATTGTCCTTCAGGCAAGAGCTCTGTTAATCCTGCTGACAAGCAACCCAGCATGATGGATCTGAGGAAAGTGGCTTAAATCCTGCCAGACAAAGGGAGGTGTCTACTCAGAATGGGTTCTTCAGGACGGATGGGGGAACCCTGCCTCATAAAAATGATTAACATGCAACCTGCACAATGGGGAATTTGTGATTTAGACTGCCTGACAGGGCTTACAGAGACACTGGCTAGGTGAATGGGCTCAAAAAGACACAGGAGAGGTGAATGGGGCTCCAATCAAGAGCCTTTGTACCATTTGGCAGAGGGGCTGGGTCTGTTTCCCACCCTGCTTGCAGGCCTGTCTTTGTAGATTCTAGTGTCATAGAAGGCCTGAGAGTGCTCCGTTTTGGGGATGTTACAGTAAGTTGGTCTGAGGATATAGAGATGCCCAGAGTAGAATTCAACCAAGAAAGGTAAACTGGGTATCTATTAATACAAATATCCTTGAAGGCTGGGGCTGGTAGCCCATCCCTTTAATCCCAGCATTCAGGAGTCAGGGGCAGGCAGATGTCTGAGATCGAAGCCAGCCTGGTTTACATGCTGAGTTCTAGAACAGCCAGTCCTATGTAGAGAGTCCTTGTCTCCAAAACAAACAAACCAACAAAAACTGTCCTTGAAAGTTAGCAGCTTAAATTATTTTATAGGTCTAGTGGGCTAGAAATTGAAAGCTGCTTCGCTGAGTGAGTCCAGCCCGGGGTCTCAGGAGATTTTTCTGGACAACAGTCATTAACTGCCTGACTGTGGCCCAAAAATGTGCTTCCAAGACAGATCATGTGGCAGACAATATGATGGCTATTGATAGCAGGCCTGGAGCTGGTAACAAGCAACGCCCCCTCCCCCCACACACACACAACTGCCAAGGAATCCAGGAAGAGGCCTATAGTGCTGGCTGCAATAGCCTCAGGCAGCCCAGGAGTAGGAGTGGGGCAAATGATAGGATTTGAGTTTAGGAAACCTTGTCTCCACATATCTGTGTCCCTGTTTCTTGAAGACTGTCATTATTTTAACACTGAAGGCTAAAGCACAAGCCCTTTCAGAGGAGATTGAGAAAGCAGGGCTCCCTCTCAGCATCCCTAGCCCCAAAACTGAAGGCGTTTCTGAAAGTGCTGCCTTCAGAGTCTTCGCCCTAAGTCTGTCTGATCAGATTTTAGATCCTGTTTCTCATCATTTGGTTGCACAAGCTTGGCAACAGAAATTTGATCTGTGGAACAAAAGCAATGAATGGTAGAAAGAGAGAACTCACTCCTGCAAGCTCTTCTCTGAAGATGGGCCTCCATGGCTCACACCTTTAATCCCAGACCTCCAGAGGCAGGGGCAGGCTGGTCTCTGTGGTTTCGAGGCCAGCCAGGTCTACAAAGTGAGTTGAAATAGCCAAGGCTTCACAGAGAAACCTTGTCTCAAAAAAATTCCATGGGGGAATTACTTCCTTCTTTTTAATTGAAAATAGATTTTTTTTTCATGTAGTGTATTCTGATCACAGTGGTTTCCCCTGCTCCACATCTTCACAGATCCTGCCCACTTCCCTACTCACCCTACTCTCCTGGCTTTCCTTCCTGAATACAGGCATTAGAGGTAAGATGCTTCTTTTGAAATGTCTTTCTGATTCTTTGAGACAGAGTCTCACTGTGTAGCCATAGCTGGCCTGGAATTGCTTTCTCGAATAGTCTGACCTTGAACACACAGTGATCTGCTTACCCTTGCCCCTCAAATGCTTAGATTAGAAGTGTACACCAGCACCTCAGACATGGTTATTGAAGGGACTCTGGTCAGCCAAGTATGGAGAGAACTCTGGAAGGCCTTGCCCTTCTCCCTGATCTCCTCTGCCTTGCTAAAAAAAAAAAAAAAAAATCAGATTAGATTCCTGAAGCTAGTCACCAATCTCTCTAGTCCCTTATTTGGTCACTTCTTCCTCCTAGGGCTGACCACCAAGATCCAGCTATCAAAGTATTGTAGTTTAGCAATCAAGCCCCACCCTTTGTCTCCCTTAATTAACATATCCAATTTGAATTAAACACCTCATCCTAGTGCAGGGTTTCCCAGTTACCTTTAGAAACCACCATTTTCCTATGGGCCATGTGTGTCTCCTCTCTATCCATGGAAGAGTTTTTGCCTACCTCCTCCAAGACAAAAATCTCTTCCTGCTCCCTTGCCCTTCTCCTTCCTCCTCTATGTCCTGTCTTTGTCTCTCATTCCCTGCCCTCTGTCCCTCTGGGGCAAATAAATCTCCTTTGTGCTGAGAACTTGGTCTTGGGGGTCCTGAGCAGATACTTTCCCATTCAGTTATGTTTCTTAATATTATAGCAGAACACGTGTGTCACTGCAGTACTTGTTTTTTTTTTTTATTTTAGGGTGTGTGTGTGTATGTCTGTGTGTGTGTGTGTGTGTGTATGTGTTGGTGCTTGTTTTTAATTTTCTTGTTTTCAATTTTAATATTTTAAAATTAGCATATACAATATTAAGTTTCCTTTTGACATTTTCCAACACTACTTGGTTTTTGCTGATTCTCTTCCTCCAGCTTCTTCTTCTTCATCTCCCTGACCCCCTTGTTCCCTCCCACTCACTCCCAACAACCTCCTCTACAGACTGTGATCCTAGAAAGTAGACCACAGGAGAGGAGAAAGAGGTGCTGATGAAGGCCAGGGAGGGTGACAGGACACCTGAGCATGCAGCCTCCGAAGTCTTGAATATTTGCTGATTAGGATCATAACGAAAGTTTACAAACTGGCTTTCCTGACTGATGTAGCTATTGTCTTGTCAATCAGTTCCATTATGTAGACCGCCTAATCATCGTCAGGGGGCAGCTCCTGATTACTCAAAAACAGGAAGGCTTGATATTAAGTGCCACTGAGTGTTTTCTGTCTCTTTTGTTATCAATTTTTACACTTTAAAAGATCTGAAATTACTTTTCCTATTTAAAAAGTAAAAAATTCATAAAAATTATAGCTCTGCAATCAGTTCTTTGGAAGCTTCTAAATTCAAATCACTAATCATATTGTATTTATAATTCTACCAAATTTTTATAATCCCTCTTGAGGGGTTTTTATTCCCATTGCCAATGTAGCTGATTAGACTCTCTGGTAAACTAAACACCATTTAAAAGTTTAATAAATTCTATTTCATTTTTATAGGTTTCAATTATGTAATAAACCTTCCCGAAGTATCTAAGTAGTATTTACAAATTTTAGGCATTGAGTTAGTAAATTATTGTTAAACTTAAGATGCACTGAGTTTTCTTAGGTTTTTTTCCTTCCTTCCTTCCGTCCTTCCTTTTTTTTTTCTTTTTTTTTTTTCTGGTTTTTTGAGACAGGGTTTGTCTGTATGGGCCTGGCTGCCCCAAAACTTGTTTTAATAGACCTGGCTGTCCCTGAACTCACAGCTATCCGCCTGCCTCTGTGCCACCACCACCTGGCAGATTTTTTTTTTAATTTCTGATTGAGTTCATAAGACTTCAAGTTAAAAAAAGATTTAACAGCAAGCTAAGAATACAGTATGATGGTTGGGAACATAGTACCTGCCCAATATGAACCAAGTTCTAGGTTCCCAATGCTTCAGAAAACTGGGCATGGTTGTGCACAATTGTAATCTCAGCACTCTGGTTGGCAAAGGTAGAATTATTGGTTCAAAGCAATTTTAATTTATGCAGCAAATTCAAGGCCAGACTAAGCTACATGAACAAGAAAGCATGTCACCAGCACACACACACACATATATGTGCAAGTGCGCTTGCTCTTGTTGTTGTTTTTCAAAAAAGGGTTTCTGTGTAACAGTCCTGGCTTTCTTGGAACTCATTTTATTTTACTTATTTCATCTCTTACAAATATGGTCCCTTAGCTCCTACAAGACTCTTATATACAATCCTGAAGGGTCACATAATCTATCTTTTTAACTGACACACTACTAAAGGTTTTTTGAGTAGAGTGGCCTCATACCTCAGCTCCAGGAAATAAGATTGATTCCCAAGCATGCTAATGGAAGTCTGGTCCCTTCTTCAAATATCAAGGATAAGCTAGTTGAATTGTTTGGCTCATAAAAAGAATGACCTCCTTCTGCTCTAATCCTAGAAACTCAAGTTGGCTCTGTAGCCTCTTTATAGCCTTACTATCTAGGAAATTCACAGTTCCATCATGTTAAAATAACAAACAACTAGGAAATGGATTGTGGGAGTACCATGGCTTGAATGTGTGCCCCACAAGCTTATGTTGGAAACTTAATATATGGTGTGACAGTGTTGAGAGTGTCAGCCTAATGCAAAGTACTTAGATCATAAGGGCTTCACCTTCATGAATGTGTTAATATGAGTCATAAAGCAGCTTGAAACTTTTAGCATTCAGTCTTTCTCACTCTCTTTTTGCCACTCCACCAAGAAAGAACCTCGTCAGGTGCTGGCTCCTCAGTTTTGGACTTCTTAGCTTCCAGAACCATGGCCTAATTAACTTATCTTGTTTATAAATTACTGTGTTTCACATCCTGTTTGTCTTAGTTAGGGTCTCTATTACTATGAAGAGATACCATGACCATGGCAACTCTTATAAAGGACAACACTTAATTGAGACTGTCTTACAGGTTTGGAGGTTTAGTTCATTACCATCATGATGGGAAGCACAGTGGTGTGCATGCAGACACGGTATTGGTGAAGGAGCCAAGAGTTCTGCATCAGGTTTGGCAGGAAGAGAGACTAAATCATTGGTCTTGGCTTGAGCTTCTGAAACCTCAAAGCCTACCTACCCTCAGTGGCAAACCTCCTCCAACCAGGCCACACCAATCCAACCAGGCCACACCAATCCAACAAGACCACTTGTCCTAATATTTTCAAATAATAATCCTCCTTGTGAGGCCATAAGAGACGTATTTATTCAAACCACCACACTCTTACAGCATAATAAAAGAAACCAAGGAGGCAAAAACAGAAGTAGGAGAACAAGCCAGGAAAGTATTTCAATAGTCCAGGTGACACATGGTAGTTGGTAGGGCTATGGTGATATTAACTGGAGGTGAAATGGGGAGAGGTTAGGATATGTTGCAAAAATTGAGGCAGGACTTGATGCAAGGTTGCCTATACTGGTATGGTGGCCTGAATGAGACCCATAGTCTCCTGCATTGGAGTACTTGGTCCCTAGTCTGTAGTGCTGTTTGAGAAGGCTTAAGGAATGTGGCCTTGTTGAAGGAAGTTTAACACTGGGACAGACTTTGAGAGCCTAAGGACTCATTCCATTTTTCCTTTGCTCTATCTCCTTGTACTTGCAGTTGGAAGATGTGAGGCCTTAGCTTCCTGATCCAGTCCCCATCTTTTCACTTCACCACCATGAATTCATTTTCCTCTGGAATTGGAAGGGCAAAGACACCCATCATTTTTTGTAAGTTGCCTTGCCCATGGTGCTTTGTCACAGTAACAGAAATGTAACAGATATTACTTATTTTTTTTCTCATTGCTGTGGCAAAATGTCTGATAAAGCAACATGAGTATTGGAAAGCCTAGTTTGGCTCAAAGTTTGAGGGTGCAGTCAATTGCTGCAAAGATTCCATCATGACAGAAGCTTGGAGTAACTGGTTATACTGCATCTGCAGTCAGGAAGCAGAAAGAAGGAAATGAAGGCTGGTGCTCAGTTTGTTTTCTCCCTTTTATTCAATCCATTATACAGTGACTGAGATGGTACTGCCCACACTTAAGGTGGGTCTTCCTACATCACTTATGGTATTGCAGAGGCCTTCTTGCTATTCTATTTCATTTCTATTGTTGTAACAAAATATACCGACAACAAGCAACTTAGAGTTTATTTGACTTACAACTCCAGTTAACAACCCATTATTGGGAGAAAGTCAAGGCAAAACTTAAAGAATAATATCTGCAGTCAAGAGCAGAGAGAGAATTAAATGCATGGATCCTTGGTTGCTTGCTTTCAGGGAGCCATACTGTTCAGAGATGCCCTGCCTATGGAATGGTGCTGCTCACAAAATACTGGGTCTTCCTAAAGCAATTAACTGTGAAGACAATCCTCTGCAGACATGTCCACAGACCTGATCTAGATAAGAACTCATTAAGCCACTCATCCCAGGTGATTCTAGGTTGAGTGAAACTATTAAAACCAGCCAGTATACTCATAGATATGTCCCCAAGTGTATATCCTAGGACATTCTAGATCAGCTCATGTTGAAACTCATTATTAACCATAGGAGGGGAAGTGTAATTAGGCATAATGTCTGGATATTTGGCTCAACAGCCAGGCAGATGAAAAGATTGTTCTCCTAACTAAAGAAAAGTTCAGTAAAAAGAATTTTAAAGGGAAATTCTGATAATTTTCTTTCAGGTATGTTAAGCTTGAGAATCTCTTCAAACAAACAACCAACAATATCATATTACAACTTTGAGACTGCCAGGCTGGTGAAAAGTCCGTATGGGAGTCATAAATGTACAAGTTGTCAGCTTATAGAGAGGAGATGAAACTTTAAGGGTAAGCAATGCCCCTAGAGAGTCCAGACACAGACATTCAGGATGGAGCCCTCATGTGTACAGCCATCCCACAGGCTTGTAGGTATTATTTAGAACATTGCTTTTGAAGAGGGTGATTTTGTATTCTCACAACAAAAAGAAGGAACTTGAGGCACTCTGGGGCTGGAGAAAGATGGAAGGGCAGAATGAGCTTGGACACAGACGGAATGCCCAAGTCTGCGTCTTCAGCTAGCAGTTCAACTTTTAATTCTAGTTCCAGAAAAATAAACAGGCCTTGGAAATTATCCAGCACTAGATACTCTGCAAATGATCACAAAAAAAAAAGGATTTACATATGCTAGATCCTAATAGGACAGAGGTGGGACTTATTGTAGGAAGAATCCTTATTTATATTTGCCTAACAACACAAATTATTACAAGAATCTATGCCAAATCCCAACATGGCAGTTAAGTACACCTTGCCACAGTGCTGTAACCATTGGCAAGATGCACAGGCTCAAGTAAATAATCCCCACCCACACTCCTACAAGCAATCATAACTAAATGCAATTGGGGCACAAAAACAAAACCCTGAAAGCAAGAGGAAGACTTTTTGAAAGAAGATGGCATTTAGAAGGAGAGAAATTAGAGGACAATGGGAGCAGAATTATGATCAAAGTATAATATATATGTGTATGAAATTGTGGAAAATCCATTTTAGAATGATACCTTGCTAACATGTAGTTTGGGTATATTATTTGAAGACCTTCTTTTAGAAACAACTGCTTCCCACAATCACTGCCTGAGACAAGCACCTGGAAACCAACAAACTCCTGTTTGAGATCAACCTGAATGCCCTTCTCCATAAAACTTTCTCTTTCAAGACCACTACAGAAAATCACAGGCAGCCAATCAAAATGAAGAATTGTAGCGATCAATACCAATAGATACATATACAAAGCAACTCCTGCATCTAAGGCTCAGGGAACATTATAGAAAGGCGAGCAGAAAGACTGTAAGAGTCAAAGAATTGGGGAATTTTCTCTGAGACCATGATCTAGTAATGGCAGAAGCTACATTCATAAAATGTCACTGCCTAAACATAAGCTGAATAAAGGCAACAACAGTAGACATATAAAAGTGGACAGCCAAAAGACCATGAGGCCTCAGCCCTACATCAGGAACTACAGGCAATGAAGAAATGCCGAAAGAGGGAAGAAATAGTCTTTCCCAGAAGAAAGTACACCAAATGGTTAGCCAGGAAAACATAAATAAAAACATATATATATATATACATATATATATGTGTGTGTGTGTGTGTGTGTGTGCATTTACATATACCCATACATGTATATATTAACAATTAATGAACAAAAAGAGGCCATGAATGTGAAAGAGAGCAAGAAGGAGATATATGGAAGGGCTTGAGGGGGGAAGAAAGGAAAGAGAGAAATGGTGTAATTATAATCTCAAAAATAAAAGAAAAAATCAAATGATTTCTCCTTCAGAAGAATCATCAAGAATTCGAGGCTAGGCTACATATGTTTTTACCAGTTTCCTGAGTCAGAGCAAATTCATTGTTTCATGACTGCAAAAAAATGATGAGAGCAAACATCCAGAGAAGAAGAACAAGGAGTATTGAGAGGAAAATAAACAGGCCCTTATAGCCAGAAGCGGTCTTTAAAATGAGTTGTCTATGGAGACATTGAGATGGCTCTTTCTATCACTTTGGCCTACCAGGCTGCCTTACCTGGCCTCAGGGGATGAGGAAGAGCTCAGTCCTAATGTGACTTGATTTGCTTGGGGTGGGAGGTTGATGGGGAGCAGTTCCCTCTTTGTGAGAAGGGGTTGGGGGAAGAGGGTGGAAGGGAGGGACCCAGAAGGGAGGTGGGAGGGAGCTACAATTAGGATATAAAGTGAATATATAAATTAAAAAAAAGAAAAATGATGGCTTGGGAGATAAAGGTGCCTGCTGTCTAGGCTGATGATCTAAGTTCAAACCACATGTTAAAAGGAAAGAACTGAGGAAAAGAAAGAAAGAAAGAAAGAAAGAAAGAAAGAAAGAAAGAAAGAACTGATTTGTACAAGCTGTCCATTGACTGCCATGATGCAGTGTGCCCACAAACATATGCACACACATAGAAATACATGCACAAATTTTATAAAAATGTTAAGAAATAAGAAAATAAAATGCCGATTAACAGTCAGGATTGGGAGTTCTTTTATTTCCTGCCCATATGTCAATTGCCATCTATTTGGGATGAACCAGGTTGGGTAATTTGAACATATGTGGGGGATTCTGACTGCTTGATGAGTGGAGTGAAAATGCAGGCTCTGGGAAATCTTCCAGTAAGGAAAAAAGCCTCCCCAAAAGTTCCAAGTGAGAGGAAGAACCAGAAAGTAAAAAGAACAAAGACTGGTGGTTAGCCCACATCTCGATGAGTCGGACTTGTTGGATGCTGGACCACTGGTTACATGGAGTTTATTGTGACACTCTAAGGTTCTCAGAGCTGATTATCAATTCCACCAGGACATCAGACATTTTGGTTTACTTGGACCTATAACTCTGGCTATCTGCATTCAAAGTGGGGGATGCCTTGCACTAAGTCCTATTATTGTGACCCAGTCTTAAAACTAATAAAATTTTAATTAAACTTCAAGTTTTCCCTTGTTTCACATTCTCTACTCTATCACAGCTCATGTATCTCAGATTACAGTACCCTACTCATTCCAAAAGAGACCCATGCTTTAGAGCAGTGCTTCTCAAACTGTGGTTGCAACCTTTTTACGGGTCAAATCAGAAAACCCAGATATTTACATCATGATTCATACCTATCTAAATTGCAGCTATGAAGTAGCAATGAGACAATTTTATGGTTGGGGGTTTCCTCAACATGAACAGCTGTCTTAAAGCATCGCAGCAGTTGAGAACCACTTCTCTGTAGAGCTTCTTCTGTCTCTGTATATTATTTAAGTTGACAGTAATGGGGAGACGGGGGCTAGAAAATGATCAGAGTGAGCAAGGACCCCCAAAGCAGCAGGTCTAAGAATGCCTTTGCTGGAGTAGGAATGCTAGAGGAGAGTTTGTTCTTGCTTCCTTATTATCACTTCTCCTTAAAGAGCTGATCTCTCTCCTCATACCACTCGTCCTTTGATGGCAGTTAATGGTCCCCTATTTCCCAGGACTCCTCCTGTTATACAGATACTCACTCTCTCTCTCCCTCTTAAGCACCTACCTACTAATCTACAGTAAATTCCTCTCCAAAACTCACTCTTTGTGATTTGTGAATTGTATTCTTCGAACTTGAGAGACAAGCACCTGAATGCCAGTGGCTTGGGGCAGCTTTGGTAGCCATTGCACTTTTAGGATCCTAGCCCCAAAGCCGAGTACACCAAGAGCTGAGAACGGTTCTGTTGCTCCCAGAACCTCTCAATATTCTGCTGTCAACAGGTTTTTGGTTTGTTGGTTGGCTTTTTGTCTGTGAAGACAAAGAAAAAGTATGTGCTATTAATTTTGTACCTTAAAGCAGCACTAATATTTGCATTATATAAAACATTTGGATTGCTTTTAAGCACCGAACTTCACTTTTAAAAAGTCTTTCAAGACAAGGTTTCTCTGTGTAGCCCTGGCTGTTTTGTAACTCTCTCTGTAGACTAGGCTGGCCTCTAAGTCACTGAAATCCACCTACCTCTGCCTCCCAAGTGCTAGGATGAAAGGTGTGTGCCACCACCACCTGGCTTTTAAAAAAAAGAAAAAGAAAAAGAAAAAAGAAAAACAACTGAACTTTAAGAGTTCAATTGGTAAAGTATTGTTTGTGCTCACAGGAGGACCTGAATTCCTATCTTCGGGCCCCACCTAAAATAAATAAATAAATAAATAAAGATAAAATGGACACTGCAGTGTACAGCATGTGCGTATATTCACAGTACTAGGGAGGCAGAAACAGGAGGATCCCCAAGGCTGGAGAACCAACCAATTAGTGAATTCTAGGCTCAATGAGAGACCCTGTGCCACAAAATAAGGTGGAGAGTAACAGAGTAAGTCACCCCAGCTTGACCTTTGGTTGCTACACATGTGCACACACACAAACACATGAACATATACATTTGCACATACACATACCTCACCACTAACATTACCAGCAGCAGCACTAATGATGCAACCACTACCACCAGTAAAGATCCTGTCCTTTATTATAAAAGACACTAGCTCCAAATAATGTAGTAATACAAGATACTTTATATGCTAGGTTAAATTTGTGTAGAAACCGTTCTAGAGTACAGTTGACGAGTTAGTCAGCACTCATGGAGAGACTGGAATTTTGTAGATGTATCATCTCCCTTTTGTTGTCTTTAAGCAAAGAGTATTCTCCTCAGAGAAGAACAGGTCTGGCTTATCTAACACTGACAGATTTTCCCCCAAAGAGGCATAAACAAAGTTTGGGAGTAAAAGAAACATTCGGTGTCCAAACTGTGGCATTAAGCTGCTGTATGTGTGTATCTAAACTCTTGAAATGTGTGTGTGTGTGTGTGTGTGTGTGTGTGTGTGTGTGTGTGTTTATGTATATTGTATTTCAATAAAGTCAATGAAAAAATAGATCTATGTATATATGGCTCTCCATAATTGAATGGGTGTCACCCAATCAGCCTATGGCCATAAGAGGTGAAGTTTTCCAGAAATAAAGTATTGAAACAAACCCAAAAGGGAACAAGGTTTTATGTAGCACAGACTGGCCTCCATCTCCTTATGTAGTCAAGGATGACCTTGAACTTCAGATCACCCTGCTTCTACTCCCTGAGTACTGCAGGCATGGGCACTCTGCCAGGCTTGAGAAACAAAATTTGCCTCAAGACTTCAACATTAAAACCCTGCCTGAGTGTCCAGCTTGCCAGCCTTTACTATACATTTCAAACACAGAGGGAGGGAGACTGACTAACAAGGCCACAGCAAGTGTTGCTTCTTTATCAGCTCTCTGCCTGGGGAGAGGCTACCTGGAGGCTGGCTTGATTCAGGGGTGAGAAGGGGTATCTAGAGGGTCTGTAGCCTAACACCCATAATCATGTGAGCCAAATCTGTAAAATAATTCTGTCTGCATGAGCATGCACCCATAGATCTGTTCGGTATCTTTTGGAGAAACCCAGTTGATAGCCACTCATATGTTTAATATGTGTGAATATATTTAATATGAAAATTATGTATAACAATCAAGATAGCTAGTCAGTTAAGTGCTTGTCTAGCATGCAAGAAAACCCAAGTTTGATCTGAAGTTCCATAAATAAGGTGGGTAGTACACCCCCAGGAATGGGGAGGTGGAAGCAGAGCCAAGTTCAAGGTCAAGGTCATTCTCAATTATGTATCAAGTTCAAGGCCAACATAGGCTACTTGAGACTATGATTGAAACAATAAAAAATATAAAATGTGAAAAAGATGTTTCCATGGTCCATTATGTGTACTCCCCTGGGCAAGTCTGAAGTCTTTCATAAACCTTTGATGCTGACAGGCATTTCCATATGCAAACAGCTTGCCTAGAGCTCTGAAGCGGGAGGTGATCTGTAACAGCTGCCCTCGCTGCCACTGAAGACCCCTGCTCAGCACCTCTTGCAGGGTTTGCCATGTTCCACTCAGAGAAGAAAAGGGCTAATGAGCTGTTCTGCATAGTAGCTGAGGAAAGAGCTTTCCAAAACCGGAACTGTTTCGAGAGACAATAACACCATTGGCAAGAAATCATTTCAAATTACGAGAAGCATCTGGGAGGAAGTTGTATGTGGAAACCTGCACATTCTTTTGTTAGCAAAGCCGCATTCGGCTAGATAATCGTCGTCATATTATTACAAAGTGAGTTGCGTATTCACTAGCAAGCTCTCCCAACAGAATGCAAGGCAGCCTGTTTTCTGAATCACTGTCTGACTAATACATGGCTGCGATTTAACGGACCGCTATGAAAAACTCGTTTTTAGGACATGTGTTTTGCATGCCATTGCTTTCACAAAGTGCTGCTGTACTTTACAATTTTTCTTCTGCCCTTAACTAATTTTTATATAAGGAATGAAAAAGAACTTCTCTCATAGGATCTTAGACCTAACCACCAAACCCAAAACTGTAAAATTCACTAAGCACAATACCCAGAACTGTAAAATTCACCAAGGAAATCAGATAAAATATCTTGACCTTGCCACTAGCAGAGACAGAAATCAAACAAGATAGACCATAAAATAGTAGCAACCTTGGGTATGTTTCCTCAGGCACTGTCCTCCTTTTTTGTTTGCTTTTGTTTTTGATTTTGCGACAGGGTCGCTCTGTGGCCTGAAATATTGTTAAACAGTAGGCTGACTTGTCAGCAAGCCCCAGGAATTTGCCTTCATCTTCCCATCCCTGGCATCACAGACAAATGCATACCACTACCTCACTAGGCTCTGGAGACCTAGCTCATTTCTTCATTTCTGTCAGGCAAGAACTTCACGACTGAGCTATTTCCACAGCCATGACTATGACTATTTACTTTGTACTGAAGAGGTCCAATATAGACTGCGAAGCTGAGATTTTTATGTGGGCTGTCACAGTATGGTAGATCCCCAGGTGTTACTGGGCTGGAGGGAAGGCAAGAAGCGTCTTGACTGAAGGAAGACAAACACCATCCTTCTCAGCCCACCTGCGCATTTCAGGCGTTCATACTCCACGATCATTTCACAGGCCCCACCTCTCATGGCTTCTCCTCCTGTGCTCTGTCTTGAAAGCTGGCTTTCTTACAGTAGGTTATTGTGAGAATTTGAAGATGGTCCTCCTGGAAAGTATTGCTAGCTCTGTGACTCCCTTTCCACCAATCCCAACAAGTCTTCTTAGCATATGTCCGGGTTTTCCGTTCTTAAATCTTCAGTGCCTTTTCTCCAGTGACATCATAAACTTAATAACTGGGCTAGGAGGACAATGTGAGAACATTCAAATAAGCCATTATTTTTTTTCTTGAAACAGGATCTCACTATGTTGCCCTGCTGTCCTGGAACTTGCCATGTAGACCAACCTGCCCTTAAACTCACAGAGATCAGCCTGCCTCTGCATCCCCAGTGCTAGGCTTAACACCACATTTGGCTTCAAGAAGCCATTGTTAACATGGTTGCTCCAATTTGCCTTGTCTCAAATTTCCAGTCTTACCCCTACTTGAACCTTGCCTTATCTACCTTCAAGATGTTTATCCTGCTGTTTTAAAGGAAAAACACCACGTGTTTGAAGGCAGCTTTTGCTTGGACATTAAGGGGCCACATGATTCCCAGCATCCTTTTTCCACATTATGGCTTCTATCTCCCAGTGCAGATACTGAGCTGTCACCTAATGAGACACCTCTCACTCTCATGCTTTCTGTAATATTAAGACTAAAATTCAGTGCCGCATAAACACCAGGCAAGCATTCCATCACTGAACTACATCGCAGCTGGCCTAGGCTTCTCTCTAATACCATCATTCATTGACAAAGGGTATAACTGCTCCCCATAGAGATTGAGAAATGATACTCAGTAGCACCACACTAATAAGAAAGGTAAATATTTAAAGAACTCAGAGACAAGCAGGTCCACATTACCTCAAGTTTAAAAAAGAATTCTTTGTATTTTATAAACAAAGGTGAAAAAGTCTTACCTTACAACTTTAGGCCGACAGATCATAATGGGATTTTGATGCATTAAACTCATATTTCCCCATTTTGAAGTATAAGCATGAATGGACATTTTCTGTGAAATGCTGTAATTGTGCACAAACACACATGCTGAGACTTATGGGATACTAACAGATTTTTATAAATGAAAGCATAAATAGGAAAATGACAAGCTTTTCAGTTACTTGAGAAAAATGGTTTCTTTCATATATATACATATGTATATGTGTGTATATATATGTACACACACACACACACACACACACACACACACACACACACACATATATATATATATATATATATATATATATATATATATATATATATTGACCCTGAACTAACATATTTTCCAAAATTAAAGAAGTCTTGAGGGCTAGGGATGTAGCTCAGATTGCTTGCACAGTACACACAAAGCTCTAGGTTTGATCCCAGGACTGCATAAAATCTGGCCATAGTAGTGAACAACTGTAATCTTAGCACTCAAGATGTCTCAAAAATGGAAATGAAATAAAATAAAATAAAGAGATCGGAGTTCAGTCTCCTATTTATCTGAGTACAGGAACCAATTTTAGTGTGTAGCTAAAAACAAGTAGCACAGCTTCATAGAATAAATCTCTGTCTGTCTGTCTGTATGTATGTCTCTGTCTCTGTCTCTGTCTCTCTGTCTATCTGTCTCTCTCTCTCTGTCTATCTGTCTCTTTCTCTCTCTCCTTCTTCCGCACTCTCTCTCAAGAGGCATCACACTTGTAAATTCTGTGTCAAAGAGAAACTTAGACACTCAATTCTTTTGTCCCAACTGAAATGTAACAGACTAAAGTTCAGTTTAGAAGATTACTACTCCAATCTATTATATTTCACCCGATCCCCACCCTGTTAGAATGGACAATGTGGCTAATCAATTACTGCTGCTGTGGTGGAATAGTGCATAGCTTGTAGCCTCTGAAGCTTAAAAGAAAATCCGTTTACAAAAATTCAGAGATACATCAAAATGACAAGGAAAATAAAAGTTCCTTCATTTTCAATTAACACTAGCCAGAGTCTTAGAAAGCTGTAACATCCTTGTTCCCTCTTTTCTGGCCTCTCTGGCATCTTCCAATTTGACAATAAGCATGCCTTGGAAACAAAATTGATGGGATGTTTACAAAACAGATGTTTTCAAGTGATGCTAATAATATATTTAAAAGCCAAGACCTACCTTTCCAAAGGGACATAAATTACAAGTGACAGAATACAAGATACACATTATAATCTAGGCCAGAGAGCAGACAAAAATCATGGGAGACGGATTCTAGGCAGTATTTATTGTACATCTAGTGTAGGATAGAAAGTTTCCAAATTTCTTATGAAGAATGAGTATTTTCCCTTACTTTGTCAAATTATATATTATCTATTTAGAGGATGATTAAAAAAGAAAAATGTAATATTTCACACTACCAAAAATCAACTGGGAAAGAATCAAGCTTGTTAACGATACTAGCTTCTTATGAATGAGTGAATAAGTGTTAGAAAATATATTATAAACCTGCGTGCATATGCATATACTCATTCATAGTCCCACATACACATCCATATGCTTTTTCCAAGTTAGAGTTAGTGCTAGCATTACAGATATGTGCCATCATACCCAGTTATTTTATCCTCTGACTGTGTGCTGTTCAATTGTTGGTACAAGCACATGCTTGCCACCGGGTACACTGAGAGCTCAACGGACAATATTTCAGTGCCAGTTCTTAGCCTTCTGTCTGGTGTGAGACAGAATCTCTTTGCTCCTGCTTGTGCCATGCTAGCTAGCCATCTGGATTCTGGAGATTCTCCTGTCGTACTTTCACATTTCCCCACGGAGGAGAATGGGAATATAGATGTTTGTGCTTCTGTATCAGACTTTTAGGTTGGTTCTGAGGATTTACACCAAGCTCTCTTCCCACTGAGCCATCTCCACAATCAATATTATTATAAATATTTGTTGTTTTTTGTTTTGTAATTTCCCTTTTTATTTTTATAAACGTTCTTTCATCATAATCTTTTATTGATAATCCAGAAGACATGAACATTTTTGTTAACATTAGCATAGTAGATACATTTTTGTATCAATTTTTAGATAAGTAGGCAATTTTTCATCTGTTGAAAATAGATATTTTTCTCACATAATATATACTAATTACAGTTTTCCCTCCTTCTCTTCATCTCAGTTTCTCTCATCTCCCCTCCTGTCCAGACCTACTGCCTTTCTGTCTCTCATTAAAAAATGAACAGGTTTCTAAGGGTTAATAATTAGGTAAAAACTAGCACATTGTAATTGGACAAAACAAACAGAAGGAAAAGAGCCCAAGAGAAGGCATGAGAAACAGACTCACACATTTACATATTCTTGGATCCCATAAAAACACTAAACTTGTGTGTGTGCGTGTGCGTGTGAGTGTGCGTGTGCGTGTGTGTGTGTGTGTGTGTGTGTGTGTGTAAATGACCTGGTGCAGACCTATGCAGACTCTGTGCTTGCTGTTGCTTCAGTCTCTTTGAATTCATAAGAGCTTTGGTCATATTGATTTAGAGGGTCTTATTTTCTTGGTATCCTTCATCCTCTCTGCTCTTTTAAAAAATATTTAATTAATTTATTCTTATTATACCTCAATTGTAAGCCCATCCCTTGTGTCCTCCCATTCCTCTCTCCCTCCCACTTTGCCCCTACTCTCCTTCCATGTGTCTGTGACTGAAGGGGACCTCCTCCCCCTGTATATGCTCATAGGGTATCAAGTCTCCTCTTGGTAGCCTGCTGTCCTTCCTCTGAGTGCCACCAGGTCTCCCCATCCAGGGAATATGGTCAAATATGGGGCACCAGAGTTCATGTGAAAGTCAGTTCCCACTCACCACTCAACAGTGGAGAATGCCTTGTCCATTGGCTGGATCTGCATAAGAGTTTGAAGTTTAATGCCTATATTGTCCTTGGCTGGTGCCATAGTTTGAGCAGGACCCCTGGACCCAGATCTGCCTGGCATAATGTTCTAGTAGGTTTCTAGGACCCTCTGGATCCTTCTATTTCCCCATTCTCCCATGCTTCTCTCACCTAAAGTCCCAGAAAAATGGGAATAGAGCTTCCTCAAGACCCAGCTATTCCACTCCTTGGAATATACCCAGAATATGCTCCACCACACAACAGGGACATATGCTCAACCATGTTCATAGCGGCCTTATTCATAATAGCCAGAACATGGAAACAGCCTAAGTGTCCCTCAGTAGAAGAATGGATAAAGAAACTGTGATACATTCACACTATGGAATACTACTCAGCTATTAAAAACAAGGAATCCTCTCTGCCCTTAAACACTCTCTGCTTCCTCTTCTGTGGAGTTCCCTGAGCCCTGAGGGGAGAGATTTGATGGACACATCCCTTTCAGGGCTGAATGTTCCAAGGTCTCTCACTCTGCATAATGTCTGGCTGTGGATCTCTGTATTTGTTCTTATTTGCTCCAGAAGGAAGCTTCTCTGATAATAGTTGAGCAAGGCACTGATTTATGAGTATAGCAGATGGTCATTAGAAGTTATTTTATTGCTATTTTTTTTTAAAGAACAGTACTATTTTGGTTTACCCTAGGTCCCTGGGCTAGTGTCTGGTTCTTGGTCACTCAAGTAGTGTCGAGTTCTATTTCATGGAGTGAGCCTCACATCAAATCAGATATTGGTTGGTTACTCTCACAACTTTTGCGCCACCATTGCCCTAGTATATCTTGTATGCAGTACACCATTGTAGATAAAAAAGCTTGTACCTGGATTTGTGTTTACATTTCTCCTTTGGTCAGAAGCAGAATGCCTTCCTATTCCAAAGACACTAGAATGTACCAATGGAGGCTGTATGGAGGCAACAGTCCAGATTCTCCATGGTCAATAATTTATGTAGATGTTGTCTTCAGCACTAGGGCTTTTCTATCATTTTGTAGAGAGCAAACTATAGTCTTGGCAACAGCCTGGGTTGTTTGGAGATTCCCATGGGACTCTTTTGTCCAGTAACTCAACTGGATATTACCTAGTCCCAGCACTGGAAGCTTCATTTGATGACATGAGATGGTGAGTGGGGGCTTTGTCTCTTTTATTATTTGATAATTTTATTTATATTGCCTTCAATATGTGTATATTTTAGGAAACTTCTACTGTATTCGATTTTCATTATACCCCTCAAATGGCACTTACTTTTAGCTGTCTCTTCCTGTATTCCTTTCCTTGTCTTCCTCTTTCCTCAATTTGATACTCCAGTTCCCACTGCATTCATCTATCCATAACAATCTGTTCTATTTATCTTTCTTAGGGATATCTATCTGTCCTCCAATCACAGTCCCTCACTTTATATCTAACCTCTGGGATTCTATGGATTGTAGCTTGTTTATCATTGGCTTAAAACCTAATAGTCACATGTAAGCAAATATGTATCATATTTGTCTCTCTAAGTATGGGATACCTCAGTCAAGATGATTTCTTTCCAGTTCTACCTATTTGTCTGTGATTTTCATGATTTCAGTTTTTAACAGCTGAGTAATACTCCATTGTGTAAATAGACCACATTATGTTTTATCCATTATAGGTTGTTTCCAATTTCTGGTTATTATGACTAGGGTAGCAATGAACATGTCTTAGTGGAAGAATGAAAAATCATTTGGGCATATGCCCAAGAATGGTATATCTGGATCTTGAGTTAGATCAATTATCTTTTATAAGAACCACTACACTGATATCTACAGTGGCTGTACAAGTTTAAACTCCCATCAGCAATGGATGAATGTTACACTTATTCCACATCCTTGCCAGCATGAACTGTCACTTGTCTTAATGAACTTAGTCATACTGAGGGGAGCAAGATGAAATCTAAACGTAGTTTTATTGTGCATTTCCCTGATGACTAAGGATGCTGAATGTCTCTTTGTTTCTCAGCCATTTGAGGTTTTTTCTTTGAGAACTCTCTGTTTAGATATGTACTCTATTTTTTAATTGGGCTTTTTCTTGATATCTGGGGGTTTTAAGGTCTTTATACATTTTCAATATTTTCCTCTGTCAGATGTGTGTGCAGCTAGGAAAACCCTTTTCTCATACAGTAGTCTGTCACTTGGGCCAACTGACTGTATCCTTCACCTTACAAAACCCTTTCAGGTTCATGAGGTCCCATATATTAATTGGTGATCTTAGTGCCTGTGCTATCAGTGACCTGTTCAGGAAGTCATCTCCTGTGCCAATGAATTTAAGGCTTTTCCCAACTTTCTTTTTCTATTTGGTTCAATTTATCTAGCTTTATGTTGATCCATTTGGAGTTGAATTTTGTGCAGGGTGAAAAGTATTTATCTGTTTGGATCCTTACGCATGCAGACATCCAGTTTTACCAACATCATTTGCTGAAGATATTGTTTTTTCGAGTGTGTATTTCTGGCCTCTAATTCAAAATTTACATGTCCTCAGTTGTGTGAACTTATTTCTGGGTATTCAATTTTATTCCATTGTTCAAAATGTCTCTTTTTTGCAAATACCATACTGTTTTTATTACTATTGCTCTGTAGTACAACTTGAAATTGGGAATGGTAATACCTATAGTGGTTCTGTTATTATTAAGTATTGTTTTAGCTATCCTTGGATTTTTGTGTTTCCATACAGACTTACTTTCAATTTCTGTGAAGAATTGTGGCAGAGTTTTGTTGGGGATTGTGTTGAATTCATAGATTGCTTTGGTAGATAGGCCATTTTTACTATATTAATCCTACTGATCCATGAGAATGAGAGATCCTCCCATCTTCTGATGTCTTCTCTTTTTTTCGGGTGTGTGTATATATATACATTTCTTTTTTCATTCTTCTTATAATTTTATTCTTTTTTCTTAAATTTCTTTCATCAAGGACTTGAAATTTTTATCATACATGTCTTTCACTCACTAGGTTAGAGGCATCCCAAGATATTTTATATCATTTTAAGGTACTGTGAAGGGTGCTGCTTCCCTAATTTCTTTCTCAATCTGTTTGTCATTTGTATATAAGAGGGATATAAGTTTTGTGACTTCAGTTCATATTTAGATATTTTGCTCAATGAGTTTATCAGCTTGGGAGTTCCTTGGTTGAATTTTTCAGATCTCTATCATATCATCTGCAAATAGAGATACTTTGATTTTTCCTTTCCAAATTATATCCACTTGATTTCCTTTAGTTGTCTTATTACTTTAGCTAGGACTTCAAGTACTATGTTAAAGAGATACAGAGAGAGTGGGCAGCTTAGGATTGTCCCTGATTTTAGTGGGATTGCTTTAAGTTTCTGTCCATTTAATTTGATGTTGGCTCTTGCCATGAGGTATATTGCCTTTATTACATTGATCTATGTCCCTTCTATTCCTAATTTCCCTAGGACTTCTATCACAAGTGAGTGTTGAATTTTGTCAAGGCCTTTTCTACATCTATGAGAAGAGCATGTGGTTTTTTTCTTTCAAATTGTTTATATAGATGATTACACTTATCCCATTATGTATGTTGAGCCTTCTCTGCATCTCTGGGATGAAGCATACATGATCATGGTAGATGATTCTTTTGATGTGTTCTTAAATTCAGTTTGTGAGTATTTTATTGAGTATTCTTTGAATGTATATTCATAAGGGAAATTGGTCTGTAATTCTCTTTCTTTGTTGGATGTTTGTATGGTTTGGGCATCAAGGTAACTATGGATTTATAAAATGAACTTGGCAATGTTCCTTCTGTTTCAATTTATGGAATAATTCAAGGAGTATTGGCATTAATGCTTCTTTGAGGATTTGGTCAAATTCTGTCCTAAAACCATCTGGCCCTGGGCTTTATTTTGTTGGGAGACTTTCAATGATTGCTTATATTTAAATTTAAATTTTATTTAAATTGTTTGATCTTGATTTAACTGTTATGTTTTGAAAAAATTGTCAATTTCCTTTAGATTTTACAATTTGTTGGAGTACAGGTTTTAAAGTATGTCCTTAAGATTCTTTGAATTTCTTCTGTGTCTGTTGTTATATCCCTGTTTTCATGTTTTTAAATATCCCTGTTTTCATTTATAACTTTGTTAATTTAGATTTTTGCTCTCTGCCTTTTAGTTAATTTGGATAAAGGTTTTCAACCTTAATGATTTTCTCAAAGAAACAATTCTTTGTTTCATTGATTTTTCTATTTTTATTCTCCATTTTATTGATTTCAGGCTTAAGTTTGATTATTTCCAGCCATCTACCTCTTTTGAATACGATTTCTTTTTTAAATTTTTTATTAATTTATTCTTGTTACATCTCAATGGTTATCCCATCCCTTATATCCTCCCATTCTTCCCTCCCTCCCATTTTCCCCTTATTCCCCTCCCCTATGACTGTTCCTGAGGGGGATTTCCTCGCCCTGTATATGCTCATAGGGTATCAAGTCTCTTCTTGGTATCCTGCTATCTTTCCTCTGATTGCCACCAGGTCTCCCCCTCCAGGGGACATGGTCAAATATGAGGCACCAGAGTTCGTGAGAAAGTCATACCCCACTCTCCACTTAACTGTGGAGAATGTCCTGTTCATTGGCTAGATCTGGGTAGGGGTTTAAAGTTTACCACCTGTATTGTCCTTGGCAGGTGCCTTAGTTAGAGCAGGACCCCTGGGCCCAAATCTGCCTATCATAATGTTTTGCTTGTAGGTTTCTAGGACCCTCTGGATCCTTTTACTTTGCTATTCTCCCCTGCTTCTCTCATCTAGAGTCCCAATAGGATGTCCTCCCCTCTGTCCTAGTTTCCTGGTAAGTGAAGACTTTCATGAGACATGCCCCTTGGGCTAGTATGCTGATATAAGTGAATATATACCATTTGGGTCTTTCTGCTTCTGGGTTAACTCACTCATTATGATCATTTCTAGTTCTATCCATTTGTCCACAAATTTTGGGATTCCTTGGTTTTAATAGCTGAGTAGTATTCCATAGTGTATATGTACCACAGTTTCTTTTTTTTCTCCTTTATTAATTTATTCTTGTTACATCTCAATGGTTATCCCATCCCTTGTATCCTCCCATTCTTCCCTACCTCCCATTTTCCCCTTATTCCCCTCCCCTATGACTGTTCCTGAGGGGGATTACCTCCCCCTGTATATGATCATAGGGTATCAAGTCTCTTCTTGGTAACCTGCTGTCCTTCCTCTGAGTGCCACCAGGTCTCCCCCTCCAGGGGACATGGTCAAAGGTGAGGCACCAGAGTATGTGAGAAAGTAATATCCCACTCTCCACTCTACTGTGGAGAGTGTTCTGTCCTTTGGCTAGATCTGGGTAGGGATTTAAGGTTTACCGCCTGTATTGTCCTTGGCTGGTGCCTTAGTTTGAGCGGGACCCCTGTGCCCAAATCTGCCTATCATAATGTTCTACTTGTAGGCTTCTAGGACCCTCTGGATCCTTCTACTTTGCCATTCTCCCGTGATTCTCTCATCTAGAGTCCCACTAGAATGTCCTCCCCTCTGTCTCAGTTTCCTGGTAAGTGAAGGCTTTCGTGGGACATGCCCCTTGGGCTAATATGCAGATATAAGTGAGTATATACCATTTGAGTCTTTCTGCTTCTGGGTTAACTCACTCATTATGATCATTTCTAGCTCAATCCATTTATCCACAAATTTCGGGAATTCCTTGTTTTTAATAGCTGAATAGTATTCCATAGTGTATAAGTACCACAGTTTCTTTATCCATTCTTCTATTGAGGGCCACTTAGGCTGTTTCCATGTTCTGGCTTTATGAATAAGGCTGCTATGAACATGGTTGAGCAAATTTTCTTGTGTGCTGGAGCATCTTCTGGGTATATTCCAAGGAGTGGAATAGTTGGGTCTTGAGGAAGCCCTAGTCCCATTTTTCTGAGATAGCACCAGATAGATTTCCAAAGTGGTTGTACTAGTTTGCATTCCCACCAGCAATGAAAGAGTGTTCCTCTCTCCCCACATCCTCGCCAGCATGGTACCACAGTTTCTTTATCCATTCTTCTATTGAGGGACACTTAGGCTGTTTCCATGATCTGACTATTATGAATAAGGCTGCTATGAACATGGTTGAGCAAATGTTCTTGTTGTGTGCTGGAGCATCTTCTGGGTATATTCCAAGGAGTGGAATAGCTGGGTCTTGAGGAAGCCCTATTCCCAGTTTTCTGAGATAGCACTGAATATGATTTCTTATTTTTTTTCCAGGGCAGTGATTCTCAACCTTTCTAATGTTGTGACACATTAATACAGTTTCTCATGTTGTGGTGATCCCCAACCCTAAAATTATTTTGTTGCTACTTTGTAACTGTAATTTTGCTACTATTATGAATCATAATGTAAATATATGCTATACAAGTTATCTGACATGTAATCACCAATGGGGTTCTGATCCACAGGTTGGGAATTACTGTTTCAGAGATTTGAGGTCATCTGTTAAGTTACTAGTATTAAATCTCACCAATATTTTAAGAAGGCACTTAGTACTTGGAACTTGCCTCTTAGAAATGCCTTCATTGTGTCCCCTAAGTTTGGGTATGTTGTGTATTCATTTTCATTCAGTTATGGAAAATTTTAACTCTCTCTCTTACTTTCTTTTGACCCATTTTTTATTCAGTATTGATTTATTCCGTTTTCAGTTTGTAATCTTTCTCTTGTTTCTGTTGTTAATCATATATTGCTGTCATCCTGCACCTGACAGGAGCCTGGGCCTTGTCCAGTACTCTCCTGGGAAGCTCTAGTCCCATTGAGCACCAAACTAGAAGTGCGTGCTCCTCTGCTGGAAGGTCAGGGATACATCATTTTCTGGGCAGAAAAATATGGAATACAGAACTAGATCTCTACCTCAAGATATCTGATTCAGCCAAGAAAGGCAGGAGAATGGTTTATCTCCACTTCCAAGTATAGGCTCAATTTTCTTAACCAATACATTTTATTATAACTTATTAACTGAGTGTACATCACTTATAACCCGACTAACCGAAACAATATGGAAAGAGGATTATGGAGTAGAAGAACAAAACCACAAGGATATCAGTTCCGAGGAATGAGTCTCCTGGCGTAATCAGCAGGATTTCTTCTGCTAGAACCTGGAGTAACCAGAACCCGGAACCTCAGCAGGAGCTGGAGCCTGGAAGCCTTTCCTCAAGCGGCTCTCTCTAGGAGCATCTCGAAGTGCAGAGATGAACATCCAAAACTATACAAAGTCTCTAAAAAGCCCCGCCTCCAGTTCTGGACTCATTTATATATCTTCTCCCAGAGTCTGTTCACGGGATCTTTTCATCTGGCAACAATCAAGCTCCCATACGAGGTGGTTGGTCTTGTAGTGGATTAACCTCACCTGTTCTCTCACAAGACCGTTCCAATCTTGCACTTGGGACCCTAAAAAACAGGTTTATCTCTCCTTCATCTAAGTGTTACAAGTCTTTTGATAAAAAAGCAGGAAGGTTAGGGTAACCCTAACCCTCTTGGACATGCAGCGAAAAGCCACAGTCCTTTTTTTTGCTAAGCTACCAGCCCCAGGCCAGACAGCGGCATGCACTTTAGAGCTCCTGAGCCAAGTCAAGTGGCTTTGGGAGCCTGACTTGGCTCAGGTGAAGCTACCAGGGTGACTGGTAGTAGTGATGGAGTTGCAAGCCTGTCTAGCAGCAGTGGCTGCTGCGGCAGCAGTGAGGCAGGAACAGTGAAGTGGGGGGCTTGCACCCTGAGCAAGCCTGGCTAGGCAGACGAATTCAAAGCTTTAGCAACTAAGCAGTGAATCTCAGATGGTCATGATGGAGGGATGGTGTGAAAGTTTATTTTGTGAATCAGGGACATTAGAAACCTTAGGCAGTGGGAGGGGGCTTAGGGGGGGTAAAAGTGTTTGATTGGCTGGGGCTAGGAGTCCCAATGATACTTCATTGACATACAGCAGCACTGTCCGATAATAAGAAGGGGAATGCAGTACTTAATTATCCTATGGGCAAGGGGGTCGGGGAAGAACTCCAGGTATGGTTAGAGATATGGAAAAAGGTCATTGGCTGAAAACTAAGGTACTAAAATAAAACATTTTATTAGCATGGGAAGGGTATTTCCATGTGCACACTGAACAGGTTTCTTATTAGGAAAGGGTTGGGCCTGTAGTCTCCCTAAGGGCTCTATAGCAGTCTTTAGAGGATCTGGGATTTCACCAGATCAGGTGGATGGGGAAACCCAGCTGAGGAAGGGAGTCTGTCATTTAGCACCAAGCTCAGGGGCTTTCCAGTAATGCTAGACTTAGACCTTAACAGCAGGGTCTAAAATGTAGCTTTAATCTCTAGTGTTCTGATAGGATGCAGGAAGTTATTTCAGTCTTCCTGTATCTGTTGAGAATTGCTTTGTGCCTGAGTATGTGGTCAGTTTTGGAAAAAGTATCATAAGGGGCTGGGGAAAAGGCATTTATTTTGTGTTTAGGTGAACTGTTTTGTAAAATGTTAGGCCCATTTGGTTTTTAATGTCAGTTAGCTCCAAAATTTCTCTGAATGACCTGTGTATCAATGAGTTGAATATTGAAATCTTCCACTATCAGTGTGTGTGGATCAATATGTGATTTAAGCTGTAGTAGTGTTTCTTTTATGAACTTGGGTGCTCTTGTGTTTGGAACATAGATGTTAAGAATTGCAATGTCTCTTGGTAACCTGCTATCCTTCCTTTGAGTGCCACCAGGTCTCCCCATCCAGGGGACATGGTCAAATATGAGGCACCAGAGTATGTGAGAAAGTCATACCCCACTCTCCACTCAACTGTGGAGAATGTTCTGCCCGTTGGCTAGATCTATGAGCATATACGGGGGAGGAGGTCCCCCTCAAGAACAGTCATAGGGGAGGGGAGTAAGGGGAAAATGGGAGGGAGGGAGGAATGGGAGGATTCAAGGGAGGGGATAACCATTGAAATGTAACAAGAATAAATTAATAAAAAATTAAAAAAAAAGAATTGCAATGTTGAGCCTGGCGTCGTGGCACACGCCTTTAATCCCAGCACTCAGGAGGCAGAGGCAGGCAGATCACTATGAGTCTGAGCCCAGCCTGTTCTACAAAGTGAGTCCAGGATAGCCAAGGCTACACAGAGAGACCCTGTCTCCAAAAAGAAAAAAAAAAGAAAAAGAATTGCAATGTCTTTTTGGTGGATTTTTCTGTTAATGGAAACTTAGTGTCCTTCCCTATCTCTTTTGATTAGTCTTGGTTTGAAAAGACAGTTTGTCAGATGTTAAAGTGGCTTCACCAGCTTGCCTTTGAGGTTTATTTCTTTGGAATGTCTTTTTCCATATTTACACTGAGGTAATGTCTATCACTGATATTAAGTTGTCTTTCCTGGATGCAAAAAAAAAAAAAAAAAAGGATGGATCCTGTTTACACATGCATTTTGTTATTCTGGTCTTTTTATTGGGGAATTGAGACCATTGATGTTGAAAGATATCAATGAATGCGATGAATGGTGTTTGTTGATTCCCATTGTTGTTGTTATTGTTGTGTATTTCCTTCTTTTGATTTTCTGGTCGGAGGTTATTTATTCCTTTGGATGTCTTTAGCCTCTTAAGGTTGAAATTTTCATTCTAGTGTCTTCTTTAGGGCTAGATTTGTAGATAGATGTTGCTTAAATTGGTATTATAATAGAATGTCTCATTTTCTTGATCTATTGTGTTTGAAAGTTTTTCTGGATATAGTCTGGACTGGCATCTGTGAAATTTTAGAGTCTATAAAACATCTGCCTAGTCCCTTCTCAATTTTAGAATTTCTGTTGAAAAATTGCATGTAATTCTGATAGTGTAACGACCAAACTAATGCCATGTTATGTATGTTCTGTAACTAAATCATGGTCTTTATTTTCTGTGAGAACTTGTCCTCTACGTGACTCTTACTTCTCCCTGCATTCTGGAAGTGACAACGTACTGCTGTAAACTGCACCTGCCAGCAGCCTCCAGAAACTCCACCAGATACAATCAGCATCCAATGTTCCTCTGAGATAAAAAAACTTCCCCTTGAGATCCAACCTCCACCCAACCTGTCTAAAGGTTGACATTCCTGTTACCCACAAGCCCCACTTATGTTTTTTCCAGTGATAAACCTATTGCCCTTGAAGCTCTGTGTCACTCTCCTATCTTGTTGCATCAGGAAGGATTGTGACCCAAATTCGAGCCCGTAATTCAAGATCCTGTGTATGTTACATAGGTATTGAGTCCTGGTAGTCATTTCAGGGATCTTGTGATCTGGGTGATCTCTGTATTACAATAAGTCTGCCTTTATATGTTACCTGTTCTTTTTCCCCTACCGCTTCTAATATTCTTTCTTTTTTCTGTATATTTAGTGTTTTATTATTATGAGGCAAGGGAACTTTCTTTTCTGGTCCATACTATTTGATGCTCTGCATGTTTCTTATATTCTTCTAGGCATCTCTGTCTTTAGATTTGGAAAACTTTCTTCTATGATTCTGTTGAAAATATTTTCTGTGCCTTTGACCTGGATTTTTCTCTCCTTCCTTTAATCATATTATTTTTAAAATTGGTCTTTTCATAGTGCTCCGGGTTTCCTATACTTTTTGTGCCAGGATTGATTTTTCAGATTTAACATTTTCTTGACCAATGTACCTATTTCTTCCATCATGTATTCATTGTCTGAGATTCTTTATCTTTTGTATTCTGTTGGCAGGACTTGCCTTTCTGCTTCTTATGTGAGTTCCTAAAATTTTCATTTCCAGATTTCCCTCAGTTTGGGTTTTTCTTTTCCTTCTACTGCATGTTTCTATTTTCATAGATTTCTCTAAAGGATTTATGTTTCCTTTTAAGGACCCCATAAAGAATATTTTAAGCTGGGTGAGGTCGCACATGCCTGTAATCCCAGCACTGGGGAGGCAGAGGCAGGTGAGTTGCTGTGAGTGTGAGGGCATCCTGGTCTACAAAGTGAGTCCAGGACAGCAAAGGCTACACAGAGAAACCCTATCTCAGAAAAAAAAGGCTATTTTAAGATCTTTTTCTTGTGCTTTAGTTATGTTGGAACACTCAGGGCCTGCTGTGCTAGGGTTGCTGGTTTGTAGTGCAGACACACTGTCCTGGCTGTTGTTGATTGGGAAGACTCTGATCTAGGTACTGATAAATGGTTTTTTCTTTGTTGGGTGGGTGTTTTGTTCCTTAGTTTCTGTTTCCTTTCTGTTTGTTAGGAGAGTGTGATGGCTGTGTGCTGCATGGTAGGAGATTCTTCTGGAATCCTGATAGGTGTGGCCACTGGGGGTTCCAGGTAAAATGGGTTTCTGGGTATTTAGAGCTGACACTTAGGAATGCAGATGAGCTAGGAGCAGCATCTCCAAGGGACTCCACAGGAGGGAGGAAAACCAGGTGTTTCACCAGGATCTGCTTAGTCGCCTGGATATGGGATTTTATGAGTGAGGAAAGGCTGTAACAGAAGGTCTGTTACAGAGCTCCGGATGAGACTAAGGGATTGGAATTGGAGGAATGAAGGGAGGGGTAAAGGTGTGCAGTTAGCCTACCTGCTTTGCTGGCTGCAGTTGCCTGAGGGAAGTGGGGGAAGGGAAGTTAGGAGAGGAAGGCCTGTGTGATGCTTTGGAGATGGAACTCCTGGGGCAGGGGAGGGGTGCAGGGAATGTGGGTCTGCTGCTCAGCTAGGGATGAGACTGGGGCGCTGGATTTGGAGAAGTGGAGGAAGAAATAAAGATTTGTAGTCAGCCTGCCTGCTTCCTTGGCTAGAATGGCCTGCAGGTTCTCAGGGAATTATAAACATTTCACAGTTGCTAAAAAAAAGAAAGAAAGAAAAAACGATCTTAGGGTTGGCCAGATTGCACAGTGAATAAAGGCATTTTGCCCCAACCCTGACAACCTGAGTTTAATCCCTAGAACCTATGTAAAGGTAAAAGGAATGAAACCACCTCTTCTACACCTGAGCAGTGCCACACACATATACCCCTCCCTCGTTTTCTCCATAATGTAAGTAAAGAAGTGTAAACAAAAAAACTTATTAAAAAATCTTCCTATGGAGAAATAAATATGCAAAGTGACAGACGAGTGGTTTTTCTTTAAGTGTGTGTGTGCATTTACCAAAGCACATGTGTAGAAGTCAGAGGATAATACGTGGGTGTTGGTTCTCTCCTTTGAAGTGAGGGAGGATCTTATCTGCAGCAGCCCATAGGTACACTGGCTCCTTTCCTGAGACAGAGTGGCATTTAGAGCCTCACATTCTGAGGTTCCAAGTTGGTTGCATTTCTGGGCAGGTCTGCAAACATCCAGAACCCAAATCCAAACTCTCTGCGGTAGTTTGAAAAAAAAAAATTGGCTTCTATAGGCTCATATATTTGAACGCTTGGTCTGTCTTGGTGGGGAAGCCAAGGTAGCAGGAGTTTGAAGCAGCTGGTCCCACCTCGCCCGCAATAATAACATGGAGATGAATGCATGCTGCTCTTCTACTCTACAGTCCAAACTCCTCTGGCCACAACTAAGGCAAGTCTTCCCACATCAATTAATGTCACTGAGATAATCCCTCCAGACAGGGCCAAAGGCTCCTGTCCCAGGTGAGTCTAGATTTCATCAAGTTGACAGCTGAGATTAAGCATCACAGGTATTAGGTGAAATGAACTTGAGACCACCCAAATCATATCCCTTCAAGAGAACTGCATCTACTTGCCAATTTGATACAGACTCATCCAATGTTTCCTGTAGCAATACAATCTATGAGATGCTGCTTTTAAAAGACATCTAATCTCTAGCACCAATTTATCATCCTAAAAGTTGTTACCACCTCAGTTTAGAAGACAACAGACTCCTCTAGAAAGATTATTTCTTAGAAACTGACTTGTTATATCCTTACAATGTTCCTTTCCCTTCAGGACTTCTAGGGAAGGCTCTTCTTGGGAGAAATGATAAATCAAGTTAAATAAAATATGGGCGAAAAAGGGATTTACACTTCCATTAACAAGAATGGATAGCAGCAGTAGATGAATCAAAGTCATGCTATTTAATTCATGCTCCTAACAAGCATGGTTATCTGGCTTATCCATCTGTGGGGAATAAAAGACACGAAACTGGGGAAGGATGGGGAGAGAAGGTTCTGAATAGGCTGCCAAGCTGGTGGCAGTGAGTGGACAAAACTAAATGTCTGTCTGCCTGCCTAAGAGGGTAAAATGGAGTCCTAAGAAGCATCTTGACAAGTAGATATTAAACAATAGTCAAAAGATTGTCTATTCTTATTAGACCAGACAAAGAAAGAGTTTTGTCATTTTGTTTTTAAACAGGACATGTCATTCAGTTAATACCTTACAAGCATTTATTCAATACTTATTGAATGGACAGAGAACAGAGTCAGGGCAAAGAGTAAAGGCAAATACCCACAAAGACATCAATGGTGGCAGAAGAAAAGTATTGCATTTTTAGAATGTAATTCATTAGGATGTTTCAGGCTTTGAGATGCCTCAGTGGGTAAAGGCACCTGTCACCAAGCCTGACAAGATGACTTGGATCCCAGAGACCTACATTGAGGAAAGAGAGAACTGACTCCTACAAGCTGTCCTCTGATTTCCAAACATACATATCCTGTGGCATAGAAAGTACACACACACACACACACACACACACACACACACACACACACACACACGCATACAAACACACACTAAACATAATGTAAACAATTTTTAATAATTTATTTAATTTTATTCTATGTGCATTGGTATAAAGATGTCAGAGTCCTGGAACTAGAGTTACAGATAGTTATGGGTGCTGGGAATTGAACCTGGGTCCTTTGGAAAAACAGACAGTGCTCTTAACCACTGCGCAATCTCAAATTTTGAGCTGGTCATAGTGAGCCATGCTTATAATCTCAGCCTTCCAAAGGATGAAGCAAGAGGATTGTTGTAGATTCAAAGCCAACCTGACCTACAGCCTATAATTTGGAAATAGAGTTTTCTAAACATTTTCTTTAAATAAATAATTTGAAAGTTTAAGACATTAAAATTAATCTAAATGTCTTTTTAATCAATTGACTATTATCAGTAAAACTTAAAACATAAAATTTCTAACAAACGAGAATGTCTTCTTAAGCTCAGTAGAATACTATATAACCAGGAACACTCATTGTTTAAGACAATCCATAAAATATTAAAAAATAAATTAAGCTGGGCATGGTGGCTCACACCTTTATCCCAGCACTCAGGAGGCAAAGGCAGGCAGATCTCTGTGAATTCAAGGCCAGCCTAATCTACAAAGTCCAGGATAGCCAACATTACACAAAGAAACCCTGTTTGGAAAAAAAGAAAAGAGAAAGAAAAAAGAAAGAAAGATAGAAAGAAAGAAAGAGAACTCTGGTGCCCCATATTTGACCATGTCCCCTGGAGGGGAAGACCTGGTGGCACTCAGAGGAAGGACAGCAGATTACCAAGAAGAGACTTGATACCCTATGAGCATATACAGGGGGAGGAGGTCGCCCTCAGGAACAGTCATAGGGGAGGGGAGTAAGGGGAAAGTGGGAGGGAGGGAGGAATGGGAAGATACAAGGGATGGGATAACCACTGAGATGTAATAAGAATAAATTAATAAAATATATTTAAAAAAAGAAAGAGAAAAATGAATTAAATTCTTTAGACTTATCTCTAATTATCCATATGTCTATTCTCATATACATACATATAAATACATGTGTACATGTTTATATGTTAATGTGTATACTGTATGAACATAAATCTACATAAAATAAGTACTACTTCCCATGTGAAGTAACTCTGCTATATATTACATGTGTAGTATGTAGTATGTAGATTATAATTACTATATTATAATCATAAAGTTGTGGGGACTGGGAATGTGACCTGATTGGTAGTACTTGTTCGGCATGCACAAAGCTTTGTATTTGGTCCCAGCACCACTAAGCCAACTTGGAGGTTTAGTCCTATAATCCCAACACTCTGGGGGAGGTAGAGCCAGAGGATCAGAAGTTGAAGATCATCCTTGGCTACATGGTGATTTGGAAGCCAGTTTGGGAAAGACAGTTTGTCTTTATAGATGTATTTGAGCAAATAAATGATCAAAGGCATACATTAGAATAATACTGGATTATTATCTTCAGTAGGTAATAACTCACCTCAGAGCACAGAAAGGTCCAATGACACAGTTTGTGTGACTGAGGGATTTAGCAGAGGTTGAGTTCAAGATCATTCTAGAAAACATTGGAGATGGAGACAGCCCCTGGAGCTGCAGCAGTATGAAAACTTGCTATGTGCCTCATGGTATGTATGGATGCTGGCTTGAACCAGGCAGGTCCTAGAGAAAGGAGGGAAGAGACCACGCTACTTTTTATGGCCTAACCTCACATATGACATAGTTCTTTCATGATATGTTTTTTGTTTTTATTTCTTTGTTTTTCAAGACAGTGTTTCTCTGTGTAGTCATGGAACTCCTTCTGTGGATTAGGCTGGCCTCAAATGCAGAGATCTGCCTGCCTCTGTCTCTTAAATATTAGGATTATAGATATGCACCACACTACCTAGCCTTTTCAAGATCTATTGGTCATGCATAGCTGACACAAGGATAGAGGACATTACATGAGCCAATGAATACCAGAAACCAAGGAGCTCTGGGGGCCATCTTGAAGCCAACCATGACAAATATCAGTTTTTCAACCATCAGGCAATTAATGCATCTGTGCCATAGTCATCAGTGGCTGTTGACACCACAAGAAAAACCACTGAATATGGAATGTCACTGCCGTAAATAACAATAGAATCCATGAAACCATCCATGGGGGAGAAAAGCCTTGAATATGGTACTCTCTCATTCTCTATATTAATGCACAGGCATTAGAGAGGGCAAAGGAATATGAGATGTGATTTCATGTAAATGCAATTATTTCGAAAATGTCATACCATGTAAATGCTAATCCAGATGGCAGGCAATTTTTACAAGAAAAAGAATTATTTTTTCAAGAACTCAACTGCAGGGGGATTTTAAAGAGACAGAGGAGGGTAAAAACTATAGTCAAAAAAGAGAGTAAAGGACAAATAGACATTATCTCAACCCCAATCTGAAAAAAGTCTATTATGCAGATGGGTACACATTGATACACATGTAACCAGTGCCAGTCTCTTTAATGGCCAAATGCTATCCTGTTGCATGGATGGACCATATTTGATCATCCAGTCCTCATCCTTTCACATCCTTTACACTACTTGGTTATTGTTACAAATGTTTCTATGAGCATTTATTAAAAGTTTTGGGAATGGATGTTTTTAGCTCTCTTGGATATATACCTACCCAGGAATGGAACTTCTGAGTTATACAGTGACTCTAGGCTGAAATTTTTCAGGAACCATGCCTAGATAATTATATTTATGTATTTACAAACTGATTATGATGTTCCTCTTGAGAGACAGGGGCAAGTGGATCTCTGTAAGTTTGCAAATGGCCTAGTCTGCATAGCAAGTTCCAAGACAACTATAGCTACTGCAGTTCCTCCATACTTGAAAGTTATGTGCTGAAAGAGTTAATGTCAGTAGAGAATGTATTTAAGAATTATGTTCACAGCCATCTGCTCTCTTATACCAGTGACACCTCTTGCTCCAGTCAAAAGAGAGAAAGGAGACTAAAAAAGTGTCTATACCTTGCCTATGCAAAGCTGACTCTCTGAAAATTTACAGGTTGCAAAACACTCAGGAAACAATTGGCTGAACTTCTGATCATCAGCAAGCTCTTCTTCCAACACCTGGTGCCTGGTGCTTGAAATTACTCAGGATTTCAAAACAGATCTGCACTTCCAACACCATTGGTGCTTTGCCAGAGGCAAGCAAGGCCTATCGGGTGGGTGTCTTTCAAGATACCAATCTGTGTGTACTGGCCATGGCAAATGTGCACCATTCATGCCCGATGACAGCCAGCTAGTGGGCTGCATACATAGAGAACTGGCTTAAGAATCTTCTCTGAGAGGAAACATTTCCATTGTCCACAAGAATTCCCCCCTATTCTTCTTGTTATCAGTAGTTATGAATATTAGGTATTTCTCCAATGGGGTCAAAAGATACATAGGTATATAATTACTATTGGAAAAATGGGACAAAGAGCAAGTATTGGCAGTTTTAGTATTTTCTTTCTTTCAAGTTTTATGTTTGTGTTGTTCCTTTGTTTTCTTTTTTGAGACAAAGTCTCACTATGTAGCTCTGGTTGTCCTAGCTCTTTCTGTGCAGACTGGGCTGTTCTCAAACTCAGAGATCCATTTGCCTCTGTCTCCCAAGTGCTGGGATTAAAGACATGTGAGACCATGTCCTTTATCAATGGTTCTCAACCTTCCTAGCGCTATAACTATTTAATGCATTTTTCTGTCCAAGTTTTTGAGAAGGCTTCTGTTTGTAAGGGAGTTTTACATAAGATGCCATCTGAAATTTACTTCAAACTGTGAGTGGGATGAGCAGTGAGTAAAAGTATAGATAAAGCAAGATGAGATAAAATTGGCCAGGAGTCAATAACACAAATTAGTCATTAAATGTAAGCTCTCCATGGCCTACTAGGCCAACTTATACACGCATTTCACATTTCTCAAGGAAAAAAAAGTTTTGTGTTTTAAATTTTTATTTATTATTTGTTTTATTGTTGAGACAGGATCTCATGTGGTACACACCACAGTGGCCTTGAACACCCGATGTAGGCAAGGAGATCTGTCCTTGAACTGCTGATGTTCTTGTCTCCATCTCCTGAATCCTGAGATCACAGGCATGAGGCACCACACCTGGTGTTTGAGGTGCTAGGGACAGAAGCCAGGTCTTCCTACATGCTAGGAATGCACTTTATCAACTGAAGTATATCTGCAACTTAAAAAGTTCAAAATAAATGTTCTTATATTTGTTGTATAATCAAGTCAAAATTTAAAATAGAAAAATCACTACATCTTTATATTTTTCATTTGAGCAAAAAAAAGGTATGTTTTTTTCTGTTATAAAACGTGAAATATCCTTTATTGGGTAGACATGGTCTCCATTCATTCTTTCTTCCAGACATGCTTGAATACACAATTTTTGCTTGTTTTATATTGTCGGTATAGAGTCTATGTGGAGCAGATCACCTTTTCCCATGAATGTGTGTTATTAGGCTTTGTGAAAGGAGTGGAGGGGAGGAGAAAATGTGGGCATGGTAAGGGGTACTCAGTCATATGTCCATCAGGCTAAAGGTTCTTAAACTAACAATATAGTGGTGTGGCCTGAGGACGGGGTGCCTGGAGCAAAGTTTTAGGTTCTCCTGGGGAGAGAGATCAGAGTTGTGCTTTTGAAGGTTTCATGGGGAAGTGGTTTATTTGATGTGGCCTATACTACCTGATAAAGATAGGGAAGCAGGACAGAAGTAACCTATGCTATGTGACAGAAGTCTCTTTCTGAGTAGGGGATTGAGGCTTGTTTAATGCGTGACAGAAAGATGGAACAGTAGTCAAGCTACCTTTCACTTCTGGGCTGCAGGGTGTGTTCTTACCCTGCTGGCAAACTGCTCTGTGTAGGGTCTGGTTACCAGAGGGCCTGGGTTCTCTCATGCATATTATCCAGTCATATAACACTACTTGAGTTAAATCACTTAATAATGTAACTTGGAGCAGACTCCATCATGACAAATTGGCTACAGAACAGGCACCTGTGAAAAATGGTGCTGCAGTCACCGAGACCTGGCATGGGTTATTTGTCAACCTGGCCATCATAAAGTCAGTCAGTCAGGAGCAACAAATGGGCTTTGAAAGCATATCCTCTTGTTGACTCGGAGCCAAGCCATGATGCTAGCAAGCCCCTAGCAACACAACACAACTGTCACTAATTACTACATATAATTTGCGGACCACTCACTGTCTTAAATCATGTCAGAGCCCAAGGTGACAAAAAAAAATATGCTCAGAGGCTCTTTGCTTAATCTGAGTGAAATACACAACACAGTCTTTAACACTGAAAATGCAGTTTGAATATATCATTCTTGGTGCATGGCCTGTGAGCAAAGTCAATTTTGCAGTGCATCACAGGGAAAGATGTTAAAGTTAGTCCTCAGTTTAATACAGAAAATCTGAGAAACAGAAAGCTATGCACAGGGAAAAGTGTCCTTCTCACGACTATCACTTACAATGAGATATTCATATTAAAAAAATCCAGAAGGTCTACTCAAAGGATGAGTTTTCAAAAGTGTTTACCTTGAAGGGATCAAGGTTAGGGTATACATGATTTGATGAAGGCAAGCAGGTTGAAAAGTGAATGGCATGTTTTAAGCTGTTCACTTTCTAACTGCCAAGACCTGGATCTTCCAGAGGAGGCAATTTGCACAGTAATCTAGCAAATCGAAATGAAATCACTGTCATTTTAAGTCTTCAACAAACTCATTACTGGCACTTTGAAATCACTCTGTGTGTTTTAGAAACCACAGGAAAAGGTAGGTGTTCAGTTGCACAGCCCAGCCGTGACTGTTTTCTCAAGCTTGACTTGCTAGCATCAGCCAGCATAATTAACATTATTATTTGACTTTCAGCAAAACACAAAGTTTTAAGAGCTGGGGGAGGAACTAGGATTGTAGCTTAGTTAGTAGGGAGTCTGCCTGATACACACAGTACCTTCAGTTCAGTCTTCAGCACCACATACATTGGATATGGTAGTGCATGCTTGGAGCCCTGGCCCTCTGAAAATGGAGGCAAGGTAGATCAGGAGTTCAAGATCATGCTATTCTTCATAATGAATTTAAGTCTATAGTGGACTACAATGAGACCCTGACTCCACCATACCCCTCCCCCAAAAAGAAAGAAACAAAAAGAAAAGAGCCTGATTGGGTGATCCTAGCATTTGAAAGGTAAAAAGAGAAGGATCAGAAATTGAAGTTTATCTTTGGTGATATAACAAGGTTTGATCCAGCCTGGGATACATGGAACTCTGCCTCAATGAACAACCAAAACAAAAATAAGGTTTTAAAAATATACAATGAGATGATGCAAACAAGATTAGGATACAAATCCAAGGAAATGGTTTTAGAAGGAAGATTAAAACCTAAACCAAGGGCCCAGGGAGGTGATTCAGCAGTTGAAATGATGGCTGCACAAACAAAATGACTGTACTATGGTTTTTCAGAACCCAAATAAATGTCAGTAAATTATGCAAACATATCTTTTATTCACTGGATGTAATTGTAGTCACTGATTCTTACTGCCTTCGTCTGCTAACCTAGGCCTAGTCTTGAAAGCTTCTAGCATCTATTCATTCTAACCTAGGCCTAGAATGTTTTCAGCCTCTGAAACTTACAGCTAAGTAAACTCACTCTTTCTAGCTTTTTCTAAATTCTGGCTGGCTGGTTCAACTCAGCTGTTCTGTCTCAAACTCATCTCCAAGATGACTAATTCAAATTGGCTTCTCTCAGCTTCTGACTGAATTGCTCTGTTTGGCTTCAGACTAACTCTAGCAATCTGTTCTAATCTTCTGGCTTCTTGTCATTTTCTGGCTTGGTCTGTCTTCACATCTCTCTCTCTCTCTCTCTCTCTCTCTCTCTCTCTCTCTCTCTCTCTCTTTCTCCTTCTCTCTCTTTCTCCCTCTGTAACCTGTCTGAAAACTGTCCCAGTAAAAACTGGCTTTGAACTCCACAAACTGAACTGCCACCGCCTGAAGTGCCACAAACTCAACTCCAAGGCTCTGCCTCTCCAGTGACTTCCAACTCACTCTTCTCATGAAAGTGAGTATCCTATTCTGACAAATCTTTCTCTGATTCATCACTTTGTCTGCCCCTCAATTAGACATCACTTTCAAACATGGGAGCTTCTGTCTATAAACTAATTTTGCCTTCATTGTTTGGGATTAAAGGTGTGTTTGTATTCCAGCCAGTAGGATCAATGGTGTGTTACATGTCTGCATTCCAGTGTCTGCATTCCAACTTCATCACATAGACATAGATGTTTGGATACGATCCCTTGATAGACTAGCCATCTTGTTGGATTAAAATTTCTCTACAAAATGATTGGTGACTATAATACTTGCTTCTCTGAGAAGGTAGAGAGCCAGAGGCAGCTAGCTTAGGAAGATGTCTTAGTTACTTCTCTATTGCTGTGAAAAGACACCATGACTAAGGGAATTTATGAAAGAAAGCATTTAATTGGGGGCTGTCCTACAGACTCAGTGGGTGAATCCATGACTGTCATGTCAGGGAACATGGCTGCAGGCAAGCATAGCATTGGAGCAGTAGATGAGCACTTACAGCTTAATCTACAAATTGGATTGGAGAGAGATAGAGAGAGGGGGGGAGGGAGGGAGGGAGGGGGGGAGGGAGGGAGGGAGAGGGAGAAGGAGAGAGAGAGAGAGAGAGAGAGAGAGAGAGAGAGAGAGAGAGAGAGAACCTAGCTGTGGGCTTTTGAAACCCCAAAGCCCATCTCCAAAGTCATATCTTGTTTTTTCACTTCATTTCTCCCTCTCTCTCTCTCTCTCTCTCTCTCTCTCTCTCTCTCTCTCTCTCTCTCTCTCTTCATTACTTTACAGTGTGATCCCAGCCCCTTCCCTCTTCTCCCAGTTCCACCTTTATGCCCCCGCAATTGTCTCCTCTTCTTCTTCTCAGGAAATGGGAGGCTATCAAGGGGGTACCAACCCACACTGGCAGATTAAGTCACAGCAGGACTAAGTAACTCTTTCTCACTGAGACCAGACAAGGCATCCCAGCTAGGAGAAAGGAATGCAGAGGCAGGCAACAGAGTCAGAGACTGCCCCTACTCCCATTGTTAGGAGACCAACATGAAGGCAAAGCTGCATATCTGATACATATATGTAGCAAGCCGAGGTCCAGACCATGCATACTCTTTGGTTGGTGGTTCAGTTTCTGTGAGCCCCCATTTGTTCAGGTTAGTTGACTCTGTGGTCTTCTTAGGGTGTTCTTAACCCTTCTAGCTCCCTCAATCCTTCTTCCTACTCTTACACAAAAGTCCCCAAGCTCACCCAACTGTTTGCATGTGGGCCTCTGCATCTATTTTCTTTAGCTGCTGAATCAAGCCTTTCAGAACCCAGACCCACCAAAAGCAGCATTTTCACTTTAGTTCTTTAGTTCTGACACACTGTTAGTACCTGTCATTTAACACCTAAGAAGAGTGAAGCAGCAAGATGAAGGAGAATTTCTATTCTGGTGTCTGATTTGCAAGGGAAAAATGATCTCATACAGTGCTAAGGTATCAGGGATGAAATATGAGATATTAAGAGTTCAAAAAAAGTACAGAGGTCAAAAAAATCAATAACTACCAAAAAGTGGTCAAGAAATGTTTGAAATTGTGCCTTTCCCTTTGATTCATTATTCATAACTCAAGAAAGCAAATATTTGGAGTCAGGGGAACATAAAGCTCGTAAATGCATTTTGTAAATAGCAACCATCCCACGTTCTGCCTTTGCTTTCCAAGTAGAATTTCATATATTAACTACCCTTTCTCTCTGGACATTAAGTGATGTGATAGGCTCAAAAAGGGCAATGGTACCCAAGCAAAAAGGCAGATAAAAAGAGGGATGTCTCATGTTGTGAGTGTGGTACAATGATGGTACAAAAATAATAAACACAAACTCATTATATGTTTGCTATCATCTTAACCTTGGTTTTTGATAGCTTGTGGTAGTATTTTTAGATCTGAAATCTCTATACTACATAACAAAGTTTCAATCCACTTAGAAGACGGTAAAAGGACTATTTTTCTAGACCAAATGTCAGCAAAACACAACTCACAGAACAAATCTTGCCTGACACCCATTTTGTAAATAAAGTTTTATTTGTTTATTAAATTTTGAGACAGCATCTCACACAGTTCAGGTTGTCTATAAGCATGCTTCATAACTGAGGATGACCTTGAATTTTTTATCCTCCTGCCTCTACTTCCCAGGTATTTGGATAATAAATGCAAGGCAGAGTTTGTCGGTGGAGCTTGCTGGGTAATAACTATGCCACCTGAGCTCCAGCTCCATTGAAACTTCAGTATTGTATCCATTATTGCTTACCTACTGCCCATATCTGCTCTCACACAACAGCAGAGGTTGACTAGTTGGGACACAGATTGCATGATGCATGAGGCCTAAAAACACAGAAGACAATTGCTGACACAGTAGTCATTTCATCATTTAGCCTATTACTGTGGCACAAGTCAATGAACATGTGCAAAATTTCAGTGTCTATTGCTTTGTTTTTGTGCAGTAGATCACATTTTGATAGATCCCAAGACATCCACTCTCATTATCAATGTATTTTCCCATCCATTGAATCTAGGATGGCCCTATGACCGACTTTGGCATGAGAAGGTTCTAGAAAAGGCCTAGAAACTTCTACTTCTCCCTTTAGAGCAGTGGCTCTCAACCTTCTTAACACTGTGACCATTTAATACTGTCCCTCATGTTGTGATGACCACCAAACATAAAATTATTCCTTTGCTCCTTCATAGCTGAAATTCTGCTTCTGTTAGGAATTTTAACTTAAATATCTGTTATGCAGGACATATGGCAGGACCCCAAAGGGGTCACAATTCACTGGTTGAGAACCTCTGTCTTAAAGCCTCAACTCACCCTGTGGAAATGTTGTTGTCTCCCACTAGAGAGGAGTCTCACTGGGCCTGGGCACTCCAGGCATGATGCCAGTCTTTGATGAAGTCTTCTTCAAAGTCCCAGGTCCACATAAGCTCCCAGCTAGGATGTAGCCATAGGAGCATCCAGAGCCTGAAAGCCATATGTGAAACTCCCCAGCTTGGTCTGTGCAACTGACAGAGTGAAGAGAATCAATCACTGCTGTTTTAAATCACCAAGTTTGTCACTGTATAGCCATAAAAGAATTCACCTTAAGGGTTTTATGTTCCATTTAATATTGCTCAACTTTCAAAAAGCTATTTAAAAGTAGTCCCAGGAAAACACAACTTTATCATTTTTATAACATAAACACAAAAAACATCACCATATTTGGGTGGCAGTGTGAGCCACTGGATGAAAGCTGCCTCTCCTAAACTAGACATAAAATGTGGAGACTCATTTCAGAAAGTGCCAAATCATTTGGCAACAACAATAAGATGCATAATATAAGCTAAATGCTGGGGTAAAGTCTTTGTAATTTCCTGTCTCAGTGGTCAGGGGTTTCAATATTTCTTCTTTGAAAAAAAGCACTTTTCCCTCCAATCAACTTGTCTTATTACACAGTAAATGAACCAGAAAATGGTTCTGAGGAAACCAAAACTGGCTAGCCTACTCCTACTACTACCTAGCCAAAAGCATCTCAAAAGATGTTTGTATATTAATGTTTATTGCAGTGTGCCTCC
This sequence comes from Acomys minous, assembly GCF_964271855.1. Lineage (NCBI taxonomy): Eukaryota > Metazoa > Chordata > Mammalia > Rodentia > Muridae > Acomys > Acomys minous. The sequence goes on from NC_140488.1 coordinate 100,042,652, forward strand.
TAATAATAATATCCAAGAATCAGAGCCAACGTAATTATCAACTGGCAAGTGAATGGAAAACAAAATGGCCATACCTGGAATATTACTCAACCTTTAAAAGGGAAGGAAATTCTGACACATGCTACAGCACATATGACTCCTAAGAACATTGTACTAAAAAGAAATACTTGAGGCACAAAAAGACAAACACTGTATTCTTCCATTTATGTGAGGACTATAGAATAGCCACACTGATTGAGAGCAAAGGCAATAGTGGTTGCCAAATGCTGTGAAGAATAGAAAATGAAATGTTTTTCTTTCTGTGAACAAACGCTCAGATGTTCTAAAGGAAAACATTCTAACAATTTGCTGCACTTATTTAATTATGTACTTAAAAAGTGTTAAATGGGGAGGACAGTTTGATGGCTCCGTGGATAAAGACACTTGCAGAGATGCAAGTCTGACAACTTCAGTTTGGTTCCTGGAGCCAAACATGGTGGAAGGAGAAACCCACTGCCACTGTGAAGTTGTCCTCTGATCAACACCCACGCATCATGGTTTGCATTTCTTCCAGCCCCCGCATACCCACAGTGATAATTAAAAAGAAAATAAAGAGCCTAATGGGAAGCCAGGCATGATGATACAGGCCCATAATTCACATGGGAGGGAGAGGCCAGAGGATCAGAAGTTCAAAGTCATTTTTCAATACATGAGTTCAAGATCAGCATGGGATATTTGTGCCTCTATCTTATAAAACAAAACAACAATAAACAAAACAAAGGTGGGGTTAAGAGCACTTACTGTTCTTGCAGAGGACCTGGGATTCTCATGGCCCACATGGGGGCTCACAATCATGTGTTTACTCTAGTTTCAGGGAAATCTAACCAGCATTCAGGCAAAACTTGTGTGTGTGTGTGTGTGTGTGTGTGTGTGTGTGTGTGTGTGTATAAAATAAATAAATAATCTAAAAAAATTAAATATAGAAAAAGTTAAGGTAGTGAAATTTATGTGATATATTTTTTCAATAACTGAAAAAAATAATTTTAAATTGCTTTTTTAAATAGGAGAATATAAGGAAAAGTGCCAGATTCTGGTGACTAGCTATAGCAATTGGATAATGGGTGATTTTTACTGCTCTCTTATTTGTGCATTGGTATGTCTGCCTTTCGGTTTGCTTTTTTTAAAAAATCGAAATGCTAGTTGCCTATTATTTTAAGAGAAAGGGAGAATGGTGAGTTGAAAGAATAATAATTATCTTTGCATCTTTAGAAAAATGTCTAAGTCTCACTAGGATGAAGGGAATAATTAAAGCATAAAAATAAATGTTAGAGAACAGAAATGTATAGCATTATTTGTAAACCCAAGAACAAATTTTGTTGGGGGAAAAAAGACTGGGGTGATGGCACAAGCCCCAAACCTGTACTCCCAGAAGTTGAGAGATAAGGATTTGAGAAAGCCCATAATCTCCGAGGGCAGTGGAAAAATCATAAAACATCAAAAAGGACCAAGGGTCTGGACTTCAAATTTGATTTCGTCAAAACGTTTAGGTTCTCAATTGTTCCATGCTAATCATTCAGAAGTTTGGAAATAAAAGCATGAAAAGTTTTGCATTTCATTTTATAAAGCTCAAAGAGAAATAGAATTTCTAGAGATCATGTCTGCTGGATGATTCTGGCACAACCTTTGTGGAACTAGTATTTAAGAAGAGGCACTCAGAGGAAGGACAGCAGGTTACCAAGAAGAGACTTGATACCCTAAGAGCATATACAGGGGGAGGAAACGCCCCTCAGGAACAGTCATAGGGGAGGGGAATAAAGGGAAAATGGGAGAGAAGGAAGAATGGGAGGATACAAGGGATGGGATAACCATTGAGATGTAACAAGAATAAATTAATAAAAAATAAAATAAAATAAAATAAAAGAAGAGGCGTTACTGGATCAATTGTCAAAATCAGTAAAGACAACAGTAGTTAATGAACAACATGAGTTTATGAAAGAAGGTTGAATGAAACGTGTGCAGAAAACAATTCATCAGCTTTCAAAATGATTCTTCGTGTTAAACCTGTGGAAGAGGCCGTGCGGGTCAGCAGCTGGACCAGGAGTTGAGGAGGGAGACTCAAGTCCAAGAGTCACATTGGAAGAGGAGTACTTTGTTATTGCTTTGTTTTCCTGCCCACTTAGGAGACACTTCCCGTAGTGTTAAAAGTTGTGGACTGAGGTCACTAGAGACAAGCAAACCAAAAGCAAGCCAATGAGTCCCCTCCTTCTGCCCTGCCTTGCTTCTCTATAGCCGTCTACTGGAGGATCATAATGGAAAGCGGAGGCAGGCAGCTAGCAAAGAGAAAAGGGGCTTTGAAGCATTCTTTTATAGGCTAGAGAGGAGGTGGCTCAGCCATTAAAGGCTAGGTTAATAACCGAACAACAAGAGTGCTGTTGTCGGATACTCCAGAGCGCTGCAGGAAATTGGTGGCTTGTGAGCTCTTTTTGATCATCACTGAAATAAGGGCAACATTGGAAACCTCTTCATAAAATCCCCCTCTTTAGGGCTGGTGAAATGTTTTTCCAGGGAATAAGGTACCTCTGCCAAGCCAATGAAAGGAGAGAACAGATGCCCAAAAGTTGTCTTGACCTCCTCACACCTGCATTGGTGTGTGTGTGTGTCTGTGTGTGTGTGTGTGTGTGTGTGTGTGTGTGTGTATGCACTCTCAAGCATGGCCTTGGTTTTTTGTTTGTTGTTTTGTTTTGTTTTCTTCTTGTTGTTTTTGAATTTGTGAACATATTCTATTCACTACACCTCTTCACTTTCTTCCCTTACCACCCTCTCCACTTTCTCATCCCTTTCTATCCTTGGGAGCTTTAAGGACAATGTGTAGTTTTTCAATAGCTTAATTTTTCTCTCTTTTTCTATACAAAACACATGCTAGAGTATCCTGCAAACCAGCAGAGACAGCTATAAGAATTTAAAACTAAGAGGCTCTAAATTGTAACCTGACATAAACACAAAATCTGAGGGCAGCTCTCAGATATGGTTATAAATTGAAAGCAGAGGGGTGATGCTGACATTATCCTGCTATGGTTGGCCCTCCTGTGTTCAACTTGAAGGGCAGAGGAGCTAACAATTTGTTGAAAAGAACATTTATTGTGAAGGCAGGCTTCTTTCATATTAATCTACTTTTGGCAAGGCATGTATACAATCTAAGAGCATTTAGCTACTCTTTGCTCAGCCTATAAGAATAATTTGCTTATGTACAAGAGGTAAATTTGTTTTGTTTTGTTTACCAAAGTATACCATGATATATCTCCATAAAAAATATCTCAACATAGTAAATACAAGCTTCTTGCTATTGTTGTTGCTATTTTTAAGATTGTTATTTTATCTGTATGAGTGTTAAGCCTGCATGTATGTGATATCTGCAGAGGACAGAACAGTGCTTCAAAACCCCCTGGAACTGCAGTTACAGGTGGTTGTGAACCACCATGTAGTTGCTAGGAACTAAACCTGGGTCCTCTGCAAGAGTAACAAGTGTAGAACCACTTCTCCAGGCCCTAAAGTACAGGTTTTAAAATTTGATCTTTCCACACCTTTAATCCCAACATTTAGGAAGGCAGGGGTAGGCAGATGTCTGTGAGTTGGAGGCCAGTGTGGTCTACAAAGTGAGTCCAGGACAGCCAAGGCTACACAGAGAGACCCTGTCTCAAAAAACAACAACAAAATTGACTTTTCTACTTACGAATCCAGGTGGAAACAAACTGGTTTGCCTCACTGAATAGCAAATCTAAGACCCCTCTCAGAAATGATCTGATATGGTTTTTCCCTACTCAGCACACTATTGGCAATAATCCTTGGATGACCATTCATGTTCCTTTCTCATAAAGCCATAAACAGTTGCCCTGGGAACGAGCTGGTGAGCAAAGTAGGAGATCATTGCACTTAATTTGCCTTTTACCACTATCAAGTTACTATTGCTTTGTTTTTGCTGTTGTTGTTACTTCTAATTTCCATGTGACCACTGAACTCTTTATAAAAAATTGGCAGTAAAATAGAAAAGTTAAACAAACTTGGGGAATGCCTCAAAGAAATGGCAAGTTTTCATCTAATTAATTTCCTATGAGCTCTGTCTTATAAATATGTCTCACAGGAAAATCAGCTTTAAATGTTATAATGAGGAATTTCTAAATCTGGGCCTTTGATGAAGAAACTCTAAAAAGCGCAAAGGGTATTTGTCTAACCATTCCGATTTCTGAGTATGTGGCCTGGAAAAAGACTGACATTTGAATACAAAGGACTCTGTGACAGTGACCTTCAGGACAGCTGAGTTATGGAAAGAGAAGAGTAAAAGAATCAGTACAGGGTATTGTATCTGTGATGGGCTAGCATATAACAGCCATTGGGATAAGTAAATGCACATATATGGAAACTCTTATATTTGTGCGTATATTACAAATGTGTGTATATATCCAGATCAATGTCTGTAGAAAAACACATCTCCAGTATGTCAAAAGTATGATGATGAGTTAAAGTAACATGTTTCATGAGTACAATCTGAGCTCACAATACTGCAGTTTCAGGCTAATATTGACACTGGGATAAGAGCAGGGGATGAACTAAAGGTGAAAGAGAATGTTAGGTCAACACTAAAGTTTTTCTTTTTATTTCAAACAGTGAGTGGAAACAAATATTACAGTCTAGTAACAGGCCATCTGATGGTGCAAATATATTTTCTGCTCTCTTTCCTGGCTATTACGGTCTGAATAGGAAAGGTCCCCCAAAGGCACTTGTATTCATTCACTGCTTGACCCACAGTTAGAGTGAGAGGTAGCAAGGCCTACCTGGAGGAAGCAGGTCACTAGGGACCTGCCTTCTGAGATTGTGTCAGCCACCTAGTCTTTTTCTCTCTCTTACTGGTCTACAGTGAGATGAACAGCCTCTGCTACTGGCTCCTGCCACAGTGGTTTGAAATGCTCTGCTCTGCCACACCCTCTGAGCCAGGATGGACCGAACCCTGTGAAATCTTGAGGTGAAATAAGTCCTTCTTCCTTTTATGTTCTTTACATCAGGCACTCTGCCACAATGATGAGAGAGTTAGTATATAGTTTTCTGGAAATTAATCAATTAAAAAAAATCTCTTAATGTCTATCTCCACAAAACTTCAGGCTAACTACAAAATCCCAAAGTTGAATTCTGGCTGTATCCATTTTCTGCCTTATTATCTGAGAATAGCATAGCTAGCATATGTTCCTACAATATCTAATAGATTTTGAGCATGCCAAAATTTCAGCGATTTTGGCCAAGGCAGTGAACTCTGAGCTACATCATAGATGAGGTATAAAACATAAGCAGTACAAAGGCACAGTGGGAACTTAGCTACTGATGCTCAAGTACTCACTCCAAAATTCAGTGGCTCCAACAATATGATCTTACTATTCACCTATGCTTTACAGTTGCCTGAAGAGTTCTGCTAAAACTGGGGTAGCCTCAGCACATTGTGGCTAGCTCATGTATGAATCTAGCCTTGAGGGTAGGTTGGTCTAAAATGGATTTCTTCACACGTTGACTGATCATTGGCAGATTCTCCTGGACTTCTTGTTTCAGCAAGGTTCAAAGGGAGGTGATGGAAGTACATTCCTTCTGTCATATTTTCTTGGCCACAACAATTCACAAAGCCAGACATATTTAAGGAAAGTAGATATTACTTTTTAAATTTATTTTTAATGTATATATTCACTTTACACCCAAATGTAGCTCCCTTCCTCTTCTGCTCCCAGTCCCCACCCCTCCCACCTTCTTCCTCATATCTCCCCCCCATCCACTGCTTGTCAGAAAACAGGAGCTCCCCCCAACTCACCACAGGACATCATCAGGACTGAGTTCATCCTCATTCAGGAAGGCCAGGCAAGGCAGGCCTTCCAGGGGGATATGATTAAAAGCAGACAATAGAGTCCACGTCATAAACAGCACCTGCTCAACTCACTAGGGTACCCATATGAAGATCAAACTGCCCATCATTTCATATGTGTAGGAGCCTAGGTTCAGTCCATGCATGATTGGTGCTTCAGTCTCTGTAAGCCCCTATGTGCCTAGGTTAGTTGACTCTTTTGATCTTATGGTGACCCTGTCCTCTCCTGGTCCATCCATCCTTCCCCACTAATCTTCCATGGGACCTTTTGAACTCCACCTAACGCTTGGCTGTGAGACTCAGCATCTGATTCAATCAGCTCCTGGGTGGGACCTCTCAGGGGACAGCTATGCTAGGCTTCTGTCTATAAGCATAGCAGAGTATCATTAATAGTGTTAAGAGTTGGTTCTCTCCCATGGGGTGGGTCCCATGCTGGGCCAGGCATTGGTTGGACATGCTCTTGGTCTCTACTCTATCTTTATCTCTGAACATCTTGCAGGCAGGGTAAAATTTGGTTCAAAGGTTTTGTAGGCGGATTGGTGTTCCTCTACCACCACTATAAGTCCTGCCTGGCTAGAGGCAGCCTCCTTAGATTCCGTGTCCCCCACTGCTAGGAGGCTCAGCTAGAGATACCCCCATATCCTCCCTGTAGCCTCTTCTGTCACAGGTCTCCCTCCAGCTTGGGGCACAGATGCCTGTCCCCAGTTCCCCTTTTCCCTCAAAGCCCCTCCCCTCCCCACTCTCCCCACATGTGATTCCCTCCTCATTTCTCTCCCCACACCCTCTCCTGCCCAAGTCTCTCTCTTCATCTGTTTCTGCTGTCCATTTTCCAAATATGAATGAGATTCAAGCAGGGCCTTGAACTTTGGGCCCTCCTTGTTACTTAGCTTCTTTGGGTCTGTTATATGGTTATCCTTTACTATATGGCTAAAATCCACTTAGAAGTAAGTACATATCATGTTTGTCCTTCTGGGTCTGGGTTACCTCACTCAGGATGATCCTTTCTAGTTGCATCCATTTACCTGCAAATTTCATGATTTGTTATTAATAGTGGAGTAGCATTCCATTTTGTAAATGTGCCATATTTTCCTTATCCATACTTGGTCACGGTGGATAATATTTTTGATGTGCTTTTGGATTTTGCAGGTGTTTTATTGAGTATTTGTACATCAATATTCATGAAGGAAATTGGTCTGAAATTCTCTTTTTTTGTTGGGTCTTTGTGTGCTTAAGATATCAAGGTGACTGTGGTCTCATAGAATGAGTTTAGCAATCCTCCTTCTGTTTCTATTTCCTGGAATAGTCTGGGAAATGTAGATATTAGTTCTTCTTTGAAGTTCTGGTAGAATTCTGTGCTGAACCCATCTAATACCTGGACTTTTTTGGATGGGAGATTTTTAATGACTGCTTCTATTTCCTTGGAGGTTATAAAACTATTTCACTTGTTTACCTGATCCTGATTAAACTTTGATAAGTGTAATCTGTCAAGAAATTTGTCTGTTTCATTTAGATTTTTCAATTGAGGGATACTTGCTTTTGACCTAATGGTTCTTTTGATTTCCTCAGTGTCTGTTATTATGTCCCCCCTTTTCATTTCTGATTTTGTTGATTTGGATATTTTCTCTCTACCTTTTGGTTAGTTTGGCTAAGTGTTTGTCTATCTTGTTGATTTTCTTAAAGAATCCAGCTCTTGGATTCATTGATTCTTTGTTTCTAATTTATTGACTTCAGCCCTGAGTTTGATTATTTCTAGCTATCTACTTCTCTTGGGTGTGTTTGCTTCTTTTTTTCCCATAGGGCTTTCAGGTGTGCTGTTAAGTTGCTAATATGAGATGTCTCCAGTTTCTATATGAAGGCACTTAGTGCTAAGAACATTCCTCTTAGCACTACTTTCTTTGTGTCCCATAAGTTTGCATATGTTGTGCCCTCATTTTCATTGAACTCTAGAAAGCCTTTAATTTCTTTATTTCTTCTCTGACCCAGTGCTCACTGAGTAGAAAATTGTTCAGTTTCCATGAGTTTGTAAGCTTTCTATTGTTTCTGTTGTTGGTAAAAATCCAGCTTTAATCCATGGTGATCTGATAAATAGAAGAGTTTATTTCAATTTTTTATATTGTGTGAGGCTTGCTTTGTTACTAACTATATGGTCAATTTTGGTGAAGATTCTGGAGGTGCTGAGAAGAAGGTATATTCTATTGTGTGTGTAAAAGAAACTTTTATTCACGTGTTTCAATTGTTGTCTCAAAGGCTTACTGTCTTCTTCTGCTAACATAGTCCTGGATGCTTCTAGCCTCCAAACAGTCTATCCTAAGCCTAGACTGTTTCCAGTATCTGAGAGTTACTGCTCAATCAGATCACCCTTTCTTGTTATTTCTGAGCTCTGGGCTAGCTGGTTCAACTCAGCTGTTCTGGATCAAACTCCTCTCCCAGCTGATTTTTCTCTTGTCCTGTGGATTACTTTGCTTGGCCTCAAACTAACTCCAGCAAACTTATCTCATATTCTGGTCCTCTCTCATTGTCTGACTCATTTGGTCTTCACCTGAGTCTACCTTTTTCTTTCTCTGCAACCTATCTCTCTATTACTGACTCAGTAAAACTGTCTCCTCTCTCCTTTATTCTCTCTGTTGCTTCCATAAGTAGCTTCTCTTTCCTCTCTGTTCTCATGAGAGTTGGGCATATCCTATTCTACCAAATCTTTCCCTGATTGGTCACTTTGTCTGCTGCTCAATTAGATATCACTTTCAAACACTCATGCTTCCTTCTACAAACTATCTTTACCTTCACTGTTTGGGATTAAAGGCTATACCACCACACCTGGACTTAAGCTTTTCTTTACCTGAAACTTGCTCTATACTAGGCTAGCCTTGAACTCATATCTGCTTGCCTTTGTCTCCTGAGTTAAAGACATGTTTATATTTCAAATGGATCACACAGGCCTAGAAAGTCTTTGGATGTAATCTCTTGCCAGAGCAGCCATGCTCTAAATTAAAATTCCTCTATAATTATGTTTGGGTGAGAAGTTCTGTAGATATCTGTTATTTGATTCATGACATCTGTTAGTTTCATTATTTCTCTGTTTACTTTCTGTCTTCACCTGTCCTTTGGTGAAAATGGGGTGTTGGAGTCTCCCATTATTAATGTGTGGGGATCCATGTATGATTTAGCCTTTAGTAATGCTTACAATTGTGGGTGTCCTTGTATTCTGGGCATAGATGTTCAGAATTGTGATGTCACCTTAGTGGATTTTTCCTTTGATGAGTATGAAGTATCCTTCCTCACCTCTTTTGATTAATTTTGGTTGAAAGTTTGTTTTATTAGATATTATAATGGCTACTCCAGCTTGCTTCTTGGGTTCATTTGCTTGGAAAACTTTTTCCCAGCCCTTTACTCTGAGGTAATGTCTATCTTTGTCACTGAGGCGTGTTTCTTATTTGTAGGAGAATGATGGTTCCTGATACATCTGTTGTAACCTGCTTAAAACTGTAACTCCTCTATTAACACCTGATTTCCTATTTAGCATAACAGAGACCATTTTTGAGTCTCCATTTTGATCATAAGGTGATATAAAGTTCAGGGTCTCCAGCCTTATGTGCCTGGGAGGTTGAATAGCCTTTTACTAACAATTCAATACTTGTTGAATGTTCTGCTTGAATTAATGATATATGTTGTACTTAAACAAAATTATGTAATGCTGCCTTCCCTCTTGTTTCCCATCTGCTTACCTGGTTGTTATCCGGTTACGGTTTTTCTTATAAAAAGCCTGCCTTAAAAGAAGACCAACTTCATATTCAGGTTCCCAAATCCAAGCTGTCTTCCTCACTGGTCAGGCTTTGCTCAGTGTTCAATAAATTTCCATCAATGTATGTCTGGTGTTCGAGTGCTTAGTGTGTGCCTATTCCTGAACTCATAACACATTCATTTTGTTAGCCTTTGCCATTGGGGAATTAAGTCCATTGATATGTAGAGATATTAATGACCAATGGTTCCAAGTTCCTGCTATTTTGATGTTGGTGATTGTAGTGTGTTTATGTGTTTCTCTTTTTTTGGTTTTGCTTCAGTGGAGTTATTTATTTCTTGTGTTTTCTTGGGTGTAGTTAACCTCCTTCAGTTAGAGTTTTCCTTCTAGTATCTTCTGTATCTTTTGTTCATAGATATTGTTTAAATTCAGTTTCTCACGGAATATCTTGTTTTTTCCATTTACATTATTGAAAGTTTTTCTGGGTATGGTAGTCTGGGCTGACTTCTGTGGTCTCTTAGTGTCTGCCCTTCTAGCTTTCAGATTCTCTGTTGAGAAGTCAGATGTGACTCTCATTCATTTGCCTTTATATGTTACTTAGCCACTTTCCTTTGAGGCTTTTAATACTTTTTCTTTGCTCTGTACATTTAGTGTTTTGATTATATGGCAGGAGGATTACCTTTTCTAGTATAATCTAGTTGGTATTCTGTAGGCCTCTTGTATGTTTATATGCATCTTTCTTCAGATTGGGGACATTTTCTTCTATGATTTTGTTGAAAATATTTTCTAGGCCTTGGAGCTGGGAATCTTTCTACTATTCTTAGGTTTCATCTCTTCATAGTGTTCTTGATTTATTGGATGTTTTGTGTCAGCAATTTTTATTTAACATTTTCTTTGAGAGATGTATCAATTTCTCAATTGTGTCTTCTGTACCTGAGATTCTTTCCCCCCATCTCTTGTATTCTCTTGGCAATGCTTACCTCTGTAGTTTCTTTTTTCTTCCCTAAGTTTTCAATCTCTAGGATAGCCTCACTTTGTGTTTTCTTTATTGTTTCTATTTCTATTTTCAGGTCTTGAATCATTTTATTCATTTACTTTACCTGTATGTATTTTCCTGTATTTCTTTAAGTGATTTATTTATTTCCTCTTTAAAGGCCTCTATCATCTCCATAAGCATAGATTTAAGGTCATTTTCTTGTGTTTCAGTTGTGTTAGGGTATCCAGGCCTGCTTGCAGTTGGATAACTGGGTTCTGGTGGTGACATATGGCCCTGGATTTTGTTGATTCTTTTCTTATGCTGGCCATTAGCCATCTTGTTGTCTCTGGCATTGGCTGGTTGTTCTTAGTGCCCACTGTATTTCTCTGGGTGTGGGAAAACCCTGGGCAGGAGGCTGGATATTTCTGGAGCAGCCCTCTTCAGGATGGTAGATATGTTTTGTGGACATGCAGATAGAACTTAGGGAATAGCCTGCTGTTCTTCTAGGGTAGCTGTGTCCCAGTTAGAGCCAAAGGTAGGGGATTGAAGTGGGGTTATCTAGCCTGCATGATCCTGAGGACCTGAAGGCCACCTCATGAACCCAGGAGCCCTCCTCTCATTAGGGGAACTCCTGGTGTCAGTAGCCCCACCACTTATTCACTCCAAGGTCTCTGAGCTCAAGCTGCCCAGGCACTATGTATGCTGGATGCTGCCATCTTGGAGAGAGATCCTGTATGCTCCTGAGGTTTGGCCAGTCTCCTCAGGGAGATGGGTAGACCCTTGGACTGGACACTGGGACCATTTCCCTGGCTCCCAAAAGTCACGTGGCCAGAGGTTAGAACCACTCATTCCTGCCACTTGTGGGCTCTCCTCCTCCATGGGAAATAGACACTGGTGTCTTCTCCCTTTTCCTTCAGTTACTGTGGTCATGCTACTCAGATACTGTATGTGCTGAGAGCTGACATCATGGATCCTGATATTACTTTTTATTAGACTTCAACATCACAAAGATCAGGGAAGAAAGTGAAAATGGTGGGAATATTGCCAGTGTAAAGTTTTAGAAAAGTTTTGTGGTTTGTCTATCATACCATGACTTTGTGTTGTGTTTCCAAAAAATGCTGCAATATGTAACAAAATATATATTTTAAAAAGAAGTTTACTGGACATTTTCTACAACAGTTTTTATATTATTTTATTTATTTTCATGAGGTAATTTATTTTTAAAATAATTTTTATTCATCCATATTATTAATTATTTATTTGCTTTATATCCTGGTTGTAGCCGCTCCCGCCTCTCCTCCTAGTTTCACCCTCCCTCCTTCTTCCCCCTTCCCCCTCCCCTATTCCTCAGAAAAGGGGAGCCCCACCCCACCCCAGCTCATCAAGTCACAATCAGTACTGAGCATGTCCTTTTCTCCTGTGGCCAGGCAAGGCAGTCCGGCCAGGGGGAAGTGATTAAAAAGCAGGCAACAGAGTCCATGTCAGAGACATTCTCACTCCCCTTACTAGAGGACCCACATGAAGCCTCAGCTGCTCATCTGCTACATCTGTGTAGGAGGCATAGGTCCATTCTATGCTTGGTCCTTGACTGGTGCTTCCGTTTCCACAGGCCTCTCTGCATCCCTGTTAGTTGGCTCTGTTAGTCTCCTTGTGGAGCTCCTATTACCTCCAGGTCCTGTTCTCCTTCCCCTCACTTTTTCACAAGACTCCCTAAGCTTTGCCCAATGTTTGGCTGTGAGTCTCAGCATCTGTTTTGAAGCACTGTTGGGTGGAGCCTCTCAGAGGACAACTGTGCTAGGATCCTGTCTGTAAGCATAGCGGAGTATCATTAATAGTGTCAGGGGTTGGCTCTCTCCCATGGGTGGGTCTTGGGTTGGGCCAGGCATTGGCTGAACATTTTTGTTTTTAAATAATTTTAATGGTATTTTACATGCATTGGTGTTTTGCGTGTGTGTGTGTGTGTGTGTGTGTGTGTGTGTGTGTGTGTGTGTGTGTGTGTGTATCTTATCCTCTGGAGCTGGTATTACAGACCATTATAAGCTAGCTACTATGTGGGAACTGGGAATTGAACTTGGGTCCTCTCAAAAGAGTAGCCAGTGCTCTTTACTGCTGAGCCTACTTTCCAACCCATATTTATTTTGTTTTATAGAGAGGGTCTCCTGTGTTCCAGGCTGGCCCCAAACTCACTATTAGCCCAAAAAGTGACCTTGAACTCCTGATCATGCTGTCTGGAATTACAGATACGTAGCACCTTGCCTGGCTTCAGACTTCATGTACTGCCCAAGCACATTTAAATCGCCTTTGTCCCCAAGAAAGTTGTATTTTCATACAGGTCACAAATTATCTCACTCCAAATAATTTTCTAGATGCTAATGAGCATTTAATAGAGGCCAGTGACCTGAAATTTCCTCTGAAGTCCTCTTTGTAACATTGAAGACTGAGGTATAAATACAGTCTGTAGACTGGTGTAATTTACCCTGCACCAAAGCATATCTTCAGAACGATTTATTAAATAAGCCCATGGACAGTTGTAAATCTAAGTGCAGAAAGTACAAATCAATGGGAAAACACAGTGGAGTACTCTACTACCTGCACTTTTTGCAAAATTCTGGCAGGGTGAAGATTGATGCTACATAGAAATCCCCAACATGAAGGGTTGTAAAGATATACTGGCTTGTATTATTCTTAACAATTCATTTTATTTTTGGATGTCAGTAACCTCTATCTGCATTAAATTTTCTTTCTTTTCTTTTGCTTATATCATAGTATCAGCCTATATCCTGTCTGCCCAGCAGAAGATTGTGGAAGCCAAAGAAGTATGAAGATATGTCCAACACACAATTGTTTGTGGAAGAACTGTAGAAAGACACAGTGTTGTCATTCCTTACCTTCAGATGCCATGTGAACTCTGAGAAGTGGAGAAACAGAACTCTGATCTTCTTTAGAGAGTGAGGCATGGAGGAAACATACCACATTGCTAGATAGATGAGCTTTCAAGGTGTATGTGCCATAAATTTGGCGCAGAGCAAAAATACCAATCTTACCTTTTAAAAAAGATATAATCTACATACCGCAATATTCACTGGCTAGGAAGATTACCTAGGGCGGAAAGTATTTGCCACAAAAGCCTGAGGACCTACGTTTAAATCTCCTGAACCTACATAAAAGCTGTGTGCAAGAGTAGCATATCTGTAACCCCAATGCTTCTCTGAAGTGGTAGGAGGTAAAGACAAGACATGCCCTGGAGGGTCACTGGCCAGCAAGCCTAGTGCATGCAGCTGTGCAACAAAAAGACTCATCACAAAGTACAACATGAGGACTGTGACACTTGTGGGTGTCCTCTTACCTTCACATGCACCATGGAGAATGCATGCCTATATCACTCCACAAAATAAAAAAAAATTAAACAGAACAATGGAACAAACAAAACATTCACAAGAGCAACACCATAGCCTGCGCTATCAGATTCAGAAATGTCTATCACTGGAAAGAATCTGTATACCTCTTACCTTCAATTCCCTCCCTTCCCAGCCACTAAAAACTACTAACTCACTTGTTCTGTATGTTTCATATAACTGGAATCACACAATGTAATGTGTGGCCTTTTGTTTGATTTTGGATGTGTAAAAGAGGTAGGGGGCCTAATGTCACTAGTTCTTCAGGAAGGATACAGGAATATCAACAATGATAGTGTTTTCCTTATCCACCTGGGTACCAGTTTCAACTTAATAACCCACTGCCACAAAAGTTTGGTACAGTCAGTCAGGAACACTGAGCTAGGGGCGTAGACACGGGCAAAAGTGAAGGTGTGTCTTCCGAGGCAGCTGATTCAGCACAAATGCTTAGTCCTCTTTTCAGCCTTTTCTTTTCTGCAGCAGTCCCCATTGCTTTTCCTCACTCTTCAGAAATCTTGGCCATCCCACTGAGCCATAGCTCCCTAGATCCTTCTCTGAGCTCTATCCTTTACAAACCTCACTTTAAAAAGAAATATCCATGGGACTGGAAACATGGCTCAGCATTTAGGAGCACTTGGTGCTCTTTCAGAGAGCCTGGGTTTGATTCCCAGCACCCAAATGGCATCTCACAACCACCTGTAACTCCAGTTCCAGGGGACTTGACACCCTCTTCTGACCTCCTTGGGCACCCTGTTTAAATGTCATACACACATATACATACAGGCAAAAACATACACATTAAATAGGAAGTACCAGGCAGGGATATTCCCACAGGAGCAAGAAGGCCTCAGTTCAGATGCCCAGAAGCCACATAAAGCAGACATGGTAGTTGGAGTCTATAACCCTAGCACTCAGAGAGGAGAAGCAGAGACACGGATTTACTAGAACTTAGAGCATCACTTAAGCTAGCATATGGAGCAGCAAATAAAAGCCTAGTTCTCAAGGGGCAAAGTATAGACCAATACTAGGGATTGTCCACTGACCCCCCTCCATAGCATGTGGATACATATACCCTTATACATTAATATGTACACACACACACACACACACACACACACACACACACACACACACACACCATGGGCCTGCTGAGGACCACATCCCATCCCCACAGTTCTCCTTAAAGTTCTCAGAATATTCGAAGAAGAGCATCATACTGCATATATTGCTAGCCCAGAAAGAAGATCAAACCTTGAAGTATAATTTCAGCAGAATGCCAAAGACTTTCCCAGCATGAAAAAGCTGAGAAATTACAAGCTAAACTATGGTGAGCTGGGAACTGTGCATACTGACATCTTATGGACGATATACCTCTGTCTTTTCTTTCCTTTTTCCTTTTTCTTGACTTATACAGTAAGCAGCATTTCCCCCCATTTTCATGCTGTTTTGTGGTTTGATCTGCCTCCCGCTTGCTGGAAATGAAGTAGAGAATGATTTAAAGAAAATACCATGACATCAAACCCAGACGTATATAGACACTCAGCTCTGGAGAGTTTTTGTGGAAGATTATAAAACTTGTCTGTCGTGCAGGCTCCTATCATCCTTGGCTTTGTAGCATGGAATGAAACAACTCCTAGCATCATGGCCCTACACTGGAAGGCCGCTATGACTGGCAGGTTTTGAAGATAATGATTTGGAAGGTGACCAATGGCCCAAAATAGCTTTCCAGGGCTGTGGGCAAGCCTAAAGTGCTGAGATAGCTTCTTCCTTTGACCCACCCCTTGAGAATGACATTTAAGTCCAAAGTTGCTGACATCATTGTTGTTATTTTTGGTATTGAGGACTGAGCCAGGGTCCTCAAGCTTGAAAGGCAAGTGCCCTATGGCAGAACTGAAGCCATAGCCCCACCTCACCAATTCATAATCAAGGAAATCAAATCTCCATGCTGTAACTAACAGACTCAGAAAACACAGACCTGCTTAGCAGCTGTCTGAGGTTGTTGAAGGGCAACGTGGACTCTCATTAAAATATTGTGGTGGGGATGGAAGAGAGTGAGAATATGGTGACATTTGAAGAAAAACTCCGAAGGCAGCAAAGGGAGTATGCCATGTGGTTGTCTAGAGCAAGAACATTCATGCTGAGAGGACAGCCAAGACTGTGTCCCTGAGGCAGATGTATACATGACTTTCCTGGTGGAGCACAGTAAAGTCAGAGGCAAAGGGGAAGCCAGCAAATCTCAACATGTGAATGAATGGTGCTGCTCTACATAACTATAATCACCTTTAAGTATTAATTTTGGCCTTGGAAATAGTGTCTATTAAGTGATAATACATTGATTGGCATGCAGAATAGCTTATTAGTAACTGCTACGTTCAGTAAGGCTAATAAAAATGATTTTAAAAGCCTGTATAAAAATGCAAGATTCCACTACTGTGCCCACTTAGATAGAACACGTTAATTGGTGATGGATAGACATCAGGAACCATGGGGCTGGAGCTATGACCCAGTTAGTTGGTAGGATGTTTGCCTAGCAAGCAGTGTTCTGGGTTTGACCCTTAACATCACATAAACAAGGCATGGTGGTATATGCCTATTGTCCAAGCACTGAGGAAGTGGAGGAAGGAGGATCAGAAGTTCAAAGTCATCCATTGCAAGCTACATAGTAAGCTTGAGGCCGGCCTGAGCTATACGAGACCCTGACTCAAAAAAGGAACTCCAGAACTATGAAGATATCTGCTGTCTTGAAGTAGTTCCTAACAGTGACTTGAGTTCCATCTGCTGGAGGCAGCTATTTCCCAACATTCTTTTTTTTTTTTTCTTTCGGGCTTTTTGAGACAGAGTTTCTTTACGTAGCCTTGGCTGACCTGGATTTTCTTTGTAGACCAGGCTAGCCTTGAACTCACAGAGATCTACCTACCTCTGCCCCCGTCCCCCCACAAGTGCTGGGATTACAGGCATGTGCCACCATGTCAGGCTCAAAATTCTTAAGTGTACCTAAAACAACCTTGTTCATCCAGACTCCAAAAAGCTGTCCTGTGACACCACACACACACACACACACACACACACACAGAGAGAGAGAGAGAGAGAGAGAGAGAGAGAGAGAGAGAGAGAGAGAGAGAGAGAAAGTGGAAAATATTTTTTAAAATCCTCCAGAGAATGTGGTTAAATCCTATAAGTGAATTTCTTTTGCAATCAGCCCTCTGACTTTAGAATTAGAAATTTTGATACTCTGCTTTTTAACTGTGCAAACAATAACCCTTAAACTTAAGAAATGGGCCTGTTTTATTTTTAAAGAGCAAAATGAAGCAAATGGCCAAGCAGATGGCAGTTTCAAACAGTAAGAACCCTGGAGAACTCGTGGGGAGGATGAAGATGGAGAAAGAGAAAAGACTTCAGAATCAACTCTGAATCATCCCCTCAGCCTCCTCTGTACCCTCTGACCGGTAGAACCTCACTATTGTGTTTTCTCAGCTTGGAAACAATTAAGGGAACATAGGTTTAGCATCATGACAGATCTCAGTTTGATTTCTACTTCACCTCCTAACTAATCTATTTCCTGGAATATGTAAAATATACCTTCCTTAGGCAGCTTTCCTGAGAGGAAAAGGAATAGCATACAGAAAGCATGTGCACAAGACCAGCTACATCTGCACCTCATTCCCAGTCTGGTCTCTGATCGCCTACATCCTATCCCTGCCCACAGCGTTTGACAACTGCCCTGTTCAGGGTGTAGGCTGGGAAGTAGCAGTGTCAGCAGCCCTGGCACTCCTTAGAAGTAGACTCTAGGGCCCCACCCCTTACCTGCTGAGCCTGAACTCACATTCTAACACAAGCACAAAATGTAAGCAGCACTGTCTAAGAAAAGGTTGCTGGGATGGACTGCTTTCTCTCCCGCCCCCTCCCTCCCTTCTTTCTTTTGAGGTGCCTGCACATCTGTGCATGTGTGTATGGAAGTCAGATGTTTTCCTGCATTGCTCTCCATCTTACATTTTGAGCCACTGAACTCCTTGCTTATCAACTGGCTAGACTGGCTAGTGAGAGAGCTCCAGGGCCCACCTGCCCTCTAGTTACAGGCACCTGCCACTACACTACACTCAGCTTTTATAGGAGTGTCAGGGGAGCTGAACTGACTTCATCAGGTTTTGACATGGAAACTTTAATTGACTGAGCCATCTTCCCGTCCCCTCCTCTCCACATCTCCCCTGCCCTCCCTTTTCTTTCTTTTGATAACTTTGCTTGACTTGTGATGAAATTTGTAATAAGTGGGTTTTCTGCGTGATGCATGCAGGTCACATGTGCCATCTGGATAAAATTATTTGGGACACCCCCTTCGTTGACGTACAGTCACTATTCAGAGAGTGAGGCTACACAGGTAGCACTCCTACTCACGGGTAGGTAATTCACTGAAAGGCTGCACACATGCATGCTAGGCCAAGCATGCAACACTGAGCTATTCCCATAGCCCACTTCTTAAAGCATGCAACAACTGAGCTAGTCCCCTAGCCCGCTTCTTACTTTAAAAAAAAAAATTGTTAGTTGATCTAACTTGTACAGCACGTTTCTCCCCTGCCCTCACACTGCTTTTTGATTCCCTTGAGACAGAATTCCAACTAACAAAGGCTGTCCTTGAATTCATTCTATAGTTGAAGATAATCTTGAACTTCTGACCCTCTTTCCTTCACCTCCTGGGTACTTAGATTATAAACATACACGAATACACCCTTTTTTAAAGAATTAATTTTGTAAGCTGACAATTGCATACATGAGTACAATGCATTCTATTACCCTTTCCCACACACCTTTTCTTACACCAGTCCTATCCCTGTCACACACCACACCCCTACACCTGCTCACCAATTTCTTTCCCAGTTTGATGGGCCTTGGGTTTGTTTTGTGGCCTATTTAGTTTAATAAGGGCTGTCTGTGTGACAACTGGATTGGGACTACCCACCGGAGAATGCTGCGGTCATCAGTGGGTATACAAATGAAGCTACTCTTTTCCTCCTCCCTGGATCCGCCCATAGCAAATAGCTATGAAATCCGTGAGGACACTACTACAGGTGGGTGCACAAGTATTAAACCAGCATCATTTAAGCCACATGAAGAGGGATCCTATTATATTACCCCTCCCCGTGACTGTTAAAAAATACCTGACAAAGCTGGCCATGGTGGCTGGCACACATCTATAATCCCAGCTGTCAAGGAGGCAGAGGCAGAGGAAGGCAGATCACTGTGAGTTCGAGGCCAACCTGGGTCTACAAAGCAAGTCCAGGATAGCCAAGGCTACACAGAGAAACACTGTCTTGAAAAAAAAACAAAACCAAACAGACAATGACAAACAAGCAAAAAACAAACAAACAAAAAATCAAAAATACTCTTGACAAAAACAGCTTAAGGAAGGGAGAGTTTATTTTGGTTTACAGTTTGAAGCGATACAGTCCATTAATGGTGGGGAAAAGTCATGGCAGCAAGACTCACAGCCAGGAAGCAGAGAGGGAAGGATTTTGATGTTTCACTTCCGTTGTCCTTTTTAATTCATCTGAGACCCCAAGTCATGGAATAGTGCCATGCACATTCAGGGTGGGTCTCTTTCTTCAGTTAAACTTCTTTGTAAGCACCTTCATAGTGACATGTCAAAAGGTGTGGTTCCAGGGTGATTCTGAGTCCAGCCAGGTTGATAATCTAGGTTAACCATCACTAGTCTACCTCTGGCCACCCTGACACCTAAACACATCACTACACCACAGCATTCCACCTCTGGTCCCTATGTTCTCATCTTCATCTCATAATTCCAAACACATTTAGTAGTCCCTCTCTAAAACTCCCCATAGTCTTTAGCAGTCCCAGCAGGGTTAACCAGTCCAAAGTCTTATCTGAGACTCAAGGCAATCTCTTACTTGTGAACTTCTATAAAATCCAAAACAAGTTACAAAGTTTCAATACAGAATAACAAAGAACAAACGTTCCCATTGTCAAAGGGAAGAATGGGGAGTACAATAAGGAGAGACCAAAGAAAGACCAACACCCAACAAGGCAAACACCAAATCCTGCAGCTCTATGCCCAGCATCTGGAGCTCATGATGGAATCATAGAGACTTCCAAGGGCTTGGGCAGTCTCAGCTCTCCAGCTCTGCCATTTGCAACAGACACTGCTTCTCTTGGGCTGGCTGCACTCCATGCATTCCTCAGGCTGCATGGCACCCACAGTTCTGGCACCTCCAACATCCTGGGGTCCACGGTGCAGCTTAGACTTCACGTTCACATCTTCACATAATGGCTTCTTGGGGCTTACTTTACAGAGACTCCTGCTACATATTGCCTGGTCTCAGTGCTTTCTAGAACTCTAGTGCTAGTCTCCAGGACCCCTTCACTCTTGCATGTTTCACACCTGGATGCCAGTACCATATGGGTGACATTGCAAAGTTCTGTTGTGGCCTGACTTCCTTAGACTACAGGTATATTGGCCTGTGTGCCAAGCATGGGAAAAGGCTTTCCTAGGTAACTGCTTTTAAGAAGTGGAAAACAGCATCAGCAATATCCTTAGTTTAGGTTTTCTCCTTTCAGATGAATTACATTTTTACGAAATGGGGTAGTTACTGGGGAGGGTCTTGCCCTTAGAGTACCTTCCTTAATACAGAGCACAGGGCTTCTCATTAATGTTACTAATCGCTTTTGACAACTACTGCTGCTTTCTCTGCATCTGTCTTGCCTGCATCTTTAAACTCATTCCTTTCCCCACCAAGCTGATACCTCTGTCTTCTTTTGCCCTATTTGTTCTTTCTCTAACTGGAGACCTGGATGACAGCAGTAGTCAGTACACACAACACAGCCTGAATGCCAATCTATCTTCAAATTCTTTCCACCGAGCAAATGAGTACATTACTTTAGAATCTAGCCTCGCGAAAGTTCCCAGGACAGGGCAATGATGACACGGATACCAGATTCTTTGCGAGATTAGCACACAAATGGCCTGTAGCTCAATTCTCAATGGCATCTCTTTTCCTCTCCCAAACCCCAGGAGTCAGATTTCCACTGTCCACATCTGTCTTGGCATTCTAGTTTTCCAAAATACCACCAGAATAGCCCACTAAACTCTCCTTACAACACTCAAGGGCTTCTCTAGTTCAACGCTCCAAACTCTTAGCTTTAAAGCAGTTCCAAATGCCTATGATCCACACGGTCAAGGCTTAGCTCAACAGTCCCACTTCTCAGTACCAATGTTTTGTATCAACGACTTTTATGGTTGCTGTGACAAAACACCTGAGAAAAGGGTTTCTTTGGGCTCACAGTTTGATGGTCCAGTCTACCATGGCAGAGTCCCATGGTAGCAGGACCATGAAGCCATTAGTAATGTCATCAGGAAGCAGAAAGAGATGAATGCTGCGACCCCACTTACTTTCTGCTTTTCAATGGGTCTGGGACCCCAGTGCATGGAATGGTGCTGATCATAGTCAAGAAGGGTCTTTCCTCTTCAGCTCAAACTTTTCTGAAATAGTATCATAGACACACCCTGAAGTGTGTTGCCACAGTGATTCTAAATCCAGTACATTGACAATTAAAATTAACAATCACATCTACCAAGAACTTGAAGGCTATTCCAAGCAGTCCCCGCAAACCTGAGTCTGTGTTAGCAACTAAATGCAGAAAGGAAGATGTCTCCTCAGGCGATCTGGAGGTAGTGAATCTTAGTAGTCAGTGATGCACAAGGCACTTTAATGGGACCATTTGGAGTTAAAAGTCCTTGAGGCTGCTGTTGTTCATGACTGGCAGCCTTTGGAAATTAAAGTCAACTGAGCTGAGCCATAAGAGAAGTGCTATGTTTAATGCTTTCATGGCATCGGTATCCTTCCCAGCCATTCAGAACTCTAAACCATAGAGTAGGAAGGCATGCGAGCAAGCTAGCAAGTAAGCAAGGGAGCAAGGGGTGGGGTGGGGTAGGGTGAGGGATGAGGATTCAAAGGATGGCTGCAGAGCACATGAGCTTCAGCAAATGTGGAGAAGACTCCATCTGTGTCTGGCCCACCAGGACCCACAGAACAGCCACAAGTTGGCACAGGGGCACAGTGACTTCTCATAACCACCAATTGCCATGATGCAAAGAGAGGCCAAGTCAAAAGCAGGAAGGATAAAAATGTACAAGGGACAAACAAATGCAAATAAAAGCTGTGAGCGAAGAAGTCAGCCCACAGTTGCCCTGCAGTAAAAAAAAAAAAAAAAAAAAAAAAAAAAAAAAAAAAAAAAAGCAAAAAAACAGGGTAGACCAGAGCAAAGCCCCCCCCCCTTGCTTCTTTCAAATAAAACTGGCAAAGCTTTCTATAGATTGCCCAAAATAACATTTTATAGAAAAGGAACTATAACATTACACAGCAGAGTATGGCTGTCAAATCTCAAACAGGACAGGCAAGGCTTTATTTGGAGCAACTGCTAGAAGCAATGCATAGCTACAAGTTCTCCTTTGCCATCAATATCAAGTCCCTCAAAAATACTTCGAGAGTGCTTTGTGGCTTCCAAGCACAAACTACGATCTGTTGGACAGAAAACAGTTTTCAAAACCATTTTGTTTAACATTAACAAGCAATCCAACAATGTGGTTCTTGCTAACAACTAACTGCACTATCTCCCAGAACACTGTTTAACCTAAGTATACGTTCATGAACGTTTCCCTATGAAGTCAGCTATGGCTGTTTTTATCCTGCTAGCACGCATAGCTTGTATAGCAGTGTTACTTTGGAATACGTTCAGGCACCCAGGAAGTAATCATTACATTAAAAAAAATCATTAATTAGTTAATTAAATTGACTCTCCCATAGGCATGGACCACCATACTGAGCTCAGAGAGTAATTCTTAACAGAAATAATAGTATGCGAACAACTCAAATAACAGCCTGTTTCTGTCAGAGTAACCTCAGAGCAGGTCTACCGCCTCATTAGCATGTCACCTGAAACTAAAGTATAAAGCCACATAACGCAGCTGCTTTTCCAGAGCTATCAAATCTTTAATAAATTGCCCTAGGGTTCTTGGTGCTGTAGTGTGCCTCACAGGCAGCGACATAAGCTGACTCCGGGAAGAAGTCATCATGGTATTCTGCTAAAAACCTAGAGAAAGAATAAAAGAAAAAAATGGCACTAATGAGTATCATACTAAGAACTGAACACCCCGAAGCTCAATATTAGCTTTCAACCAATGAAATGTGAGAACATTTCAATTTTGTTTTTTTGTACTAGAAGGAAAATGTGGTGTTAGTCTTGATTCTCTTTATTCCTTCCATAGCACTCACTCAACTAGTTTCTGTCAATCACTACTGAATCTCTTCGTCACTGGTGTTACAGAACTGAAAACAGAACGTGAACCGGATTAGGGGGCAGTCTGGTTACATGCAGGCAGCTGTGAAAACTAACCTCAATAAAGGCTATGCTGTTTTTCAAACTATGAAAATAATACCTGACAAACACAATAAATGCCACTTAAGAAATTCCCAGGGTTTATACAAACTATGCTACACCAAAGCTTAACAAAACAATCCATACCAGTACTTGCATACTAATTACAAGTCTGGATGACAGCATCATGTGTCAAAACACGGCTACATCTGAAGATGGCTGTTAAAATGTGCAGAGTCTGTCCAGAATCTGCAATAAGCTGATGATAAGTCAGGAGTGGCTCACTGGATTACAGGTTCATGCCTATAAGCCAAGCCTTTGGGAGGCTAAGCAGGGAAAACAACTACCTAAAGTAGAATTATGTTGTAATACCCATCTCAAAAGCTAACAACAAAACAAAGGAAAGAGACCCACAAAACAGAAAACAAAACAAATTTCAAGTGAATTTGGACAAGTAGATGCGAGCTGTGAAACCTGCCACGAATTCCCATGTGACCTCCTACCTGTCCAAATTCCTAAAGCTGTCACAGCTCTCTAAGAAACCATGTCAAAAATCACTTGACAGCTAAGGTCTTCTCTGTTTACACCTTCCTGAAGGTCACTGTTGACTTCATTGATTCTAATTGCTGCCATTGTCTACTTCGTTTTAAAAGAATATTTTTATTTACTCTATCAGTATTATACAACAGACTTTGACCCAGCCATCCCCAGTCTCCCCTTTCACTCCTTGAATACATTTTTAAAACATTGTAGAACAGGCCAGGTGTAGTAATGCACACCTTTAATCCCAGCACTCAGGAGGCAGAGGCAGGTGGATAACTGTGAGTTCGAGGCCAGCCTGGTCTACAAAGTGAGTCTGGGAGAGCCAAGGCTACACACAGAGAAACCCTATCTTGAAAAACAAAACAACAACAACAACAACAAAAATTTAATAAAACAAACTAAACTTGTATTAGGTTTATTTACAAAACCTTTTCTTTCCTTTATCTGAAGAACACTTCAAAATCTGTAAGCTTCCCTACAATGACCTGTGATCTCTTTGCATGTGCTCAGGGCTATTTGCTTTCGGTTTGTGTTTCTGCTTGTGTTAAAGAGAATTGTGGGTTTGTCTGAAGGAGCACCTGGGAGGCAGGAGGGTATTTTAAAACCAGGTTTTCAGTGAAATGTTGGAAAGTGTAATAAATTCAAAGACATTGTACTCAAAGTCCTTATAGGAAAACACCTTTTCAAACTTTAAGATTGACTTCTCTGGGTCGAGTACTCTCTACTTTTGCAAGTCCTTGATCTATCCCAAGGGGACCCAGTAGAAAGAAAATGGCTCCCTTTAAGGTCAGGTAGCTGGGCTGAGCTGGCAAGGGCAAAGTGAGGATCAGCCTTGAATGACAAGGTAAGGGTGTAGTTAACAGACATCTGGATGGAAGGGAGGGACTACTCGGACAAGTGCGTAAAGATGGGCATCAGAGCCACATGTCAAATATTCTATTAGATTAGAAAATGGCTGGCTCTATCAGGTGAAGAAGTCAACACCTTTCTTTGAATTCATAGTTGTCAGCACATAGTTCTAGGCTAATATTTAAGTTATGTATACACAAAAGAGGCAAATGTTTACAGTACTCCTGAAAAAAAAAAAACAACTTAAATCTACGTGACTCTTAAGTACTTCTACGTCAGAAAATTTACTTTCTATTTACAAGGTTTTGCAGCTGGATTCATCTAGTGACATAAGAATGCACCTTACCTCAGTGTCCCTGACTCAGAAACTAGACAATGAAGAATCAAGGAAACAAAACTAAGAAGCAAACAAACCAAGGGAAAAAAAATCCCTTCGTATCTTAGTATCTCACCCTATCAGTCAGAACACATCACACACCCCTGATATGGAAAGTGCCACAGAGCTACCTTTCCCGTGCTTGCTAAGGTTAAGCTTCGGAAAGTCACAGGTTTACTGGCAGAGGCAGTAGGTGTGACAAAGTAATCAAAATACCTCAGAAAGAGATCAAAGTGCTTCAGTAAAGCCTTCAGATTCTTCTCAGAGAAGGACATCTTCCCAAGGATTTCTGGAAGTTTTACTGGATTAAAAACAAAAGCATTTGCAATCAGCAGGTTACAATAGACATGACTCATGTGGGATCATGTGCGTTATCAGACAATAGGTTACTGAACAAAGATTGAGTGGTAAGTCAAGTATTATAAATACAACCTTTATGAAATGTAAGTATATCCCATGCCTTTTCTTTGAAGAGGAAACCAGGTATCTGCATTAGTTATAGGTTTACAAGATGTCCATGAGCTAGCAGCCTTGCTTTAAAAAAAATTTAAAAAAGAGCCAAGCAAGAAGAAGCTGCTAGAGCTGAGGGCACAATGAAGCCCCACTTCCCTTTGAGCATCTCAGGGAAGTGAATGATTGCTAGGAGGGAGAGACATTTTCTTCAGTGGTGAAGTCACTGGTAAACTGTAACTTCCGTCTTCAACCATGCACCTATAAGCAACTCTAATGAAACACACACACACACACACACACACACACACACACATACACCACGTATGAGTAGTCTGAACAATTAATGGGAGGTGTGACTATTCTAATGTCACCATGCATTCTATACACACAGGAAAACGTTGTAATGAAAGCCACGAATGTATGTAATTAATAGATGCTACTAAAAAATGTAAACTGGAAAGGAGATACAAGAGTAGGGATTCTTACCAAATAATCGCAGCAAATGCTGTGCACCATAAATGTATGAAGGGGGAGGTGGCTGCTCTCCTGGAGGATAATTGTCAGGCACAAGTTTCCAAGACAGGACCTAGAAGAAACAGCACTTGAATGCTTCCTTTATTTCAAATGGAGACTTTTCTAGACACACTTCTAAATCGGTGACATAAATCATATGGAAAGGTTGAAACAATATTGCTCCATAGTGAGCACCATCCTATACAAGTAAATGGGAGGGACGGAATGACTTAAAATTAGATTAAGAAGATACTGGCTTTTAAACTTCTCCACAGTTATTATCTTCTGGGGAAGCATGCCACTGTGGAAGGCATGCTGGAGGCATCAGGAAGCTGGCTGCTCACACTGCACCTAGTCAGAAAGCTGATAGTGGGCAGGAAATCTGGCCAGTCTATAAAAACTAAAAGTGCAGCACCAATGACCCACTTCCTCCAGCAAGCTCAACCTCCTAAAGCTTCCCCAACAGCACCACCAGCTAGGGACCTAGGGCTCAAATCATGCACCTCTGGTGGGGGGACAGTTCACATTTACACTACCCCACAGTCACAACCCTTTTTCCTCAAACAGGAAATATATATTTGGTTCTTCGAGACAGGGTTTCTCTGTGTAGTCCTGGCTGTCCTGGACTCTCTTTGTGTGCCATGCTGGCTTTGAACTCACAAGCATCCACCTGCCTCTGCCTCCACAATGCTTGGATTAAAGGTGTGTACCACCATGCCCAGCTCAAACAGGATATATTAACATGAGTCCCTAAGTCCTTGCTGTTTGAGTCATTATGGAAGTGAATTTGAATCATCTCAGAATTCCAACCTTGTAAATGGTTTCCTTGTCTTTATTCTGGTCTTTAAAACTATAGATGGACTTGGGGCTTTGCATCAAGTAAGAGTTGTCTTTCAGAACTCTGTAATGAATTTCCCTAGAAACGCCTTAGTCAATCAACAAACCAGAGCCTAGTCTACTTTTCGTTATGAGGATGTGTCAAATCTATTAACACAGAAGAAGCAATGTTGCAGGAAATCTATGAGAAAAAGCAGAAGGGTGCTCACCCAGGAAACATCAGAAATGCTGGCATAGTCAACCTGAATTTAAAAGAAAGAAAAAAAACCCTAGAAGTTCACAAGTACTGTGGGACTCCAGAAGAAAGGCCCCAGCTTCACTTCAGCCCCTGAAGCCTTCCTGTGCATTCCCCATCTCATCCTCAGCAGCCACTTCTGGCATCTTCACACTACCCCGGCATCTAACCCAGGGCCCACTGGGGTAGCTTAGAACTGCTTCAGTACTAAGTGTTGCTCAGAGGGAACAGACAGACATTGGTACTCAGTACAGAGATGCTCAAGGAGAACCACCCGTGCATCTTACCAGCAATGTGATCACCCAGAAATTTCCCTAATACAATCAGCAACTGGTACTAGGAGACAGGATCACGAGTGATTTGGATAAATAGCCCTGGATAAAACCCACTGTAGAAGAGGTTCTTAAAGGTCCTTAAAGTCAACTATGGACTCTTGAGTCCCAAGAGCCTGTTGAACTCCATTGTTTACCATAAAGCAGCCCAATCTACCATTAGCCACTAGATGGCAGCACTGGCCTGACTGTTTCGAATCCCGCCTCTCTCTCTCTCTCTCTCTCTCTCTCTCTCTCTCTCTTTTAAAGAAATGCTATTTCTCATAAATATAAGGCCTGTATTGCCAATGTTAATGGGCTTAATGTCTACCCCTATGCTGGCATTCAGGATGCTTTCTAAGAGATGGCTATTAGGGTACTGTTTGTGGAGGAGGATGAGAAGGATGCCAAAAACAGGTCAGCAACTACAATCTGCTGCTCACACCTTGTCCAATAGTTTGATCCTTATTTCTATATTGCCCCCAAACTATGCTTATGCTTCATGTCAAGGGCTGGAATGCTCCACTGGGAACTTTTTCCTGAGGCCCTGGTGTATGAAGAAGGAACATGGTTCCTCCTCTTAAACAAGGAATGGCTTCAGATTCTGGGAACCCAAATCTTTCTACTATGGGGATTATGGTTATCAGTCTCAAGGCCGCTATGTGCTTGGTCTGTAATGCTCTTGACATTCCCCGTGCTCCCTTTGTGCAACATTGTTTGATTAGCTTCTTGCTAACTTAGTCCATTGTATGATTGTTTCGGCTGACTCTGTCCCATTGGTTTATTGTTGTTGTTGTTGTTGTTGTTCCAGACAGACTTTCTCTGTGTAGCCTTGGCTGTCCTGGACTCACTTTTAAGACCAGGCTGTCCTCAAACTCACAGAGATCCTCCTGCCTCTGCCTCCCAAGTGCTGGGATTTGTTTGTCTGTCTGTCTGTTTGTTTTGACAGGGTTTCTCTGTGTAGCCATGGCTGTAGACAAGGCTGGCCTTGAACTCATAGAGATCTGCCTGCTTCTGCCTCCCAAGTACTGGGATTAAAGATGTGCACCACAATCACCCAGCCCTTTGTACTTTTTAATAAACTTGCTTGGCACAACAAATTGCCAGTGAAAGACCTCCCAATGCCAAACTTGCTTATTCTCTCTACGCTATCCTCTTTATCTTCTGATCTCCTGGTCCTCTCTCTTAGGACGCCATCCCTGAAGAATGACCTGCTGGTCCAGGTCACCTTTAAATGATTTAAAGCTAAAAGAATACTTTTAGCCTGTGTATATCAGCTACTTTTCACATTTTAGTGTCCACAGTAATGGTTTATCGAAACACGGCACGGCTATCTCATTTACATACTGTTTGCTGCTACTTTGTCATCGATTAGTCTTAATGGGCATCATGTGGCCCACAAAATGTAAAATATGTACCCTTGGCTCTTAGGAATAAATGTGCTGAATATGCTCTACAAAATATAAACATGCGTATTTCAATAACTAAATGATCCTTAGAGTAAAGGGTCATTATAATTGTAAAACTGGGGTCCTGGCAGCTTTCTCAGATTTGAAACCAGGACCACACTGTTAAGCAGAATCCGTTCTATCTTTTTGCTGCTCTTTCTTGTAAAGCAACATGATACTGCAAGAACTCAGGATTGTCAGCAACCACAAAAGTTAAGAGAGCCCTCGGAGTTGAACATTCCACACCCTACCTCGTTGATTTCATTGGTTCGTCTCCCTTCGAATCCAGCAAACACAGCACTCCCCTCCTTACTTGGAGTCAGAGGAATGGGGGAAGATGATCTGCTATGCACAGGTGTCTCTGTCAATGAGAACGTTGCAATTATTTACCCAGAAAGTTACAGAGTGACTGAACTAGAGGCACTCTCAGGGCCCTGACAACCGCCACACCACAAATCTAAGTCAACTCTCAAAAGCGACAAACCTTTAACAATATGACCTTCATCTCATAAGAAATAGCACCTAGATTATTTGCAGCACAGCACTGATGCACATCACAACATGAGGCAAGGCAATGCTAAGCAGAAAGGGGTCTATCCTAGAGCCACATGTTGTGATTCCATTCCTATGTAATAGGCAGAAGAGGCAAGCCTGGAGCCAGAAAGGAGATTCGTACCTCAAAAGTGGGAGGTGATGACTGCTAATGGGTATGGAGTTTCTTGGTGGGGGATTGAGCCTGTTTGGGATGGTTGCACAACTCTATCAAGCCGTTAAAAGTCACTGGATTGGGTGCTGTAAATGGGAATACTATAGTGTGTGGATTACAGCTCAACAAACGAAAAAGTAGGGTCATTAAATCAGTCACTTTAAAATGATTAACTTGGACTGGGGAAACAGCTTAGGGATTAAGAGCACAAAGTCCTCTTCAATTCCTAGCACCCACATGGCAGATTACAAACTTCTGTAGTTCGAGCTCCAGGGGATCCAACACCCTCTTTTGGACTCTGAGGGCACCTGGTATCCCCATAGTGCATAAATATATATGCAGGAAAAACCCCTATACACATGAAATAAAAATAAATCTTAAAAAAAAATGGGTAACTAGCCAGGCACGATGGGTGGTGCACACCTGTAGTCCCAGCACTCAGGAGGCAGAGGCAGGAAGATCTCTGAGTTTGAGGCCAGCCTGGTCTACAACACACATCCAGGACAGCAAGGCTACACAAGAAAAACCTTGTCTCAAAAAAGAAAAAAAAAAGGTTAACTTTACATTGATTTTCCTAAGTAAATAAGGCTAAGAACACCAACCAGGGTGTGGGGTGGGAGTCAGGGAGATATCACTTCTTCATGGGTTAGAACCTCATTTTAAGAAGTTTTCTTTCCGAAAGCCCAGAAGCATCTCCAAAAGACTTCCAACACAACTGAGACGATGGGATAGCTAAAAGATGAGGCTCTGTGCAAAGGGGATGGACAGCTTTTCTCTGCTGTTAGCTGGAACTGAGGTATGACCTGCTTCACCCACCCAAGCCCTACAACCCTTGCCCCTGAGCACCCTAGACCCAACCCACCTAGGGCTTCCAGAGCAACTAGCCTCTGTCACTGTCTCCATCTGCCTGGACACTTGTCCCTTGCTTCTGAGAACCCTAGACCCAGTCCACCTAGGGCTCCCAGAGCAACTGGCCTCTGTCACTGTCCCCATCTGTTTGGACATTCTGTCCCACCTCCTACATAGTGCCCTACTGGGGACTTATAGCAGTCCTCACCCGCTTCTCCTACACTGCCCAGGCATGCCACATTGGGAGAGACACAGTCAGGAGGCCACCCAGGAGATCAGGCCAGGCCTTTGGGGGCTGGGAGGCTCAGGGCAGTCACAATGGGGACCTGGAAAGGACATGGCTGGAGGCCCTGAGGCTGGCTCCAAGACTCTACCATTGACACCATCATCCTAGGATGGGAAGAAGGAAGCTAGAGGACTGGAGCTACCCTTGCCCCCAGCACCTCCTGAAGACTGGGAGACAGACTACTAAGGACCCTGAAGAGCATCCAGTACCAGTCACCCATGGGTGTTCTCAGAGCCCAGTGTTCTTAATCCTTCAGAGTACTAGCCTCCCTAATACCAGTCAAACACTGAAGTAAACTGCAACCCTCTTTTTATTTTTATCTTGAGAAAGAGTCTCGCCAAGCGTCCAAGCTGGCTTTGAACTTACGATCCTCCTATCTCTGCCTTCCAAGTATCTGGGATTAAAGGTCTGGGCCATTGTTCCCCCCAACCACCAAAAAAGTTTTATTTCCTAGTTAAACCTTCCCAGTTTTCATTCCATCAAGTTATTATTGCGAACATGAATGTTATGTTATTCCATGTATATAAAATGTCCCAAACAGGCAAATCTAAAGTCCCAAGTAGATTGGTAGTTTCCGGTGGAGGAAGATGAATGACTGTTGATGCACGTGGGACTGATGTCTTTGTTCTGTGATGAAAATACATGAACTGATTGTGGGGCTGGCCACATAATTCTAACTAAAGTCACTTTGAATAAGGAGTTTTATAGCACCCGGATTGTATCTCCAAAACTCCATTAAAGCCAACATCTGATTTGAATACTTTATTCAAACAGATGGCTTAAAGGTAAGTTTTGAAAACCGCAGCAGGAATGTTAATAATCTACTGGCACCATACATTTTGAATATGTTTAGAAGACACGAGACACCAATAACCTCACTAGCTCACAAGAAGTAGCAGAGAGTGAGGGTAACAAAGCAGCTTTAAACACAGAGCCCAATCCTGCCTCCCGAGTCCTCACTGAGCTACCTAAGCCAGTTGCTTCTCCACCTTTCTATAGAGGATTTCCTCTTTTTCAAAGGAAGTAGCACATGGGTGAGATCCCAAGAATAACACACACTTTATGCATATGTAGGGAGGCTAAGAGCAAAGGGAACAAGTGACTTTCCCTGGCCTGGGGGTCTTGGAGCAAACTTACTCTTTTCCAAGTGCAGAAACAGCTTCGGCATGCTGGAAGACGTGTCCTGCTGCCGGCGCTTCGGCTGAGGTGAGGAGCTGCTCTCAGAGAGCCTGTCACAGTTGGTGCTGTGGCGTGTTGACCGCCTCAGAGACTGCAGTGCTTCTGGCTCAGCTTTGCGCCTCTTGGGGGTGGCTGGTTCACCAGTAGGTGGCTGACTCTCCGTGGACTGAGGTGTGGATGGATTCAACAAAGGTGGGCTAGGAGACAGCTCCTCCTGGCTCCTGGGCAAGAACGAGAGTGTCACTGGCAGTCTCTAATGATTTGAGGGCTTCTGCAAGGCCTCCCAAAGGAAGGTTCACCAACCAGCTTGGGAGGGGATGGGAGACACATAGGTACCTCCAAGTATATTCAAAAACACATCTTCTCAAATGATCCCTAAATAGATGAGGTCACCATAACTCAGCAAAGCCTGCTGTTAAATTCGAGACTGAAATACCCTCTTTTATATGTTTCAGAACAAGGGCTGCAGGGGTAGGGCCAGAAAACACTTGCTAGTGTCTGGTGACAACAGTAGCAGCCTGGTCAGGGGTTGTCACAACTGAAGGCAGATATACTGTTGCCTAGTGGTCAAAGACCAGACATACTGTTAAGTGTCCTACATCATACAGGACAGGACCCAGGACAGAGAGACTCTGGTCTAGGGAATAAGACTACCACACAATATCTTTAAAATGTAGAAACTGCCAGGACTTGAAAATGGCACCAGCATGTTTCTGGAAATCATCAGGTGTGAAGTAGGACGTTTGTGGGGACATCAACATAAGCCCCCAGTGTTTTGCTGGCCTCTTGCCTAGGGCAAAAGTGACATGGGAAAAGGGAGAGAGATATGCTACCAAAAAGATGATGGTGAGGCAGAATGAGTCAGAAACCATTAAAAAAAAAAAAGGAGAGAGAGAAGAAAGGCAGCTAATGTAGAGTACAGGAAATGACAAGTGGAAGTTATGTGTAGCAAAAGAGACAGAGTCTAGCAGGAGAGTGGTAGATAAGAGCAGATGCTGGTTTAACAGAGGGATGCTACCCCTGGTGCTAGAAAACAGGCCTTTGAGCATGATATGACCATTGCCATTGTGGAATCAGAGCAGCGGTGATGACCCACATGAGATCCTCATAACCACCAATATTCCCTGTAAAAGTCACTTTTATTCTCTTGGCTCAGTTGTTGTCGAGGAGGCTTACTGCCTCCATCTGCTAACCTAGGCCTAGTCCTGGAAGCTTCTAGCATCTGTTCAATCCAATCTAGGCCTAGAATGCTTTCAGCCTCTGAGACTTAATGAGCTCACCTTTACTTGTTCTTTCTGAGCTCTTGGCTGGCTGGTTCAACTCAGCTGTTCCCGGCTAACTTATTCAATCTGGCTTCTCTCTCAGCCTAGAATTGCTGTGCATGGCCTCAAACTAACTCTGCAATCTGCTCTTATCTTCTGGTTTCTTATCATTTTCTGCCCTGTACCATCTTCACTTGAGTTCTTTCTCTGCAACCCACCTCCCTATCACTGCCCTAGTAAAAACTGCCTCCTCTCTCTGTGAAACTGCCTCTTAAGTAGCTTCCCTTTCCTCTCTTTTCTCTGAGAATTGGGTGTACCCTATTCTGTTAAATCTTCTGGTTCCTCACTTTTTCTGCCACTCAACTAGACATCACTTTCAAAGATGGGTGCTTTCTTCTACAAACTAACTTTACATTCATTTGGGATTAAAGGCATGTACCGCTACGCCTGGTCCTAAGCTTTTCTTTACCTGATATTTGCTTTATACTCGGCTTGCCTTGAACTCAGCTCTGTTTGCCTCTGTCTCCCAGATTAAAGGCGTGTTTGTATTCCAGCCAGATCACACAGACCTAGATCATCTTTGGGTGTGATCTCCTTGCCAGAACAGCCATGCTCTGAAGGAACATTCCTCTACAGTTCCCTTGTGAAAAGTGATAGGGCTCCTAAGACACATCGGAGCCCTCCCCTTCATATTTAAACAGGGGATACATAAACAGTTAATACCTGGCAGGGAGAGGAAGGCTCTTCTTCAGGGGTGTGGTTATCTGTAAGGAGCCCATATTCCTGCAACTAGCCCCAGTTAAACTCATTCCCTCAACAAGCTAGACTGGAGACGAACTGGTTTTTAGTGTCTTGCACAACATTCAGGAAGAGAAGAGACATGGCAGAGTGTCTTAGAAAAATTAGGGGGAAAAGACTTCAGGAGAGGATGGACCCATCCTTGCAAGCCCTGTCACAACAAGGAACAAAGCATGCTTAGGCACAGGAGGAAGAAAAGCAGTAATGAAAGAGAAGTAGGGAACTAGCCTATACTGAGGTCCAAAAGTTGCTGACCCCTTGGGAATGATCTCAGGAATTACTATCTAGCAGGGAGACAGGCATTCATTCCAAGCTACAGATGGAAAGGCAAGAGGCTCAGAAGAAGCTCACCCAAATGACATAATATAAAGTGAAGGATGTCCATTGTACTTCCCTCTACTTCCCACTCTTCTAGCCCATGATGCCTTTACCCTCTTCACTGTCTTCTGAAAGACAGGACAGCTGCTCACAATCCACTGATCAAGTTCTAATCTTTTGTGTGCCCTGGTCTTGGTGTGTACTCCTGGCTAGCCTAGAATTTCCTTTAGAGAGCATCTGTCCTCAGATTCATAGCAGTCCTCCTCCACATCCTCAGCCTCTTGGATGCTTGGATGGCAGCCACATGCCATCATGCCTGGTTGTCCTGGGATGTCTACTTAGAAAAAAACTCTTCCACAACCATGAGAATGTGAATGATGATCTAGCTTACCCAGGTGTGTGTGTGTGTGTGTGTGTGTGTGTGTGTGTGTGCGCGCACGCGCAGGGGGTATGGCAGGGGGGCACCAGGAAGGATACCCTACCACAGTTCCCTTCCTCTAAGCATTCAGATCACCATATCAGGAGATCAAATATTTCCCAAAAAAGGTTAGTCATGTCAGTGCTGACACCGGAGGTGGAAGGTGCACTTCCACACTGTCTAACTCACCTATTATTTGTGGTGGTACTTTCCTTAATAGGAAGAAAAAACTTAGATGATGTCACCTTTTTATATTGAGCTTGTTCATATGGATAGAGCAAAACCAATGGGAGAGTATAATCAAAAGTTATTCGTAATCCATCCACCATCTCCTTACAAAGGTCAACACTAGGAGGAGGATGGAGAAAGAAAAGATTAGAGATTAGAAACCCAGGAAAGTCACAGGCATTTCCCAAACTTCACAATGAAGGTATACGTTTTAAAAGGGCAGACTTAGCTTTATATTCATTCATTCATTCATTTGAGACCTTGTCTCAACATAAATAAATATATCCATTCATTCATTCATTCACTAATTTACAGACATTTATTTATTTAGGAACAGGGTCTCACTATGTAGCCCTGACTGGCATGGAGCTCATTATACAGATGAAGATGGCCTCAAACTGACAAAGATCCAGCTGCCTCTACCTTCTGAGTCCTG
The DNA here is from genome assembly GCF_964271855.1 of Acomys minous. Lineage (NCBI taxonomy): Eukaryota > Metazoa > Chordata > Mammalia > Rodentia > Muridae > Acomys > Acomys minous. The sequence goes on from NC_140488.1 coordinate 100,078,063, forward strand.
GGATTAAGGGTGGGTGCTACCCAGCTGAGGGCAGACCTTTAAAACATTATATATTCACTTACTTATAAAAAGAATAGACACAATCTATAGATGCTAATAAAGAGGGAAATAGAGACTCTAATATAAACTTCAGGCAGTATACTAATAACAGAAATGTACCCCATATAACACAAATGAGGGGTGTTTAGTACAACACGAGGCATCCCAGAAGCCAGTGCTCTTGACTTCGGTTTCAAATGTAACACTCTCCCTCCCTGACACTGATCCTGTCAGTCGTGAGGGTAGAGCACGAGTGCAGGAACTCTACTCTGACTAGAATAAAGAACTGCTTGGGTCTGGCTGGGGAGGTTGCTCAGTGGGTAAAAGTGCTTGCTATACAAGTCTGACAACCTGAATTTGGATGCACAAAATCCATGTAAAAGCTAGATGCAGTAATACACAAATCTGCACTATCAGAGTTCCTGTGGGGAGTCAAGATCCTGAGACAGGCCAATCTCTGGAAATTCAAAGGCTAGCCAGGGTAGTGCACCTAGCAGTGAATGACACCACCAGAGATTGTTTCAAACAAGGGGGAAGACAAGGACTCACACCAGAGGTTGTCCTTTGACCTTCAGATGTCTGCCATGACACACATGCACTCACTCATATATGTTAACTAATTTTATAAAAAGATCAGTCATTAGCAACCTTTGCTACGTATCTCATTGCCCATCCTGCTTCCTCAAGTAGACAGTTCTTGTCCCAAATGGTATCTCCGAAGATATTGGTCTAGCAACAAGGTAATGCACAATCAAGCTGGGTCTCGTGTGCAATTATCAAAGACTTCACAATGGTTACAGTAATTTCATATTAGACTGATAGCTGAATGAATAGTCTATAAATCAGCTATGATGTAAGGGATGGATTTAACAGAACAGAGAGAAAGATCCCTTGTCCTAAACTGAAATATACAAAGAAAAAAACTGAGTGGGAAAGTACTTGTTTAGCAAGCAGAAGGGCTGAGTTCAGTACCCAGTATCTCACACACACACACACACACACACACACACACACACACACACACACAGCTACCAATAAACAACAAATGCCAAACCTAAAGACAGACTCCGAAGACTAAACTCCTGAGTTACTCACTTCTTTTCTGCTGGGACATAGTGCACATTCATGTGCGCATGCATCATGGCATGATGGTGACGAGGCCTCTCATTGGCTGCAAAGGCTGCATTAATAGCAAAATGCTTTACATAGGATTCCAGAATTGTTATGATGTTGGTTTGGCATGGAAGTTTCACTAACTGTTAAGAAAAACATAAACATTTGATACTCATCCTGTTATTATCAGACATATATTCCAAGCAGGGAGAGTTACGGTTCTATCAGTTTAACTCCGTCAATTTTGCTCAGGAGATTTTTAAATAAGTATGTCTTGAAGCTCTTTGATAACCCCTCTTTCCATGGATCATACTCTCCTTCTTACTTTTACATTACTATAGTCTTACTGTTTTGAATACACTGAAGCAGTGATCCTAAGTCTTGGTATTCTATTGAAAAAGCTACAAAAGCCTCTCAAAGCCTATGCAAGAGAGGTGCCTCTATCCCACCAAATTAAACTCTAATCTATGCTTTCAACTCTCTTTTTGAGGCAGGGTTTCACTGTGTAGCCCTGACTGTCCTGGAACTCTCTATGTAGAGCAGGCTGGCCTTGAACTCAGAGTCTCCGCCTCCTGAGTGCTGGGATTACAGACATGAGGCATCCATCATTCCTGGCTTACAACCTAATCTTAGTTGAAGTCCAGGTATCAGGATTCTGGAAAACTCCCTGAAGGGCTCAAATGGACAGCATAAGGTATCATGTCTTAAGTTAAACAAGCACCCAGCACTACTGTTAGTCAGCTTTAGAAATGGACCCAGTAAAAAACTGGATATGAAACTACCATCCGTCCACATTGCCTGGGGTTTGACACTGTGACCACAAAATGCAACCAAGAAGCATCATCCTGAATACACCATTCATCTTGCATACCCGTTTCCTCCTGTTGATATAGTAACAATCATCCTCAAGCTGCTTCTTGAGAACGTCAGGGATATCTATGGTTATTGTTCTTTCATCCATGTCCTTTCTTGAGCGCAGCGACAATACTTTTTTTTTCTGCAATATCACAATTCCATTTTTAATTATTGAGAAAAGTGAGAGAGACTACCACATAACTGTCTGCTATGCAACCAAACTAGTTTATTTCTACCAGTCACATCATGTCACATATCCCCTATTAAAGATAGAGATGTAAAGATATTATACCATATGCCCAAGTGTTTTTCACAGTGTTAACTACATTGCAAATTCATTTTTGTTTAACCTTTATGATTACCATTGGGGTTTATGTTCAACTTGGAGGCATGCAGAAGCCAATCTCTGCTCTGCAGTACTAAAAATTAATCATTATAAATTATAGTTGACAATCTTTATTTTATTTTTATTTTTTATATCTTATTAATTTTTTATTGAAAAATAAAATCATTCATATTACATCTCAATTGCTATCCCATCCCATGCATCCTCTCATTTCTCCCTCCCTCCCGCTTTCACCCCATTCCTCTTCCCTATGACTGTAACTGAGGGGGACCTCCTCCCCCTAAGTATGATGCTAGGGTATCAAGTCTCTTCTTGGTGGCCTGCTATCCTTCCTCTGAGTGCCACCGGGCCTCCCCATCCAGGGGACATGGTCAAATACAGGGCACAAGAGTTCGTGTGAAAGTCAGTGCCCACTCTCGATTTAACTGTGGAAAATGTCCTGTCCCTTGGCTAGATCTGGGTAGGGGTTTGATGCTGACTGCATGTATTGTCCTTGGCTGGTGTCATAGTTTGAGCAGAAGCCCTGGGCCCAGATCCTCCCATCATAGTGGTGTTCTTGTAGGTTTCTAGGACCCTCTGGATCCTTCTATTTCCCTATCTCCTATATTTCTCTCACCTAGAGTCCCAGTAGGATTTCCCCCCCTCTGACCCACTTTCCTGGTGAGTGAAGACTTTCATGGGACATGCCCCTTGGGCTAGTGTCCAGTTATAAGTGAGTATATACCATTTGAGTCTCTCTGCTTCTGGGTTAGCTCGCTCATTATGATCATTTCTAATTCAATCCATTTGTCCACAAACTTCAGAAATTCCTTGTTTTTAATAGCTGAGTAGTATTCCATAGTGTAAATGTACCAGTTTCTTTATCCATTCTTCTACTGAGGGACACTTAGTCTGTTTCCATGTTCTGGCTATTATGAATAAAGCCGCTATGAATACGGTTGAGCATAATTTTTTCCCTTTTTTTTTTTTTTTTTTTTTTTTTAGTTTTTTGAGACAGGGTTTCTCTGTGTAGCCTTGGCTGTCCTGGACTCACTTTGTAGACCAGGCTGGCCTTGAACTCACAGTGATCCACCTGCCTCTGCCTCACGAGTGCTGGGATTAAAGGCGTGCACCACCACATCCAGCCCTCTAATCTTATTTTTAAAAAGAGATTTATAACCTGAAAATTTTGCTACTATCAAATCTACCAAAGTTTCTACAATAAAAACTTGTTTTTATACCGCTTTAGTCTTTACTTTAATACGGCGTTGACGTTCTTTTATTTCTTCATTCTTTTCTCCACAGCTATCATGACAGGTGCTGCTTATTGCTACATAAAACAAAAATATGAGGCAAACTCATATTATACACTTTGACAATCTTACATTTACAAATTTTAGGTGGCGCATGCACTTGTCTAAGAAGAACGGTCTGTAGTTCTGCATACATTTTAAATCCTAAACACAAATACTGTACCTTTCGGAACAGAAACTTATTTTGAAAAATATAACTCCAATTTCAATGGATACAAAAATCACACGAGCTAATGATCTGAAAGTGTTTCACCAGCTACGATCCTATGGTTCACTGTTGGATTCATAAGTGGTGGCAAGGCCCTGGAGGTATCAAGAAAAAAATGGACTGTGAGAAAGGATCTGTGCGGGCTCACTGGCTGAGATGACAGCGGTCCCTGGTAAGACTCTGACAGAGTCTTATACCCACATGCTGACTGATTATACTGTTACTTTAATTGTCAAAAACAAACCAAGTACATATTACAAAGATGCTCCTTCACTGATGACAGAGTTACACGTAGATTGATGCAAATATACCTATCTTACTGAATATCATAGCTGATATTCTGAACACTTAGATTAGGTGACAATTGGACAAACTCATCAAAACAAAGCTTACCTTATGAGAGTGTTAAATAGCTCATGTATTTTATTGCATATTGTACTGAAAGTGGAACAAGAAAATAGTATATTTTCATACCATCATAAAGTCAACAACAAATCTTAAACTGGAGAACATCTGTACATTATGAGTTTGCACTATTTCCTTGGCTATAATTTCAATGACTCTTTCTCTTGATCCCTGTGTATAAAAAGACTACATGAACATGGTTTTCTGTTGAGGAAAATAAAGTCAAAACACTCACAGTTTGCATTATTTTGAGCTTTTTCTTTAACTGGCACACTTTTTAAGACAGAGTTGACACCAGGCAACCTACAGCGCCTCTTCTTTCTTCCTGTACCTCTCCTGAAAAAGATAAACAAATCAAAATGAAACTTCACACTGGGAATTTGGATCCACAAAGGATATAATAAACATTAAATCCTTAAAGATCAAACTTTAAAAATAATGGCAATCTCCACTTCCAAACGGACAACCATTCTAAAAACGTCTGGGATTCTTTAAAGTACTATAGAAACTCATTTATTTTAAATGTGTAAGATTACTGAAGTCTGTCATTTCTTAACTTTGAAATCATAAAAATCCAAAAGAGTAGGAAAAGACAAAAAAAAAACATAGTGAATAACACTTCCATCAAAGTTTTTGTATCCTTACAGGCGAGAAACTGCTTTTTTGGCCAATTTACGCTGTAACCTCCGATTTTCATCTGTGTCACGCAGCACATGATCTTCGGCTGCCCATCTATCCCAACTAGTGGAAAAAAAGAAGAAGATGTCAAAGTCGGTATTATGAAACTAATGCTAAAAAACATGACGAAGAAGTGCCCCAGAGCTGCTGACATTGTAGAAAGCTATAAAAAAGACTTCAAAAGCACCAAGAGGACCCCAGCAAAGCACAAAGGGGACTCAGTTACAGCAACCAGGATTCCCAGTGACTACTCATAGATAATCCAAAATGACAGACTTTAAAGTAATCAAGCCTCAGAACAGGCAAGCTTTCCGAACAAAGCAGAAGGAGGAAACGAAACTTTTCGACAAGTGTTTCCGAAACTTAAAGTTACAAAATTATTATGCTACAAAGGCGATTAGTCTACTTGTAACAAGTTCACTCACCTTCTGTTCCAACCATTAAAATGTATCAGATATTCTGGAATCTTTCTGCCCTTTTCGTCTTTCCCAACAACAACATCGACGACCTGAAACCAGGAAATACTGCTCACGAGTAGCACAACAAACTAAAAAAAATTTTAAGCTAGGTAAAAAGAACTCGACTACTGTTCCTTCTTAAAGGAAAAGAAAGCATTCGCTCCCTTTTTTAGATCAAGAGCTGTGTTGTAACATTCTTCAACATATTTTTTTTCTCTTTGCCCGACTCATTACCTCAAAATAGGAAACATCCGTCCAACCAACCCACGATTGGTCTCTTGAGTTTGAGACCGGGTGAAGCTTCTGAAACCATTGGTCGGTGGATTTGTCATTAGCTAGGACCTAGATTAGGAGGAGCAGCCCTAAGACCTCTGGGAGTTGTAGTCACCTGGGCCTTTCGTTCTCCAGTGTCCTGCTGAGCTAGGCAAAGCCCTCCACAACCGTCCCCATTCCCTAAATAGCCCTGCATTCCAGAAGGAAACCTCTGGAACAAATGAAAGGACGTTTCCTCTCCTAGTGATGCAACAAGTTGGAGGGATGGCAAAGGACTTAAACAGAGTTAAGGGTTGCAGGAGGAGCCAAAGCTACATAACCCAGCCCAGACGACACCGGACAGCACCGCTTAAACATCGCTAAGGACGCACCTGGGGTTGTTCCAAGTTGCCTCCGCCACCAAGGACTTTGCCTTGGTGGCTGGAAACACTGACGCTCGCCCCGACCCCCAGCGCGCTGATTTTTCACCCTCTTAGGGCTCCGGAGCACTTAGGTGCCCTCTCCTGCCCTCCACTTCAAAACTGACAACTACAGGATAAAGCCCAGCCCCGGGTGACTGAGCTGGACACAGGCGAAATTCTTTCCTAACTGTCCTCCTACAAAACCTTTAGAAATTACAAAAGTCAAAGCGGCAAGGCAATCTCGAGCCCCTTCCTTTCCGCAGGATGACATTTGAATGCCTAGGATCCTAAACACGACTGGGGTCCCTGAACCAGGACATCGCCAGCTGACAGCTGGCAAAAACTGAGGACGAGGTTGAGGGGTTGAGGATATGGGTTGGAAAACTGGTCAGGGTGTCCGCTAGGGAACCCAAGCGGCACTGAACCGCGTGGGACACGGAGAGACTTATCGCAAAAGCAGAGGCCTCAGGCGACAGTCCTTTAACACCGGACACGCCGGTTGGCGCCCAGCACTCAAACCACCATCCCGGCCTAGCAACCGCGCGTTCCAGACGCGACAGGACCGGAAGCGGAAGCAGAATCGGAAGCATCTCCGGTCCTTCCTAGTTAGGGCACTCGTGCCCGTAGCGCATCTCGCCAGCGTCCCCTGCTGTCCTGAGCCGCTCCACTCACACTCAGGCCAAGGCGCGCCCTGGTGGCTGTCCAGGGCTCCTAGCCACTTGTCCTCTGCTGGCCCCTTTGCCTTCCATCCCCGGGACCCAGTCCGCGCCTCCTCCCTGTCCCCCCCGCGGTGGCACCTTGGCATCATACAGCACTCGCGCCTTGGTGGGGTCAGGCTCGAAGCACAGCACTTTCTCCCCAGAGTGGAATTGAAACCTCATGCCCTCACTCGCGCTCATTTGCTCATCGTGGCGCAGGGCGAGGCTCCCAGGCTGGCGGAGTGCGCGCGGTGGGGGAGGTCGGCCAGGGAGGCGGCGCTCCGCCACCTGGGGGGCCCGGGAGTGGCGGAGGCTACGACCGCCCCGCCCTCGGCCCCTCCTCCGGCCACCCCGCGCCACCGCGGGGACCTCAGCTGTGGTGAAGGAAGCGCGCGCCCCCGCCAGGGCTCGTCCCCGCCTGGCCCCTCTGGGGCTCCAAGAGCAGTGAGGGCGAGGAGCAAGACACCCTGACGGAGGTCTTCCTGCAGAACGTCCCCTCTCGTCCCCATGGGCTAGGGTTCCGGCCGCTTCCAGGCTGCGCCCACGTGTGCGTAAGGCTGTCACCTAGGCGTGCTCTCCGGCTGGAGCGTAGGGGTCTCTTAGGGAAAGGGCTGCTCCAGGGTAGTAACCACGCGTCTGGGAGGCTGGGTGGTGTCTGCCCCCTGGAGCTGCCTGGCGGCGCGCGCGCAACAATCCCTCTGGCGGAGCTGCGCGCTGCTGAGTGTGACCATGCAAGGACTTGGTGTAGGAGCTGGCTGGAGACCGGCAGTAGCTTTGGGCGAGGGGAGGAGACATTCCAGGCAGTGAATCGAACATGTGGTCACCCTTCCAAGAGGACTGGCAGATAGAAGGCCTGGAGGCCCCAAGTGAGCAGTGGACAGCAAGGCAAATGGGACTTTAACATCTTATGTGTCAGCTTGCAGCACTCCTTCAGACTCCTCAGAGTCTGTCTTTAGTAGCTCAAAACTTTCTGAAGAGTGGAAGCACCATTGAGGCCGCTGTTAACAGGGTGCTTGCACGGAGTGGGGTGTTCAGTAAATACTCCCTGAGTGAGTGCCCAGGAGATTGGGAGATTTGACTCCCAGACCTTCAGCGACAGAGAGGGAGGTGCTGGCCACTTTCTTCTGGAGTGCAAAGCCTTACTAGTTTAAGACCTGACTGCAGAGCGGAGTTTAGCGGCAGCTTGGTTAATCCCTGCAGTTGTAATGAACAGCCAGTTTTCCCACACTACTCTATTCTTGCTTCCAGAAATTTTCATCTGCCCCCGCCTCACTTGGTACATGGTACACAACTTTCACATCTCCACTTGAGCATTTTCAAGAGAAAAAATCCCCCAGGCTTCCCAAGATGAATCATATACACTTCCAGTGTTTCCTCCCAGAACTCTACTTTCCCTTTCCTTGCTTTTACTGCTCTGCTGTAGAACGGGTTGTTCATTCACAAGATGCCCCTATTAAGATGGTAAGATGCCTGATGCTGGTGGTTGGAGGTGTCTCATTCCAGTTCATCTTTGTGTACTCCTGGCACACAATAAATATTTAATGAATGAATGAACAGATTGCAGATCTATGAACTCAAATCCATAAAACTCAGTGGCCAATTGGATATGAAAGAGGGGAGGGGAGGAGGAATCTTGGGAGACCTCCAGGTTTTCTAGCATAAGGAGCTGGGTGAATGATGGCTCCATTGGCCAGCTAAGGTCTAGGAAGAGGAGTGACAGGTTTGAGGACAGTGACCAAATGATGACTTAAATCTAAGACAACAGAGTCCACAAGCCAGAACTGGAACCCTGATTGTCCAGTATATGGGTAGTGCTTCGTGGCAGGCCAGCTCTGAAGCGCGGGTAATATCTTGTCACGTGTAACCATAGCAGAAGTATTTTGGTTTTTCTTGTTAATGAATGGAAAGTTCCACTCCATGCTCTAACCATTGTGGGGAGGTAGATTCTACCCCTCCCCATTCATTTCCATCCTTATGTTATTACTCTCTTTCCCTGTCATCTATAAAATCCAAGAAATATATCTATATATCACATATTTATATATACATATATAGTCTGGTGTGTGTGTGTGTGTGTGTGTGTGTGATTCTGATAATGGCAGTTCTTGCAACCCTCTTTTGGGTTAGGATTCACTGGCAAGGTCTCCATCTCTTACATAAATGATCCACCCTTTGCCCTCTTGGGTGAAAAAGATAAAGAACTCATAATGAACTCTGTAATTTATTCTCTGTGAGGCCCAGTGTCATGATAGTCACTTTCTGGTGGTGATCTTGGACAAGTAACTAGTTTCTGTGAGATGGTTTTGTTATATGCAAGCCAAAGAGCGGCTCCTCCTTTATAATGAGTAAATAAAGAGTTCGGTGTCCATGTGTCTGCTTAATACTTGGCATATAAATGCTTAATATTAAGCACTTCTTATTAATTTACGTACTCCATCAATTATCTATGCAATAAATATTGATTGAACCTCCTAAGTGCTAGAGGCTAGACACACTAAGCAGAGTATATGTGTTACCCCTGGCTTCCAGGATGTCACCTTTCATGATGGCAGAGCACTAAGTAAGCAATTTGGAGCCTACTACATAAAGCTAGTGTGGAATAGAAGTGGCACACATGCTTATTTTTCCCTAGAAGGAGGGCACTGTCACGGAAGTCTTGGGAACTGAAATGTGCTTCTAACATGACAATCTAACCAGTTAGGTCCCAGCCCTATCCGTATTACTCAGCTTTTTGTTGTTTTGCTTTAGTTTAGTTTTGTTTTGACTAGGCTGGTCTTTAACTCTTGAGCTCAGGAGATCTTCTTGTCTCAGTAGCTGCAGCTGCTCAGTATCAAAGCCTTGGTTTTTTTTTTTCCTGCGCTTGCTCTTCCTCCTGCATCGAACAGACCTCCCACTAGGGTGCAGGTGGTGGTGAAACTTATTTAGGTTGATACTGTGGCATTCACTTCAGGGATACATTTGGAACAGCTGCGGAATATTGGAGACACACTGTTGCCAAGCGTTGTAATTTTCTTTCCAAGGCTTCCAGATGACATCAAGACGCAGGCAAGGCTGAGAAGTACAAATCTAAACCAATCGTGAAATTCCTTTTCCTCTTGCAGTGACTGGATTAGGTGGGCTGTGTGATCCGCTCTTGGCCAATAAGAAGTTTTTGCGGAGCCAGAGCCTTGAAGAAGGATATTTCTGGAGAAGGGTCTCACTTTAGCCAGATGAAAGACTGAGATGCGGCTTGAAGTCACCCCTTCCTCTCTAGGTACTATTTTGTTTGTGTAGGAACCTGGTTTATTGTCATAGCCATCTTGAAACAGGGGAGTTCATCATGGTCACAGATACTCAGAGTATGAGATAGCCTGCAGGCTTGCTGTCCTGTGTCATTAATGTGTTCTTAAGCTTTGATCCCCTGAATAAAACAGCTCAGTCTTTTACTCCAGGCTTCTTGCTTTGTGGCATAATAAGCCCTGATGCAACTAAAAAAAAGGGGGGGGGCAAAAAACCTCCTGACCACATCTCTTGTGCAGTTTTAGAATCACATTCTTTACACTTAATCTATCTGTGCTGCCAATTACCGTAATGTAAGGTGGGCCTTCAATAATGAGCATGTGCTTTTCTATGGCTCCGCAGAAAAAAACTGATGAAGAGGAAAGCTAATAAATCGTTAATGTTGTGCTTTCAGTTAGAATGTCTGTTTTATACTGGAAACAAGTTTCTGGGGGCTGAGGATTTAACTCAGGTGGTAAAATGCTTGTGTAGCCTGCAGAAAACCCTGGGATTTACCTCAGCATGGCGTAAACAAGGCATAGGTGGCTCAAGCATCTAAGCCCAGCATTTGAGAGGTCAGTTCAACGTCATCCTTAGCTACATAGCAAGAGGTCAACCTGGGCTACATGACATGAGGGGCTGGGGCAGGGGCACACACACACACACACAAAGATTCCTGGGCCAATCCATTTATAAAACTAAGAACAATGAAAGAACCTTTCAATTAGATATCTTAGATATTTTTGGCAGGAGCAGTATTAGGCAGAACTATATTCTAAAAACGTGTTTTGTACTTAATGAATATTATGATAAAGTTTTATCCATTCTTTATAAAAGTTTCAGTATTTCTTGGGTTTAGGGGGCTTTTTGCTTGTTTTTTGAGACAGGGTTTCTCGGTGTAGCCCTGGCTGTCGTAGATGCACTTAGTGGACCAGGCTGGCCTCGAACTCACATAGATCCACCTGCCTCTGCCTCCCAAGTGCTAGGATTAAAGGAGTAAGCCACCACACCTGGATATTTCTTGCTTTTTATACACGGTTCTCAAAATAAGAGGTTAGCTGGGGTTTTTTTTTTTTTTTTGTCAACTTAACACAAACTAGAATAAAGTAGAAGGAACCTTGAGAATGAGACCTTAGCGAGACACCCCCCACCCTCCCTTCCCCCACCCCCAGTCTACATAGCCAAAATCGATTGCCTTCACCACGCTGGCCTTTGGGCATGTCTGGGGGGCATTTTCTTGTTGAATGACTGATGTAGGAAGGCCCAAGATATGTGGGCACTGCCATCCATGGTCAAGGGGGCCTGGGCTGTATAAGAAAGGTAACTGAGCAGCAAGGCAGTAGGCAGCGTTCCTTTGTGGTCTCTGCTTCAGCTCTTGCCCCGAGCTCCTGCTTTAGCTTCCCTGGACTATTATAACCTGTAAGCCAAATAAACCCTTTTCTTCTCAAGTGGCTTTCAGTCATGGTATTTATCACAGCAAAAGGGAAAGTAAATAGGACAAAAGTCAGTACCAAGAATGTGCACTAATGGCTGTGATGAACCTGCCCATGTTGGCTTTGGGGAGGATCATGGAAGGATTTTGGAGATTTGTGTTCAAAAAGGCTGTTGAGTGCTCAGAACTTAATGATGTTGGAAGATAGGAATGCTGAGAGAAGTGCAGCCAATTGGGGGCTTGGCTTGTGAAATTTCAAAGAGAAGCAAATACTCTATCAGGGCCATTTGTGTCATAGTTAGATTAGGAGTCAGTAGAAGCAAAACCTTAACTGGGACAACTGAAGCTGGCTAGTAGAGGGTGGAAACTCTGCTGTGATTGATGAGAGACCAGCCTCATTCAGTACCCACAGAGCTTGCCCAGGTTCAAGCCAGGTGAGGCCTTATTACTGAGAGGAGGAAATAGGCACGAAGAGGAAGGGAGAAACCATGAAGCTATCTGCAGTTGACACCATCTTGCAAGGGAAAAATTAGTTTTCTCCAGTGGCATCATGGTGGGTATATTAACTATATTTAAAGATAGGCCCCATCCCTTTCACCAGAGGCCAACACAAAATGAACTTGATGTTATTTTAGTTTTTTTGTCTCATATTGCTGTTTCAGAATTTATAAATTAATTTATGTATTCATTTTACATCACAATTGTAAGCCCCTCCCTTCTTTCCTCCCATTCCCACCCTCCCTCCCTCTTCCCTATGTCCTCCCTCTCCTACACCTCAGAAAAAGGGAGTCCCTCTCCTACTCATCCCAGCACAAGTCACATCAGGACTGAGCACATCCCCTACCATGGTGGCCTAGCAAGGGAGCCCTGCCAGAAGGAAGTGATTGAAAATGATGGAAGAACGTCCTTGTCAGAGACAGTGCATGCTCCCATTACTGGGTTACCCACCTGAGGACCAAGTTGCCCATTGGGTACATATGTGTGTGTGGGGGGGCTAAGTCCAGTCAATTCATGGTCCTTGATTGGTGTTTCAGTTTCCTCAAGCCCCTGGACCCAGGTTAGTTGGCTCTGTTGGTCTTATTGTGGAGCTCCCCCCTTCAGTCTATCCTTGCTCCCACTCTTCCACAAGGCTCTCTGTGTTCCACCCAATGTTTGACTGTGAGTCTCGGCATCTGTTTCAAAACATTGCTGGGTGGAGTCGCTCAGAGGACAGCTATGCTAGGCTCCTGCATGAAAGTATAGCAGAGTATCATTAATAGTGTCAGGATTTGGCTCTCTTGCATGTTATAGCCAGGAATTAGTTGGACATTCCCTCAGTCTCTACTCTTTCTTTATCCCTGCATATCTTGAAGGCAGGGTACATTTTGGGTCTAAGTTTTTGTGGGTGTGTTGGTGTTCCCCTTCCTCAACTAAGAGTCCTGTCTGGTTAGAGGGTGGCCTCTTAAGTCTCCATGTCTGGCTCTAGTAGGAGTTGCAGCTAGAGTCACCCAGGAGCCTACCCTGTTGTGGATCTCTAGCCTGTCTCAGAGATGCCCCAGGCCATGGTTTCTTTTCTCTCTGCAAGTCTTGGGGGCGGGCATCCTTGGGCTGGTGTTCCTGAGTGCTATAAGAAAGCAGGCTGAGCAATCCATAAGGGAGCAAGCCAGTAAACAGCACTCTTTCATGGCCTCTGCATCAGGTGCCAGGTTCCTGCCCCATTTTCCCTCAGTGATGGACTGTGGTGTGGAAATGTAAAAATAAACCATTTCCTCCCCAAGATGCTTTTGGTCATGGTGTTTTATCATAGCAATAGAATGCCTAACTAAGACAGTGATTGATGTAAGCCCAATCCACTGTGGGCTGTGCCATCCATGGGCAGGCAGGCCTGGACTGTATAAGAAAGTGGCTGAAGCCTGGCTTGGTGCTTGGGAGACAGGCAGGACACTCTCTTGTCACCCTGAGGCCTGCCTGGTCTACATGATGAGTTCCGGGCCAGTGGCCACTACATTCTGAGATTCTGTCTCATGTAAACAAACAATTCAACTGAAAATTTAATGAACTCTACATTTCTAGTGTGTCATTATAGAAACCCATATGGAAACAAAAGCAAAAACAAACAAAAAAAAAACCACACCCCATAATGCAAATGTATCATGATGACATCAGAACTTTTGTGTATACAGACCCTTCTGGGTGCAGATGTGTGGGAGAATGCTCCTCTGCCTTAGTTTCTGGTATACTGAGACCAACTGAACTGCAACTTCAAGCATCTTTAACCACAGAGGACTATTTTATCAGGGGAGAAACATACCAAGATGCAGCTGCAGTGCTCCTTGTTTCCCTCATCTCTTAACTCCTCACCTGTCCTCTGTCCATATCACACTCACTCTCATTAGATACAGAAACTGAGATCAGCTTATCCCAAGTTGGGTGTGCGTTCAGGCTGAATGTGACATTCCCAATCAGTCCTCATGATAAAACCACACAGCTGTGCTTGGGAAGTAAGACTCTGGGGTCAAATAGCTGTCACTTTATAAATAGCAACAGTATTCATATGTGCAAGGACTGTCTTGGACTAGAAGCCAGTCATAGTCTGAAATAAATTCCCCCAGCATACCTACAGTATGAAACCACTCAAATAATGCTGTAGAAAGCTGGATATTAACTTTTAGAAGCCAACTCTTTCATAACCATAGAAAAAGTACATAACAAAACAAACTTTAGACCACCTAAGGCAGTGGTTCTCAACCTTCCTAATACTGTGACCCTTTAATATAGTTCCTCATGTTGTGGGGACTCCCAACCATAAAATTATTTCATTGCTACTTCATAGCTATAATTTTGCTACTTTTTAAAATCATAATGTAAATATCTATTCTCTCATGGTCTTCTGATGTTTTCTGGGAGAGCATCGTTTGACACCCTCCTACAATGGGTCTTGATCCCCAGGTTGAGAACCTCTGGCCTAAGGAACTTTGTGAAGCTGCCTAGACCTCCTAAATGGAAATCCTAGGGTGAAGTCCAGTGTCTATATACCCCACACTGGGAACCTTTCTCTATAATCTTAGCCTACTGTTTTCTTTGTAGGGTGATTTCTGTTTCAAGACCATGAACATTATTGCCAGTGCTCCAGTATAGTTGGTTCTGGTGGATTGAGAGCTGGGGCACATAAGATTTTCTTGGAACACTCTACATAATTAAGGTCAGTTGGTGCTTTAAGAAGGTGGCACCAATGATTATTTACAACAATTACTAAGCCTGAGTAAAGCCCATTTTGTCCCTGGTGATTATTTTTTAAAAATTAACTTTTGGTCCTCAACTTTATATATTTAAGTTGGGGGTCTACTATGAACTACCAAAGCAAGGGGCAACAGGCCAGGTTTTACATTGGTTGTTTCTAAAGCTCTAAGCATACTCCTTAAAGCAGATTATTTTCCTGTGTTTTGAGGCAAGGTTTCATGTGTCTTAGCCTGGCCTCACTATGTATCCAGAGATGAAGTTGAACTCTGATCCTCTTGCCTCTGTCCTCAACCCCACCCTCACCCATTTCTGGGATTACAGATATGTGTCACCACACCTAGCTTGAAGTTAGATCTTGTCTCCACTTATAAGTAGAACCTACGTGTCAGAACTGTGAAGGGATTTTTCCCAGAGTGGCTCACAAATGCACATCAGAACAGTAAGGTGTTTTCCAAGCTACTCAAATTCCCATGTCCTCCTTTCTCAGTTTACCGGTGAGCATCCTAACAAGTTTTACCAGCTTCGAAGAGGCTTGTTAAACTCTAAAGAGGTTTCAAATAGCAGTGTCTTTGGATTGCTCTATAATCTGTGCCCTCTGCACCTGGGTCATATCAAATTAGCACCGGCATGAGGCATATTCTTTACATAAAAAATGACACTAGCTTTGCAGTGATGCTATCATTTCAGTCCTCTTGGTATTGAGAGTCTATCAACTACAAGATCCAAATTAGAGGAGTGTCTTTATGGTTAGATTTCCAGAGAAATTTATGAGACATAATTTTCTGAAAGGTACAAATCTGAAATCTATTTTTTTAATGATTGAAATAATTGTGACAGTCTCCAAATAACAACAGCTAGGAGTTCTTGAAATTTTGTAGAGGGGACTTAAAGGGAACATTGAATGTGTTTCTCTCTCTCTCTCTCTCTCTCTCTCTCTCTCTCTCTCTCTCTCTCTCTCTCTCACACACACACACACACACACACTTTGTTTCATGGAAGGCAGCGATGCCCCACTCCCTGAATCTGTCAGTAGGAAATCATTCATCAGTGAGGAATAAGAATGCTTATCTCCTCCTCCATCTATGCTTGGCTGTTGATGGGCCCATTTTTGTATAGGTCCAGTGCAGTCATGCTCAACTGTTGGGAGTTCATGACTGCATGTTCAGAAGATGGCATCTTGTAGCCCCCTTTCCCTATCTTATGGCTCATTTATTCTTTGCTCCCTCTCTTCAGCAATGTTCCCTGAACCTTGGAGGAGATGAAAACCAAATCTCTTGAAGCAATTTTCAGGTGATGGTGAGACCATTAAATCAGCCATTAAATTAAAGATTATTGACCTGTTTTATTCTTTGTTACATGTGGACAACATATAGTAAAACCTATGCCAAAAATGGCAATAAAGAACTTAAAATGGGCCCAGAGAGATGGCTTAGTTGGTGAAGTACCTGTTCTACAAGTATGAGGACCTCAGTTCAATCCCAGCACCCACATTAATAGCTAGGCACAATACAATGTGTGGGGAGAAGACAGAAGGATTTCTTGGGGCTTGCTGGTCAGGTATTCTGACCAAATCAGTGAGTTCTAGGTTCAGTAATAGACAGTCTCAAAAAATCAAGTGGACAGCAATAGAATAAGACACCGACCATTGACATCTGGCCTACACATACACACATACATATGTAAACACAGTCACACATATGCATCCATGCACCCACCACTCACACACACACAGGAGGCACAAACCACAGACATGCAGACACACACAGACACACAGACACACACACACACACACATACACACACACACACACACACACACACAAGGGGGAAGGGATAGAGAGAGAAAGAACAAGGAAGGGTCTTTAGTCTTTTATTCAAAGATTAATAGATCCCACAACTGATATTTTCCAAACTTCCAAACTTCCAGAGTGGTTCAGTAGGATAATTCAGTCTCTATCTGAAGTATTGGATTATAACCATCACTGCTATAGGGATGGTGGTAATTACATCTACTGTCTTAGTTTGAATTTCCTTGCTGTGAATAAACACCATGGCCAGAAACAACTTGGGGGAGGAAAGGATTTATGTTAATGTATAGATTAAGGGAAGCTGTGCTAGATAGTTGTTGTTTGTATTGCTTTTATTTTGTTTTGTTTTGTGAACTTGATGCAAGCTAGAGTCACCTGAGAAGAGGGAACCTCAATTGAGAAAATGCCTCCTTAAGATCAGGCTGTAGGCAAGCCTGTAGGGCATTTGACTTAGTGGTTGATTGAGGAAGGCCCAGTTTCAGTTCCTGCTTCCAGGTTCCTGCCTTGAGTTCCTGCCCTCACTTCCCTGGATGGTGGACTACAAGCTGTGAGATGAAACAGACCATTTCCTCCCGAGGTTGCCTTTGGTTATGGTAATAGAAACCCTAACTAAAAGAGAAGCCAAGGAGGAACTGAAGCAGGAACCAAGAAGGGATGCTGCCTACTTCCTTTCCTTGGCTTGCTCAGCAACTTTCTTCTATGGCCTAGGCTAACCTGCCTAGACATTGTAAGGACCACTGTGAGCTGAGCTCTCCTACACCAAGTAGCAATTAAGAAAACACCTCACAGACATGGCCATAGGCCATTTTGGTGGAGGAAATTCCTCAACTGAGATTCCCTTTTCCCTAGATTTGTGCCAAGGTTTAAAAAAAAAAAAACAGCATATCTTCCTAACAAGACTTTCCATGTTCTTCATTCTGGTAGCAAATATTTCCTGGCCACAGGCTGGGCATTGGGCCCAGAGCTGGCCCAAAGTAAAAACAAACAAACAAACAAAAAAACTCCTTACCAAGGTGGTTGGGTAAAAACATAATTACTATGATGGAATGCAGAACCAATTAGAATCAGACCCCATTCTTGGAGCCAGGGAGAAAACATCTCAGGTCCCACACATCCCAAAGTCTCAATAAATACAATTAACATTGAGATTACCTGTTGATGTGGCCACTCCTAATGAAAAGTGGGACAGCAAACTGTTAGGCGTGTGGCGGGGGGCAAGTCTTTCTTGGTGGGCTTTACCTTAGTTTTGAGACAGAGTCTCTCATTGAATCTAGAGCTTGTCATTAGAACAAGGAGGCCCTAGATTATGCCTGTCTCTAACCCTGCCCCACCCCTGGGGTTACACACATATGCCACATCACTCGGCTTTTTTGTGGGTATTGTGGACCTGAACCCCTATCTTCCCTCAGGCTTATGCATCAAGCACTTTGCCCACTAATCTCTCCAGTCCTGTGCTAAACTATTTCAGACATATTCTCTCTCTCTCTCTCTCTCTCTCTCTCTCTCTCTCTCTCTCTCTCTCTCTCTCTCTCTCTTCTCTCTCTCTGTCCCTCCCTCCCTCCCTCCCTCCCTCCCTCTCCCTTCTATCTTTCTTTTCTGAGACAGGGTTCCTCTGTGTAGCCTTGGGTATCCTGAACTCACTTTGTAGACGAGGCAAGCTTTGAACTCACAGACATCCACCTACCTCTGCCTCCCTGAGTGCTGGGATCACAGGCATTCACCACCATGCCCAGCTCAGACATATTTTCTTAAATCAAAATTTGAAGTAAAGTAGATTCTTTCCAGCCAGATCTGTCACAAATTATGCTTTTCACTTTGTGGGCTTTTTGTTTAAAATGTTCAATGAATAAAATAAATATTATCTATGATTATGGTTCTAATACCACCCTAAGTTTTCAGGTCACTTTTGAAAGTGACACACATAAGTCTGCAACAAGTGCCGTATTCACTGGAGGCCAGACCACTTCTCAGACAGTAAACATTGCACAAGAGGCTAATATATTAAAATAACTCTACTTTTCTTTCATGGATATTTGGTTTCGCTCCATTAGAGGAAAGCGTTAGCTAGTGAATTTGATTTTCAATTGCTATATATTTAATATATAAAATATGCAATGTATGATTTTTATAGGCCAGGGATATAGCTAGCTGAGAAAATGATTGCCTAGTGTGTCCAAAGTCCTGGTTCCATCTATAGTACCACATAAAAATAAAGTTTTTCTTGCATACTTTTGGCCACTTACACAGTAATTATTTTACCCCTATCACCCTTTGCCAATTATTTCATTGTCACTGTTTAGCCTTCAACTAAAGTATTATCATTTGTGTGGTATAGCATTCACCACAAATCTCAACCACTGCTCATATAGTGTATATGTATATGAGTGTGTATATATATATATGTGTGTGTAATATATATATATATATATATATATATATATATATATAGAGAGAGAGAGAGAGAGAGAGAGAGAGAGAGAGAGAGAACAGTGCTCGCTATGCTATATCCTAAGGGTGATGTCAAATGCCTGCAATATCAGAATTTGGGAAGTGGCAGAAGCCTAGATTCAATGTCATTCTCAGCTACATAGCAAGTTTAAGCCCAGCCTCAATTACATAGAACCTGTCTAAACAAACAAATAAATAAATTATGGGCTGCCACTTGAGTGTCCTACTTTCTGTGACTCTTCTCTGAGAAACCCACAGCTGTGCTTTGGGGGTGTGCCTTAACTTTCTTCTGAGTGTCTCTCTTAATCCTAAACCTCATGCGTAGACCTATATTAAAGTATCATTATTAAATTTTAAGTCTGCTTCATAAAAAGGGTTAGACAGGATTCTGGTATACAGAGTCCTAAAGAGTATGCACTTTCCCATCCAGCAGTAATTTTACAGCAAGGAGAAAAGTTTATATTATAATGATTTAGTGCTGTAAATTCTGTATTTTAAAAGTTATATGTATTCCAGGAGAAAAACGAAGATGAGGAGACATCAAGGGTAAAAGAGAGTGACCATTTCAGTCACTAATGCATCCAAAAATAGTGAGTAGGTGCTACACCCTGGAGGGGATATGCAGAGTTGACAGCGTAAAGATAAGGTGCCTGATGTTAGGAATCAAGCCAAGTTGGGTAGACAGATGAATTTACAAACAGCAAACAGGGACATGTAATGAAAAAAGAGAGTATGAAGTATGGGAGAAGCATGCACAAGAAACATACCACTTCATGTCTAAGGGCTGTGCTGAAATAAGGGCTGGAGGGCAAAAGTTGCTTATAGGGTTAAATGGGAGGAGCATGTGGAAAGACTTAGAAACCTGGAATGAAGGTTGCTTTGGTTGAAATGTAGACATCCGAATGAGGTTCAGCACTTGCTTAATGCTTGGCATGGCAACTTTGACTGCAGTCCACAAGAATAAAATGCGCTCAGGGATGTCATACCTACTGGCCATGTTTCCTAAATAGTTACTGACTTAGGTTGGTCATTTTATATTTAATATACCTTAGATTTTGTTTTGTTTTGTTTTTTGTTTTTTGAGACAGGGTTTCACTGTGTAGTCTTGGCTGTCCTGGACTCACTTTGTAGACCAGGCTGACCTCGAACTCACAGTGATCTGCCTGCCTCTGCCTTTTTTCACTGAGATTGGTAGCTTGAATTTGGTGACTTTATAATTTCCTATGCCAGACTTACCCTCTTCCCCACCTTGTTTATATCCCCATGGGAAAAATACAAATAATTTTGGATTGATTTTATAAACAAAAAGTCATGAGATTGTGTATAATGACTGTGTTTCCAACCAGATAGGTTAGTACTATCAAATTTCCCTTTTTAGGAAATCTTTCAAAAATTTTCATCCAACCCTGTTTACCAAACATTTTTTTAGGATTATACTTGGGGCAAGACAAGCATTCTTAAGTTGCTGTTTAAACTGTGTCACTTCAACTAGAACTAAACGTTATTTCTCTTGTATTAGCTTAACAACATTTTCAGGCAATGAAATAATGAAATGAGCACTGGTTATTTTGCAGATGGGTTCATAGCAACTCAGGACAGATATCACCAAAAGAAGCACAAAAACAACAAGATATATATATTCTGGTTTCTAAGTGCTCTCATAATCCTGGATTGTAGCTTTTTGTCTTAGTTTTTTCTCTTCACTGTTTTGTGTGGTTTCTTCTGTCTTCAACAATATCAATCTTCTCTGGCTTAGTTCAGCTTTTCTTGGCTCAGCTGTCATCAATTGTCTTCAATTCACTTTCAACTGTCTCCTATTTTCACTCTGCTCAATCTTCTTCTTTATTATTATGATAATGATTTATTCACACTACATCCCCATTGTTAACGACTTGCTCTTACCTTCCCTTTCCCACTCACCCTCCCTCTTCTGCCCTAGTCCCCTCCCCTAGACCTCTGAGAGGTGGGGTCCTCCTTCCCAACCATCTGACCACATAGCCTATCAGCTCTCATCTCTATAGCCTGCATCCCCTTCCTCTGTGTTCTTGAAGGGCCTCCCAGGCAAGGGGAAGTGATCAAACCACAGGCACTAGAGTTCCTGTCAGAGGCAGTCCCCTGCTCCCCACCCCATATACAGAGTGAGCTGTCCATCTGCTATGTTTAAACAGGAGATCTAGTTTCTCTGCTTGGTGGATCAGTTTGTGTAGGCCCCCTGGGTACAGATCCACCAGCCTTGAGGGTCTCCTTGTGGAGCTCCTGACACTCCTGTCCCTCACCCCTGCCCTTCAATCCCCTATCTCTTCCATATGACTCTCAGCACTTTGCCCAGCGTCTGGCTGCGAGTCCTAGAATCTGACCTGATCCTTTGCTGGATGGAATCTATCAGAGGACATCTATGTTGGGGTAATATCCATTTATAAGTGAGTATATACTATGCCTGTCTTTCTGGGTCTAGGTTACCTCACTTAGGATGGTCTTTTCTAGTTTCATCCATTTGCCTGAAATTTTCAAGATTTCCTTGTTTTTGATAGCTGAATAGTATTCCATTGTGCAAATGCTGAAGGACATCTAGGTTCTTTACAGATTCTGGATATTATAAATAAAGCTCATATGAAAACAGTTGAGCAAATGTCCTTGTTGTATGGTAGAGCATCATTCAAGGATATGCTCAGGAGTGGTATAGGTGGATCTTGAGGTAGCCCTATTCCCAAATTTCTGAGAAACCTCCAGATTGATTTCCACAGTGGTTGTACAAGTTTGCACTCCCACCAGCATGTGCTGTCACCTGAGTTTTTTATCTTAGCCATTCTGACAGGTGTAAAATGTAATCTCCTCGTCATTTTGATTTGCATTTTCCTGATGACTAAGGACGTTGAGCATTTCTTTAACTGTTTCTCAGCCATTTGATATTCCTTTGTTGAGATTTCTTTGTTTAGCTCTGTGTCTCATTTTTAATTGGGTTATTCAGTTTGGTGGTGTTTAATTACTTGAAATTTTTTATATATTTTGGATATTAGTCCTTTGTTGGATATAGGGTTCATGAAGATCTTTTCCTAGTCTGTAGGCTGTTATTTTGTTCTGTTGACAGTGTCCTGTAGCCTTTGAACTTTTTCAAACCTACTTTATTTGGGGTTCTTTAATGCTTATACCTCACTTTTAACCCACCTTCCATAGATATGAGAGAAAAGAGGTTAGTGAGAATAGGAGAAATAGTCATTTTAAAACTCAGTTCCTTAGAGTGATTCCACTGGCATAGTCAGCAGAATTCCAGCAGACCTCCTTAAACAGCAAATCAGCAAATCAGCAATTCAGCAATTCAGCAAAGGTCACTGTAACTGCAGCCACCAGAAGTGGAGCAGCAGCTGGAATCTAGAAATGTTCACAGAAATGGTCCTCTCTAAGAGCTTTTGGAAGAGGAGTAAAGAACAATAGGAAATGATGCCTATCATTCTATCCTAGGATGTTTATCAGTTGGCAAAGATCATGCCCCCATAAGGCAGTTTCTCTTCTAGTGGATAAACATCAGCTGTTCTCTCACAAGTCTGTTTCCAGTGGAAAAACACTGCCCATCCTCACACTAGTATGTTTCACATCCCACCCTTGGGATTAAAAGAAAAACATGTTTACATCCACTAAAGTGTCCTTTGCCTTATGGAAACTTTTCAGTTGTGTGAAGTCCCATTTATTAATTGCTGACCTTAGAGCCTGATCTATTGGTTTTCTGTTCAGGAAATTGTCTCCTGTGTCAATGAGTTCAAGGCTTCTGGCCACTTTTTCCTCTAACAGATTTAGTCTGTCTGGTATTATGTTGAGGTCTTTAATCCACTTGGACTTAAGTTTGTGCAGGGTGATAACTATGGATCTATTTGCATTTTTCTACATGTGGACATCCAGTTAGACTAGCACCATTTGTTGAAGATGCTATCTTTTCTCCATTGTATGGTTTTGGCTTCTTTATCAAAAATCAAGTGTCCATAGGTGTGTGTGTGTTTGTGTGTGTATGTGTTTATTTCTGGGTCTTTGATTCTTTTCCATTGATCAACCAACCTATTTCTATGCCAATACCAAGCCGTTTTTATTACTATTTCTCTACAGTACAGCTTGAGATCCAGGATGGAGATTTCTCCAGAAGGTTTTTTTATTGTTCAGTTCTGTTTTAGCTATTCTGGGATTTTTGTTTTTGTTTTTGTTTTCATATGAAGTCGAGAATTGTTCTTTCAAGGTCTGTAAAGAATTGTGCTGGTATTTTGATAGAGATTGCATTTAATCTGTAGATTGCTTTTGGTAAGATGGCCATTTTTACTATATTGATCCTCCTGATCCATGAGCATGGGAGATCTTTCCATCTTCTGATATCTTCTTCATTTCTTTTTTCAGAGATTTGAAGATTTTTCATACAAGTCTTTCATTTGCTTGGTTAGAGTTACCCCAAGATACTTTATATTATCTGTGGCTATTGTGAAGGATGTAGTTTCCCTAATTTCTTTCTCAGCTCTTTGGCATTTGTATACAGGAGGGCTATTAATTTCTTTTGAGTTGATTGTTTTTATCAAGCCACTTTGCTGAAGGTGTTTATCAGCTGTAGGGGTTCCTTGGTAGAATTTTTTGTGTCACTTATGTATACTATCATATCATCAGTGAATAGTGATAGTTTGACTTCTTCCTTACCGATTGCATTCCCTTGATCTCTTTTAGGTGTCTTATTGCTCTAGTTAAAACTTCAAGTACTATATTGAAGTGATATGGAGAGAGTGGACAGCCTTGTATTGTCCTTGATTGCAGTGGACTTGATTAGGTTTCTCTCCGTTTAGTTTGATGTTGACTGTAGGCTTGCTGTGTATTGCCTTTAGTATGTTTAGTATTGTGCCTGTATCCCTGCTCTCACCAAGACTTTAACCATGAATGGGCTGGAGGTTATCAAATGATTTTTTGTCATCTAATAAGATGATAATGTTTTTTTCTTTCAGTTTGTTTATATAAAGGATTACATTGATAGATTTCTACATATTGAACCACCCCTGCACGACTGAGATGAAGCCTACTTGGTCATGGTGAGTGATGCTTTTAATGTATTCTTAGATTTGGTTTAAGAGTATCTTATTGAGTATTTGTTCATCAATGTTCATAAGAGAAATGGGTTTGAAGTTCTCTTTCTTTGTTGAGTCTTTCTGTCATTTAGGTATCAAGGTGACTGTAGCATCATAGAATGAGTTTGATAATGTTCCTTCTGTTTTTATTTTGTGAAATAGCTTAAAGAGAATTGGTATTGACTCTTCTTTGAAGGTATGGTAGAATTCTGTGCTGATTCCATCTGGCCCTGGGCTTTTTGTTTGTTTGTTTGGGAGACTTTTCATGATGGCCTCTATTTCCTTAGGAGACATAGGATTATTTAACGTGTTTATGTGATCTTGATTCAATTTTGGTAATTGATAGCTGTTAATAAAATTGTCTATTTCGCACCAGCCAAGGACAATACAGGCGGTAAACCTTAAACTCCTACCCAGATCTAGCCAATGGACAGAACACTCTCCACAGTAGAGTGGAGAGTGGGATATTACTTTCTCACATACTCTGGTGCCTCACTTTTGACCATGTCCCCTGGAGGAGGAGACCTGGTGGCACTCAGAGGAAGGATAGCAGGTTACCAAGAAGAGATTTAATACCCTATGAGCATATACAGGGGGAGGTAATCCCCCTCAGGAACAGACATAGGGGAGGGGAATAAGGGGAAAATGGGAGGGAGGGAAGAATGGGAGGATACAAGGGATGGGATAACCATTGAGATGTAACAAGAATAAATTAATAAAGGAGAAAAAGTTTTCAAAAAAATAAATAAAATTGTCTATTTCATTTAGATTTTCTAATATTGTGACATATAGGCATTTGAAGTAAGACCTAATGATTCTTTGGATTTCCTCAGTGTCTTTCTTTATGTCTCCCTTTTCATTACTGATTTTGTTAATTTGAATACTCTCCCTCTACTTTTTAGTTAGTTTGGCTAAGGATTTGTCTAGCTTGTTGGGTTTCTCAAAGAACCAGCTTTGGTTTCATTATTTTTTTATCATTTTCTTTCTATTTTATTGATTTCAGCCCTCAGTTTGATTATTTCCAGCCTGTCCACTCCCCTTGGGTGTGTCTGCTAGGTATTCTGTTAAGTTGCTACTATGGGATCTCTCCAATTTCTTTGGGAAGGCACTTAGTGCTATGAACTTTCCTCTGAGCACTGCTTTCATTGTCAGTCTTCCTTCTTCCTGTACCAACTGTCTTCTCTAACCTTACTCTCTGACACTACTCTTACCATTCTCCAATCCTACTCCAATCCTACTCACTTTTCTCTCTCAGCCTCTGCTGGCTTTTTTAAATATCCTGTTCCCAAAATTCCAAGAGGCAACAAACATTGAAAAGCATAAGATACTTTAAAGGGCCAGACACACAAAATAAATCATACTAACACTGGATAATGAGTCTTATAGAAATATATATATATATATATATATATATATATATATCTTCAACTTAAATACTAATTTAAAATTTATATATCTTTTATTTCCCCATGTACATATGAACAATAAATCGATTTGTGTGTGTGTGTGTGTGTGTGTGTGTGTGTATAACAACAATGAAGAAGATGTCATGACTTTAAGAGTTGGGGTGAGATAGGGGGAGTTGAATGGGGGAGAAAGGAGGCTGGAAATGATGTAAATATAATACATTCAATGTTTAGCCTCCTACTTTCTCTTTTGTGGAGTTTTCTCTGTTATGATTTTCTTATATCATTGCAGAGGTATCCTATACACACATATACCAGATGATGTATAGAATTATATGTGTATATCATCATTTTATTACTTAATAATGTGTCATGAAGCTTGTTCCATAGACATACATTGAGGGTTGCGTCTTTTGTGTGTATATGGATGGAGAATATGCCCAATCTGGATATACCCTAATTTTAATACAGAAAGTAGAAATTCATTTGATTTTCACCATAAAAAGCCTTGGAAAATTAGTTGAAATGAAACAATTCAAAGGGATAAATGAATAAAGACAATGGGGTTGCTGATTTCAAAGTTGTATAACTATAGCTGTCATCCAGAGATCCAGAGGCTACAGTTGCCATGGCTACATAAGCTACTATGTGTCATACACACAAAGCTGGTAAGTAGATGCTGGGTGATGGAAACCAACAGTGACACACACTCACATCTACCTGTCTAACTTGATATGCAGCATGCAAAATGTCAGATTTTTCTGTCATACGTCATTGCCGGATACTTTGCAGATGGATTTAATTTTCTTTTTAACAGCACCTAACTCATGACAGAACCCACATAAACCCGACAGAAGTGTGGGAAAGGGTATTGATAGCTGATTGAGCAATTTTGTCTATTCCTTCGGCTATTCAGCATAGATACTGAGTCAAAAACATCCCTGAAATGGCAACAACATGGCCACACCTTATGAAATATAATTAAACCTTTACTTGCATTGAAAAAATCTTCCCATGATGGAATCAGTTCGAAAAATGCATGAGTCATATCTGAGAATTTTGCTTATTATTTTTTTTGAGACAGGGTCTTATGCAACCTAGGCTCACCTTGAACCAGCCAAAGGTGACCTTGGACTTCTGATCTTTCTGCCTTCACTGCCAGCCCTACCTTTCTTCAGTGCTGAGATTATAGTCATTTACCACTATGCCTACCTTATTCTGGTTGATTTTTTTGTTATTCATTTATATTAATCACAATTGAAAATTTATGCCCTGTGACTCAAGAAGTACCTGCTAAAAAATAACCATCATGCATACATTGTAATATGAAGTAGTTACAGAAAGGAAAGAAGGAATTCTATTGATATATAAAGGCAGATTTACAAAATGGCAAGGAATGTACATGTAGGTGCTATATTCCTTTATTTTTGTAGTCGGTGTTTATAATTATATGGTAGGATTATATAAGCAAGTATGGTATTGAGGTTATCACTGTCATTGAGCCAAGAAGGTTAGATAACCCCAGTTCTCCATTTTGGCACCAAATACTACTCCTTGTAATTCATGAGCACAAGTCAGTGAGTTATAAGTAGGCTAATAGTTGAAAAATCATACCTTAATTGCTGTGACATGGAAATCAGAAAGCTGCTAGTAGTGCTATCCCTACTGCCACTACAACTGTGTCTCATGTTCAGCCAATGGAATGCAGAGCCTTGCTGCTCCAAATGCTTTCCTGCCATTCACTTTCCTTTCCAGCTCCAAAGCATTAATGCTTAATCGTCTCTAGATCCTCAGGAAGGGTGGGGCCTCAGGAGTCCCTTTCCCATTGATGATGGAAGATGGATTAGCTCAATTCTGTGCAGGTATCCAAGATCCCTGTGACTCCATGGATAGAATATTCATGTCCTATATAGAAAACAGCATTTTGAAACACTCATTCCCATTCTTTTGCTCTTTCTATCCCCCTCTTCAGTGATGTTCCCTGAGTCTTGGAGGGGGTGATATAGGTGCCCCATTTAGGGATGAGAACACAATAATAACTTATTGTCAGCACATTGGCTATTCAGGAATCTCTGCATTGACTGTTGCCCATTGGCAAAAGAAGTCTGTTGGACCAATGCTGAAAGCATCACATATTTATGGGGATAAATTTATCATCATCATCATCATCATCATCATCATCATCATCATCATCATCATCATCATTATTATTATTACCTCATACAATACATGCTGACTACAGTTATCCTTGCCTTCACTCCTCCAAGTCTTACCTCTCCCCAAAATCTACTCCTTTATTTTCCTTCATAAAAGAACAGACGTCCCAGGGATATCAACCATATGAGATTGCAAGATGCAATAAGACTAGGCACACACCCTCTTATCAAGGCTGGTATGGTAACCTGGTAGGAGGAAAGGAATCCTAAGATCAGGCAAAAGAGTCATAGTCCATTCCCACTGTTAGGAATCACACAAAAACATCAAACTAAACAATCATAGCAAATATGTATGTAGAAGACCTAGTGCAGGTGCATGCAGGCTCCTCGATTATAGGTTTAGTCTCTGTGAGCTCCTATGAGTCCAGGTTAGCTGATTTTGTTGGTTTTCTTGTCGTGTCCTTGGCTCCTTTGGCCTCTACAATACTTCGTCTCCCTCTTCCTCGGGATTCCCAGAGCTCCAAAGGGAGGAACCCTATAGATCTCTCCAATTTGGGCTCTCTGTCTACCTAAAGTTTGGCTACCATTTTCTGTATCTAATTACAAAGGAGCATTTTTGAAAGAGATGGATGGGTAAGTCTTCTACATAACACTGGTCCTCAGGTACCAGCAACAGCCTTGCCTTCTTCACCTTTTAAGACATGTTTTTGTTCTCCTGGTCCTAGCTGTCTCTCATAGGCAGGCATAATTCTGAATGATAAATTAAGGGGATGGACAAAACCAATCAGTGTGACATGTGAATGCCAGGTATACAATGTGGCTGGAAGGCAGGGACAAAACAGTGAATCCCCAGGGTGTGCTGTCCAGTGATACTAGCCATACTGCTTCACTCTGGGTCTAAATAGCTGACTTTGTCTCAATGAATAAGGTGGAAGAGAAATAAAAGATGATTCCCAATATAACCTTGGGCCTCTTCATGCTCACACATATATTTGTGGCCACACACATGCAAACCTGCACACACATGCACACAAGAAAGTGGAAAAAGGAAAAGTCCAACCTCTTAGCACTGTGCCATTGGGGATTAAACTTCCAATGGAAGAAATTACACATTCAAAATACTGCAGATGTGCAAAATGTGGCATGGCCTTTGATGCTCACCATGGCCCCTGTGCATTTGTTGCTTATTGTTGGACTAGTATAAAATTCAGATTCTTAAGAAATCCAGTTTTCATAAAAACCTACCTTGAAAGAATCACTTTTAAGGTTGAAGATAGAGTTGAGTTGCAAGACTGCTTACCTATCCTGATATTGATCCCTACCACAGCATGAAACAGGCAGGGTGGTATCGTGGCTTTTGGGAGTAAAGATGGGGATCAGAAGTCCAAGGCCATTCTCACCCTCATAGAGAGTTCAAGGCCATCATGTGGTACATGAGATCCTCTCCCAGGAAAATGGGAGGGAGGAGGGATTCATTCAGCCTTCCTAACCCTACTGCTAATTCAAATGCATATGGCAATATAGTAAAAGGTACCATTTATAAGCAACGTGTAAGTAAGGTTAACAAAATAACTCTGTCTCAATCAAAATGAGAAAGTGAATGCTGACAGTACTCTTCACAGCTGTGAGCTATAATTACAGTCATTCAGTGCTGTATGGCTTGCAATTACCTTTCACACCTATGTCTGAGTTGCTGCGTGACTTCTTCTGGGACTACTATGGAAATATAGCAGTTGTCACACATATCTATCTAGCTATCCTCTTTAGTCCCTGAAAGTGTATTTCACTTCCCTCTGGTGGTGTTCATTGATGGGAACTTGTCTATCATATCTTGCATAAGGAACCCTTTGCTGTTAATACTGAAAGTTTACAAAAAGATAGAGGCTTATGTGCCCACTAGCACATTGTGATCTTAAACTTATTAAACAGAATAGGACAATGCCAATAAACCTGATGAGTCAAAATTCTGATTACATTTGATGTTCAAATAATCTTCTTTTAGGATTTATTTTATTTATTCATTTTGTGTGTGAGTGTATGCACACACATATGCATGGGTGCACTTACCACAGTACAAGTGTTGAGGTCAGAGGGCAAGTTTCATGTGTTGGTTCTTGTCTTCCACCTTATTGGGGTGGGGTTTCCTTTGGTATTGTTCTGTTGCTTTGTGGCCTACTCCAGGCTAGCTGGCCCATGAGCTTCAGGCCGATTCTCCTATCTCTCTCTCTCTCTCTTTTTGATTTTACCATGGAAGTGCTCATATTACAGACATAGGGTACTGCATCAGCTATTTACCTGGGATTTGGGGTTGGAACTTGAGTTTTTAAGCTTACATAATAAGCACTTTTTCCTGCTGAGCCCTCTCCCTGGCCCCTCACCAAGATTTAAAGGGCCTTATCATAATATCTAGTTACCTCAGAACTAATAAAAAATTTCATCTGCCAGAATCGTCTCATCAGACTCTCTATGAAGATGTTTGCTTATGTTGGTATCAAGACAGTGTCGATGCTGAGACAGAAAAGGAATGTCTAGAATACGAATGGTAATCCGGAAGCATGCATACTTTCCTTTCCCTCCTAAGTCATGGCAGACATCAGACTCTTAAGTGTGTATGGCAAATAAAGCCTCATTATCCTCAACACAATACCCTAGAGAATCACTGTGGACTTATCAGTGTTGGCAAATAAGTTGAAAAACCTATCACTGGTCCTTTCTGGCTTATAATATGAGGAGGAATTGTCATAGAGGTACTTGATCAGTGTGTACTGCGGTGGAGTAGGGTCAATGAACCAAAAGAAGAGGCCGGAGCATAGCGGCCAGTCAGACAATCCCTTTTCCACAGGCATACAACCTAACAGTAGTGCTTCTCAATTTATTGTATGTATTTGTTATGTATTTATCAATTTATTTATATCTTAGGAAGGACTCAAGATGCTACATTTCTAGCAAGAACATGGGCATTGTGGGAGTTTGAAAGAGAATGCCTCCAGAGTCTCAGGCATTTGAATACACATTACCCAGTTGTTGTTGGTGTTGTTTGTAGAGGTGTGGCCTTTCTGAAGGGAGTATGTCACTGGGGACCTGCTTTGAAAGCTTAAGCTTTTGCCCTCTTTGCAGTTAGCTTCTCGCTCGTGGCTTAAGATGCAAGATATCAATTTTCTGCTGTAGCCACCATGTGTGCTGCCATACCACTCTCCCATGGCAGGCTTTTATCTCTCTGGATGGACCCAAATAAACTGTATCTCCTATAAGTTGCCTTGGTCATGGTGTTTCATCATAGCAACAAAAAGGAACTAATCCAGGTGTTGTTGAAGTTACTAGTCCCGGACCACATTTTGAGCAGTAAGGATGGTTTCAGTCAATGTTTAGTTCATGCCTTTGGGCTCAGGACTCTTTGTTTTTCCTGTTGTTGTAGAGGAGGCAGAATAAAGTAGAAGTCAGGGCATCCAAATTTAAATTCAAGTGTGCCACTTATTTTATGACACCAGCCTTTGAAACCCATTTCTCATATCTATAAAGAGAAGAAACAAATCTCGTAAACCTCACGCAATGCTCATAAAGATCAAATATATACTATGTGCATGTTTTTAGTAAGGGGTCAATAAATGATAGTTAATGCTGAACTAGCGAGAATGCACAAGCTATGGCTACAGATCTACATGGTACCCAGAAGAACAATTTTATCAGCCTTCCAGATGGCGGTTGACATGATGCCAAACATGTAAATATTTGGAATGCATTAAAAACACATTCAACACGTACCTCTCCCTTTCAGATGGGTCTTTTGGCTTAAAGAAATATAAGAGCAAGGGAGTTTTCTGCAAAAAAGATGCTATCTATCTAACTTCACTGGGTCTTTTGTATACTTTGGAGCAGTGTACAGACATGTCGGAGAATAGTAATGCATGCAACATGGATAATCTCAATTTTCAGAAAGCCTTTGATACTGTTCCATGTAATAGGCTGCTTAAACCAAAGACAGCAGGGATGCTTGATGAAACCCTGGGAAAAAAAGAGATTGGCTAAAGAACAAAACAAAAAGTTGAGAATGAAACAGAATGGAAAATAGATAGAAGATGGGGTTATTTTCAAAGAGCAAGGGTGGAAATATGGATCCTGGAATTGTGATCGTGTCGTAGGCTGATACACTGGATGGAAAACAGAAAAAGTGGTGATGGAACCATGGCTCAATCATGCAGGAGCAGCAAGCTGAATAGTAACAGGACATTTATATCACATCTTTATAAGAATTAAATATTGACATTAATGAAGAATGTTAAGAAGGCTTAAACTAATATGAAAATAGTTGTGACTTATGAATAAAACTATCTAGCTCAGGATTTTAGAAGAAAATTTATATTTTAATTAATTATAGTAACTGTAACCCTGGGGTAATAAGAAATATATGTTATTATAAATCAATAGACCCTAATGGGGAGGTGGATTTCGCCTGAAAAATTTACGAATGCATGGAGACAGTTTTTTGGGGAAGGGGTTGTCATATCTTGGGTAGAGGGTAGCCTGGTATCTTATGAGTGGAGATAAAGGGTACTAAAAAACATCCTAAATATAGGGTACAGGACAGGCACATCAAAGGGAGCTGTCTGACCTGAAAAGTTACAAATACCAAAGTTGAGAACTCTGGTCTAAGCCATCATATCTTGAGGTATACACTGGAGGGAAATACTCATAAGGTAAAAATATTCTATATAACCATTTGAAAAGAGTATCATTTGTGGTTGCAAATATTAATTATCACTAAACTTCAAGAGGATGCTCTAAGCTAAAATGAGGAGTAAGGAAGAGAAGAACATAGGAGAACAAGGAAATACAAGGAGAAGCAAATAACAGGAGAAGACAACATTTTAACCTTGCTGGGGTTCAGCTTCTCTCCTGCCTCCCCTCTTCCTTGTGGGTCTCCTGCCCAACTCACTTCAAAGAGATTAGTACGGAGTTAGCTACAACGGAGTAAAAACAAACAAACAAACAAACCCCCAAGAGTTTCAATGTGGCCCCCAGATGTTTGACTCTGCACATGCTTGGCTAGTCTTAGAGAGGTCATGTTCTTTTATAGAAAAAAAAGTGGGCTTAATTAGAGAATCAGGAAGGTAATTGGGGGGAAAACTCAAAAAAAAAAAAGGAGGCTCTAAGATTGCTTATTTTCTATTACTTTCTTACATATAACTCAGAGAAGAAAGCAATTCTTCCAACTGGATTTTCTTAGAGGTACACTAAAAATCAAATCAGTTTATTATCCAGTGAAGGATTTCTAGGAACAGGCAAATGGGGCCTAGATAGAGTTCATGAGGTGAGTTTACAGGCTATAAAGAGGAACTCAGTGTCACTGTCAACCCCATGTCTTGTCTTTTCCCAGTTAACAGATTCTTTCCCCTGAAGTTTGGTCTCCTATTGTGACATGAATATTTTATGCAAGGATCCTCCATAGGCAGCTTATTCTGATAACTGCACTTATCAGTTACCCTTAGCTGGACCAGAACAGAGCAGAGCCTGGGAGTTGTACAGAAGCCAGAGAAAGGAATTCTCGCTGAGACTAGACAACAGGGAAAGTGTCTTTGGTTTCCATTTTCCTTAAAAGTCAGACTTTCATGTAAGAAGGTAGTGCCTTAAGTCATTCAACACTCTACTCTCTACTTCTGTGGGTGCAACTACTTATTTGTGTGGGCTTAACGTTTTCTACATATATTTATTTTGCAAATATGAGTCCACAATATGTGTGGGTAGCAAAGGATGACCTTGTATAATGTTGAGAACCAAACCCAGAGATTTGTGCATGCTTTGGAAACACTCCACCAGAGTGCTACTAGATCCTTAACTTCCATTTAACTTTAGAAAGAGAAGAATATATTTTTAGATTAACATTTGTGGCAGTTTGAATGAGAAATGACCCTCGTATATTCAAGTGTTTGAACCCACGGTTACCAGTTGATGGTGTTTGGTGCATTTGCAGAATCTTTAAGAGATAGTGTTTTTCTGGAAGAAGTACTTAACTGATGGGGGAGGGGATGCTTTGAGGTTTTATAGCCTGGCCTCACTTCATGTTTTCTCTTTCTGCTTCTTATATGGGAATGGAGTGTATTCACTCTACTTCCTGCTCCTGCTCTTGCTCATCCATGCTTGTTGCTATGCCTTCCTTGTTGTGATGCACTCTGTCATCTAGAAATGTTAGCCATGCTAAACCCTTCCAAAACTTACCTTTTGTAATGGTATTCTGTCACTGCAATATAAATTAATTAATACACATGGACATTACAGGAAACAAAAACCACAAAGTGCAAATTATATAGTCATCCACACTCACAATTTAGTTGGTCATGTCCTGATTCCCGTGTTGCCATACACACAGTACTGACTCCATTTTAGGCAATTGAAATAATATGGTATGTGCTATACTTTTCATACATTCTGAACATTTACCAATTCAAAGCACTCAAGTCACATGAGTGCTTTGATAGCAAAAATATAGTACACCACTATGAGTTCAACTTTTTCGGATCTCACATATAATTGATATCATATGCTTTTTGATTTACTGTGCTTGATTTATTTCATTTAGCATTGTTTTTTTCCAAGATTGGTTATGCTGTTGCTTATGACAAGAATGTTCTGCTTTATTTTCATTTTAAAAACTGAATAATATGTGTATATGTATGTATGTATACATTGCAGTTATTCATTCGTCACCTTTTATTTATTCATTCATGAGTTGATGACACTTTGTTTGACTGAATGTCTAAGTGACTGTGGCTAGTGCTTGAGTGAACATGGGAGTGTAGTTTTTTCTTTCCCATGTACATGTCAAGAGACCTTTTGTATTTTCTATCATGAGGTTGATGTGTAATATGAGAGTTCTTTTTTAAAATTTCGTTTGGAGTATCTGTACTGTTTGACATAACTATTCTACTAACATTTCTTCCAACAGAGTACAAAGCTTTCCCTTTATCTACTTCATCAACACCTTTCATCTTTGATAATAACCATCCAAATAGGTGTGAGGTGAAACCTCATTATGCTTTTAATTTCTATTATGGTTAAAAATAATGCCCCCTGGATGGGGAGGCCTTGTAGCACTCAGAGGAAGGATAGCAGGCTACCAAGAAGAGACTTGATACCCTATGAGCATATACAGGGGGAGGAGGTCCCCCTCAGTCACAGTCATAGGGGAGGGGAGTAAGGGGAAAATGAGAGGGAGGCAGGGAATGGGAGGATACAAGGGATAGGATAACAATTGAGATGTAATATGAATAAATTAATAAAGTATATTTTTAAAAAATAATGAACATTTTGTTCATATACTTGATGACCAGTCATTTGTATTCTTTTAAGCCAGGCATGAAGGCACATAGTCTTAATCCCAGCACCCAGAGGAGGCAGAAACAGGTGAATCTCCATGAGTTCTAGGACAGCCTGGTCTACACAGTAAGTTCTAGGACAGCTAGAGGTATATAGAGGAACCTTGTCTCAACCTCATCTTCCCCAAATTTTCTTTTTCCTGAAAGAAAAGAAATGTCTGTTCAGATCCTCTACTCATGTACTAATAGTGTTGTTTCCTTGATATTGAATTGAGTTCCCTATGTATTTTGCATATGAACTTTTAAGAAACCAGATTAATTGTTTCTAAATATTTTCTCTATAGATTGTATTTTATGCTGTAGTTTTTTTTTTTCATTTTCTGTGCAGAAAAACCTTAGTTTGCTATAAAATTTGTTCTTTCAATTTGCATTTTGAGATGCTGATGTATGGCATATTCCTCAGATTTGCAACATTCCCTCCAAATTGAAACATTTACTGCAGGAAAGAGGGAAGTTTACAGAGCCTCAGGTGATAAACAGGAGGCAAACAAAAGGCCACATATCCGGAAAGAACGGTCACTTCGAATAATCTTGAAGGCCCCTATCTAGAATATAAACTGTAGCAAACAGTTCCTAAGGGTGGAGACCATGACCAGACAGACAGGAAACAAACTTCAGGCTGTGGAACTGCCTGTAAGCTGCTGTATAAAAAGCTTTGGGTTGAAGTTTTGCAGAGTCCTCACCCACGTTAGGGTGGGCTTTCTGCTGATATAGTAGCCTCTGAGTTATCCTTGTCAGTAGCCTCTCATACATATTCCTCTTAGTAACCCCAATTAAAAAAATTGGTTCACCACATGAGACATTGGTACAATCGTTATTTAGGTCTGTTGTGGGTCTACTGTGAGTAGGTGTGTGTGTGTGTGTGTGTGTGTGTGTGTGTGTGTGTGTGTGTGTGTGTGTATTGTCTCTCCCCAGAAAATGTTTATCACACAACAGAAGCATATGTTTTCATGTATATGTACACACACCCTCTGACATACCTTAACATCTGGATTTGATGATTAATTTCATTTCTTTGTTCCTATCTTATTTCCAACTTGTTATGGTGTTAGTTTAGAGGTGCATATTCAATATACTAAGCCCTCTTATTCTTTACCTGACAATCCTAATCACCATTGAAAGATGCATAGTTTGCAAGTTGGAAGGAACAATAAGACAACAATGAGTCAGTGCCGACTGACACTTACCCTTAGCAGATGCTTTAGTGGCAGGGATTGATCAAGTCTTCTCTGTAGAAAAAGTGGAGGGCCTCTTATAATATCTAACAGACCGTGAGTGATTTCCTGAGAAAATATTCAGTAGGCCACACATCAGTATGGGAAGGATCCCCCATAGTAGCGCATTACCCTGACAGTCTAAAGCTATCTGTCCTCTCTTTCCATTGCCTACAAGGTTAGAGCTTTCTTGATTATGAAGAACTGGACTATTCCAAGCCCTGAGCTAAATTATCCTGAGCTATTTGTCCCACCAAACAGTTGTCTCAGCCAGAGACTTTTAGCTGTGAATGGAAAGTAATACCTTCTACAAGAGGTGGAAAGCAACTTCTTCCTTTGTACACTGATGAATGTCAGAATCTCACAGTGCAGGCAGCCTTCAGGCCACACTAGGATGTTACTATAGCCAGAGGTCCTCAGCTGTCCCTGAGTCACTCATCCAGCTTCCACTTCCACAAGTATTAAAGGGAAAAGTGGCCATGAGACATAAAGTACAGAATACACAAAACAGTGTGTGACTGCCTAGTGACTTGCCAATACAAAGAGTTTGCCAAGTGTATTAGTTACTTTTCCGTTGCTATGATAAAATGCCATGTTCAAAAGCAACTTAGAGGAGAAAAGGGTTAATTTTGGCTTGCAGTTCCCAAGAGATAGAATCCAACATGGCAGAGAAGTCACAGCAGGAATGTGAAGCCAGCATAACAGTCAAGAAGCAGAAAGATCAGATTTCTTCTGTTCACAGGAAGGATGTGGGTACAGGAAGATGAATGTGGTAGGTGGGGCTATGAACTTTCTAAGCCTGTCCCCAGTGACATACTTCTTCCCTTCCTAACTCTTCCTAAAGTTTCCATAACATTCCCAGACAGTGTCCCTGATTCGAGGCCATGTGTTCAAACACATGAGCTTACATGGGACATTTCTCTTTCAAACCATCCTGGCAAGAAACAGACAAAGAGAGAATTCACCTGAGATATACTTCAAGAGAACAAAAGCAAGTTTCCAGAGAGGGGATTTGGAACTGGCTTTATAAAAGTCCTCACCTTTGTTAATGATTCTACAAGGCTGACTGATTATAGAAACCTGGAAGATTCCATGCCCTGATCCAAATGATCGTGTGCTGTCTTTAGCCCCCTCAATAGCCATTCATTGTCCATCTGTGTTTGATCGAACAACCTCGTGATTATCAGGTGAAATCCTTTTGCATGAACTAATAACCAATCAACTTCCACCAACCCAAAGGTGAAGAATGCCATCAGATAGCATCTAAAGCTTGGAGCAAGATTTCCCCACTTGTCTGTAACCCAGGTATCTGATGTTCCTGCAAATGAATTGTAAAGTACTTGGTTTATGACTTTCTTACTGTGAAAATGAGGATATTGTTACTATAGTGGGACATACTACTTGAGGTGGCTTAAATTCATGTTCTTAGGGTAGGATCAGGTATATTTGGTCGTAGAGCATGCTATCTTATTCCCTAAAGAAAAATATCAGGCATGGTGATGTGCACTTGTAATCTAATCTCAGTGTTGGGAATGAAGAGATAGCAGAATCTCTAGGGCTCCCTGGATAGCAAGCCTAGCCTAATCATGTTCTCTAGGCTGATGAAAGACTCAGCTTCAGAACAGGTAGATGGCATTTCTGGAGACTGCACTTTTGACCTCCACAACCATACTTGTGCACATGTGTATGCACACACAGGCATGCACCTACACATACATGAACATGCACAGACCTGGGAGAATGGAATGGGTAAATGAGACAAACTAAAGTCTCATGCAATAGCCAACTTCTTTTTCAGAGCATCAGACAATGTATATTCTGAGGATTAAGAGGGTTCACACAAGTAGTCAAGTGTATAATCACAAAGACAAGCAACCCATGGTGGACAAGTTGAATGTGGCAAGAATGTGTTTTTCCAAGGAGGCACATGAACAAATAACAATAGCCAGTTGTAATGAATAATCCAAAGTAAACTCACTCTTATCTGTTACGCCTGGGAGGGGCATGAAAGCATTCTACAAGAACAATTCCATGTTTTGAAGAATCAGCGGTCTCAAGACTTGCCTTGGTTTTGGGAGATTTCTTACAATCACTCAGAAATATCACATGACTCCATTCTTGGACTGTGTTCCAACATTTCCAACAGTAGAGGAAAATCTAAGTGCAAATGAAAACAAGTGGAAAGTACTGGTTGGTCTGTCTTGGTCTCTGCTGGTTGATCTGCAAGAATAGAGACTTTTCTAGGACTGAACCATGAAAGAGATGACATTAAAAAACAAGAGGACAGAGTCGAAGGCCACCAAAGCCACTGAATGTTACTTTGAATGTTCAATAATGAACAAAGGTACATTTTGGTTTCCTTTCGACACAAACTCATGTCTCCATTATCAGCTAGTATTAGACCATAATAGTATAATTTTACTTTTTCTAGTTAATCTTTTAGAAAACTCTCATTGAGTTCTTTTTTTTTAACAAAGGAATAATAATTTTTAAATCATGTGCAAGCATGTACACGTGGCACGTGTGTGTGTGTGTGTGTGTGTGTGTGTGTGTGTATGTATGTGTGTGTGTGTGTGTGTGTGTAGATCAGAGGACAACATGGATTGTCCCTGACTTCTACCTCATTTAAGGCAGGGCTTCTTTTTTACCATTGCAAATGCTAGGCTAGCTAGGCCATGAGTTGCTGGAGAGTCTTCTGTCTCTGTTTCTAATCTCACTACAGGACTGCTGGAATTGCAGATGCATGCTACTGTGTCTGACTTTTTTGTAGGTTCTGGGATCTGAACCCAGGTCCTGATGCTTGCTTGACAAGCAATTTGTCCACTGAGCTATTTCCTCAGCCATCAAAGGAATCATTCATTCTTTTTATTTGACAAAATCCTCCATGTGTATTATGTATTTTGGTCATATTCTCCTCTAATGCTATATCACATCCTGCCTTTACTACCTAGGAACCTCTTCTTCCCAACATGTCCCCTTACAAAGAAATAAGCTTAATTTGGAGAAGGGCATTGTAAGTAGAGAGTTGGCAGACAGAAAGATAGAATCTATCACTCAAGAATGAGAAACTACTTGATTCTCATAAATGTATTATTTATTCCTCACTATTATTATTAAAGTAGATAATAAATTATATTTAAACACAGCTTATATTCTGGTTCTTCAATTTTTTTGGTTTTTCAAGACAGGGTTTCTCTGTGTACCTTTGACTGTCCTGGACTCACTTTGCAGACCAGGCTGGTATTGGACTCACAGAGATCTGCCTGCCTCTGCCTCTTGAGTGCTGGGATTAAAGGCCTTTGCCACCACAGCCACCACCCCCAGCTGTGAGCTCATTTTTACAATTGCCTTTTATAAGAATGTTTTTTTTTCAGCGTATTATTTGCTTTCAGGGTCATCCTGGTCATGGATCTGTAGGGTTCACCTTTCATCAGTCAGAGGATATATCATATTTACAGCTCCATATTAATTTTCAGAGAGGACAGGAGAAGTTGCCCAGTTCAGAGAGCAGTACACTTCTATCCCAATCATCCTGAAAGATGACAATGAAGAGGGCAGTTCATTTAGGTTAGATTAGGGTCTACCAACCATGATTTGCTGGCCACCTTCCATCTACAGTCTACTTTTCAAGGCTTACAAACTAAGAAGGGTGTTTACATTTTAAAATGTTTGTTTTTCATTGTATATATGATATATAATGATAAAATGTGTTTGTGTGTGTGTGTGCACGCGTGCATGCATGTGAGTGCAATGCTTGTGGAGACCAGAAGATATTATCTTATCTCCTGGAGCTGGCATTAAATAGGGGGTTGTAAACTTCCCTATATGAATGCTACTGAACTCTGGTCCTCTACAAGGAAGTATCCTCTTTTAACTAGCTATCTCTTTAGCCCCTGGGACTTTACATTTTCAAGTAGTTGAAACAAATATGAACATTCTGTGACAAGTGCAAATGAAATGAAATTAAAACCTCAGTATCTATAAACAAAGATTTCCTATGCCTAGTTGTATACATACATATCTAATCCTCCAGAAGCAGTGTTTACTAATTCACCAGAGACCATATGGCTCACAAAGTCTATCTGGCCTTTGAAGAAATGCTTTACTAGGTCATTTAATTGCAATCATTTCTGGTTTGAAAATGAAAGTACACACCTTAGATGTCTGTTAAAATTCACTGCTGATGTAAGAATTCAGAAAATGAAAGATCAAACTGAAAGGCTGTTAGTGTTGTCCATCCTTTGACATATTACAAGGGCTTTAAAAACTTTCCAGTCTCTCAGCAAAATCTGCCGTTCCCCAGCACGACCAGCAGATGGTGTCTCCAGTGGTGCTTCAAAGGTCTCACCATTCAACTTAGGGAGACACTTTATATGTAATTTAAAAACTCTCTCAGCAATATGCATGTCGAGATGAGCTAGATAAGGCCCAACTCAGAAGAGCCTCAGTAGAAAAACAGGATGAGGCTTAAAATTTAGCTTTGGTGGGAGTAAAAGCTTCCCTGGTGCAATAATCTATGCTTGGTCTCAAAATATAACAAAGATGATGTCCTTTGTAACAAGTCAGACAATCAAACTGCAGCATAGGAGAACTGTCTTTAAAAAAAATCACCTTGAGACTTACTTTAAATTAAATACAAATTGGTTTAAATATTTTTACAGTTTTGATGAAGGCTGTCAGTGGATGATAAAACGTCCTGTGTGGGAGGCAGAGAATGATTTGGGAGGTGGGGGAGGTTGGTTCCCTCCTTTCAACATATGGGTCAGCACAATCAAACTGAGGTTTGCAGGCTTGGCAGCAAGTGCCTTTATCCATAGGGTCATTTCCCTGGCCCAAGCCTTCATCCTGTAAGACCAGCTCCTGCAGTTGGCTCTGCTACCGGGGCTATAGTTTGGATATGGTTTGAGCATGTTCTTTGAAGGATTGTGCACTAACAGCTTGGTGAGCAGAGTACCACACCCACAGGGTACAGCTGGGGTTGTTTAGCACTGAGTTTCCCCCCATGAGACTGGCTTAATGTAAAGCTGGTTCAGTTAGCTCACTCCCTGCTTAATTTACCATGTAGTCTGGCCCTCTCAGGTATGCTCTCACCAATGTGATGCCATCAACATGAGGTTCTCATTAGAGCCAAGACATGCGCATGTCACTCCCCAGAGCAGTGCTTCTCAACCTTCTTAATGCTGTGACCCTCTAATACAGTTCCTCAATTTGTTGCTGCTTCATAAGTGTAATTTGGCTATTGTAATGAATCATAACTTAAATGTCTGATCGCCATGCAACTCCAAAAGCGGTTGTAACCCACAGGTTAAAAACAACTGTTCTATTTATTTTTATTTTATACACATTAGTGTTTTACATACATGTACGTCTGTGTGAGGGTGTTGGATCTCCTGGAAATGGAGTTAGACAGTTGTTAGCTGCCATGTGGGTGCTAGGAGCTGAATCTGGGTCCCTTGGAAGAACAGCAATGCTCTGACCCAGGGA
Source organism: Acomys minous (assembly GCF_964271855.1). Taxonomy (NCBI): domain Eukaryota; kingdom Metazoa; phylum Chordata; class Mammalia; order Rodentia; family Muridae; genus Acomys; species Acomys minous. The sequence goes on from NC_140488.1 coordinate 100,119,710, forward strand.
ACCATTTCTCAGTCCCTTTTTAAAATTTATTTATTTTAGAGAACCACTGCTCTAGATCCTTAAGAAGTAAGATAAATATTTTTTTATATAGTATTCAACTTGGGGTAAACATGTTACAGCAACATGAAATAAACTATGACAACAGATAATCTGAAGATTGCGGATTTTAAAATAGGAATCTTAGTCAATGTCTTGTGTTTGTGCCTAATTGGAAGGGCAAATAACCACATGTAATTAGGTCCAAGGAAATTGGGGCCTACTTCATGCACAGCTGCTCCAATATGTGGATAAGAGTGCAGTAAGCCCTGCCTCCAATTCCAGCAATCAGGGTCAGAAAGGGCAGTTACAGCTCCATCCAAATGGAATGACCCTCAGACAGAACTCTCTCAGGAATGCTGTGGCTGGAATATAGGGAAGTGTTAGATGAAATGAGGGCTTCTGTGATGAGATGCCAAGTCTAAGAGCAACAGGAGCTGTCCTAGACTCAAGATATTAGACTTAAGTAGAATTGGCTTATGTTGAGTCCTGTGGGGCTAATCCAGAGCCTGAGTGTTGAAGTGTCTTTTAATTTTCAGGACAATAAAGGATCCTATAATGGGTCTGTTATTTTAACTCACTGGATTTAAAATGTATGCATATTCCAACAGCCACATAACCTCTCCTGATAGAGGTAAATGGAGAGCGTTCCAGATGGTCATCCTTCCAAGCACCTTCTCTTTTGTTAGTATAACATTCATTCTCTTCTGCAGTACTGGCAAACAAACCCAGGACTTTGTGCATGCTGGGCAAGCATTCTATCACTGAGCCTTGAGCCTCTAAGTATAATATTTAAAGATGCTTCCAATACATACCTAATCCCTTTAAAGGTCTCGTGCTACATGGTTTAAAGAGAGTGATTGTTTGTTCAACAGCTTCTTTGAGGTAGGCTGGGTGTTGTCAGGAGTTAACCTGTCCTGTTGTCGAAGAATCTCTAAAATAATAAAAAAAACTTTAAATGCCATATTTTGTGGGTCTCTGATGCTTTTGAAGACCTATCTAACTATTTTACCTTATTATCTATAGAATCATACCTATCTGTTAAAGCCTAGGATGTATATGAGCCACATGTCTTTTCGTGAATATTACTCAATGATACACAGAAGTTCAAAGTAGATGGCAAGTGAGAGGCCCAGGAAGGATTAGCATGTTGCTTTTTACTATTGGTATTGACATTTGATTACTGTTTCACTTTCTAAGGACAGCCTCAGTGAAGTGCTCTGTATCCAGTGGCGTTCAGTAGAAAATGTTTATCATGTCACACCTTTCAAGTTCAGAAGTCTGAAATGAAGCAGTCAGTAGGGCCCTTCTATGCCTTTGTGGTTTCTTAAAATACCAGCAAACCTTGGTTTATAGTTAATCATCCTGATTGAAGCCTGTGTTGTAACATGGCTGTTTCACTCATCGTCTCTCCTCTTTTTTACAAAGACTACTCAGCTTGAAGAAAGAACCCACCCTACTCCATTGTGAAACTTAATTCTAATTCTACTATACTATTTCCAAATAAATTTAGATCCTATGCTCTGGAACTTAGAGCTCCTAACGTGTTGTAGCGAGATAAAATTCAATCTACAGTAATTCCTCTGACTTTTCTAGACTGCTTTGGGTTAAAGAAAGCCATTCATCTTGGCTGCATATGATTTGTTTACTTTTTCTTCTTCTGTTCTGGAGAGCTGACACCTGAAGGAACCTGATCAACTGAGCATTGTATTTTCCAGCTGCCCTGGATTACAGGTAGAACCACAAGGCTGCTTCTCAACCATCACAAGTGGGTAGAATGGAGCTTTGTCAGTTCAACTTGGATTTTCAAAGAAACTAATGCTAGGACAATGAGTTAACTCAACTCGTCAAGACACTTACCACCAGGCTTGATGACCTGATTTCCAGGATCCATACAAGAACTGACTCTAGAAAGTTCTTTTTTGCAATTGTGGACACACCCATGCCCACATAAAACACATGCAATTTACAAAGAAACAGGTGTTATTTATGTTTTCCCTTGCCCCCCAGTAGAAGATTCAAGGGCTTAAGGGTGACAAATATTCATGGAGGGAAGTTTCTTGCCCAGAGACTAAAAAAAAAAAAAAAAAAAAATCCAAATCAATTTGTTGTGGCAGTACTGAACTTCTGTCCTCTATGTTTAATCACTGGATTTAAGTGCTTGTTGTTAAAGCAACTATCATCGTCCTCACCAAAGCATTCAAACGATACAGTTGATTTTCTTGTTATTATAATCATAGAGAAGTTGATGTTCTGCTAAATGTACCTTTAAATTAGAATATGAGTTTAAGCTAATAATTGAAAGAAAAAAACAAAAAACAAAAACAAAAACCAATAATCTTCAAATTTGGGGCAGGTTATAGGTGTAGATATCATATACTATCTTTTCTTCAAAGCAAACTGTCCTAAGGTGTTCCAAATATTTTCATTACATTATCTACTTTTTTCTTGTCTTGTCCTCTCTTGTTTTGACTTGTCTTTTTCTTGGGGGATGAGGTGTCAAGGCTAGGCTTCAGTCTGCCATGAAGCTGAGGATGACCTTGAACTTCTGATCCTCCTGCTTGGCTTTTATGTAGGGCCAAGGGTCATATCCAGGGCTTAGTGGTTGTTAGACAGGCTCTTCTCCCATTGACCTACCTATTCAGCTTAGCAACCTAACCTTGGAAACACTTTGTATGCTGCTATTAGTAATAGAGTAGTACACAGTCTTATATCACATGCATAAGGAGAGGACTAAGTTGGTGGAGATAGCAATGTGTATTTCATACATCATTTTATTTTCATTCATCATCTCAGTATCACTTTCTCTTATCCAGTTTCTAGATGCAAATGAAAAGAAGTTTTACTTTTCAGAAGCCAAATAGCTTCCTCCTGTGGCTTTTTGTGAAATCTCCTGGAACAGACATCTGCCACAGCTAATTCTAGCCATTTTAGAAGTGTCAGCCGGGCAGTGGTGGCGCACGCCTTTAATCCCAGCACTTGGGAGGCAGAGGCAGGTGGATCGTTGTATCAAGAAGTACATGGTAAAGTTTAAGAGACCTTAGGATAAAATATCACTTCACCCTACACAGAAGTTTTAGATAGTAGAAGGTCTTTTATAAGGGATTATTCTTATGGTTTTGTCAGACTTACCAGATGTACCGGTTTTATATGTGGATACAGTTCTGCCCCCACAAGGTGTAGTTGGCAATGATTAGGGACATGATTGACTGTAACCATTATGTACACCTTCTGCTGGCATCTGCCAGGCAGAGACCAAGGATCAACACCTCATAAGTGGAAAGGTTAGTTCACCAATACAGTCTGAATGTCAAACGTCTTCCACATGCCCATGTAGTTCAACACGTTAGTCTCCAGCTAGTGGCACTATTTGGGGATGCTGTGGAACACTTAGGAGGTGAGATCCAGCTGGCAGAGGTGGGAATTGGCCCTGGAGTTTCTCACTTGGCTCTGCTTCCCGTCTGTGTCTGCTTGTTCCACAGCATCATAACAAAGTGTGTGTACTTTGACTCTCCAGCCACCTCACTGACCCCACCAAGAACTATCAGCTAAAATGTAACCTTCCTGAAGTTGCTTCTTGCCAGGTATTGGGTAATATAATAAGAAAGTAACTAATGCTTCATCCCCCAAAAGAATCTCCCAGTTCCTAAAGCATGAGAAACTATGACCTAAAGTAACATGTGAAAAGAATTTAGTTTAGGGACTCTGATGAAGTTTGCTCCAGAGTCAAATCTGGAGTTTCAAACAGTAACTGTGAGAATTCTAAGGATAATCAGGACTAGATTTGACTGAATGCTGTTAATGTACCAGCCACTGTAATAACTGCTTTCTATGGGTGGGAGAGTTCTTTATATCAGTGATAATGTAGTGAGGGGTAATCATTTTTCTTTTGCAGAATATTTAGCTATAGAAACAAATGGTGCAATGTTTGATTGAAAAAGTCAACTGTACAACCTGTAGGTTGGTCCTGATTCATTGCTTTTAAATAAGTACATGAGTTAGAATATTAAGGACGGGACTACTGAATGAAATATCCACAGTGTCCCTTGGTATTAAGTTCTCTTTCGTGCCATTAAGGTCATTGTGTGCATTTTCTATTTTAAATAAATATTATGAACTACAAAGAGTGACAAGAAGGAAAAAGGAGCCAGAGAGGGCAGAGACCCAATCTCTGGGTTACTATTATTTTCACAACTATTCTCAGACTTGTTTATGTCTGCTATCTTGGCTTTGTTTGTGGATTGCATGGTACAGATGTGGGATAAGCGACCCTCCCTATTGAGTAAATCTAAGCAAATCATGATTAATTAGTTCACCTGACCAAATGTGCTTTGGAAAGACTTAACTTTCTCTGTGCTGTTTTGACGACTGTTGCATTTTTTTTTGAGTTTATAAAAGACAAGAATAAACTTTGGCCACAACTATGTCAAACATTCTTAGGTTAATAATGGGCACAAAAAGAAAAAAAATTGCCTTTTTTTTTTTTTTTTAGTAAATGCTTCCTTTACTAACAAATCCAAATAGTGTTTATTGACAATTTTTCATCTATTATTTCTTAACATTCAAGTTTGAGAAATCTTCCACATAGTTATCTTAGAACTTTGGCTTCCAATCACAAAACGGCTAAGATACACACTACGGAACAATTAAAAAAAACTTACTAGTTTTAGCTTTCTAATTAGGAATGCAGCAAGATACACTAGGATTCAGCAATCTTCTTCATTTAGTTGTAATGACAGTTTAGAAGATGTCAGTGAAAAAATCTAGAAACGATCTCGCTAAAAACAAGAAATCATCTTCTCCAAAGTGAAGCTGACAGGATTTTAGAAGCCAGTTACAAATTTTATATTGAGTTCATCAAATGGACATTCTAAGTAGCAATGCTAAAGAATCTAATTTCTTGTTTTACCTTTATGATTATTAAAACACTCAATCAATAGCTGTTCACATGTGGTGGTAGACTAATATTCTCTACCAGAATAATATTTTTTGTTGAAAAAAAGTTTATACAGTATATTCTGATCACAGTTATCCCCTCCCCCACACCTCTTAGATCCTACCCACCTAAATCTACTTTCTTTCCCTCTCTTGAGAAAACAAAAACAAATCAGAATTTAAAAGCATATACATATAAGGAACACATACAATTGCACAGAGACACATGCTTATTCTCCATGATTGTGTGGAGACGGAGAGTGACTCTGACATGAACTCTGGTGCCCCCAATTTGACCATTTCCCCTTGGTGGGGAGTCCTGGTGGCACTCAGAGGAAGGGTAAGCAGGCTACCAGGATGAGACTTGATAGGCTGTGACCATACGGTGGGGGAGGAGGTCTCCTTCTGTCCCAGACCTAGGGGAAGGGAATAGGGTGAAAGAAGGAGCTGGGGGTGAGGTGGGGGGCGGGAAGATACAAGTGAGGGGATAACAATCGGCATGTAATCTGAATAAATTATAATAATAAAAAGAAAAAAAAAGCTCATAAAAACCACAAAAGTAGAAGCCCTAATATACAAACAAAAAACCAGTAAGACCAAAAAACAAAAAACAAAAACAAAAAAACCCAGAAAAACAAAGCACAAAGCCCAAACAAAGTAATATGAGACAAGTCTGTAAAAATACCAATGAGTTCCTTTTGTGTTGGCCATCTACTGCTGGTCATGGGGCCAACCCTTAAGTTCCATTAGGGTAAGTTTGACCTTTAGCTGACATTTGGAGATGTTTAGAGGCAACTTTTGGTTATCATGCCTTGAAGGTGAGGCTGATACCTGAGAGACCACAAACACTAAATTTGAAGTGTATTTTTAGTAGATAACCATCTCTCCAATACTGATTCTATTCCCAAATTGGGTTAGGCATCTATTATTTCAAATTAACTGTTAGAAGCTCCAGGTCTGTGTGGTGGCGCATGCCTTTAATCCCAGCACTTGGGAGGCAGATGCAAGCGGATCTCTGTGAGTTTGAGGTCAGCCTGGTCTACAAAGCGAGTCTAAGACAGCCAAGGTTACACACACACACACACACAAAAAAAAAAAAAAATCAAAAAAAGAAAGAAAGAAAGAAAGAAAGAAGCTCCAGGTCCATAATTTAGAAATTTCACACACACACACACACACACACACACACACACACACACACACACACACACACACACCTTGCAATTTATAAATAATTTACAAATGTAAAAACTGATGGCTTTGTGTACTTTAAGTTAGTATATATTCGATGTAGAAAATGTTCTTGGCTCTTGGAGCTAAGGATCTATAAATTTTACTTCACTTGTCAGTTCACTCCTTAGTAGGTCTGACATAAAAAGGGGGAGTAGGGATGGCAGGGAGATTTTGAGGCATGAAGGGTGTGGTCTTTACTATTTGGTTTTTGTTAATGACATTGTCCTGATAATGCCATCACTTGGCAGTAGTAATTAGAACACATTTTTTCTTTTCTTCAGATTTCCAGAGCTACCAGCATCAGACAATCAGTATTCCCTTTAGAGGTCTGAGTCTCAGGTCCATACAGTTGTCACTCAGTTCTCTTTGGCTCTGATCACCCCAAACTTTCACCCTAATTCCCTCAGCAATATGGTCACTGCTGCTTCTTGACATTACCATGTTTGTCTTCATCTCAGTGAGGCCTTCGTATTCCTTTATACTCATGCAACTAATTTCTCATATTAAATTCTTTCTGCTCAAACATGATAGGTTTGATGATTTGCATTTTTATGAATGTATTCTGATTGAGAATAGAAGCTTTTTGAAAACTAAAAAATTACATATATGGATATTTTGCCTAGGTCTAAGTCTGTGTACCACATGCATGCAATACCTATGGAGGCATTAGAGTCACTGGGATTGGAGTATCAGATGTTTGTGAACTGCCATGTTGGTGCTGGGAATAGAAGATGAGTCATCTTAGCCTGACATGGTGGCACACTCCTTTAATCCCAGCACTCTGGAGGCAGAGACAGGTGGATCTCTGTGAGTTTGAAGGCATCCTGGACTATGGCAGGACTTTCAGACCCTCCAGCAGTAAAACTAATGACACAAAGGCCTTTTAAGATTGTAAAGCTTAGGCATTTTAGTTAGAGCAGTTTCACAGCCAACTATCTAGCTTAACCTGACTAATCCTAGCACTATGCCTCACCATGTGGCTATTGTCATTTATTCATTCTCATTCTCTCTCTTTCTCTCTCTCTTTCTTTCTTTCTCTCTCTCTCTCTCTCTCTCTCTCTCTCTCTCTCTCTCTCTCTCTATATATATATATATATATATATATATATATATATATATATATATATCTGTCTGTCTCTGTCTCTGTCTCTGTCTCTGTCTCTGTCTCTGTCTCTGTCTCTGTCATTGTCTCTGTCTCTGTCTCTGTCTCTCTCTCTCTTTCTCTGTCTCTCTCTCCCTTCCTCCCTCCTCCCTCCCTGTCTCCCCCTCCCTTCCTCCCACCTACCCTTCCCTCCCTCCCTCTGTCCCCTGCCACCATCTCTACTGTCCTACCAGATGACATATTAACATTGCTTCTCTTCCCCCTACACACACACTTCTACACACAAGGTGTTCAAGAAGCTTTGTTGAATAATTTTATTATGTAGGATAACTTCTTTCCATGGCTACCCTCTCACTTCTATGTTGGAAAGAAATATTTTTAAAAAATCATCTTTGAGCTCCTGTAGAAAAGTGGTAGATTAGAGACACCCAGCAAATTCTTGCATCTCTGAGTCTGAAGCAGAACATCAGGGCCACTGCAGCTAGATGGTGTGGGTGGTAGTGATAGGCACAGGAGTGCAACTGTAAACAATGGAACTAACAGTTTACTGTGCAAAATCATAGAGATGGGAGATAGCCCTATTCCATGGGGCTTTAAGCAGATGAGGAACACAATGTATCATAGGCTTGCTAGTTACAAAGTCTACCACTGTGGGGAAAAAAAGCAGAGTTTAAGATGGGAGATCATCCCATCAAGAAGATGCAAAGGAAAAAAAAAAAGAAGATGTAAAGGAAGCAACCCAAGATTCATTACAGTCCCTGAAAACTAGTAGTGACTAGTATGCAAACCTAAGGACTTAGGTCTACATGGTAGGAAGGGCAGGTTATCCTCAAGAAGGAAGTGGACAGTGCCTAGGTTTTGGGGACTGTGTTCTACTTCCTGGGAGAAAGAAAAAGTCTGTGGTGGAGCAAGGATGGAGCCTAGTTTGGCCTGGATAGGCAGGATCCCTCAGGGCCTACATCTCACCATGAAGTGCAAATTGCTTTGATTTTATACACTTCCAGAGATCCACAGACATTTGCAGGAAACTGACCTGCTGCTGGATATTTTCTAGTCCTGCGTGGGATCCGCAGAATACCTGTGGTGGGCAGAGTATCCAACTGGACAGTCCATGGTATAAGCTGCCAGGGCAGCCTGGATACTATGTCCTATCCTCACCATATGGCCAAGCCAGCCTATGAAGAGCACTAGCAGGAACTGAACCCAGCAGCAGCTATAGTTGCTATCTCTTCCAACATGAGCAGGTTGGGTGGGGCCCAGCCTGCAAACAGCCCTTTCTGGTCTGGCCTGTTTGGACTTCACAGAGCAAAGAACTCAATACCCTCTGCTCTCTTTCCAAATAAACTGCAAATGACAGGCCCTGGGGGTAGGGGTGGGGGTGGGAAAGTCAAGTATTTCCATCCTAAGTAAGAACTAATTATTGACTGGTTTTCCTAATTGTTTTGTCTTGCTATGTATTTGTTTTGCTTCCATTCATTATCATTTCTCATATCTTTATCTTATATGTTTTCCTCTCTTTTCTATATTGCTATTTTTAATATTTTCCCCTTTCTTGCTCTTTCTTTTGATTAATTATTTATATTTATATAAATATATTTTAACCCTCACTAATTTTATGAGATAGATTTTCTCATACAATACATTCTAATAGCAGTTTTCCCCCACCTACTCTAAGATCCTCCCCACCTCCCTGTCCATCCAACTGAATGCTTCTCTCTCTCTCTCTCTCTCTCTCTCTCTCTATATATATATATATATATATATATATATATATATATATTAAACAGGCAAATTAAAAAAAGACAACCAAACAATCCAGACTAGAACAAAACAAAAAGTACACACACACACACACACACACACACACACACACAGAGAGAGAGAGAGAGAGAGAGAGAGAGAGAGAGAGAATTCCTGACTAGTACACTTCGTCATGCTATTTTATCACAGCAACAGAAAAGTAACTGCACATATATGAACATAAATGCTTTTGTAAACTGAACATTGTCTTTCACATAATAACCTGATTATATGAAAATACATACAGATTAATAGATTAAGTAGCTACCTAATTAAATACAGATTGATAAATAGATTAATTTGCTAATGACCATTTAGAAAATACACTAATAAGGAACTGAGGGGGAAGTTCCCTCTGGTATGAACAATGTTAAGAGAGCACCTGTGTATGATAGCATCACAACAGCCATTACCATCCTGATTAGATGCTATAATTCCCAACAAGAGACTCTTAGATGCTCCAGCATGTTGACATTCTTTCACAGGAGGAAACAGTGAGTGAATATCATTAGACCCTCTCCTGAGATGGTAGGCCCTCCTCCTGTGCCCCTCTACCAACTGGATTTAATTCTGTCTCAGACAGATGATTTCCAGAGTAGCAAGAGAGTGAATATGGAGCGTGGAAGGGTAAACAAATGGAGGACTCCATCTACATAGTCACATTCTGCTACCCCAGTGGTTCTCAACTTGTGGGTCATGACCACTTTGGGGATTGAACTAGCCCTTCAAGGGGTCACATAACAGATATCCTGCAAAACAGAAATTTACATTATAGTTCACAACAGTAGCAGAATTACAGCCAGGAAGTTGCAATGAAAATAATTTTGTGGTCAGGCTTACCACAACACAAAGAACTGTATTAACAGGTCACATCATTAGGAAGGTTGAGAACGACTGCTCTGATCCCTACTACAGTAAGTCTAAAAACTCCTCAGTGCACCAAAGTAGAGGAGGGTGGAATCATTCCTCTGATTAGCTATGGGTGCTCTATTTGCTGTGAGTAGATGTTTGTTCGCATCTTTCCAGGAAAGATATTGAGTAATGTGACTCAAAAATACTGCCCCCACATGACTAACAATTAAAACTCAATACAAGGTGTGATGGACATCCTCATCTGCAGTAAATAAGTTTTATTCCCAGGGAAATTTGCACAAGAGCAATGAAAACGAATGCTGATATCCATTTCACGTACTAGGGAAAGGGTATGAACTTATTATCAAAGGAAACAAAATAAAACAAGACAAACAAAACACCCACCCAACTCCCAGGTTACAAGTGAAATAGTAGCTTCAGTAATTCCATTTAAAAGTTATGCCTGAGGGATGGAGGGGTGACACAACTGTTAAGGGAGTTTGCTGCTTTTTCAGAGAACTGCAGTTTAGGTCCCCGCGCACCCACACCAGGTGGAACACAGTCACCTGCAACTCTAGCCTGAGGGGATGTGGATTCCTCAGTGGGATCTGTTAACTTCTCCTGGCCTCCATCATCACTCACACGCATGTGCACCTTCACACACTTGAACATAAAAGTAAGCCATACTTGATTTTTAAATGAGATTATTTTAAAGACTAGGAGATAGAGTCAAACATAAAAGTCATACATGCCGGCATTGAGCCCTGAATCTTCCCAATAAATGTTACATGAGAAGCGAGCCACATTCAGGTGGACTGTAGGAGACTCACCTGCAATCATCTTCCAAACTGACTCATTGGGAAATGGAGATTATTACAGATTATACTTGCAAGACCTAGGTTTAGCTTTAAAAAAAAATCAATGATAGTTGCTTAACAAACATTTGAACTGGTTGTTCCTCCTGGCACTTCATCTGATATAAATTGCTCCTCACATTTTTTTTCTTTCCTGCACAGTGGGATATAATTTCTCAGTCTGCGGTGGGATAAAGGCAGTAACATCTAAAAGATTTGGAGAAAAGAGGGATCTGCTTACACACAACCTCTTGACTCATTTTCAAAGACTGATGTTTGTATCACAACTTTGCTCCAGTCTATAGGTGCATACAGACCTGCTCCTTTCCTTTTGAAAATCTTGGATTTTCAAAGCTAGTATTTATCAGATTCTTTTGAAGAAGACTCCAGGCTTCTGCTTGCCAATCAATGGTGAAAGTAAAAAATTAAATTCTTTCCTTTGTGTTGAACTTTATTCTGATGCTTAAATTACCAGATTGCTGTGGTCAATGAAAACATGTTTCCCAGGTTTCCAAACCATTGACATAAATCCTGTATAGCTGTCAATAAAATGTTAAAAGGTAAATTTTCTTTGACAAAAATATGTTGTTAGTCATTTTACTATTCAACACACAATTTCAGAATACGATAAAGACATAGTTTAACTTTTAATATACTTTAATAAGATATAAAATTTCGTTTAAAATATAAATGAAATATTTCCCTGGGTACATATTTGTTATTGTTATGTTGTTTGATGCAAAGGAGTTTTTATGTATTTTCTATGATTATTTAAAATCCTATAAAAAGTGTCCTTGCCCCATTCATTCTGCAGGTGGGAATAATTCAACTCCCATAAAGCTGTGCGTTGTATTGTCTTTATTGATATTAAGAAATCTATTTAGCTTCATTGTCATATTAAAAAATCAGGTAATGCAGAAGAGTGATTAAATAAGGAATTACAGAAAGGCAAGTTCAAATGCAGTGCCTAACTACACCCTAGATTCCAATGTGAGAAGATGTTCAGGGTATATGATTAAAAAAAAACTGTGAAGAACTTAAGAGAATACATAGAATACATGAAATGCTATATTTTCTGGGGGAAAGGTGGAAATCAACCAGTTTGCATCTTTTAAAATATATTTCATTAATTCATTCATATTACATCTTAATTGTTATCCCATCCCTTGTATCCTCCAATTCCTCCCTCCCTCCTGCTTTCCCCCCTTATTCCCCTCCCCTATGACTGTTCCTGAGGGGGATTACCTCCCCCTGTATATGCTCATAGGGTATCAAGTCTCTTCTTGGTAGCCTGCTGTCCTTCCTCTGAGTGCCACCAGGTCTCCCCCTCCAGGGGACATGGTCAAATATGGGGCACCAGAGTTCGTGTGAAAGTCATACCCCACTCTCCACTCAACTGTGGAGAATATCCTGTCCATTGGCTAGATCTGGGTAGAGGTTCGAAGTTTACTGCATGTATTGTCCTTGGCTGGTGCTACAGTTTGAGCCTTTTAAAAATTATAATATCTCTATTCTTAAGAATTTTGTATAATGAAATTGTATGAATGTATGTGTACATATCCGCAGCATATCTGCCCAACATTTTTCCACTCCCAACTTCATGTTTTTTTTTTAAACAACCCACTAGGTCCATGATGCCTACGTGTGCATGGGTGTGGGGCTATCCACTGGAACATGGGGAAACTAGCAGTGAGAACACCTTCAAGAGAGAATGATTTCCTTCCCTAGCTACAATCAAGTGACAATGAGTCTCATGAAGGGGAACAGAGATGTATAATTGATCAAAGTGCTTGGAATAAGAGACTGGGTGCTCTGACCTAAATCATTATCAACACTCTCTACTCCAACCAAATCTTATGGAACATCTTAGAAGAGGAGACAAAAATAAAATGTAAAAGCCTGAGGATGGGGAGGGGTGCTGTGAAAATGACCCAAAGGGGCCTGGCGTGGTGGCGCACGCCTTTAATCCCAGCACTCAGGAGGCAGGCGAATCTCTGTGAGTTCGAGGCCAGCAAGTCCAGACAACCAAGGCTGTTACAGAGAGAAAGCCTGTCTTGAAAAACAAAAAACAAACCAACAAAAAGAAAAAAGAAAAAAGAAAGAAAAAGAAAAAGAAAAAAATGAAAGTTGCTGTTTCATTGGGAGGGACTCTGAAACTCTGAACTAAAAGGCTGTAACACTAAGAGCTGCTTCAGAGAAGGCTTTCTCTCTTCAGGCATTTACTGCTTAACTGGGACCCTTGGACTTGCCCCACCCAGCTAGGCTTTGTTTCTTTGTCTAGTGCCTGGATGCTCCAGTGCCTGGACACTCCAAAGGGAAGAAGCGGACTGAGAAGGACTTCTTCCCACAGCACTCCCCTCCAGACCAGGATCCCACGGGCTTCCTGGTTTCAGCTCCACCCTATCCTTCCCAGGCTGGCCTGCAGCAGTGCCTGGAAGCCCTGATGGAGGAAGCAGTGCCTGGAACCACAACAGCCTATGAATCAGTGAACAATCACACATCTGGCCATTTCTCCTTCCAAACAAACTAATATCATCTGTATTGCCCAAAGTTCCATCTGCTGTCTTTCAGGGCTGTCCCAGAAAGGGGTTATAACATTGCATCTGTCCACTTCTGGGTTGTGCCTGCAAATCAGTAACTAGGCCTCGTCTTCTCTTCCTTAGTCAACCAACCATAGGAGACACTTCATGAGGCTTTAGGTGCACAATTGGCAGCAGACAGCATTGTAACAGGAGAAACCGTAGCCATTCGGGCAGCTTCTTTATCTAACTTGCTTGTGCCTTCAGGACCTGCTCAGGTTCAATCATGTATATACCACTTCCATTTGATAATAGATTGCTGCTGTGCATGTCCTACTTTATGACTTGGTGGATCAGATAACACCCAGCTCATGATGGCTAGCTCAGGTCTCATGGTATCTTAGAGGCCCATTGCCAAACAGTTTACATTAAAGCAAAGAAATGTCTTCCAAAGGAAGAAGACTTGTCTGCAGAAGACGGAGCCTTGCTCCAAAATCCCAAAGGTCTCTTCTGTGAGTAACCTTTAGGGGGCTACCAAAAGCTCTAAGCAGAATACCTATCTGTCATTGCCACCTCAAGTACTATCAGGTCTGCCGTATCATATGGTTCAAGTGGTAGAGCAGCCTGCACTGCAACCTGAATCTGCTGAAAATCATTCTCCTATTCCATACCCCACAGAAAGAGCTAGCAGTTTTCTGAATCACTTTATATGTGGATAGGAATATTATATCCAAGTGAGGAATGTGCTGTCTCCAGAATCTAAATAGGCCCCCTAAATGTTGTGCTTTGTTCTTGGTGGTGAGAGGGGCCCGTGCAATAAGTTATCCTTGACCTTAGAAGAAATATATATGCAAGCCCCATACTACTGGGACTCCTAAGAATTTCCCTGAGCTAAAAGGCCCTTGAGTTTTGGTTAGATTTCTTTTGCATCTGATGTGCATATGTGTTTCCAGTGAGCTCAAAGTGGCTGCTATCTCCTGCTCACTTGGTCTTACACCCATCAGAATGACTAAGATAAAAAATTCAAGTGACACCACATACTGGCGAGGATGTGGAGAGAGAGGAACACTCCTTCATTGCTGGTGGGAATGCAAACTAGTACAGCCACTTTGGAAATCTATCTGGTGCTATCTCAGAAAAATGGGAATAGGGCTTCCTCAAGACCCAGCTATTCCACTCCTTGGCATATACCCAGAAGATGCTCCAGCACACAGCAAGAAAATTTGCTCAACCATGTTCATAGCAGCCTTATTCATAATAGCCAGAAAATGGAAACAGCCTAAGTGTCCATCAGTAGAAGAATGGATAAAGAAACTGTGGTACATATACACTATGGAATACTACTCAGCTATTAAAAACAAGGAATTCCCGAAATTTGTGGACAAATGGATTGAGCTAGAAATGATCATAATGAATGAGTTAACCCAGAAGCAGAAAGACTCAAATGGTATATACTCACTTATATCTGCATACTAGCCCAAGGGGCATGTCCCAGGAAAGCCTTCACTTACCAGGAAACTGGGACAGAGTGGAGGACATCCTATTGGGAATCTAGATGAGAGAAGCATGGGAGAATAGCAAAGTAGAAGGATCCAGAGGGTCCTAGAAACCTACAAGTAGAACATTATGATAGGCAGATTTGGGCCCAGGGGTCCTGCTCAAACTAAGGCCCCAGCCAAGGACAATACAGGCAGTAAACTTTAAACCCCTACCCAGATCTAGCTAATGGACAGGACATTCTTCACAGTTGAGTGGAGAGTGGGGTATGACTTTCCAACGAACTCTGGTGCCTCATATTTGACCATGTCCCCTGGAGGGGGACACCTGGTGGCACTCAGAAGAAGGATAGCAGGTTACCAAGAAGAGACTTGATACCCTAGGAGCATATACAGGGGGAGAAAAATCCCCCTCAGGAACAGTCATAGGGGAGGGGAATAAGGGGAAAATGGGAGGGAGGGAAGAATGGGAGGATACAAGGGATGGGATAACCATTGAGATGTAACAAGAATAAATTAATAAAAAAATAAAATTTAATTTAAAAAAGGAGAAAAAATAAACCCCATGGAATCTAAAAAAAAAAAAAATACTGTCAATAAAGTGAACTAATGTGATATTTTGGGGAAGAGACAGAGGATTGGGTCCCTTCTAAGTTTGTCACATGGATAGACAGTTATATCATTGAGATAAAACTGTAAAGGTATACTGTGGGCCTTCCCAACTGAAAGCAATTGCTTCTGGTGGTCCTTATGGACAGACACCAAGAAAGGGGAGTTTGCTATATCAATAGCTGCATACCATGTACCAGATGTATTAATTTGCTCACTTAAGGACATTACATTTGGCACAGCAGCTGCATTTATAGTAACTACCTGATTGAGCT
Source organism: Acomys minous (assembly GCF_964271855.1). Classification (NCBI taxonomy): domain Eukaryota; kingdom Metazoa; phylum Chordata; class Mammalia; order Rodentia; family Muridae; genus Acomys; species Acomys minous. The sequence continues at coordinate 100,135,421 of NC_140488.1, forward strand.
TTTGATAGTCAACTGTCATTCTCCATGATTTATCTGTTTTCTGCACGGACCAGATTTGGCAGTTAAAGGGAGATGTGTTAGAAGGCACCAACCTGGCATCTTTCAAGTATGGTGGTACTAATTTTTGCAGTTCCTCCAGGGATGCTATACTGGTTTGAGCTCACTATTTTCCTTGGCAGAGGCAATGCTAAAGGCTTCCATTTAGCTTTTCCAACTATAATAGCTCTCGCTCCACAGATCAGGGAACCAATGTAAGAATTCTGCCAACTTCTAAGTATATCTATTCCAATTTTACTTTCTGGGACTAGGGAAATAACCACAGGATGAGTTCAGGAACCCACTACTATGAGTCAGACTTCAGCCAAAACTAAATTAATTACCTGAACTTCAGACTTTAAATGAAGAACCACAGTGCGTTTTGGGACCTCCTGCAGTCAGCATCAATTCAGAACCAGTATCCAAAAAACCCCAGGAAGTCTGATTGCTTCTTTTCTTCGAATGTGCCAGTTACTCTTGTAAAAGGCCGTAGGTCCCTATGGAGAAGGACTAGAGAAAGGCTAACCATGAAAATTTTAGGTATTTTATGAAGTTCCTTCCTCAGCGGACCTGGCTGTCCCTTCATTCAAGGGGTTCTGGGTTAGCAAATTGGTTCAAGTCTGGAAATTGATTCACAAGCTCAGATTCCCTTGAGTCATTATTCAATGTAGACTTTTTTTCATTTGTTTGATAATTTTTCCATGTATACTGATCAGAAATTCAGTAGACCTCTTACCTATTTCATGCCTGGAAACACCTGTGCCAAAGAATCATACAGGATTTCCCACCACAAAATTCACTTTTCCTTTGCTGACAATTATGGTCCAGGTCATTATGGATATTGCTTTGTTTATACCGCCCATTAGCATAAGTGCAATCACCTTGCCTTTGGCAATTCAGTGTTGATGCCTGGCTCTGTCTACTCTGGGGCTCAATTAAACCCATTGCATTTAATCCATTCAACTGAGCAGCAGAGTCTCTGACCCTAACATCTGCCACAAGAAAAGGGAAGAAAACAAACTCTTCAAATGTCCTGGTGCCCCTCTCACCATTTTGTGCCATATAGGATTAGTGAAGAGCATGTCTTCTGGGCCTTCCTGTTGTGGGAGGTTAGGTTTTTACAGTGTACCTACTCTCATATTGCAATTTCCTTTAGCCTGAAAATCCCTTTATCAACACCAAGCCAAGGCAAATCAGGCATCTCCAACTCTTTTTCAGTAGGTCATCTTTTGACATATGCTTCAACTGACCATTCAAGGAAACTGTGGTACTTTTTTAAAGTTGTGTGAATTTACATATTAAACCTAGAATCTCCACTCAGAGTACCCATGTCAATAAACTCAGCCTGATCCAGTTTTATGTTCCTTCCACCATTATCCCACACCCTTAAAATCTATTCCCATACACATTGCCCAGACCTCTAGCTTGAGTGAAGTAGCAAGCTCAGTAAGCTCTTTAGTACTACAGTGCACCTCCTCATGGACTGCACTTTCCATTCCCCACCTAGGAGCTTGCTATGCCTTAAGTCTGGTTATAGGTCCAGAGACAACTGTTGCTGGGCCCCATGGACATTGGCATTGTTTTGCCTAGCATCTCCTTCAGAGAAAGTCACTGGTGGTTTAGCAGACAATGAAAGATTAATTTACTCAGTCAAAGATGCAAAGCGCAATATTGCAGGGTGTGGGGGTGTGAGTGCATCTTCTGCTGAGGATTTCGAGACTCCTTTTTTTTTTTCAGATGAGAAAAAACCCTTCAGGATCTGAGGATTCAAAGTTCTCAGCTTCAGTAGGGTCTTCCCACACATCTCCAACTCAAGGTATAGGATCTTATTCTTTTCCATTTAATGCACTGACTTTAACCACCGGCAGTCTCCCAGGCTGAGACTTAAATTTTTGCTGTAATTCAGCCAACCTTATAATGAGGGTTTCAGTTTAATATTCTGTAACTTGAGCTCTCTAGCTGCTGGAGAGAAGATTCTCTTCCAGGGCTCACTTAGAAATCTTTAGACTGGTGGTTCTCAACCTGTAAGTCACAACCCCTTTGGGGGTCAACTGACCCTTCCACAGGGATCACCTAAGACCATTGGAAAACACAGATATTTGCATTACAACTCATAACAGTGGCAAAATTACTGTTAGGAAGGAACAAAACTAATTTTATGGTTGGGAGTCAGTATAACATGAAGAACTAACTGTATTAAAGGGTCACAGAGTTAGGAAGGTTGAGAATAGGCAGCAGGAAGCAACAGTGATACCCTAACCAGGGCTGGGCTTCTGAGACTTCAAAGCCCACCCTTCAGTGACACACCTCCAACAAGCCAAACCTACTCCAATAAAGCTATACCTCCTAATGGTGCCATTCCCTATGGGCCTATAGGGCCATTTTTATTCAAACCACCACAGTAAATTCATTGTTGTCCTTTACCATATTCTGAGATACTAGATTTTATTACAGAGCTCATTACTTTCTTTTGTCAATTTATTCAGAGATGCTAGGAACAATCAACAAACATTAAGATTTTCCATATTTTCCTACAAACTTTCCATATTTTTCTCACAAAACTCTGTTGCTGCTCACAGTTGTTGCCATGTTCCAGCTAATCCAACAATGACTGCCTATGAATGGAAGATTCAAGAATCCAATAGTTGTTCAATCCATGAGCCAAGATGTGTCAGCTAGTCTTCTGTACTCACTGGAGCCCAGAAGAAGTGGGCTCTAACATCAGTGAAGGAGTAGAATTGCTAGCAAGGCAAGGGCAAGCAGGCAAAGGGCAAAAACTTCTTTTTTTATGCTCTTCTACAGGCTTCCTGAAGAAGGCACGGCCCATGTTAGAGGTGGGTTTTCCCAGATCAAAAGATCTGAATTAAAGATCCAGATTAAGGGTGTATCTTCCTACATCAAAGGTCTGCATTAGAAGTGGATCATCCCACTTCAAAGTAAGCAAAAATCCCTTATAGGTATGTCCCCCATTTTGGGTTTATTTCATTCCAGATATAGTCAAGTTGATAAATAAGAATAGCTACCACACAGAAGCAATTTATGGAAAAAATTTTGTTTATATGGTTCCAGAGTGTTAAAGTCCATGATAGTAGGACAGCATGACAGGAGGGGGCAAGCACAGTAGCAGGAAGTGCATGCTGAGATCTCTATTCTTGAAGCAGGAACACGAAGCAGAGAAAGTAAACAAGAAATGCTTATAACTCTCAAAGCTGACCCATAGTGAGATGTTTCCTCCAACAAGGCTAAACCTCCTAAGCCCCCCTAAACAGTGTCACCAACTAGGGATTAAATGCCTGTGTGGGACATTCTCATTGATAATCAACACACACACACACACACACACACACACACACACACACACACACACACACACACAGTGTAACAAAATAGTAAGGCATTAAAACATAAATTTAAAGATATGTGTGAGGAGAAAAAGAACGGAGGCAGAATAATCCTGATACATAGCTCATGGGTAACTATATATCATGGGAGTGCAGAGAGCATGCATTGGTGGTTTCACCAAGAGGGAGAGATATCAACAGGCTGTGTAGGACATATAGGGTGGTGGATGGTCAGAAGGCAAGAAGACATCAGGCATGGAGATACTCAATAAGAAGTTGTGGTGATAGTGACGTGGTCCTCCTATGTAGAAAGCAATAAGGCTGGTGAGTACTTAAGGGAGCAGACTAGCAAGCTTGGAAAAATAAGGTTGGGGTCAGTCCATGAAACTTAGTCAATCTGAGAATAAGGAAAAGTTTGAAATGTCCTTTCTGTACCCTGGAGGATCTGCTCACTCATTATGTGTTTATGGAGGTGCTGCTTCCACTCCCAGGAACTGACAATGGAACAAGGAGCAATCTACAAACACATAAACAAGATCATTGTAAATGACAACTATGGTGAAAATAATAGCGCAAGGTGATAAGAAAGAGGATGGCTGAAGGCTGGAAACAACTTATAAATGCATTCTCTCTTTAATAAAGCAAGAAACACTATCAAAACCACTATTAAAACAATGCCATAGGAAGTCACATTTATCTTTACTTAATAAACACCCATACAACGATGAGAAAAACCAGTCTCCTGGCTTTCTTTTCTCATCTTAGTTTTATTAAACATTTACTGAGTGGAGCTTTTTTGGAGACAGTTCCTCAAGTTTGTTTTCCTAAGTTAATTAGGAAGCTCACTAATGATAGAGATTTTCAGTTCCAGGAGCTGAGAGTTTGCTTAGCATATACAAAACCCTGGATTTTATCCCCAGCATCACAATATCATCCAGTGTTGTGATAAAAGGCTGCATTGCCAGCAGTCATTCAAGGTCATCCTCAGCTACATGGTGAGTTCATGGAAGTCTGGAATACAAGACCTTGTCTCAAAAAAATATTCTAATTGTGTAAATATATGGGTCATGGTGTCGTTACTTGAACCATGTATACTCTGGGTATTGATAAAATCAGGGCAGTTAGTAAGTATTTCTATGTCCCTGAATACTGACAAAAACTTTTTGATGAAGATGTAAATTGTCCTATTGGTTATGTACAGAGTTTACAGTACCTTCTGATGCATTTTATGAGTAATTAGAAGAAAATGTTATACAAATATAAAATCAGTTTAAAGCAAGTTAGTCCATGTCTAATGTAGGACATCAGGAAGAGATTTTTTCTCTCTCTTCTTTAGTTTTTTGTTTCATTTTTATTTATTGTGCATGTGTTTGTGGGGATCCTCATGCTACAGCATGTATGTGGATGTCTGAATAATTTGGGTGTACCAGTTCTCTCCATTCATCATGTGGGTCTTGGGTATGAACTCTGGTGGTCAGGTTTGGTACCCACTGAGCCATCTTGGTGGCCCACTTTATTTTTTAATTCTTAATATCGTCAAAGTTGCTGAAGGAACTAGGCTTCTAGAAGAGGAGGAGGAGGAGGAAGAGGAAGAGGAGGAGGTGGTGGCCCATGTTAGATCTATTGTGGTAATTTAAATGAGTTCTCAGGGTTGCTTTCTTGAGAGGGTCCTAAAGGCCTACAAGAAGAATTTCTTGAAGAGTGGATTGGGGCCCAGGGGGTGTCTACTCAAACTACTGCACAAACCAAGGACAATACAAGTAGTAGACATCGAACCCCTACTCTGATCTACCCAATGGACAGGACATTCTCCACAGTTAAGTGGAAAGTGGGGACTGACTCTGACACAAGCTCTGGTGCCCCATATTTCACAACCTCCCCTTGGTGGGGAGGCCTGGTGGCACTCAAAGAAAGAATAAGCAGGCTACCAAGATGAGACTTGATAGCCTATGACCATATAGTGTGGGAGGAGGTACCCCTAAGTCTTAGACATAGGGGAGGGGAATAGGATGAAAGTAGGAGGGAGGGAGGAACAGGATACAAGTGATGGGATAACAGTTGATTTGTAATCTGAATAAATTAATAAAACGAAATTTAAAATCATTTAAATGAAAATGGCCCAATGTTGTTCTCTCTTCCTGTGGCCTACAGTTCCACTGCAAAACTCTCAGCCACCTCTCCAGCACCCTGTCGGCCTGCATGCAGCCATGCTTCCCACCATAAGGACAATGCTCTGAACTATAAGCCACCCCAATTAAAATGCTTTCCTTTACAAGAGTTACCTTAGTCATGGTGTCTCTTCACAGCAATATGAAACCCTAACTAAGACACATATCCCTGAACCACACACTGTCTGCAACATTCATATATGAATACTCTCTATGGTCACATTTGTGGTACATAACTGTTCCTAAATAAAGTAGAAACAACCTCTCTCTTATTCTTGTCTTTTGGGGTTTATATTTTCCTAGATTATGTGACTCAGTATAGTTTTAGGCTGTTCAAATTTACCTCTGGCCAGATGTGTGATGCTAAGCAAAGGACACAGTCATTAAAACTACCCAAGAATGCGGGGGGAGGGGGGGCAAGGGCAGGGAATGAGTGCTGGAGATAAGATATAATCTCCTGAACTTTATCTTAGAAAACAATTGCATCCAACCAAGGACAATATGTGCAGTAAACATTGAACCCCTACTCAGATCTAGCCAATGGACAGGACATTCTCCACAGTTGAATGGAGAGCAGGCAATGACTCTCACACGAACTCTGGTGCCCCATATTTGACCACTTCCCCTCGATGGGGAGGCCTGGTGGTACTCGGAGGAAGGATAACTAGCAGACTACTAAGATGAGACTTGATAGCCTATGAGTATATAGAGGGGGAGGGGATCCCCCTCAGTCACAGACATAGGGGAGGGGCATAGGATGAAAGCAGGAGGGAGGGAGGATTAGGAGGATACAATTGATGGTATAACAATTGAGATGTAAAGTGAATGAATTAATTAAATTTTTAAAAACCTAAAAAAAAAAAAAGAAAGAAAACAATTGCATGAGCTGAGACTTCCAGCTGTTTGCAGAAGCAAGTTGACTGCATAACATTGATTGCTTCTTTACATGTAACAGCTTTAGTGTGCATCTAAATTAAGGGTGTGCCTATAATTTGCTGTGCAAAATGTAGACTCCATTTTTCTCCATGCATGCAGTGGACTTCAGTAGCCTTTGATCTCTCTAATCTCAATTTTCCCCAGAGGTGCAGACCTTGGCAGTTCATTACATTCATCCTTCAGCATCAGAGAGTACTTTCTCTCCCTTCCCAACTCCTGTTCACTTTTCACCTCCTTTCAAGATCTAGAGCCAGAGAACCAATGTAGTATAGAAGGAAGTGAGATTTGCAGGCCTGTGAGATGGCTCAGTGGATACAAGCCCTGATGAATTGAGTTTGAGCCCTGGACCCACATAGTAGGAGAGACTCAAACCAACTCCTGAAGGTTTTCCCGTGATCTCTGTATTAATGTATGAATGCACCCACATACTTATGTGCACAGAAAAGAAAGAAAATTGAAACACAAGAAAAATTCACAAGAAGTGGGCATGGAAATCAACAAGATGTCTGAATGTCTCTGGGGACACGTTCTTTCTTAAAGTCTCATTTTCTCTACTATATCATGTGGATAAATGACCAAGTATGAGCTTAATCATATTGTAAGTTTAAACAAAATGATATACATGGTAGCTAATATGAAAGGTGTCTGCAATTGAAGCTCTACCTCCACACCCCCATTTTACCTATAATTGCTTGTTTTGAAAATTACTCCTATTCTATATATCTATACATATTTTATGTTCCATGTTTCCAGAGAACCATGATTTATAAACTTTAATTTGCTTATAAATCACTTGGGGAATCTTGTTAAAATGAGGGTTCTGATTCAGAGGATCCAAAGTAGCCTTAAGTGCCTCCATTTCCAGCTATCTCCTAAGTGTCATTGAGGACACTGATTCACGAATCATTCTTTGAATAGAAAATTTTCAGAAAATTCAAGTATAAGGTTAGAAAGCATTGAGCTTTGTGAAACAGAGATGTTGATGCTTATTTTAAACTCTATTTCATTTGGGTAATTGAAGCGTCTACCTCTGTTTTACCAATCCCTTAACCCTGCATATGAGAAAGAAGGTTAGTAGGCGTAGAGGACATAAACGCCTTTACTTCTCCTGGCTGTTTACCAATCTCTGTCAACAGCAAATGCAACAAGCAGTCTTCTCTAAGCCTCTGCATTGAAATGTTTCTCTATCTCCAAGCTGCCATACCCACTCTCTGGCCTTTCCAAACTGCCACAGGCCACATGCCACACTTCCTCTCTCTGGGCTCTCCAGTTTATCTTCCTCAGAGTCTTAGACCATGCTCCTCTGCTCCTCTCCCTGCAAGGCAGGCTGTTACCAGCTGGCAAAGACCACGCCCCGTAGGAGGCAATTATCAGCCGTGCACATGCTAAAGCCCAAACTAAAATCCCACATTTGGGATTAAAACAAAAACATTTGCATAACATAGCTGAGTTTACAAAGAAACCAAAACTTCCATTACACAGAGCACCAGCTAAGACAGTGTTATGGCAATTTCTTCTCACACATCAATATGACCACTAGCACAGATTTTGATATTCTATTTTGGTAAGACTGGTCTGGCTGCAGTTCTCTTGTTTGTCAGTGAATGGGCACAAAATAGCCACTGTAGCTTTAGACTTCATGAAATTTAGATTTAGAAGACATGGCCCATGCCACCCTTTAAACAATTAGAATAGTGAGAGTTTATTAAGAACCCCTGAAAACATTGGATGTTGCCCTTATCATCTTGGTGGCTAATGTCTAAGGTGAAGAATAGCTACTGGATAGACAGCAGCTGGGCCTGCTCTTTTCAGGATACTTACTCTTTCCCTCTCTCCCCCTCTCTTTTCCTTCTTCTCTTCTTTCTTTTCTTCCTCCCTCCCCTCCCTTTCTCCTCTTCTTATGTAATCCAGCCTGGGAATCAACTAGGAAGATTTTGAACTACTAAAGAAAAACATAACCTTGAATTTCTGACCCTTCTTTCTCCACCTCCAGAAGGCTGTCATTACAGGGCTGTTCTGTTATATTGAACCTACAGCCCCATGCATGCCAGACAAGCATTATACAAGCTGAGCTACATCCCAAGCTTCATTTACCCCTTTCACATACACTCAAATACTTACTAACCCTGTGAAGATTTTCGTTCTACCTCAAATGGATCTGTTGCTTCTCCTGTTTTTTGTGTCACACAAGAACTTTCATGCCATACAAGACATTATTAAAAGTATCAATCAATACTTCATCACTACACAAAATATAATTGTCAGCTAATAAAACCAGCTTTTAATTCTTTAATAAAATGTTTGCATTCATAGTAAATACAGATCACACCACTTGACTTCAGTAGTTCAGTCTCCTAAATTAAATACTTTAATTTACATTTAAATTACACCTCAGTGAGGGAATTAGATGTCAAACATAGTAGGTCAAAGGGAACATGGGAATGCTAATCCCCTGGTTATAAATAGAAGACTAGTGATACACAGTAAACACAGATCAAAATTAAGTTCAAAAGCCATGCCTAAAATAGACTTTTGAAATGGGCATTCTAAGGAGGAATTATTTTAGCAAAAATAACTCCAGTTTCTATTTTAAGGATCCACACATTTTGCGCAATATTTTTAAGTAATAGCCAAGGAGATGTTTAATATAATTATTGCACAAGTAATTTTTGAAAGGAAACAGATAAGTGGGTTTCTTTGTAAGAAAGTTTAACACACTTTGTGGAAATGGAAGAGAGAAACAAAATTCATATGCCAAAGAGTCAAATTAGAGTTGAAGAATAAATTCCGGTTTCAGTTATTTGAGTATGTATTTTCATTTTGCTCTAGATTGGATATGCCTTCTGAGTTTTATGTTCTGGTAATTTGGTCCCGAATAAACAGTGTTGAGAGGTGGGACTTTTTGTAGGTGACTAGGCTATGAGGTTTCTGTTCTTATTAGTAGGGTAAGCCATTCCTGTGTTTATGTATAGGTCATAAAAGAAGTCGCCTTGTTACCTAGGTGGGTTCCTTCTGGCATGATTGTCCTGTCTCATTATGTGACGTTCTCTTCTCTGTTATGCTGTGAGCAAGTGGGTCTGCACCAGTTGCCAAGTAGGTGCTAGCATCCTCCTCTTGAATAGATCAATTTCCAGAGCTTTTAGACAAAACAAAACCCAAAAAACTTTAAATACAATCCCTCCCAAACAAACTACTGTTCTTTAGAAAAATAGGTTTCAAGTATTTTGTTATGGCAACAGAAAACAGTCTAAGATGGGGACATTGGTGCACAGCTTTAATCCTAGCACTGGGGAGGCAAAGGGAGGTGGATCTCTGAGAGTTTGAGGCCAGTTCCAGGCCACCTGGAACTCTAGGGGCAAGCAGTAAGACTCACTCTCAAAAGAAAATAAAAACTTCTGTAGTAGTGTGTGCCAATATTCCCACTTACTTAGAAAGCTGAGGCAGGAAGATCATTTGAATCCACAAGCTTGACACTTGTCTGGGGAATACAGCAAGCCACTGTTTCAGGGAAAAGAAAAAAGAAAATGACAAACAAAGCAGCAAAAGAAAAACATCCTGTCAGTGTCTGAACTTAAGTAATCATACAGCTGCAGAGATAATTTTTAGATAAAGTAGGGGATTAACTATCCAGAAATGAGGAGTCCCTTCATGCTTGATGTATGGACTCAAAATAATACCTTCTCTATTAGAAAAATCACTGGGTTGACTTATTTCTTCTTACATAATGTAGCTATCTTTCTTGCTGATTGTTCCTCAGATTAGAAAAATAATTGGTTAGTTCTCAAAGGAGTAATAGGAGGAGAAAGAGGTAGTGTACACTCAGCTAATGTTTGATCAAGGCTTTGGGGTTTTATAGGGGAATAAAAATAATTGAGATTTGAAATGAAATGTATGGATCTAGAAATGCAAAGTGGGATCTGTAAAATAGAAATCAGTAAATGTTTAATTAAATTCTTAACTTTGCCACTTTCCATAATCAATATGTTTAGTATCTGTAAACATTTCACTACACTAAAAAAAAATCTGTAAATTGTATTTTCTCAGTCTGTTAATGAGGATGTGCATGCATGGTGACTGCTGAGAAATTATAACCAATTCATAAATCAAAAGTTACTTGTAGCCAAATATCATAAACTATAATTACAAAATATTGACATGTGTTGTTCAGTAATGAATTATGTTTCCTGAGGGATATGAGTTGTTTTTATTTTTTAATTAATTATTTATTTATTTGTATACAATGTAAAAGAGAGGTTCTACAAATGAAAAAAGACTTAGGCAGCTGGGTGGTGGTGGCACATGCCTTTAATCCCAGCACTCGGGAGGCAGAGGCAGGCGGATTTCTGTGAGTTCAAGGCCAGCCTAGACTACAAAGTGAGTCTAGGACAGCCAAGGCTACGTAGAGAAACCTTGTCTCAAAAAACCAAAAACAAAAAAAAAAAAAAAAAGAAAAAGAAAGGAAAAGAAAAAGAAAGAAAGAAAGAAAGAAAGAGAAAAAGAAAGAAAGAGAAAAAGGAGAAAGACTTGGGCTACATCATATTTAAATCAGCCCTGGAGGTAAAGACCTGGAGATTTTTTGTTGAGTGACTGAGCACATGTCTTACAGAAAACCTTTAACTGAGAATATTAGTATCTGAGAGGTAATTATTGTAGTTATTTGCAGAAAAGCCACTAGGTTTTATTTTAATTTAAAAAATCATCTTTGATCTTCTATCCAAAGTCTTTAATGGTCCTGTGTTTCATGACTTCCAATAGCATATTCTAGACTTGGTCTTCATGGAATTTACTTCTCGTCAACCCAGTTCTCTACATCTGCCAGACTAACACTTTCTCCTACCTCCAGATATTTTTGACTTAACTCTTTCTTGTTGCCCTTGTAAGGAGATCCTTCAGGGTGTTATAGCTTCAAGGGTAAAATGCTTGCCTGCCACAAGAGCACCAGGACCCAAGTTCAGCCCTCTGCACTCAGGTAAAGGCCAGGCATGGCGGCAGGTGCTGGTAATGTCAGTGCTGAGGAAGTGGAGGCAGGAATATCCCTGGGGTTCACTGGCCAGCCAGCCTAACCTAATCAGTGAACTCTAGGTCTCAGGGAGGAACTCTTTCTCAAAAGCCAAGAAACATCTGATGTTCACCTCTGGTCATCACACACAACCACACAGAAATAAAAAATATACGCAAATATGAGTGCATGCCCACATATACATACATCCACAAATAAATAAATAAATACTATAGCAAATATGCAGAGACCCATAGCCAAACATTAGACGAAGCTTGGAGAATCTTGTGGAAGAGTGGGAGAAAGGATGGTAAGAGCCAAAGGGGTCATGAATACTACAAGAAAGCCTACAGAATTAGATAATCTGCGCCCATAGAGGATCACAGAGATTGAACCACCAACTAGAGAGTGTGCATTGGACAGACCTAGGTTCTCTGCATATACATAACAGATGTACAGCTTGACCTTCATGTGGGAGTCCTAACAGCAGGAGCCTTTGGGATCCTTGTCACTAATGGGGCTGCGTGGTCTAGCTTCAGTAGAAGAAGCCTCACCTAGTTTTACAGCAACTTAATATGTCAAGGCTGCTTGATATCCATGAGAGGCCTCTTCTTTTCTCAAGAGAAAAGGAGGAGGAGTGGATGGGGGAAGATGAGGTGAGAGGAGAGGAAAAACAGAGGGGAAACTGTGGTCAGGATGTAAAGAAAATTAATTAATTAATTATATAAAAAGAATGCTGGGGAAAAAACTTAGCCAAAAAAAAAATCCTTCATCTAGGACTCTCCTTATCTTTAATCTTTAACACACATCAAGCTTACTATGCACCAGGCAGAATGCTAGGATTTAGGAAGTTAAGAGTGAATGCAATGTGGTTCCTGTCCCAGAGAGGCAAAGAATACTGCTGCACAGAATGTTGCCTGTCCACCAGCACTAATAGTAGAACTATCCCTTGATAGAAATGGCAATTCTTGGTCTCTCTCAGATCCAAAGAACTGGACTTTTCCCTTTAACTACAATCACAGGCGATTCATATGTATGTCAAAGCCTGAACATCACCATGGAATGAAAGATGTTAGCCAGGTAGATAGATTGCGGCTCTATGCAATGAATGCAATGCAGTTCATATGCTTCTCGGTGACCTCTGCTTCTACATCCCTCTTGAACGCTTTCTCTACCCTCCACACTCATAATACCTGTGACAGTGTTGTCATCTCCATGGGAGCTATAAGTATCTGGGGAATGGGCTTCTCCATGAGGAGTTATCTTGATTAGGTTCATTGGTGAGGGAAGACTCATCTTAATTGGAGGCAGGACCATTTCCTGGGCAGGAGAATCTCGAGTGAGTAACGTGGACAAAGCAATATGAGCTGCACTGAACATTTATCTCTCTCTGCTGCTTGCGCATTTGATGGGTCCTGCTGCTTGAAGTCTCTGTTGCTCTGACTTCCATTCCATGATGGACTGTACCTTTGAACTGTGAGCCAGACTAAACATTTTTCCCTCAAGTTGCTTTTGTCGTTATATTTTATAACAGCACTAGGAGAAGAAACTAATACCCATTTCTTAATAAACACAGAACAGCCTTCTACCAGCACCATAGCTTTTAAGTATAGATCTTTATCATGTTTACTGTTTTGTGCATGGAATGCACCACTTCTTCACTAGCGTCTCCACTGCTTAAATGCAAAGTGCTTTCGTAGCCCATGAAAACAACTAACATTTTCCAAGCATGTATAATTAGATTACATATTTTATTAGCATATATTAAATATGCATAAAGAGCTTCATTATGACATTTTCATACATAAATATAATGTATTTTGATCATGCATTTACTTCCCCCATAAGCCTTTCTTGTCCACTGTGTAATTTCCATTGATCCCCTCCTTTTCAACTAATCTACCTTCTACTTTCATGCCTGTTTGTTTGTTTGTTTGTTTGTTTTATCTTATTTTGGTGATCCACTGTGTGTTTAATTAGGGTTGCATACAGGAGTGAGGGTGAGAGGCTCGTTATAGAAACATGGACAGCTTACCAAGGACTAAAACACTAAAAAATGTCTCTATCTTCCAGTGACCATTAATTGAGTATAAATCCTCAGAGAGGTGTGGGATCTCAGGAGCCCTTCTCTACTTCATGGCAGGCTATTGACAGACTCAATTGCACAGTATTCTCAAATGAAAGGCTAGGTTGGGAATGCTTATCCTTCAGAATGAATGCAAATGAATGGACACCAGATACTTCCTCTATTTCTTAGAGTTGATGTAAATGTGAGCCATAGTGCAAGCAGACATAACTCATGCCTCCTGGTACAATTTGATGTGAAGAAACAGAAACAGTAGCTAATGTGTGGGCCTGCAAATGCCCTGTCACAAATAGCAAACACTCAGAAATAGGAAATGTAGAAATGAATCTTAAACAATCTAAAAGACAGTAAGAATAGAGTAAAAACGAACACCCAAACTAGGCCAATGGCAGAAAGCACAAAGATGGAATTAATGAGCCCAGTTAGTTTTGGGATTACAGTTTTTGTTAACTTGTCTAGTCTCAAACAAACAAACAAACAAACACCATAATGTAGTCTGGTGTGAATTATACTCAGAGGGCTCAGGAAGCTGAAAGCAAGAGGTTTATTTGAACTTCTCTTAATTACATAATTCTAGCCTGAACTGCAGTGTGAGACATTGTCAAGAAGTAAATAAGCAAATAAAAATTAAAAGGCAATGACCTGAACTTGAATTAAAAAATTCTTCTAAATAGTATTGTTTAAACAAAACATATATAAAATTAAATAGCCCAGAAATGTTGAAAATCACATGATCAAAAGAGTCATGTCACATAAATATTAATCAAAAACAGTTGATATAATCTGTAGTATTGTAGAGAAGTAGACTGGAAAGTAAAATCTATGTTCAAGTAATCTCTTGCAAAAATCACCAGGCATATAAAGCACACTTATGGGTAGGCCCCGTGCCCAACAATAGAGAGCCAACACAGAATGAACTCACTGATATTTTTGTAGATTTTTGTCTCATATCGCTTTGTTTGGGCCATTTCTTATTTTATTACTCTTTTGCTTGTATATGGTGATTTCCTATTTTGTGTTTTCCTGGGTTTTGTTTATGTGTATTTGTTTTTTAATTAGCCCATTTGTTTTCTAAAGAGGTAGAGGAGGAGGTAGGGTGGAATTGGGAGGAGTTGGGGGAGGGGCAGTCGTGACCAGAATATACTGTATGAAGAAAAATTATGCTCAAACATTATAAATAATTAGAGAGAAATAAATCAAAGCCAGAAAATAAAAATGTACTAAATTCTGTAAAGTTACCAATAAAATATTATTACATTTTAAAAACTCATGTCTAAGGATAACTTATATTACTAAGACACATGAATACACACATTACACAAAATGACCAAAACACTTTTTGAGTGACTGAAGCTCAACTTTTCAAAGCTTCACTATGTTTTAGAAGCTAAAATAATCTCAATACATGTATACAAAAATCCACTATCAACTACCTCATTCTTTCTGATCACAACTATACTCAGAATTAAGAATAAATGAAACAATAGATACTAAATATACTGTATACTTTTTAATGGTTACAAAATATCATTCTACAGGTAATTATTAAAGAGTATGAGAAGCTTACAACTTAGTGAAATTATGTAATGTTCATCAGTTTGGAAGTACAGTGAAGGTGGTGTTTGACAGGAGGCCTACTGATCCAAACGCTTATATTAGGAGATTAAAGGGAATCTAAGGTTCTGTGTTAAGGAATTAGAAAAAAAACAGGACATGTTCAAAGCATTAGCTAGATGAGAATAATCAAGATAATAGCATAAAATAAGGTAGAATGTACTAAAATAAAAGCCAATTTTTTATTTTATAAGATTAGCAATAGGAATGGAGAGATGGCTCAGTTGGTGAAAGCACTTTTGGTGCAAGCACAGGGACCTGAGTTCAAATCTCCAGTACTCATGTCAAAAGCTAGACATGAGCCTAAACCTCCAGAGCTGTAACAGGTTGAAATAGGAGGGCCACGGGGTGACCTTGCTGCCAACCTAGCTCCAATTTTAATGATAGGTCCTCTCTCAAGGACTAAGACAGAGAATGACAGAGTAGGGCATCAGATGTCCTCCTCTGGCCTCTGTATGAGTGTACAGGTACATGAACCCACATACACGGTGTGCTTACACCACACACAACTTAAAAAAGAAAACTACTAAGAATGGTGACAAACAACCACTAAAACACCCAAAACTCAGTAGCCAAAAACCAAAGCAAGCCAAATGAGACACCAGCATTGGTAGGAAGATAGAAACGCACAACTACATACAGATTGCAACAGAAATTCCCAAGATGAGAACCACTGCACAGAATGTGGACAGCTCTTTCACAAGGCTGTCCAGGAAGCCGGGCAGATATTTAGTGCTGGAAAAACATAGGCCACTCCTTGGGATTTTGTCTGTGAGAGTAGGGAGGAAGTGGACCCCAGAGGAAATGAAAAAGACAAAGGCGTGTGCTGCAGAGCACTGGGCCTCATGGTTCGCGTGCACTCTTGCCCAACTTTACTTCTGCAGAGGACAAGTGTTTCCTTTGACAATGATGTGGGCGGTAACTTCAGTTTCCAGTGGTGATTTCTTTGCCTAGAACACATGAGAATGCTTGTTCTGAAACAATAGTCAGCACGACAGTGCTGGCTTTGGAGAGTGAGTTTTGTCTAAATTAAAAGCCACAGAAAGATGACTAGTGATTAAAAAAAAACATATTTTGAACAAAAGCATGTCACTTCCAAGTAAATAAATGTTGTTTGGTTACAAACTGGCGAGAGCTGGAGAGATGGCTCAGCTGTTAAGAGCATTGGCTGCTCCTCTAGAGGACTCAAGTTGAAGTCCCACATAGTGGCTGCCTACAACCTTCTGAAACTGAGTTTCAGGGGACCACTTCCCTATTCTTGAGTGTTTAGGCACCATTTACAAACTCGGTGCACATAAAAATAATTTAAAAACAATTTTCACATAGTTTAAGTAATAACATCAAACTACTAAGAAGGTAACTTCCTTCACAGGTGGTCATCATATAGAGCTTACTCTGTTGCTGGATTCATTTTGGTTTTGTTACTATAATTATTATTCCGTGTTTTGAGATAAAGTCTTATACAGGCCAGGCTGGCAGAGAACTCAATACATAGATCAGGGTGGCCTAGTACTCAGTATGTTAACCAAGCTGCCCTCAGACTTGTGGAAATTCTCCTGCCTTAGTCTCTATAGTGCTAGGATTACATGACTTTAGATGTATGTTTTAGATGCTTTAGATGCTATATTTTTAAAAGGAAATCAAAATACTTTACCTATGATGACTCTTTTGAGGGTGGTGGTGTAGAAAGAGATGGTCAAATTCACTAATTTTATGTTTCAAAAGGTAGCTATTTATTAATATTTAATATCTTTCTTTTTTCTTTTTTTTTTTTTTTTTTGGTTTTTCCGAGACAGGGTTTCTCTTGTAGTCTTGGCTGTTTTGAAATCACTCTGTAGACCAGGCTGTCCTCAAACTCACAGCGATCCTCCTGCCTCTTCCTCCCAATAGTATTTCTTATATATTGAGGGGAACATGGTTTATATCCTTAAAAATATATATGATATTATATATGTGTATAATATATATTAACATTTTATTATAGATTAATTAGAGTTAAGTTAATTAGATCCTAATTAATTAGAATAGTTAGAGCTAAACCGAGAATTCTCAACACAGGAATCTCAAATGACCAAGAAGAACTTAAAGAAATGCTTAATGTCCTTAATCATCAGGGAAATGCAAATCAAAATGACTCTTAGATTCTATCTTACACCCATCAGAATGGCTAAGATTAAAAATGGCTCAAGTGACAATACATGCTGGCTAGGATGTGGAGAAAGGGGAACATTCCTCCATTGCTGGTGGGCATGCAAACTTGCACAACCACTGTAAAAATCAATCTGGCTGTTTCTCAGAATATTGAGAATATATCTATCTCAAGATCCAGCTATTCGACTCCTGGGCAAATACCTGAAAGATGCTCCACCATACCACAAGGACACTTGCCCAACTATGTTCATAGCAGCTTCATTCCTAATGGCCAGAAACTGGAAACAACACAGATGTCCCTCAACCAAAAAATGGATAAAGAAACTAGTACACTTACACAATGGACTACTACTCAGCTATTAAAAAGAAAGACATCATGAAGTTTGCAGGCAAATGGATGGAACTAGAAAAGATCATCCTGAGTGAGGTAACCCAGACCCAGAAAGACAGACATGGTATGTACTCAATTATAGCCGTACAGTACAGGATAACCATACTATAATGTGCACGCCCCAAAAAGATAAATTACAAGGAGGGCCAAAGGAAGGATGCTTGAATCTCACTCAGATGGAGAAATAAAATAGGCAATGGAAGTGGATGCCGAAAGAGAACTGGGTAGGAAAGGGTGCAGGGATGGAAACAAGGGGGAGGCATCAGATGTGGGGAAAGTGGGGAGGCCTCAACGTCTTTCCACATGAGTCTTCTCATTCATTGTGTTTCTCACATATTGACCTTTGTCACGGGACAAATCTCACCTGGTTATTCAGGTTTCAGAAAGCCAAAAATCAAGTTTATTTTAAATTATGTCACAAGATGCACACATCCCCTGTAAGCATATAGTACCAGATCCTTTGCTTCAGACTGTTAAATTTTTAAGAATAAAAGCCATGAATGAAGCTATTAGCAGTAACAGCCCATGAGAGGCACTTACTGTAAGAGGGCAATTTTGCAAGTATTTGAGTTCTTAATGTAGCAGATCAAACTATTAATGACTAATTAATAATTACGGTTCTCTTTTGTCTGGTTACAAGTAATTTGGGGGTTCTTTAAAAAAACTAATTTCCCACATTTTACAAATATTTACCTTCAGTATAAACTGTAGGTTATACTCACTGTAATTTCTGTCAGAATAGCAAGAATATTTGACAAATCCAGATGTAGTATTTCATAGAAAAGAAAAGAATAAGGATTTTCCTTATTTATATTAGCAGATAATGGAGGCAGGTCAATCTTCCATTTGGTCCCAGCAAAGCAGGTTCTCATCATAGAAGGATGGAAATTTAGAGAGACCCTCTCTTGTAAAGAGACTACCTTGCCATAATTCTTTTGAAATGGGAGTCCCAACTGTTATTTGATAACAATCCAGCATCATTCTCCTGAGATGAAACAGAAGTCCAGAAATGTCCATGTAATGGCAGGAGTTGGGATAAACAGCTAAGCACACACATATACTTAAATGAGCTTCAACAGACCTAACTGACAGATTCAGTGGCTTCAATGGGTGAAGCATTTCTTTCCCTTTCTAATTCCCATGTAATTGCTGTGCACTTCTGATAATGGGTAGCAGGTACCTGTGTTCCATGATGAACTGGAATCTCGTGTGTGTGTGTGTGTGTGTGTGTGTGTGTGTGTGTGTGTGTGTGTGTGTGTGTGTGTGTTACATTCACCTTTTGGGACAGAAAGAAGTGATCCAAACAATGCAAGCTCTTCTGCCTGCTCTCGTCACTCTCACAGCACTCCTTAGTGATATGTTATCAGCCGCATTCTGATAAGGAAGCCAGGCCCAGGAGAGTAGCCTGTCCTGGTGAGATCACACGGGGATTCCCAGACAGAAAAGGCATTAGTGAGTTCTGTCCACCCTTTGGCCTGTTCTACATCATTGACTTCACAAGATATTCTCCAGCTGAACTCTGCATGCCAGAGTGAGATGTTATACACTAAAGTGAGGCTCCTGTTGCCCTTGGGAGACTGAACATGGGCATTTTCTGAAGGTTTGACTTTCATCATCTAAATCTTAGATCCACAACAGACTTGCACATTGTTGCCTACAGAAACACTTTAACAATGTTGTTTAAATGTTTTTCCTTTTTATTTTTCTCACACTATAGAACCTTATGTTGAATATATCTTTCCATTATAATGTGTGCTTGAAAAACCATGTTTTACAGCGCACTGTAATCAACGACTCAAACTATTTAACAAAATAAAATAAAGAGTATATTTATTTCACATATAGACAAAATTTAAAGTCCAAATCAATCTTATTGCACCCTAAGAATACAATTTGGAATATTTAAATGAATTTTATAAACACAAAGTCAAAGAAAATGAAGATGGTCATGGGGGATGATTCATGCAATATTTTCCATGAGACAGCTGGAGGAAAGCTGTTTGTCATGATTAAGTTCTGGGTGCCCAGGCTCTGGATGACTTGCTTAGATTTCTTGTACCAGGCTATTGACTATGAGCTCCAGGCAGAATATGGTTGCCATGAGTACATTTGTAGTCCCAGTAGGCAAGCAAATGTTCTTTCCTTGGGAGGACAGTGTTTATCTAATGGAGACGCCCAGCTTTATTCATCTACAGCATTTATATCAGCCTTTAAGAAGACTTTACATTTTCTGAAAACACCAAAACCTGTCCCCATGTCTTAAAGCCACTAGACATGATCACTTGATAATCTTCATTCTGAGAACCTAAAGGTGAACTTATTCTGCAAGGTTTATTACTCTTTTTGTTTGTTTGTTTTGTTTGTTTCCAAGACAGGGTTTCTCTGTGTAGCCCTAGCTGTCCTGGAACTTGTTCTGTAAACCAGGCTGGCCTCGACCTCAGAGATCTGCCTGCCTCTGCCTTCAGAGAACCGGGATTAAAGGTGTGTGGCACCAATCTCCTGGCTCATATTTGATACTCTTTTAAGAGTTATTTTGACTGGACTCAGACTTAGAAGAAGCTCTATGCAAGCACAGCCTTCCTCTCTTGGCAGTCTATTCCTGGTGTTTTTCTTTGGCTCCTTCATTCTCTTGGCTGGACGTTCAGCATATTCTGCAGCCTCCTTATCATTATTCTTAGTGTGTTGTTTCTTCAGAGCAACAGCCCTGTGTTTGTGTTACATGTGCAGTAACAAGATGCTGAATCATGGGGCCTTAGTCCTAAGGGGCTTCTTACCTTCTTTGCTTAAGGGCTTTCTGAAAACGTATTGGAGAGCATCATCATCTTTAGAGAAGTTGAAAAGCTTTCAGATTCTATTAGCTCTTTTGGGCTTCAACTGCAGAGGCAAAGGGGTATTTGTAAGTGCAGGGATATCATCCTCTCATCTATCTATCTATCTATCTATCTATCTATCTATCTATCTATCTATCTATCCATTCATTGCCCTCAGATTGGCATCCACAATGCATTACAAATAGACATGCACTTCCTCTCTCCAGTTTTCCTTGGTCTCTAACAACAATGCCCCTTACTCAACAGCAAGCACACTCTGCCCAGGGTCAAGACATTTCACGTCATGGGCAATCCTTCTTTCTCACCATTGATATGAACCACAGAACCTGCTCACTCTTCCTGCAGAGCATCAGTAACAACTTCTGTTAGAAAGCACAAAGCTTGTACTCATCATGCACAGCAATACATTTCAGACACCTGGTGGCTGGAAAGGAAATAATCAGCTTCATCATAACATGGCCAACTTCCCAGGAGGTACCTAAAAAAATGAGCCCAAGAGCACACTTTTAAAAGTTCCTATGCTTAAACAACTTGCTATTGTTCATTGAAAAGAACTTGTTTACCTTTAAGAGCTACTATTAAGGGGCTGAAGAGATGGCTCAATGGCTAATACCACTTGCCTCTCTTCTAGAGGACTCCAGTTTGGTTTCTACCATCCATGTCAGGTGACTCACAACAAAGTCTAACCCCAGCTCCAACAAATTGAGGCCTCTGGCCTTCCCAGGCATGAGGGCACATATCCACATGCCAAAATACACACCTACTCACAATCAAAGAGTAAAAATAAATCTTAAAAATCATTAAAACATTCCAAAATTGCTATGGGATGGATGTGGTGGTGCATGTGTATAGTCTCAACAGAAGAAAATTCAGGAGGCTTGACATAAGTTTGAAGACAGCTTCCTCTACAAAGAGAGTTCCAAGACAAAAAAAAAAAAAAAAAATAGAGTTCCAAGACAAGGCTCAAAAGTTAAAGACTAGGCTCACAACCAAAATATTGGAAGTTTTAGGCCAGCCAAAGGTACAAAGTGCTTTGTTAGATATATGTATACATATATTTATATGTATATATTCATATGTATGTGTGCTCAGAAAAGCAATTGGGGCACGTTAGGATGACTATTTAGCAAAGAAATATACTTTTTGAAGCTATCAAGGTAAGAAATTAATTTAATAACACAATAATTTTGTTCCATCCGTCAGAAATAAGTATGATCCCATTTAAAATACCTTCTTTGGGGAAAATATTAGCTTTAAAATATGTTTGAAGAAATAAAACTTACCAAATGGAGTTCACATATAGACTATTCTAATTGGAGTTGCAAGAGAAACATAGTAGCACCAGGGACAGAATAAATAAAAAGAGGAACAATAATTTGCAACTGTCTTTTCCAAAACACAGGGAGCAGTAAAACAGCTATTTTATATTCTGTAGAAGCAGTTTTGAATCAACAAAGGAAGTCTGGCTCCAGCAAAGACCACCAAACTTGAGGCTAAAGAACATCCCAAGGACAAAGTTAGTTCACCCAACTCACATTCTTGTGGTAGCCCAGTAACAAAGGAAAATTTTAATGGCATCTTTATATTGTTCTTGAGAAGGGTAGGTCTGACTGAGCATCGAGGGCAAAGCTCATTTTCCTGTATAACCTAAGACTGTCGATGCATAGCGTTTGTGGAAAAATATCCAAATATTTTGGCTTACTGTTGAGAAATTCCCTATTCTTTGCTGGACCAAGGTTTTTTCACAGCCTGAATGGGTGTCATTTGAAAACCCAGGACCATGCATTAGAAAAGTTTTCATAATATTACAAATAGCATCTTTGAAAGTTCTGGTATGAAAGAAAGAATAACTCTCTAAGGAGAAAAGCTTCCTCAGTTCCTATAATATACATATTCTATGCAGGTAAAATTATTACATGGCCATCATGGGACCAGTCTACATAAGCAATCAGCTAAAATTTTGTTTCAGAAAGATTTGGCAGTGGAAATTTCTTTTTAAAATTCCTGAAAAAAAAATGGAGTTCCATAACCAGATGATCATCTTAATCACAAAAAGTAAGAGATATTGGGGTACTAATTACAAACCCTTACAATGTTTTCTGTCAGCTGCTATACCTAACCAGAACATGGGACAGTGCATGCTTGGTGCTATTGCCATTATTAATTGAACAGATGCTCAAACAGTATTTACTGGGTGTCAAGTGCAGTTGGAAGTATTTTCTGAGCACTGGCTCATTGGGTTCTCATAATAACCAGAAGCAAAGGCTGCTGTTGCCCCACATTACAGCATATAAAATAGAAGCCTGGACTTGGTGAGAACTAGATGCTGAACTCAATCCAACTCTGACTCTAGCAATCACGGTGTTCAAATTTATTGCACTCCTCTTGGAGATCTTTATGTTAAGTCTTGAGTCCCCAAAGACTCATAACGGTATATGCACCAGAATATAGGGCTGTTTGGTCATGGTGGAACCTTCTAAAGGTCATGTTAATTGCTGAGAAGTTAGGTCAATGGGGGTGTGTTCCTGAAAGGGTTATTAGGACCCTGACCTCCTCATTAGTCTCCTGTCCCTCACTTCCCTCCTGGCTACCATGGGATGAAAGAGTCATATTCAATCATATCTTCAATGGCATAATATGGTCCCAAAAGCAGTGGGGCCAAGGGAAATGACTGATGTTTATGCAATCACAAGGCAAATCATAAGGCAAAAGTAATTATAGCCTCGTTTTGAGTTGGTTATCTCAAGTGTTTTGTCACAGCAGTGCAAAGCAGACTAACTCACTTTGTTATTCATGTTGACTTGGTAGATGAGAATCTTCACATAAGGAAAACAAAAGTGTCAATTAAGTATTCAACAGCAAGCAATGTCTCAGTCTTCTGTCTGCAGATTTCTGACCTTCCTGCTTTATCTCACTCCTCCCCTCTCATATTTGTTGCCCAGTTAAGAGAAGTCTCTCTCCTTACCCCAGCTCTCAGGCTGTATATGAGACAGTTATATTTCCAGAGCTACGGTTTTACTTACTGCTGAGTCTCATTATGACAGGTTACAAAAATCTGTTATGCACATAAATGTTATCAGTTATAAAAACTAATTTCTTAATATTTCTTGGTTCAGACTCATTTTTTAAAATGTATGTGGGTGCTTTTGCCTGCATGTAAGTATGTGAACCACATGCATGCTCAGTGACCATGGAGGCCAAAAGAAGCCAAAGGATGCCCAGGAACTGGAGTTAAAGGTAATTGTGAGCTGCCATGTGGGTGCTGGGAATCAAACTCAGATTCTTTGGAAGAGTGGCAAGTACTTTTAACCACTGATCCATCTCTCCATCCTCTAGTCCTATTTTTAAAGTGCATTATTCTTCCCTGTATCCAGCACTCTGATACATAGGAAATTCTTTGAAAAGCTGTAGTGTTTCCATGTACATAATCATGTAACTAACTGCCCATCTCTCCTATGTAATTCCCCCTGTAGTCTCTTTGGAAATAATGAGGT
Source organism: Acomys minous (assembly GCF_964271855.1). Classification (NCBI taxonomy): domain Eukaryota; kingdom Metazoa; phylum Chordata; class Mammalia; order Rodentia; family Muridae; genus Acomys; species Acomys minous. Next base: position 100,159,468 of record NC_140488.1, read on the forward strand.
AAAAGCCTTAAAAACTGTGTTCTACAAATTATCCTTCAAAGCTTAACAAGTAATGGAAGGTCTAGGCTTAAGTCTTGCTGCATAAGACAGATGTTTATTTATTCTATTTCTTTTAAAGCTACAGTCAACCAGTTGGGCTGCTAAGGCTTATGGCATTTACATAACACTCATAGGCTCTAGGGTAGGGAGTGAGCAGAGATGCCTGCCATACTTCATTGGGCTTTTTTATCACCATTATCACCACCAGACTAGAAAGCTAAGCAGCAGCAATCTCTTAGAGATAGGACCAAGGGAATCATCTGTTAGTTGGGGTCAAGAATAGTTCCTAGAATTTTGGAGTCAGGTTTAATTAGCCCATTTACTTCAGATACTTTGAGTTTGCTTGGATGTTTATGACCATGAAATCATTACTTTGGGAAGGAACTTCATACCCCCAAGGTAATTTTTAGTCCAGAATATAAAACAAAGGAGTGGGAGGTAACTCTTAGAGAGGTCTCTGTCATCAACACCCCCACCCCATCCCTCAAATGGATTCTCCTCTCAAATGTTTGTTTACTTTCCCTCCCTAAAATAGAACGTTCTATTTGCCCCTTGAGTTGTAGAGCTAACTGTAGCTCTGCTGACCTGGCCGCTGCCGAAATGCAGAGGCTCCCCCTGACTTGCATTTCAGCACCAGATCCTGGGGCTTGTCAAGTGTTATATTTATGTAAAAGATGATATATTACGAGGTCAAGTTAGACTCAGCACCAAATATAGGATTTTGTGAAAGAGGAAAATGTGCACAAGGGCAAAGGTTCACCAAACCCAATATGGAGAGAAATGTTTGTGTAAGGTTTTTAAGAATTAAAACACGAGGGGTCATTTAAACACTGCCCCTGCAGGCCTGTGAACTCAACTGGCCGAAGTTGCTGCATGCATGAGAACCAGAAGGCAAACATGCCCTGAAAGGCAAATGCAGTGCAGGAAGGCAGCCAACGGCATTTGCGCCAAAACTAAATTTAGTTCTGGAAACTATATTTTGAGTGTTAAGTGGAGTGTTTTCTTTAACAAAGAGTTTTCCTTTGTTTTAATCCCAGAAATACTCTTTGCTGGAGGATTGGAGTGCTGTGGGTTCAATCAGAATACCTGCTTTCCTAAAGGAAGCAAGTAGCTGCTCATGACCACACGACAGGTGGCCACTGAAAGCTTCAGCTAGGTCTCCAAAGACAAGGCTGATTTGGCTTTTTGCAGTATAGGGAAGGTAGCCTTTGAGAGAGGTTCAAGGTCAGTAAAGCTTTCACTTTCGTTTTTTTCTTGATGGCTTAGGCTACTTCAGCTAACTTCAACAGGCTTTGAAATCAATGTTGCCCTCTTGGAGTTTTCTGTAGTCAAACCGAGATCAAATAGACAACTGCTCTCCCAGAGAGGTCCTTTTCCAATGCTGTAGCTGCAACAGACAGCCAACCTCTCTTAGTCTCCCCAACATTCATTCACTTAAACTGGTGTACTAACTTGCTTTTGTATTTGGTATGTATCTATCTGCCTTCACTGCTCCTAGAGCTTGCTAAAGGTAACTGTGTCATCTCTGTTTGCCCTTGTATTCCAGGATTTCAGAGACTCTTGATCAAAGTGATTACTTAATACATATATTTCGTGACTGTCTCACCAATGTCATAAAATCATAATGTCTCTTCTGGGGAGTGGGATATCGTGAGAGATGCTTTAGCTAGAAATCACAGTCTCGAACCTACCTACTGAAAACTCACATGGATCAGGTTATCCAGAAGACCTGTGCTAAATTTTCTCCTCCTGCAAATGTCCTATGAAATTCAATATTTCTAAGGCGTTCCATTATTGCTATATAAAGTAGGGAAGCAGGGTACTATGCAATATTTGAATTTTCCTGAAACGGCTAATGAAAAGTAAACTGATGTCTTTCTTCCAAACACTTAAATCTTTTGACTTGCACTCTCATACAATAAGAATAAAATAAATAAAAACAAAATGTTCGGGCCTTGCCTTGCTTTAAAAAAAATTGATTTGCATTTGATTAGTAATCTGGGCTCCTGAAATAGAAAACAAAAACAAAGACAAAACAAACAAATGACCCCCTGCAGGAAAATAAAAGAACAAAAGAAAAAAACACTTGAGTGCTAGTAAGATGGCTCAGTGGGGAAAGGATCTGACAACTTGAGTGTACTTTCTGGGATGCTGTGATATGCACAATATGTTACACACAAACACACATGCACACACACACACACACACACACACACACACACACACACACATGCACTATAGTACAACATTTAAAAAGAAGATAGGTGACTGTGAATTAAATGACAGGACTGATGCACATGTGAAGTCAAAAGAGACTTGGCAACTCGTACAAGAATTGCACAGCTTCAAGCCAGACAGAGTGCCAGCACTGAGAGGGGGATAAGTGGATACCAGGTCCACTTAGGTCCACACCTAACCCAGAAGCTATTTGTAATTGCTAACCCTTGGCAATGGAGTGTCACTGTATATACTAAATATGCTTTAGGGCAGGTCCCAGGCCAAGATTAGTTGGTCAACACAAAAACAAATTCTATGCTTTGGTATGTGTGTGTGTGTTGGGTGGGTAGGACTTTGTGTTTTATTTAGATATCTTTTATCTTGTTGGCCTTTTGTTTGTTTTGAGAGAGAGAGAAAATATAAAATTAGGTAGGGAGGGAGGGAGGTGGCAAGGATCTGGGAGGGGTTGGGGAGGAGAAATGATGATCAATATATAAATTTTTTAAACAAACAACTAAACAAAAAATCCTAGCATTACACGAGGAGGCTAGACCTGAGTATCTGGTGTAACATGTCAGGGAAGGGTGGGAACAGGCACTCACACCTGGCCTTTTCTGATTCTAGGCCTTTTCCCTCTTCCTAGAGCTTTATAATGAACTTCCTGGGAGACCTTAGCTTATTCAGTTTGTAGTCAGGACAGTTGGCTAACTCTGTCTCGGCAGTGTGCTTACGTATTACATATGAGTCTGCAACCAACATTTCAAACTAAACGCATATAAAGGATTAAATAAAAATTTCTAATTTGTGAAAAAAAATCTTTTCAAATGAAGGCATAGAGCACTCAAATAGCCTTTGGGGCTCTAGTGTGACTAGGGCTGCAGAAGAGCCTTGAGGTCACCATTATCAATTATTCTATCCCTCCAGGGTTTGTTGGAGTTATGTTTTATCTGGCCCTCTCATTCCCAATGTTTTTAATTTGCCTCTTAAAACAACAGCAAATGTCAAACCAGGACACTGAAGCAATCTGTGAAAACAACTGTTTTATCTTGTTGGGAATCGGTAATAATAAATCCATCTGGCTTCTCCTTAGAAGCCTGCATCTGGTCAGTCATCTCATCATCCCGTGACTCTCTTCTGGAAGCCTTTCTTTAGAGCAAGATGCTGACTCAAAAAGTGGTGAGCTTGCCATGATGAGTTTTAGCCAATATATATTTTGGAAAAATCCTCAGTTACCAGTTCATGGTGTCCAGTGATGCATCAAACAAATAAATCAAGAGGTGGATCCTCAAATTTGTTCAAGCTGTGCACATTTACCTAGTCTCATAATACATCCATAAGCAAGCTATTGTATAACCTAGCACCATGTAACTGCATCAAGTGAAAAGTCAACTGAGCTGGGAACGGGGTAATTACAGATTTTAGTAAAGATGTTCAAAACAACAAATGAAGTTTTGAGAGTTGTCACACGTATAATTCAGAGTAACATGGTAGACACTGTGTCAGGTGATAATAATTCTTGTTCCAGAAAATTGGTCTGTAATATTATTCTGAATTGTATCCGTGATGTTGACTCATTTAGCTTCTTCTATCATTTTCTCATGTTTTCTATGCCATAGCAGTCAGCATCTCTTAAGCAAACAGACCAGTCATTAAGTTTATATTTGACCTGCATGTCTGAGCTTAATTGTGTGGAGGTGCCAGCAATAAAGTCAGAGAGACATAGGTTCCAGAACATACTGAATGCACAGAAGCTTGCTGTGTCAATTGCTGAGGTGTAAGTACTTACTATCAACAAAGGATCTTATTTTCCAGTTGTATTTTGGACTTGTGAATGAAAGGTTTATAGAAACAAAAGATTTATGGAGCAAGCAGTGGTGGTGCTCACCTTTAATCTCAGCAATCAAGAGGCAGAAGGAGGTGGATACCTGAGTTCTAGGCCAGCCTGGTCTATGAATCAAGTTCAGGGGCAGCCAGGGCTACACAGAGAAACTCCATCTCTGGTATGCCAGGGATTTAAGGAATCAAATCAAGTTGCTTAGGTATTTCCTAAATTCAGCCTAACAAGTAGTTTAAACATCTTTTTATAATCTTAATAATCACAATTATGTCATATGCTTGGGCCAAACACATCCTTGTTGACTCTTACTGCTTTATCTTGCCAATCTGTTTTGAGACACCATTTGCTCCAGCAGGCAATTTGGAAGGCCTTTGGTTCCAGGTGTCATCTGACACAAGCACACTGCCTGTCCATTGACTGCAGTTCATTTGGGCAAAGTGAACTGTTGTCAACAATAAAAGGGACTGAAGGAACAGCAACTTCTCATAACCTTGGAGTCCGGTCTGTTAGGGTTGGCCTCTCTTCTATTTATAGATAACAGTTTGATGTACACACAACTCTCTGGATGTAAGAGCTCTGAGTCAGTAGACTTGGCAACTGCAGATTGAGAATCTTTGCTTCTATGCTGAACTAGTGCAGAATTTGTTCCTGTCATTACTTTATGAAGAGTACAACTATTTACATAATATTTACATTACAATAGGTATTATAAATCATCTAGAGAGGATTTGGCAGGGCAGGTGTGTGTGTGTGTGTGTGTGTGTGTGTGTGTGTGTGTGTGTGTGTGTGTGTGTGTGTGTGTGGTGGTGCACGCCTTTAATCTCAGCACTCGGGAGGCAGAGGCAGGCAGATTGTTGTGAGTTCGAGACTGCCCTAGTCTAGGAAGCGAGTCTAGGACAGCCAAGGCTACACAGAGAAACCCTGTCTTGAAAAAAAAAAGAAAGAAAGAAAAAGAAAAAGAAAGAAAGAAAGAAAAGAAAAGAAAAAGAGAGGATTTGAAGTGTGCAACAGGATGTAAATACTGTGGTAGCTTATGTAAGGAATGTGGAGATCAATGAATGGGTTTTGATATCCTTGGAGATTGTTGAAGTCATTCCCCATGGACACCAAGAGACAGCTGTAGAAGAATTATTGACCATCACCCTAACTAAGGATATAAATTTATAAAGTGTGAATAAAAGCACCTTACACAATGTCTTACCTGATGCTCACAAACAAAATAGACTCTGAATACCTCACATTTAAGAGCATTGTGTCTTTGCAATGAATAAAGAATACACAGTGCTAGAAAGTACCCACAAAAATATCTTCAAATCACTAGGCAAAGATGCTGGGGGTAAAAATAAGATTTGAATTCTTTAAAAAATTGAGAATATGCTCAAGAGACAAAACTGCGTCTGATTCCCACTTTCAATAAAAATGTCTATTGGGCAAGTTAGGGGTACAGTTTATGATGACCTTGATATTGGACACTCAAGGAGTGTAATTGGTAGCAGATGGGGTTTTAACATTCAATGGATACTAACTTATGAAACTGGAATATAGATATTTACCTCATAGTGATGCTATGTAGAAAAAAATGCATGGAAAGTTCCTAGTGCAGAATAAGTAATAACATTTTCTTCCTCTCTCCATCCATTCCCAGTCCTCCACTTCACACTCTCAATCCTCAGTGTGGTGTAGATCATGTACTTTGGGAAGATTAGTATGGACTATTCTATTTGTCCCATACTTTATATAGAAAACACGTTCTTAAAATCTGATTCTTTCATTGGTTCCGTCTTCTCAGCTTAACTGACGCAAATCCCAACTCTACTATTTTTTTACTTTGCTTAGGAAAGTTGGCTGACTCAGTTTCCTTCTTTGGACAAGGAAGATAATAAGTAGTTCATGGAGTTGTAAGGAGTAAATATTAGAAATCACTTAAAGCATTTAGCATAGGGTCTGATGCATATTAAGGCCTTGTTAGCATTTATTATTAGGAATTTAATGTTATGATAGTATGTACATGTAGGGAAGTTGAGACAAGCACACGACTTATCTCTTTAAAACATGCTAACAATTTTTATTTTATACTTATTAGCTGTAGGTATCAAAGGAAGAACTGAACCTCTGGAATGCTAAATAACTTTATCCAAGCTCTGACACTTTCCTTCTTTACCTTTATTTCCCACAGCCCTCCTCCTCATTTAGAACTCAAACTTGGAGAAGTCCAACCAAGTGACAGATAATCCTGTGTTTTAGTGAACTACCAACAGTTTAGTAAACAGCTGTCAATACTGTCATTACTCCTTCTGCTCGTGCTCTAACAACGCCCTCTCCATTGATGTCTGACGAGAACACCACAGACAGGATCTTGAGACTCAAATTCCAAATGGAGAGACTGGACTGAAGAGTTAATTTGTGCTTATCGATGGAGGCATTGTTTGAACATGACATCACTTTCTTTTTTTTCCAAAATAATTTTTTTATTAATTTATTCTTGTTGCATCTCAATGGTTATCCCATCCCTTGTATCCTCCCATTCTTCCCTCCCTCCCATTTTCCCCTTACTCCCCTCCCCTATGAGTGTTCCTGAGGGGGACTTCCTCCCCCTTTATATGACTTTCACACGTACTCTGGTGACTCATATTTGACCATGTCCTCTGGAGGGGGAGACCTGGTGGCACTCAGAGGAAGGATAGCAGGCTACCAAGATGACATCACTTTCTGAAGTCATTTCTATTTAAAAAAGGAGGGTCCTTTTGAATGTGGCTTTGATTCAGACCTTGCAGATTCCAGTCTCAGGAGCACCTTATTTGCATTCTCCTGTCTTTCAAGGGGGTTGGAGTGGGAAGTCATCAGTATGTCTCTAATCAGTGTCACACAACAGAGCAGTGAACTGTGAGAAATACCTGAAGAATTCCACATAAATTATACAGGAGGCAACTGGAGAGTGTGTGACTATGGACTTACACCACTCTGCTGTTTTGACTAACTCCTTGGAAGTTTCTCCTGGGAGGAAGCCTCACATGATTTTAGCATTCCCTACCCACTGAGGAGCTTGCACAGCTCCTAGCTGTCTGCTCAAAGGTCTTTCTGATTCTTTCCCTTGGCTCTTTTAATGTGGAATGTGGAGTAAAAACGATAAAAAGGAAAACTAAAGCATTATTATAGGCCCCTGGATTTAAACTTTTATTAGATATGTGTTGGTGTGTGTGTGGGTGCATACATGTCACAGCATGATTCTGGGAGTCAGGCTACTTTCCAGGATTAGTACTCATCTATTTTGGGTGCTGGAGACAGAACTCAGATCATAAGGCCTGCAGGCATGTTCACCTGCTGTGCCATCTTGAGTCTGCTGGATGTGAATGTGTATCTGGCTAGAGCTGGAATATACTTCTGCATAATGCTCATCAATCATAAAAAACAAGCCTGTAATACCTTTCTAGAAACAAATGCTTAAAAGGCCAGAAGTTCCACCAAAGGAAAAGAGGACTCCACTCTACAGAAAGTAGGGCTGTTAAGGGACCAAACTGCAGCTTAGAAGCATGGCATAATACCATGTTTAGCACTGGGCAGGGTGTTTTCTTTCTTTGAAAATGAAACACCAATGCGCTTTCATTCATTAATAATGCTCCTGCCTAATTGAAAAATTCTTTGGAATTGCCTTTTCGCTCAATGAATGATTTCCTTGGCTCTGGGTTTCATTAAATTGTTCGAAAGAAGGCAAACCAAGCTGCGGTCTGCCGTGCTTTAGAAATGGGTAATTTTCCTAAGGGTTGTCTTAACAAATTACTACAGAGTGGGTGGCTTAAAACAACAGACATTGATTTCACCACAGTTCTCGATGCCAGAAGTCCAAACTCAAGGTGTCATCAGAGTGGATTTCTCCTTAAGGCTCTGAGGGATGATGTGTTTGGATTCTATCTCAGCTTCTGGGGTTGTTGGCAGTCCTTGGTTCTTGGCTGATAGCTGTATCATTCTAATTTCTGCTTCCATCTTCAGACACTACCCATCCCCACCAAGTGTTTGTCTGTGTCCACATTGCCTTCTCTATTCTTTCCAAAAGACATTAGTCACTAGATTAAGGGTATATACTAGAACAATTTGTCTCTCCTCTTTTCTCCAATTCTGAGGTTACAGGAACATGCAACTACTCCTGTTTCTTTTTACAATTGATCTTATATTTTAATTATGTGTAATATGTGTATGTTCACATGTGTGCGTGCATGTGTAGGTCCATGCACATGTAAATGAAGGTGCCCTCAGACTCCAGAAGAGTGTATTGGATTCTTTGGGGCTGGAGTTACTTGTGGATGTGAGCTGTCTAATGTAGGTGCTGTCAACCAAACTGGGCCCTTTGCAAAAGCAATATGTGCTCTTAACAACCCTCGAGCCATCTCTCCAGCTGTGTATGGCTGGTTATGTGGATGCAGGGGACTCAAAGCCAGGTTCTCATGCTTGGAAAGCAAGCACTTTTGAACAATGAGCCATCTCTCTAGGTTCCATATTACTTTTAGACACCAAGTTTCATTCCGTAGCCCAAGCCCTGGATGTCACAATTCATGATATCTTCCTGGCTCAGTTTTCCCAGTGGTGGGATTATAAGTGTGAGACACTATGTCTGGCAACTTGCTCTGTGTTTTCCTTATCTGCCTTTACCTTATCTTCTTCTCTTACCCCTTTCTAAATTGATTGGAATAGCTCAACCAGTAAACAGTAGAAAAAGTAAGTTGTTAATGTTCATCAAACATTAACAAGAAGAGGAGATGGAGTGTTCTGCATCTTCACTGATTGTGATAGTGGCTTCACGGGTATGGTCAACTGTCAAAATTTATCTATACAGTTTGTTATATACAAACATAAATATTTTCTCACTTAAGTTGATGAGAATTCACAGACATGTGTACGCAAGCACATATACACATACTCATGAACACAGCACCAGTTATCATCCCATTTCCATTCAACGTTAGAGATTTGAAAGAAAGCAAATAAAAATCAGAGGAAAAATCCATTATTTAAGTACTTTTAAAAGTTGTGTATATTAAAAATGTGTTATGAACGTTGTAGAATAATTAACAAACTATCACAATTGTTTACATTGTTACGTAATTCTTCTTTCTCAAAATCACTCCTAAAAGGTGATATGTAAAGTTGTATTCTAGAATGTTCTTAAAGGTTTAAATTTGCTTTAATCAACATATTTGTACATATTTAGTATTTTAATTATATTCAGTAGTTTTAAAATATTTAAATTTTCCCATACAATATATCCTGATCATGATTTGCCTTTCCGCAACCCCTCCCAGATCCTCCCTACCTCCCTACCCACACAAATCCATGCCTTTTTTTCTCTTTCTTTAGAAAACAAACAAAACAAACCATAATTAAAAACAAAACAGCAAGAAACAACACAACAAAACCAAAACCAAAACAACCAACCAAACAAAAAACATCAATGGTACTTTTATAGATTTTTGTCTCATATTGCTTTTTGGAGGGATTTTTGTTTTTGGTCTCAGTGGTCTTTGCTTTCTGATTTTGTATTTTTATGGGTTTTTATGGTTTTGTTGTTGTTGTTGTTTTGCCATCTACTGCTAGGAACGAGGCCTACCCTCAAGTCTCATGAATATATCCAGTGAGACTTCATTGGAGAAAACTAATTTTTTTTCTTTTCAAGAAGATGTGAATTGCAAATAGCTTCTTGGTTCGGGATGGGAGCCCATGTCCACTTCCTTTCTCAGCACTGGGACCTTGTCTGCCTTCAGTCTCTGTGGGCCATGTGCATGCTGCAACAGCCTCTTGTCAGTTTATGCTTTTGTAATTCCTATTATGTCTAGAAGACATTGTTCCTTGGTGTCATCCATCCCCTTTGGCTCTTACAATCTTTGTACCTCCTCTTCTCCACAGTTCCTTGAGCACTGGAAGGAGGCATTTATTAAAGAAAGACATACCATTTAGGGCCGAGTGTTTCAAAGCCTCTTATTCTGTGCACATTGTACATTTTTGTATGTCTTTGTATCAGTTTCCATCTACTGCAAGATGAAGTTTCTCTGATGATGGCTGCATGAGACAATGATATATGGGTATAGCAGAATGTTGTTAGGAGCCATTTTGTTGCTATGTTGATTTTCCCCTAGGCCCATGGTCTATCTAGTCTCATGTTCTTGGCCACCTGAGCAGCATCTGGCATGGATTCTATCTCATGTAGTGGACCTTACACCCAATCAGAGTGTGGATGGTGACTTCCACAAAGTTTGTGCCAGTATCCCACCAGCAATTCATGCAGGCAGATCACTGTTATAGATCACTGGGTTTGTAGCTAGGTTGGCAGTAAAAAATATTTAATTTCTTATTTATAGGTATGGGCATTGTGTGTGTGTGTGTGTGTGTGTGTGTGTGTGTGTGTGTGTGTGTATCTGTACCACTTGCATTCTTGGTACCCAAGAAGGCCAGAAAATAGTGCCAGATCTTCTGGAAGTGGAGTTACAGACAGTTGTGAACAGCCGCATGGATGTTGGGAATTGAACCTATGTCCTCTAGAAGAACAGTCAGTGTTCTTAACCACCAAGCTATCTCTCCAGACTTTAAGATATTTTTTAACTCTATTTTCTAAAGTAAATGTGTGTTTGTGTGTGTGTGTGTATGTGTGTGTGTGTGTGTGTGTGTGTGTGTGTGTGTGTGTGTGATTCTGTGTGTGTGTTTACAGAGGTGGAGGCAGAGTTGGTTCCCTCCATTCATTATGTAGGTTCTGGAGATCAAACTCAGTTCATCAGGCTTTATAGGAAGCAACTTAAGGTATGTTGAACTATGTTGCCAGTCCTAAAATGTTTTAAATATATCTTCATCGACAAAAAGAGAAGAAGAAAGCTAGCAAAGAAAAATGCCCCCTGACAAATAGTCTGTGCTCAAAAATGTTGAAGTTATTTTATAAAACAGTGTTTGTTTCTCTTAGCTTATTTCTTAGCCCAACTATCACGCAAATAATTGAGGCTCTTTTATAATACAAGGCTTCACAAGACAATCTGAGTAGTTTAAGTCTATTCTTAACCCTCTGTGCTATTTTGTCTTACACCCAGCAAACATCCCAGTGATACTCGCACTTTGTAGTTTTCTTACGCCACAGCTCTTTCCTCCTCTCTTCCTTGGACCTCTACCCAGGGCTGAATCCTCTACTTCTTTTCCTAACTCCTACTCTGGCTGGCAGGGAGTCCAGCCCAATTCTCTCCCCTGCTCATTGATTGGCTATAAACTGATTTATTGGTCTACCAGGAAATAATTGGAGAGGGGTGTTTATACATCATTTAGACAGTAAATCAGAATTTAAACTACACAATAACCTTATGCCTACACAAAATGTTTCCCAATCAGTAAGCTCAGGCTTTACAGACAAAAATAATAGTCATGATACACTTAGGACTTGATGTTTGGAGCTCTTTCAAATGGCACAAAAAAGCATAATCGCAGTTTGTTTAATGAGTGATGCTCGGTTTCATCCAAGCCCATCCACATTGTTACTTGATATAAGTCACACAAACAAACTTATATGCTACCTTCCCTGCTAGCTAAGATAGCATGAAATTGGAATGGTTGACATTCAGAAATATTGTGCTTGTGAGTTCAGGTGTATATTCATGCACATGCCACAGATGGAGGAATATGGTCATCAACTTTATTTGAGAATCTCTTGCTTGCTGTCTCCTCCTCTGTGGTCCAGGTGTCCTTTGTGCAAGGCAGGGAAAGAAGGCGATGCCTACAATTTAAGTTCAAAGATAAGCTCCGCTGAGTGATGGAGATTTTATTGATTTTGTACTTGACACCTAAAATTTTCAATAAAAACAAATAAGTATGTGTTTCAATACAATATATATATATGTATATATATATAAACATTGTGCTCATATCATCTCAAAAATCATATGAATTAAAAGTGTGCTTATTGCAAACTTCTGCTTTCTAATTTCTAAAAGAAAATGAAACACTAGCAAACATAAGACAGGTTGTTAGTTCGCACAAAAAATGGGAGAACGATGTTGAAACAACATGGCTTTCTGATTTGTATGCAATACAAATGCTGATAATGACAGGGATTGATTTTCTCTTTCTTGAAATTAAAAGAAAAATTAATTTTATGTGTGATTTGACTGCATGTATGTCTGTGTACTTCTGGCTGCTTGGTGTCCCTGTATGCTAAAATAGGGTGTCAAGTCCCATGGGACTAGAGTTACAGATGGCCATGAGCCATCATATGGATATTGGGAATCAAACTCAGGTCTTCTGGGAGAGCAGCCAGTACTTTTAACTGAGGAGCCATCTCTCTAGTCTCTTAGTTGAAATTTTTAATGTCACAGTTGGGAAAAGAGGGGAACAAAGAAGGTGAAAATAGGCACACAGAATATGTGTGTGTGTGTGTGTGTGTGTGTGTGTGTGTGTGTGTGTGTGTGTGTGTGTGTGTGTGTTTAGGGGTGAAATTTAGTGAAATGAATTAAAATAGTCACTTGTGTTTTTAAAATGTACTTTCAGAAAAAAAGTAGTAGGTTGCAATCCGACTCTGTATCTGGTCAATCTTAGAAGCTAGATGGGCCTCTACCTGATTTAAACTTGCATTGTCACAGCTAGGTCTTTTCTTCTTTGTTTTTACTTCTTTCCCTTCTTCCTCTTCCTTTCTCTTTTCCTCTTTCCATCTCCCTCTTTTGTTTCCTCCTCTCTCCTAGAGCATTGTACATGCTAATCGCATACTTCACCTATGAGCTATATACATAAGCCTTCCCTTTTGTATGTTTCTTTATTGTCTCGGGAGCTTGATGTCAACTATGAGAATCTCAACTGAGTGCCTGGAGAATTTATTATTCCACCTCTGGGGCAATATGAAATTGTTCCAAAATACAGAAGCCAAATGCTTTTGTGTTGGTATATAAATGTAACACATGGCAAAAATCTTTCCTCTATTAAAAGACTCTAGAATTATCCTCAAAAACATACATCATTTATAATTTCAATTCCTTAATAGTTATATTCATTCAAAGAGATTCTGAAATAAGAGGTAGTTTGGTAGGTAAAGTGCTCCACAAGCGTAATAACCTCAGTTTGGATGCCTAGTTCCCATGAAGGAAATATGCATGGTGGTGTACATCTGAAACCTCAGCACTGAAGAAGCACAGCCAGCTGGATGTTGGGGTTTGCTGAGTAGACAACCTAGTCATCTGTGGGCTTCAAATTCAATGGGAGGCCCTATCTTGTGCAATAAGTTAGAGACATTGACCTCTTCCCTTCATGTATGGACACACGTACACACCAACAGGTATATGCCCACACAGCTCATACACACTCATAAACATATTAATCTAAATAAATATTCTTAGTTTTAGCACAAATATTCCTAGCTTCCAATCCAGAAGTAGGTTAGGCATAGAGCAGTCTAGCTACTGACTACAATTGTCATTCTCACATTCTGTCAAAGTTATCCACACATTTCTTATATATTTCACATCACACAGATGAAAATCAAGCAGAACCCTTGACTTCTAGGGATGAACAAGATACTGTGAACTGTTTACTCACTAAGAACATGGAAATGATATCAGAGGGATCATAATCAGTTTTGGAGACATGGGCAAGATGAAACAAAAATCAGCAATGCTGACTAAGAGTTGGAAGCCAATCAGATACAAGTCTGAAATATTATATGATGCTCAATCGGAAAGTTCAGTGTGATTTGAGACTATTTAAGAAATGAGATTATATAACAAACAAAGGCAAAAATAAGATGCTCTAACCTGGAATATTGGACCCAGGGACTGAAAAGAAATAAGTGATTGGAAGGAACCCAAAGAAGATCATCAACAGTGATGGTTTTCAAGTAAAATATTAACTTTTTAGTGTAGCCAAACCACAGAGTCAGACCCAAGGGGCCTGATACAAATCTACAAATAGCTCAAGGGGCTAAACACCAGGGGTAAAGAAGAATTTTGGCTGGAGAAATGAAAAGTTTCAGGGGATAAACCTAGGCTAAAGAAAAGGAAATGTAGGTTAAGCTTCAGAAGATGTCTTTTGATAGTAAGTAAGATGTGTTTGTAAAACAATTTCTTAAGGGAAGAGAAAAAACTGATAATTTTTCTGAGATCCTTGATAAAAAGATACCTTGATGTCAGACCAAGGATTCTAGAATTTTCACTACAATAGTCTTGTGCCATGAGCAGATCAAATAGATAGCATCAATTTTTAAAACCCCAAATTTCTGTGATAATTGCAATGGGAATGAATAGTGAACAGACTGTTCTTCTCTTTAACAAAATGTATCTTAAGGCTTTAATTAAGGCTATGAGAAAAAAACAAATACAAACAAACATGATGTCATTTTCTTTTTTAAAAATTTTCTGTTAATTTATTTTTTTAATTTTATTTACTTTACATCCTGATTGTAGCCTCTTTTCTTGTCTCCCCCAAGTCCTATCCTCCCTCTTTCTTCCCCCCTCCTTTAGCCCTCAAAAAGCAGGAGCCTTCCTCCCCTATCCTCTGACCCCAGCCTATCAAGTCACACCGTACTGCTTGGCCTCTGTGGCTGGGTAAGGCACGTCCACCAAGGGGAAGTGATCAACAGAGTCCATGTAAAAGAAAGCTCATCCTCCCCATATTAGGGGACCCATATGGAGACTGAGTGACCTATTGACTACATCTGAGTAGGTGTTCTAGGTCTTCTCCATGCATGGTTCTTGGTTGGTGCATCAGTCTTAGGAGGACTCTCTGGGCCCAGATTTGTTGGCTTTGTAAGTCTCCTTGTGAAGCTCCTGTCACCCAACTCTTCGATAAAATTCCCTGCATTGTGCCCAATGTTTGGCTGTGAGTCTCACCATCTGCATCTATCCCCTACTGGGGGGAGTCTTTCAGAGGGCATTGATGGTAGGCTTCCATCCTGTTCCCTCTCTTCAACTGCTTCATGCAAATCAAAACAGTGCTGAGATTCCATCTTATACCTGTTAGAATGGCTAAGATAAAAAATGACTCAAGTGTCAGCACATGCTGGCGAGGATCTGGAGAAAGGAGAACACTCCTTTATTGCTGGTGGGAGTGCAAACTTGTACAACCACTTTGGAAATCAACCTGGTGCTTTCCCAGAAAACTGGGAATAGGGCTACCTCAAGACCAAGCTATTCCACTCCTTGGAATATACCCAGAAGATGCTTCACCATACAACAGGGAAATATGCTCAACCATGTTCATAGCAGCCTTATTTATAATAGCCAGAACCTGGAAACAGCCTAAGTGTCCCTCAGTAGAAGAATGGATAAAGAAACTGTGGTACATATACACTATGGAATACTACTCAGCTATCATGAAATTTGCAGGCAAATGGATGGAACTAGATATGATCATCTTGAGTGAGGTAACCCAGGCTCAAAAAGATATGCATGGTATGTACTCACTTATAAGAGGTTATTAGTCATATAATACAGGATAACCATAAAACATTCCATAGACCTAAAGAAGCTAAATAACAAAGAAGACCCTAGGGAGGATGCTTAATTTTCATTTAGAAGGGCAAATAGCGTGATGCCACTTTCAATAGCAATTGTAGGTATGGAGAAAAGTCTTGGATCTGCTTTTGAAAGTATATATACAGTGAAAACCACTTTCTCAGTACTGTCTTTTTTCTTGAAAGTTAGCTGAGCAACGTTAAGATAGATTTTGGTGGTTGGAAATATGGTTTAATGGTTAAGAAACAGGGGCGCGCTGGAGAGATGGCTTAGTGGTTAAGAGCACTGACTGCTCTTCCAGAGGATCTGGGTTCAATTCCAAGCACCCACATGGCAGCTCATAACTGTCCAAGACCTGATACCTTCACACAGACTTACCGGCAGACAGAACACCAAGGCACATAAAATAAAAATAAATTATTAAAAAAGAATCTGATCTTCTATAGGACCAGGATTTAGTTCCTAGTACCCACAGGGCAGCTTGAAACTGTAACTCCAGTTCTAGGGCATTTGTCACCCGCTTCTGTCCTCCTCAGGCACTGCTCACATGAGGTGTACAGACATAGATGCATTTAAAACATTCATACCCACCCAGAAAATCAAAATGAAGGAAAAAATTTTTAAAAGATTCTGAAGATTAACATAACACAATCGCCTGTTTATGAAATTGGTAAGTGGACCAGCATCTCTTCTGTCATCAAATATGGCATAACCTGGCAGTCAACCAGAGTGGGCAATAGAAGTTGAGTCTGTATGAGCAAAATAAGTAAGTGAGAAGAGAAAATAGGATGCTTTGAGTAAGAATGAGTAATGGTACCAAAAGATATGAGGACTGCAACATAAACTTACTACTCAGGTGGAAAAGAACATGTTTTAGAATATCATTTAATAAGTTTATTATTGTTATTTATTATTGTTGTTGTTGAAATGGGGGTCTCACTGTGTATCCCTGCAGGACTGGAGTCCAAAGAGATCCACCTGCCTCCGCCTCTTCCTCCTGAGTGCTGGGATTAAAGGCATGGAATACCATGGCCAAGTTATTTTTAAATCACTTTATTCTACTGAACTGACAAATAAAAACATCACACAACTAGATTAAGGTTGCCATGTAAACAAATACTTGCCCAATCCCAAATTCTGCCTTTCAGTGAACATCTATACAGTTAGAATTACCATTCTTAAGCCAGGGAGCTTTGTTTAGGGTTTTCTACTTTTATTAATTATAGTTTTATTGATTTATAATGTGGCAGTGAAAATGTGGGAAACATACAAAATGGAATATTATGCTGTTAAGTAAAATGAAATAATTATTTTTATAAGAAAATGAATGGAATTAGAATGTATAATATTAATTGAAATGACCTAAATTCAGAAGAAAAAATGTATATCGTCCCTCATAGCAGACCCTAGCCTAGAGAGTATACATGTCTACATGTAATCAACTGAGTCCATATAGTAATAATATTTAGGAAGGAGACCAAGAAAGGGTAATATTAGATGATGGTGATGGGATACAAGCAAACAGACACATGAGTCATGGAAGAAGGGTATAAAGCTAATTGTCCTTCTTCTTCTTCTTCTTCTTCTTCTTCTTCTTCTTCTTCTTCTTCTTCTTCTTCTTCTTCTTCTTCTTCTTCTTCTTTTTGTGGTAAGTACCATCACAAAATAGTTTCTTAATATTAAAAATCCAAATGGTTTTCTTACAAAAAGCTTTCCTTATAGAAGAACTATTACATTTGTTCCCATGTTTTAAAAATACAAGTAAGTATACTAGGTAACTTTCTCCAAGGAGTTCCCAGTTAACAAATATATCTATTCACCAGACAAGAATGTTTTTCCCAAAGATGAACCTTATCTATGATATTCTACAAAACATTAATGGATCTAAAATTGTTGCTTGCTATGGTGATGCTACTGTACAATTTATCATTTGATTGTGTGTGCACCAGTATATCTTAGCACTTGGAGGGGCAGAGAGCCAAGGTCTGAAGATTGGAGACTAGTCTGGACTACAAAGCAAGGCTGTGCCTCCAATAAAAACAAACCCCCAAGCCCCAGTCAAGCATACAAAACTATGTTCAGTACATTAGTATACCATATTTGCTAATTATAAGGGGTTATGCATTTATTAAACTATTCTTTTATTGTTACTTCACAGTGAAATGTTTACTATAAGTCAACATATCATGTTATACTGACAGCAGTCTCTGGCATTACAAATTTGTCACATTTCTTGCTTGCCTCAAGATGTCACTTCAAGTGATAGATCTATGTTTGTGCACACTCTATGATGTCCATACAATGACAAATAACTAACAATACACTTCTTAAACCATGTTATCCACTGGTAAGCCACACATGAATATATTTAAAAGAACTTACTCATTGTTCTGAAGTGTGAAGCAACTTTCAGGTTAATGGTGGGTCAGGACCTGTTAGAAGCAAGGTGATGAATTAACTGACATGTGTGTGCTCTAAGCCCTAGGAGTGCTGATAGAAGAGTCGTTCTGTTTGTTGGCCCTCCATCCACGACCAGAAAATGCCATTGTACCTATTCATCTAGCACAATCCCTGCAGGGGTGGATTTTCAACCTCACAGTCATCACAGGAGTTTAGACAAATAGAACATATATACGAAGTAGAAATTACATTTGCTCAGCCACCTTGAGTCACAGGTGGTCTCATAAAGTGTGACTCTGTTAACCATCTACTCCAAATGCCAAGACTCAATGAGGCATAACCACGCAACGAGGCATAACCGTGCAGTAGTATCCTAACACCAGAGACTATTTCAAGTAGGTGTTTTCAGCTTGAGTGAAAAGTTATGAGACGTTGTTAGCAATGAAAGGGCAGGCAAGACCCACCCACATTTACTTCTACTGCAAAATCTTTGAGGAGGCTGAAGATAACTAACCTTACCAACTCCCAAAGATGAGTCAGGTATACTATTGAATATGCCATCAAGTGATTTTAAGTGTTCTCTCAGAACAGCTCACTGAGGACCACAGAAAATGCTTGAGATGTGCCAAGTAACCAGAAAGAGACAGTAGCACAGAGGTGGGAACTTAGAATCTCCTGGTTCAGGCAGCAGAGCAAGTCATGGTGATGCATACCTTAAAGTCCAGGATGAGGGAGACAGAGGCAGGAGGATCTCTAAGCCTGCTTTCTTATAGAACTCAGGACCACCAGCCCTGGGATGGTCCTGTCCACAATCAGCTGGGCCATCTCCTATCAATCACTAAATGAGAAAATGCCTATCTCCCAATTGTGGCTCCCTCCTCTCTGAAGACTCCAGGTTGTGTCAAGTTGACACAAAACTAGCCAGGACAAAGCCCCTGCCACCTGCCACCACAAAAACACCCAACAAAAGAAAGCGAACAAAAACAATAAAAACTAAAACAAAACTATCTTCACTCAGCAGCTCATTCCCACTCAAGCTTTCCCAAGGGTGGTCTCCTGCATTTACAAAGAGAAGCAGGCTACAGGAGAAACCTGGATAGGATGCCCCATGTGCTTTGTGTAGGAGATGAATTTTCCTGCTAATTAGATTTCACACCCTGCCTCCTGATAATTGGTAAACACTAAATATCTAACAGTAAATAGTAAAACACCTAGGAACTTCAAGGAGGCATTGTACAAAGCTACAGTGAAGCAATCCACCTCTGCAAACAGTGTCACAAGAATCAGGTTTTCTAAAACCCAAACTTGAATAGTTGCTGGTGTTTACACAAGGCAAATGTTGTGTCAAACGCCAGTATTAATAACCTCAGTATACATTTTTAAAAGAGACTGTAAAGTCTCATTGTTATTTGTAGTAATTTCTCTTCACCCCCCTTTTTATTGTTGTTGTTTGTTTTGCTTTTTGTTTTGTAACACACAGAAACACAAAAAGTAGCAGTCACCTACTTCTAACATTCAGACCCATCCCTGCAGTCCCTGCAGAGATGATTGTAAGATGCCTAGCAAAATTTAAGTGTGACATCAGAAAGCCCCACAAGAGGCAAGGCTTGGCATTTTACAGATTCCATGAGTGGGAAAGTGGAAGAAGCTGCTCTGGGTTCATTTCCAAGCCCAGATTACTGACCAAGACTTCTGTGTTTTTCAGTTACCCAAGACCTGGCAGCTGAGCCCTGTGCTAGGCAGCATTCTAGGGCAGACCCCTGAAGCCAGTTCATTTTATTTGGCATGGATCTCCACCTAGATCAAGCTCTGTTCATCTTTCTTAATAGAACAACATATCTACACACACGTGCTCGAGTCCCTGACTCGTGAGGGCTCTCCACCCACTTCCACTTTTCTCAGTGGGTCCCTGTTGGCAGCCTCAAGCATTTGAAGCCCATCTTCAGCTTTCCTTTAAAAAAGAAAAATAAAGGAAAAAAAAGTGGTGGGTTGTAGGTAGGAGAAGGCAGGGGATTTAACTCTAAGTTCAAAAGACTGCCTGGGGTTGCAGGTCTGACACCAGTGGGTGGGGTGCAATCTGACACTCCCCTTCCTTTGCAGAACCCTGTGTGGAGAAGGCGCGCCCCTGGGTTTGGGGGAGGGGAGCTGGGGGAGAAGGTCTGCACTTCCGCCCTCACGACTTTCTCCCTAGTGGCTGGGTATCAGAGACCAGCTGCTGGCTCACTGAGCTACTTCCCAGGTTTGGTGCCTGGAAAACTTCACGTTCTGCTTTTTCCTGCTCCTGGCTCCGCCCAGGCTCCAGACCCTGCGTTCCTCTGGCCCTACCCCGGACGGGCCACCCCTTTCCCTGCTGCCTCTGGCGCAAGGGTGCTGGGACATCTCTGTGCCAGCTCTGGGCCCAACCAAGGCTGGCAGCGAATATCAAGTGTCGCTCTACAGAAGAACTCGGATACCCGCTTCAGAGGCTGTCTTCTGAGCTCAGTCCTTTGAGAGTAGCGCTGAGTACAAGCAGCGAGTTCTTTGCTACCATTGTCACTCCACTCCTGGAAGGCCCAGGAAGCAGCACACTCCGTGTCCCACTGAGTCAACACAGGAACCGGGCAGGAAGGTGAACTTGGAGACACCTTTGAGCCTAACCAGTCGAAAAGTAGGACCTAGCAGCACAACTGATCCCCAAAACACAGCTGCAGTCCCCAAATCACCAAGAAGGTGCATCGAGGGCGCAGCCGAGCAACTGAGCTTGGTGCTCTGGAGGAGTTCTCACCGTGCCAGGAGCACCGGGGACGCGCTCTGGGCGGACTCTCAGGCAGCTTCCTCTGGAGCCCTCGGGACTGTCCTCAGGCCACGAGGAGGAGCTTGCTGGAGACTTCGAGGCTGTCCAGAGCCAGGGAGCAGAGCTGGAGGCTCAGCGTCTCCCGCCTTCAGCTGGGAAGGGGGAGTGGCGCAGGCGGGCTGAAGCTGAGAACTCAGCAAGTCAGTGAACGTCTTCCTGCTCTTCCTTAGCCTTTAAGAGACTTAGGCTCCCTGGGGAAGGTTCTTAAGGAGGTAAAGGGACCCAGACTTCTTTTTTCCTGGAAGGCTGGGGATGGAGCTCCTGTTTCTGTCTCCGCAGGGACACTTAGAGCGCTCTGGCGGCGCGTGAACAGAGCACTGCTTTCCACAGTCTTCTGCGAGACCCGCTTGGCAGCTTTCTCCGAGCCTACTCAGGCCACTTGTTTTCTCAGGGCAGAGCCTCCAGCGATCTAGGAGGGAAAAGAGAAGAAAGTAGCCCTCGGACCTAGCCCCTGCCGAGATGTCCGCACAGAGCCTGCTGCACAGTGTCTTCTCCTGCTCTTCGTCCGCGTCGGGCGGCACGACCTCAGCCAAGGGATTCTCCAAAAGGAAGCTGCGCCAGACGCGCAGCCTGGACCCAGCCCTGATCGGTGGCTGCGGGAGCGAAATGGGCACGGAAGGTGGCTTGCGGGGCTCCACAGTAAGCCGCCTTCACTCTCCGCAGCACCTAGCTGAGGGTCTCGGTTCCCGTTCGGCATCTTCTCCCCGGAGTCAGCACCCTCGGGCTACCCGGTTCCCGACACCCAGACCTCTGTGCTCCTCTTTCTCCACGCCCAGTACCCCTCAAGAAAAGTCGCCTTCTGGCAGCTTCCACTTTGACTACGATGTCCCACTGAGTCGCAGTCTCAAGAAGAGCATGGTCTGGGACCTACCTTCCGTCCTGACTGGGTCGTCGAGTAGCCGCAGTCCAGCAAGCATCCTCTGTTCCTCCGGGGGAGGCCCCAATGGCATCTTCGCTTCTCCTAGGAGATGGCTCCAGCAGAGGAAGTTCCAGCCCCCACCGAACAGCCGCAGCCACCCTTACATCGTGTGGAGGTCTGAGGTAGGGACAAGATCTACGCGTCTCACAGCCCAAAGCTGGATGCCACAGGCAGTTCCAGGTGGCTGTTTTTAAGTCGCTTTGGTGTACAGAGTGAGGCCTTAGCCTTAGCGGCTTCACTCTAGAGGGTTAGTGCCAGAATGGGATCACCCTAGGTGCTATGAGTATTTCTGGAGGAGTACCAGGGTTCACTTTAGAGTGGTCCCAAGATTCGGAGGAAGAGACAGTGTTTTGATTTCTTTCTGATGCTGCAGGTAATCAAAGGGCCATCTGATCTCTTCACCAAACCTGGATAATTTTAGGAACTTTAGAGTTTATTGCTGAGTTCTTTACGATTTTCTGATGAAATGCTATACATCTACTACTAGAGTTCAGAAACTATTTTGAAGGATGGTGTGTGTGTGTGTGTGTGTGTGTGTGTGTGTGTGTGTGTGTGTGTGTGTTTGGGTGGCAGGATAGAATAACTATTATAATTCTCTAGTTTTGATTTCTTTTCCCTAAAGGTGTAATTTCAGAAATCTATGGTACTGAATACTTTCTGTGCTTAAGGGTCTGAAATATCATGGAAATCCGCCTAAATTCCACTAAGGACAATTAGTAGTTACTGGAATAGACATGAATCAGGAATCAATAATAAATAGGAAACTCAGAGGAAGCTATCTTATTTCCTTCAAATGTTTGCTCTCTTGTTCTGAATGGAGAATAGAGCCATTGGGAAACTGTGGTTGATGGAGACTTGGAGAGCAGCATGCTTTTAGAGAATAAATAGTAGTTGGTTAAAAAATGACCAACTCCTTCCCAGTTTAGTCCACAAGCCCTATAGGTTTGCCTGGGATCTGTTTCCATAAAAGAAGGGAGACCTCATCAATTGTAATTAAATACCTTAAAGCACAGTTAGCATTACAGAAATGAAATGAAATACTATGTAATTGCTGGAGATTTTAGGCTAAATAAAGGAAATACAACCAAGCTGAACAGTTTGAAAAGAGCCTTTCAGTTCTGTTAGCATGAGATAACTGTTAGAGTTCCTCTTTAGTAGACTACCCTGCGTGGGAGTGGGGGCCAGCATTATTGATCATAAATAACAGAATCAGGTGTTGTTAATGTTAGTGACTAAGTTAAAGTAACTACTGGTGGTGGTGCATGACACGTGGATTATGAAAAAAGTGAACAAAAACATTGCTGACTGAATCAGGGAGATAGTGGGAAGAAAAGTTGAGGCAAAGATATCACATTATATCCAAAGCAATAGGCTTGATATTGGGAAAAAGAGAAGCTAAGTTCCTGCTCAGTTTTAGAGGCACACTTTAGTAGATTAATCTATAGGAGGGAGGGGAAGGAGGAGAAAGAATGGAGGGAGGACGAGAGATAAGGGAAGAGGAGAGATATCAGAAGCAACCAAAGCTTCAGATTTGATTGTTGCTGGCATTCCTGTCCATTAACATCTGGTAATCAACGAAAAAGAATTTGAGCTTCAGCAATACTGGATGGCTTCTGTCCGTTTCAGAGTGTGTAAGCAGTCGGCACAGATCTCATCCACCATGACTTTTAGCCATTTGTAGTGGATAAAACTGAGTGCTTTGCCATATAGCAAAAGAACACAATTTTCCCATAAAAGGTTTATGTGCGTAAGTACGTAGGGGTGGGCATCCCTTTATGCTTGAGGCACATAGGGGGTGATTGCGTGGAATACTGGCACATTAAATCCAATGCTGGTTTTACTTAGTAGAGGCCAAGCTATCCTACCGTAACCCCTAGGTCTGGAATTTAATGGTCTGGGTTACCTTTCAAAGATCGAATGTTCTGGAAACCTTTCAAACTCCAAGAAAAATTCATCCCATTGGGCACCGCCTGTCATTCATGCTTGCAAGCAAGCTATATCCTTTGTCTTAAGAGAGAAATGTCACTAATAATGGCAAAAACCCAGAAAATGAGAACCCTATGTGGCTACTCAGAGGTCTCAGAAGTGAACTTTGGTTCACACAGACTTGTTTCTTGCACTTTTCTTGGTTGTTCTGCCTCAGGGTTTCTCAATCTTAGCACTATTGCCATCCAAGGCCCAGTGGTTTTCTGCTATGGATGTTGCAGTGTTCAGTAGCATCCCTGTCCTCTGCCCACTAGGTGCTTTGGAGCAACTGTCTTAGCTTGGAGACCTGTTGCTGTGATGAAACACCATGACCCAAAAGGAAGTTGAAGAGGAGAGGGTTTATTTTGGCATATGCTTTTGCACTGTAGTCCATCACTGTGAAGTCAGGACAAGAACTCAACAAGGCAGGAACCTGGGGATAGAAGCTATAGAAGTATGCTGCTTATTTGCTGGTTCCCCATAGCTTGCTCAGCCTGATTTCTTTTAAAAACTAAAACCTGGGACCACTAGCCCAAGGATAGCACTACTCACAAAGGGCTGGTTTCTCTCCCATCAACTACTGATTAAGAAGATGTTCCTCTCCATTGGCTAGATCTGGGTAAAGGTTTGAAGTTTATGGCCTGCTACCCAGATCTAGCCAATGGACAGGACATTCTCCACAGTTGATTGGAGAGTGGGGTATGACTTTCACACAAACTCTGGTGCCCCATATTTGATCACGTCCCCTGGATGGGGAGGCCTGGTGGCACTCAGAGGAAAGATAGCAGGCTACCAAGAAGAGACTTGATACCCTATGAGCATATACAGGGGGAGGAGGTCCCCCTCAGTCACAGTCATAGGGGAGGGGAGTAAGGGGGAAAGCAGGAGGGAGGGAGGAATGGGAGGATACAAGGGATGGGATAACAATTGAGATGTAATATGAATAAATTAATAAAATATATTTTAAAAAGATTTAAAAAATATGCTCCCCTATAGATGGATCTTATGGAGCATTCCCTCATCTGAGGTTCTTTCCTTTCAGACAACTCTAGCTTATATCAAGTTGACATCGACTAGCCATCACAGTACCTCTTTTTCTCCAGTATGACAAGCAAACCTGTTGATGTTGCCAAATACTTTCTAGGGGAAGACCTACCTAAATTAAGAACCATTGCATTTTTTATGTTGAATGTAGCACCTCAGGCTGGGCCTACAGAAGGGCTGCAAACTAGCCTAAATCCACATACCTCTTAAGGTTTCTTCTCTCTCTCTCTCTGTCTCTCTCTCTCTCTGTCTCTCTCTCTCTGTCTCTCTCTCTCTCTCTGTCTCTGTCTCTGTCTCTGTCTCTCTCTCTCTGTGTCTCTGTCTCTGTCTCTGTCTCTGTCTCTCTCTCTCTCTCTCTCTCTCTCTCTCTCTCTCTCTCTCTCTCTCACACACACACACACACACACACACACACACACACACACACTACTCTAAATTCACATGAATATATCTGATAATTTATTAATTTATTTCAGGTTTACTCAGTGATGGATCACATCCATTCACATTTAGTACTTTGACCAGACTCTGATTTTAAACAAAATTAGGTCGCACAGAGGTTTCCACTCTGAAGAGCCCCATAAATGCCCACCATTCTATTGTTTGTGCTCACTCAATGCTCATGAATGACACACAATATAAATGATGCAATCAGGACATGTTTACCAACTTGTGTTCTTTAGCAGCCAAGCTCTTCCTCTCCCTCTGATAAAGGAATACTACCTGTTCTTTTTAACCAGGAATCCTCTTGACTCTTGAGAACCAGACCGGAAATTGTGCCCATATGCTCCTGAGCATTTTCCAGCTTGGATAACTCACAGTCATGATAACTTCTGTAGCAGTGGCTTCTATTCTTTTCTTCATTCCTGTTAAAGGCATTTATTTCTCTACATACCATGAGTGCAGAGAACTCCAAGTATGAGGTTAGTTCTTAATGAGGGTATGGTGTAAAAAGATTAACATTATGAGAGACCAGAGTTGAGCAAGGGATGATTCACTGTTTTGGGGGCAGGGTCTTGGAGGTTTTCACTCTTGAGAACAGTTGAATTTGATCTTTAAGTCCGTGTGACTTAAAGGAGATGGAAGGTCACTTCTTGTGTGTATTTGTGTGTCTATATAAGGGGTATGTGTGTGGACATCAGATGATAACCTCAGAAGTTGCTTTTTTACCTTCTACCTTCTTGGAAACAGGATCTCTTTGTTGTTTGAAGTTCATAAGTCTGACTGGCTGGCCTGAGAGCCTTGGATTCTTCCCTCTCTACCTCTTGACATGAAGCATGAGGTTATAGATGCATGCTACTGTGAGGAGGCTTATATGGGTTCTGAGGATTCAAACGCAGGTTCTCACACTTGTGGGGTAAGCCATCTTCTCAGCCCCAGGGGGCTTATTTCTTGCTGAGAAAGAAAAAGTGGGAATGCATTGGCACAGAGGCATTGGTAATGCCTGAGCTTCAACAAAGACGAATGACAAGGAGTTAAATGCAGTATGTTTGAGTTGGGATGGTTAAGATACCTGCAACCTAATATATGTAGCAACTAGAGGGCTTTTGATATAGCAATGTGTTGAAAACAGAACTCGGGTACACTGTGGAGGAATACCTATAAGCATAGATAAAAAGGACGGGAGGGTCAAAGCACATTCTCTATCCTCTCATAGGAGTCTCCTCTCACCTGCAGATATGTGAAATGACGTAGCCTATTTGTGACGTGTAGTTAGGTGGGGTAGTGTCTGACTATCTCCTGGGTGATCTTGTTCAACAGGCAGGGTGGTGTTTAATCAGGGAGAGGCACACAATGGGAGTCTGAGGAATTTGGACTCTATTGTATAGAACCAGGAACTCTTAACCTGGTGGTGGGTTTGTTCTCAAGAGCCATTAGGAAGATCTCGAAGATGTTTGGGGATGTTACAGCTAGTAGTGCTGCTGTTTCAATTTCTGATCACAAATTTAGTGGTTTAAAGCAACACAAATCTATTCTTTTTTGGGGTACCAGTTCCGGCGACTCTCACTAGGCTACATGTAAGATTCTAGTGGGGCTGTGTTCCTTCTAAAGGCTGCTAAGATTTGCAGCCTTGACTTTCCTAATAGCACTTTCTCCTTTATCTTCAAAGCTAGCCGTGTTGTTATCTTTTTAATCCTTCTTCTCTAGTCATTTCTCCATCTGACTTTCTTCAAGACATGTATGCTTACATTGGGATCATCTGGGTAATCCAGGGTAATCTCACTATTTTAAGGACATCTGATGAGCAAACTTTAATTGCATTTGAAACTTGAATTCCTCTTTTCTATGGTGTACTATGAAGTTACCAGCATGTCCATTTTTGGCAGGACTTTATGATGTCTACTACAGGGTGGTTTCTCCTAGTGAATCTATTTGGGAGTCCAGGGAAGTGTTTAAACACCCTGCCATGTTCAGGGCAGTCCCATGAAGAAGAATCACTGCACAAAGATAGCTGAGGGGACTCCACTGTAGAGAATGAGGGAACTTGGGAGTTTTGAAGCCTGAGGATATTAACACAAATATGTATTTTAGATGCATGGCTGTGATATCTGGGGAAGCATGGTATAGAATTACAAAACAAGCAGAAGTAGGTACTGAGGAGAGGGGCACATGGCACTATCATGCCAAGCATCCTGTGTACAAATGAGAGTTTATATATAACCATTGCTATAAAACCTCTGTATTTCATATTCTCCATTTTAGCCAGGTGTTTTCTTGCAACTGTTGAAGTGCCTGAAAGCAGAACTCCCATTTAGCTTTACATTCTTAAGATCTAGTCCATGTTCCAGAGTTTTAGATCACAAGGTGCTCATCACTGCAAGCATGTGGCACGTATTGTCTGATTTCCTGCTAGACATCTTCTCAGGGTAGCCACTGAGTGGCTTGACTTCAAAAGAATCTGGAACGGAATGGTAGGCTCCCCTTCCTCTGAACATGATCCATTGTCTATGTTATTTTGGTTGTCATTAACATTCTCTTGCTTGCCTATGGTTACCAGGCCAGGAGGTCTTTAGTACCTTCCCTATTTTACTTGTTTCTTTTCTTTCCTTCTCTTCTCTTCTCTTCTCATCTCAAATCTTGCAATGCTTACTTCTTCCATTCTAGAAGGGATCTGAGGGAACTATGTGAAAATATCTAAAGAGGGTCCTTACATCTATCTCAGGTGTTTCATTTTTCTTGTCAATGCCTCATTTCTGCCTCTTTCCCGACAGTCCCTTGCCACTGCTTCCTCCTGATTGGTCACTTTGCCTTCAGTGGAATCTGTTCTTGGTTTCATATTCCCATAACACAATTTTAATCATGTTGGCCTCACAAAAGGCGCATTTGACAGAGCTCAATGTGTGTAGAGTGAAGTTTTTATTTTTGAGACATTTTCTCACTGTGTAACCTTGTGTGGCCTGGAATTCAATAGGGAGACCAGGCAGGCCTAAAACTCATAGAGATTGCATTGCTTCTGCCTCAGAAGTGCTGGAATTAAAAGAGCATGCCACACTATTCCTGGCAAACTTAATTGCTCAGCTAGTCATTTCAGCGCATTTTACAATATAATCTTGGCTTTCTTCCTCTCCTTCAGCAATTCTGTTCTAGCAAAACCAAACTGGTCACTTGGTTAGGGCCTCATTAAATATTTATTCAGTGTCAGCTATGCAGTGGGCCTTGGGTATATCTGTGCAACTTACAAACCTTACTATGTAAGGTGCTCATAGCCCGTGGAGGCAGTAATAACTAGTGAAGAAATCTCTACATTTGTTTAGTGTGCTAAGCCATTATGACAGGGGGTTGTAGCAGATTAAGTAATGATCCCTAAGGATGTTGCTGTCCATATCTCAATCCCCAAGTGGGTAAATATTCCTTACATTGCAAAAGAAACTTTGTTAATGTAAGACTATTATGAATTACGTGGGCAGCGTCAATGCAATAACAGAGTTCCTTATAAGAGGGGATCAGAAAGATAAGTTCCAGAAGGAGAGAAAGGAGGAAGGGAGTAGTGGGAGAAGAGAAAGAGAGAAAGGAGAGTGAGGGAAAGATTTTGAGAATGCTATACTGCTAGCTTTGAAGATGGAGGAAGCAGTCATGAACCAAGGAACACACCAGTTTCCAGAAGCTGGAAAAGACAAAGAAACAAGTTTCTTCTCAAGAGTTCCCTGCTACAAGCACACATGACTCTAGAGACACCTTGGTCCTCCTGGCCCAGTGAGATGCTGACCTCCCCAAATATTGAAAAGTGTATGTGTATGTGATAATTTGTTACAGAAACGCTACCAATTGGACATAAAATTTAAGGCTGTCTGGACTATGGCAAGTGATACCAGTGGATGGTGGGTAGGCTTTTTGCAAAGCCCTCCTAGACAAGGCTATGTTTAAGAGGGAAAAAAGGCTGGAGAGATAACATAATCAGTCTATAAATCTCTTGTTTCTTAAGCACTTGGACATGAGTTTGGTCCTCCAAAACACACCTCCTAACACTGGCGAGGTAGAGACAGGAGGATGACTGAGTTCCCTGGCTAGTAACTCTAGCCTAATTGGTGAGCTCTAGGCCTAGTCAGTCTAGCCCAATTGGTGAGAATCCTTAAGTCAACGAAGGTGAATGTCATTCCTGATGCTGACACTGAGGTTGTTTTCTGTCTTCCACATGCCTGTGCACCTATGTACACAAGAATATGCATATAAGATTGAAAAAAGAGGGACTGTAGTATGTTTGAGGTACTTAGAGAAATATGCCTTGATTAGAATATGGGAGTGGGAAAATGGAAGTACAAGTCTGGCTGGACTTTGAGCTCTGTGGTATTGATTTCCTTATTTAATGGAAAGTTCTCTGTAGACTTTACCTCTATCCCATTCCCTTTGATTTTTGGTAACTTACTTCCAGCTCTATCTGAGAAATCTACATCTGTGCTGTTGGGCTCAACTAGTTACTATGATCAGATGAAAAAACTTCCTAATACAATTAGAACTTATTTTTCCATAGTGAGCTCCTGATCCTTATAATCTGGTCCTCACATATAGGAAAATATCTTTCATAGTAGAATATACCCAAGAACTGAGAATGTCTGTTTGTTGACAGTAGTTCTCTTAGATCCTAGAAACATGCTTTTGGGAACATCACATCTTGTTCTAAAGTTTACTGCATCTGCACTAAACCATTACTTAGATAAATAAAGTGGGGTTATGATTGCAACTATGTCATAATATGGAAGAAACACCTGGAATTTAGTGAGTAAAAATTGAAATTAGTTACTATGTTAGTTGCTAAAGAATGATATTTTCATTAGCCATTAGGGTGATGCAAATCAAGACCTTTATAAGATACCATTGGGATAGTTAGAATTGAAAAAGAGCAATAACAGGAAGTGTTGACAAGATGTGAAAAAATTAGCATGCTCCTGTGCCGCTAGCAGAAATGTAGAACGATGCAGTAATTTTGAAAGCCATTTGACAGTTGTTTAATATGTCAGAGAGCATTACCCTATGACTCAGCAATTCTGCTCCTGGTTATATACCCAAGAGAAATGAAAACATGTTCATTCTAGACCATATGCATGAGTATCAGAGCAGTATTATTCTTATGAGTAGAATGATGGAACCAACCCAACCACTTATTAACTGATGAATGGAAAACAAAACATGGCCTAGCTGCACAGTGGGAGATTATTCATCAACAAAGGAGTTGAAGTACTGGTGCATGCTACCCAGCAGTGAGTATTGAAAATATCGTGCTACATAGAAGGAGTTCACTGCAAAAGACCACTGGTTGTCTTTTAGTAGGCAAGTAGACAAAATGGAGGTAGAAAGTAAAGTTATAGTGTTTAGAAGTTGACAGGAGGGAGGGATGAGGATTGATTTCTAAGGGATATCTCTTTTTAGGATAATGAAAGGGATCTCAAACTAGATATAGATGATGGTTGTACAACCTTGCTGATGTACTAAAAAGCACCCAATATACAGTTTAGCAGTCAGATGGTCTGATATCTGAATTGAGCTTCAGCCAAAGTAAAAGGATGATGCTTTCATTATATTCAGAAAACACACCAAATATTGCTGCTATGTCATGTTTGCAATAAAGGTAAACACAAATGTAGGAAAACAGTATTTTGTGTGTTTCTTTGAAGATGCCATGAAGGGAGTAGTAACAGCTTTGAAAGATTCAGTAGAGGAGTCAGAAGCTACCTCTGGGATTTTCTGAGATTGGTTACCATGGAAATTCTACGCATTGCTTATTAACTTGGAATCAAGCAGAGAGAAGCTATTAAAATGATTGCTTTTCAAAAATGGTAGCTATTTTAGAAAAGCACCACAACTACTTAAAACTGTGAAAAATATCCTGGCTGTATCTCATCAGAGCCATTAAACAGTCAAAAACCTTCAGGAAGTATCAGAACTAAAAGAAAATTTGAGAAGCAGCCACTTCTTCAGTAATAATGTTGATAGACCCAAGAGGAGAATGCTGAGCCCAGGAA
Organism: Acomys minous; assembly: GCF_964271855.1. Lineage (NCBI taxonomy): Eukaryota > Metazoa > Chordata > Mammalia > Rodentia > Muridae > Acomys > Acomys minous. The sequence goes on from NC_140488.1 coordinate 100,190,639, forward strand.
GTCTTTAGAGAGACAGAGTGAGCTGAATTATGTGGCCTTACGGAACAACAAAATAGTGTGTTTTCTTTCCATAGTTCTATACTAATCATAAAAAAAGAGCTGAAATGTAAATTGGATCAATTATCAGCTTGAAACTTTGATGACTTTTTCTTTCAATTGTAGCAGCAGGTACTCTGAGAACAAGATGTAGAGGAGAAGGGAGAGAAGCCTTAGGTGACAGTAGCTATGACAACTTAAACTTCACTACAGTGAGACACCTGCTTTACTCAATCTTTTTTTGTTTTGTTTTGTTTTGTTTTGTTTTGTTTTGTTTTGTTTTTCGAGACAGGGTCTGTTTGTGTTAGTCTTGGCTGTCCTGGACTCACTTTGTAGACCAGGCTGGCCTCGAACTCACAGCGATCCACCTACCTCTGCCTCCTGAATGCTGGGATTAAAGGCGTGTGCCACCATGCCCGGCTTGTATTTTGGTTATTGAACAAAATCCAATTCTTCTCCAGTTGAAACTTTCTTTTGGTTCCTTGCTGAGTTGATGGGTAATGGCAATGATGGTAAGTGAAAAAGCAATTAGTGTTTGTAGGGTTTGGAGAGTGAGCCCCAGTTTTTGTTGTTGTTGTTATTATTGAGGTGACTCTGGAGGATGGGGATGGTATCAGCAGTGATGTTCCAGGTGAGGACACTGAGGCTCAGATTAAGAGATAAGCAGATTTAGGCAGAGAAGGAATGAATTGGGTGGACCCAAAAGGCCTGGATTCAAATTATTGCTCTATCCTGTGACTAGAACAAATGAGGCACCAATCTTCTTTCTGATCAAATGAAGGTAATGAAGGTGCTTAGCTCAGAAAGGTTTTGTGAGGATTCCGTGGCATATTTACTTGTGAGGTGACCAGAGCATAGGAAGGAAAAGAAGCCAAAATAAAATAAAATTGAAGATGTGCCCATACACACAGTTAGGAAGCAAAACATTAACAACAACAACAACACCCCATTAAAAAAAAAACACAGCACACTCTATGACAAGAACTAAGGGACTGATTTAGTCAAATATATTTATGTGTCTCCTGCATGAACTGGGAATTTGATCTTGCCACCGTGGCTGTAAAATAAGTGGTAGTCAATACATGAATGAGTAGATACAACTGCAGGTTAACAGCAGACAGTGATTGGAAATTGATTTTACAAGTTGGTAAGTAAAGTACAGTTTCATGGTCAGCCGTGGAACAACAACAAGCTGTCACCCCAGGCATTTTGGCTTAGTGACTTGGAATACAGGAATTTGACACACTTGCACTGTGGATTTGGTGTAACCCAGCACATGCCAGTAGGCCAAGGGACAGCCTTCACTCCAACACAGAGAAACCTTATTTCATTTGGCATTTTTTTGAATGTAGGATACTTTGAAGGCTGAAAAGTGGATAATCATCAGTGAAGCTCTAGCTGGTAATGGCTGTGTGTGTGTGTGTGTGTGTGTGTGTGTGTGTATGTGTGTGTGTGTGTGTGTGTGTGTGTGTTTTCTTCAAGGCTACTGTGTTCATTTTCTTATCCTACTACGATCACATGAGACTGACTTTTTGTAGCTCATCTTGCCAGCATCTCTCTAGAATAACAAAGCAGCTTCACTCAGCTGAGACAGTGTCTCTATACTCAAATGCTTTGCTTAAAATCCTCCTACTGGGTTGCCTCATCCAGCCCTGATATGAGAGCTAGTCTTATTATAACTTCTTATACTGTTCAGTTAAATATCCCTGGGAGGCCTGCTCTTTTCTGAAGGGAAACATAGGAAGAGGAGTGGATCTAGGAGAGATGGGGGTTGAGTGAGTCAGGATGTCTCATATAAAAGAAGAATAAACAACAACAGCAGCAGCAACAACAATAGCAAAAGAATGGTTGTGTCTAGGTCAATTAGGTCCTGAGTGTCAAGTTATAAACGTAACTGTAGCAGAGAGCCTTGATTTTGAAACTGTGGACCATCAATTTCAAGTGTATGAACATTGACAGGTGCTCAATGTCTGATTATCAGGTATTTTTGTCTTAAAAAAAAGTAGTCCTGGAAGAAATTTGATAATATATGCAAAGACATGTATTTCTAAAATATCTGACTATAGTTCTTATTAGCATTTCTAGATGGAGTTTAGTATTTTATAATATAAATAAATGGAATATTTGAAGGGAAAGTCCTTAAAAGTCTTCTATCCTGTCTAGACATCTATGTGATACTCAAATCTCATCTATGACACTTCAACTTTATGCCCAATAATTTACAACCAAGATGAAGACTTTTTCATTTCTCTTGCCATTTTAGATAGTAATGGGCACAGAAAATTCTCCTAGTATTGTGTTAAGAAGACAATTATATTATTTATGTTGCTGTTCTATGATAGAACTTTTGACCAAAAATAATTTATAGAAGGAAGGAAGACTTTACTTGGCCTTACAGTTCCAGAGAGATAAGAGTTATTCATGGCAGGAGGCATGGCAGCAGGTATGCAGGACATAAATCATTGTATCTTCATCCATAAACACGAAGTGGACAGAATGGACTTGAAGTGTGTCAAGGCTTTAAGCTCTCAAACATTGCTTCCAGCAAGGCTGCACTTTGCTGTAATCTCTCCAGACAGCCCCATCCACTGGGAAACCATGTTTTCAGGCTTCATAGGCACAAGCCTATTAGGAATATTTCTCTTTCAAACTACAACAGTGTTCTGGTGACTATCATCATGCTACAAACAATTTATACTTCTCTTGTTATACAAATAACTACCCATCTAGTATTATTAGGAAGTACAGATTGGTGAGCATCAACGCAAAGCTTTTGCCATGGTTTCCTTTTGTGAATATATCAAATTTAGAATTGAATAAAACCTGAAACTGAAAACTATTTATCCAAAGACATTTTGCAAACTATTTATAGAAATGCAAGATCAAAACTAAGTGTCTTGAAGCTCTTGGAGTCAACACCACGAGCCAAACTTATTTTAGTGATATGTATGAAAGCTCAAAGAAAAAAATACAGCATTCTGTTCTATGAGAACACTGCTCTTGGTCTTCAGCAAGCCTCTAAAGAGATGTGGGAGTCTGGTCTTAATACTAACATACTATCAATAAACTGGGTTATCAGAATGTGTTTGTCAAAACACTGAGAGAACAGACACAAAAGGTTACATGGAGATAGCCTTCAGCCTTGAATGTCAACACTGGTTCTAGAAGCTCTGAGGCATGCACTCAGCAAATATCTTGTGATTCTGCTGCAACAACCATTCTTTTTTCTGTATCTATCTATCTATCAATCTATCATCTATTATTTGCAGTGCTTGCAATTGAACCTAGGGTCTCATGCATACCAGGCGAGAAATCTGCATATCCCATCCTTAACTTTCAACTTGTGATTAAATTGGAAATATATTGCTCCTTACATTTTCCACATGCAATGTCCTGTATCTCTGGCTGCCCTGGAACTTGACACATTGCCGAGGATGAGCTTCAACATCTGGTCTTAAACTTTTTGATTCTCTTGTGTCTACCTCTCTAGTACTTGAATTACAGGTATGAGCTACCATACCTGGCCTGTGAAGTTCTGGGGATTGAACCCATGGGTCCAGAGATCCTACATGAGCATTCTACCACCCGAGGGGCATACATCCCCAGCCCTATTCTCATTTGCAGAAAAGTGTTAGAGAAATAATTTAGGCTTGTGATTTGGTTTTTTTTCCTTTGAAATTGATCATTCATAGTTATGAGGTTTTTAAAAAGAAGAATAGTTAATTTCTCCTTTAAACAGTAATGTGAATTTTGTTTGCGTGGTAGCAGCTAGATGCAGGGGAGTTAATACATTGTGATGATTTTAGTCTTTTCTCATATATAAGTGTCCTTTTTATAGAATAATAATTATTCGATATAAAATTCTGCTCTGTATCTTATTCTCTTCATTAGCTTTCTAAGCTACATAAAGATATGGTAGATTGTAGTTCATGTGAATGTTCACTCACTGAATCTAAAGCAATCCTATACATGGAACTTATAGGCAAATTCACTAAACAAGAAAGTTGGTTAGTTAAAAAGAAAATTAACTTCTAATAAACAAAGATTTCTTTGAGTTAATTAGTTGAATATGTTCAAGAGGTGCTTTTTAAAGCATAGAAAGTTTAGTATTTTCATTGTACTTGAAAAGGTTTTGTGCAGAGTTTGGTGTCATAATTTACCAGTGTGTTTTGATATACGTGCAAATTTTAAAAAACAATGTTTTTGTTTCCAATATATGCACAATTTCTAACTTCACAGCAGCATCATGGTTTAGAATTTAAAATGAAAGTCTGGTTATATTGGAAGCATTGGGTGATAACCTATTCTATGAAGATAGTTATTTTTTAAAAATTTGTACAAAAATATAGAAGAAGCCAAAGTTCTGTGTCTTCATTTGAATTTCCTCAAAGACAGGATGTGGGTGGATGCAGTGGAGTTGGAAGGTGACATCAGGAAGCAGGAAGGAAGAGACAGACTGAAAGAGAAAAGAAGGAAATGCCATCATGAAGCGGTGTCACAACAGGTGTAGCTGTGGACAAGAGAATGGCTGAAGTTCCACCAGGGCCACTGGGAAATGTAGACTGCCTCTCAGGATGACCCACTTGTGCTTCAGTTAGCTAAGGTCATAGACAAGTGCTTCTCAACCTGTGGGCCATGACCCTTTTAGAGGTTAAGTGACAGAGGTTGCATATCAGATATCCTGTATATCAGATGTTTACATTATGATTTGTAAGAGTAGCAAAATTACAGCTGTGAAGTAGCAACAAAAATAATTTTATGGTTAAGGGTCACCAGAACACGAGGAACTGTGCTAGGAAGGTTGTGAAGCACTGCCATTGATTATTTGCATTACAAGTCAACCCAGACCTGAGTGATGTGGATGTATGTGTTTCAGGAATTCAATTCTGGCTCAGCTGGGGAGTTTTGTTTTTAGAGGTATGAGCTGGGCTCATCCACTTGCCTACTTTCAGCTTGGGTCTGGGAAGGCGTGCAAGGTTCACTGTGGCTTCATTTACTGTCTGGTGTCTGGATGTTTCTCCATATGCTTTGGGTTTTCTTACCGTATGACTAATCCCTGGTATTTTGTCAAAGGGAGTGACAGGATTAGGCAATTCAAAGACAAGGTAAAGAGATCCCACCTTTTGATAGGGAAAGTGAGAAATAATTTTTTTATAATTTATTTAATTTTATTTTATGTGCATTGGTGTGGGTGTAAGGATGTCAGATCCATTGGAACTGGAATTACAGATAGTTGTGAGCGCCATGTGGGTGCTGGGAATTGAACCCGGGTCCTTTGGAAGAGGCGACAGTGCTCTTAACCACTGAACCATCTCTCCAGCGTGGAGAAATATTTTTTTAATATGCTGGAAGCTAAAGGACATGAAGCTGGAGGATATCTGCAGTGGTTTCTAGCCACCTTAGGTTGAAATTGCCACTGGAGTTTTGACTAGCCTGCACTTTGGGCATGTGACCGAATGTGCATCAGATATGGACCACTAGCAACACAAGATTTGCCTGAGCTTGTGCTGAGGCTGCCCTGCACAGTTATGGCAGATGCCCCCCCAAAGTATATTACCATAGGTTCACAAATAACAGCAGTTAGAAGTAGTTACTCAAAATCCTCACTAACCAAAAGCATTGCAAATAGGCAAAATAACCAGAGCCTTTAGAGATGTCTAAGCTTGGGATCAAATTCCAGTGCCACTATTCATGAATACTAAATTTCAATTTCTACAACCTATTCATTGTGCAAGGGAGATAAAATTGCTTTGACTTTGTAATAAATCATTAGGTCAGTTGAATAGTGAAGTTGGATACCCGTGAAGTATAAGAAGTTGTGCAGAGGTGTCTGTTTTGATTACTTAATATAATTTATTTTGAATTGTTTTTGTAGGAAGATATAAGTAGATTTTATCATATTTCTGGGGACAGAAAAGCCACAGTACTATGGTAAATGTAAATAACTACTGTAAGATGCAATTTTGGTTTTGTAAATTGTTGGAAAAGATGTAGTAGTTGAGGAACTACAATGCAGTGCAGTTTCTCCTCTATATTTAAATTATAATGCTTGAGCTCTGCAATTCTAGTTGTATTCAAATGAATATTTTTGTCACATGTATATGTCCATGAATCAATGGCAAAATACGACATCCTCTAGTTCTAGAGTTAGAACAAAGAAATACTTAAGACTTTGTATCTTGGGACTGCTCTTTCCAAGGACCTAAATTTATTTCCCAGCACCATATTGAGTGACTCAGAAATTCCATAACTCCAGCTATATGTGATCTGTCATCTTCTTCTGGAGTATAAAGGCACCTACATCCATGTACAAGCATACACACACACACACACACACACACACACACACACACACACAGAGAGAGAGAGAGAGAGAGAGAGAGAGAGAGAGAGAGAGAGAGAGAGAGAGAGAGAGTGAGACAGTGAGACAGTGAGACAGAGAGACAGAGAGACAGAGACAGACGTAAATAAAAATAAAATAAATCTTTTCTAAAAAGACTATATATCTTCTCTCTGGAATAGTTGATCATTTAATAAGAACTATTATTGATTTATCTTGTGTTTTCAAAAATTAAGCACATTCTTCAGTTGACAGTACATATAGCACTTTTACCATAATGTCATTGTGCAAATCTGCTTGTTCTTAGAACTTTTCCATCCTAGAGATGCTTCCAGAAGACTGGAAGTAAACCAAACAGAACAACAAAAGCAGTCATCTTTAGTTCAAACTGGCATGCCAAAGCTACAGAGCAGAGGTGACAAAGGAATAAATCCTGTTTGTACTATCATTAGTTGGTAATGACAACCTATCATTCTGAATGATTAATTCACTCATTCATCTATCAAAGAATTCAACATACAAGTGCCAACTCTAAGACTTGCCAAATAGTCATTATAATAGCTCATATTTATTCAATGCTTGCCTTGCACCAGTTGCCCATCTATGTCGTTTTAAGAGGCTAGAGATAATTAAATCTCCATAACTATCTAAGTGAGCCAGCAATTAAGACATGGAAAAGGTAAGATTTGAATTCAGATCTGGCAATTTTCACCTAGAAAAGTACTGGTTCTGATATCCTCAGTCTAAAGGCATGTGACTACCATTATAATAGCTAATAACTGTCGACCATTTACAGGAGCCAGGCCTTCAGAAAACTGCTTTAGTTTCAAAAATCCATTTAGTTCTCATAACAGTCTCATGAGTTATCATTGGTTTCTTTTTTAAAGAAGAGGATTTTGAGATTTAAGTAATTAGTTCAAGATTACACAGCTGGTGAGAGTTGGGTCTGGGACTTCAACCAAGGTAGCCCGGCTTTAGGCCTCTTACTTGTAACCACCATTCTATCCAGACTGTTCAGTAACTTATCAAAAACAGGGGTTTACAGAAGGGAATCTAAGAATTGGTTACAGGGAATGTCTCATTCTGCCTTGCGAAACAAGGAGAAATCACACTTGAAGACAGTGTTAAATCTCTGAGTATGTGTTTATCTGATAAACAAGGAAGATATGTGGGGACAAAATGAGAAAATGCATGCATGCATCAGTTAGCAGGGTGCAGTTAGATACTCAGAATTGTCTGCTACAATCAGAAGATTGAGCCATGAATTTTGGAATTCATTTGCATGAGGTAATATGCTACCCCAACAACCATCAAAATCTTAATATCTTTTAAACTCTAATTTTGAAATAATTTTCAATGAAGAGAGATCAGCAAAGACAGTACATAGGGTCCTTTTGTATTCTTTTTCTGTTTTGTTTTGTTTTTTGAGACAGGGTTTCTCCATGCAGCCTTGGCTCTTCTGGACTCACTTTGTAGACCAGGCTAGCCTCGAACTCACAGCGATCCACCTTCCTCTACCTCCCTGAGTGCTGGGATTAAAGGCGTGCACCACCACACGCTTTTGTATTCTTTACTTCACATTTCCTCATGTTGCACAATCATGATCCATTCCTTGAAACTGAGGTTTCTAGGTTGCTGAGGCAATCCTGACCATGTTTTGTAAGGTGTGTGTGTGTGTGTACATGTGTTACTCAAACACAGAATTTACCTGGATTTTCACAGTCATCCCATTATTGTCCTTTTTCTGCTCCAGAATCTAGTCCTGGATCTTAAATTCCATCTTACTCACATGGCTTCTTACTCTCCTCCAATTATTCTGTATCTTTTATGATTTTGATACTCCTGAAAAGCATTTGCTGGATATTTGGAAAATTGTCCCTCTATTCTGTTTTTCCAGATTTCCTGTTCCATGATTAGAATAGGATGATGGGAAGAATGCACAAAGATGTCATTTGAACACCATTGCCACTTTTTAAATAGTTTAGTAAAATTTGATGTTTCTGTTTTTGGTGATGTATTTAGCCCAAGTACAGTTATCACCTTGCCCTATACGCTTGGAAGCATGGTCACATGCTTGTTAGGAAGCTGTAGTATTGAAGACATAGAGTGTAGTTAAAGGACAGGAAAATCCAGTTTATAGTGATGCCACTTGCCACCAGCTGACTTCAATAACTATTTGGCAATAGTCTTCTTTTCAATCTGGATTTGCATGCCCTTCTTCCTGTTTTAATGAAAAAAATTTTTCCTCATGAAAATCCATCACTTTGTCTTTCCTTGCTACCCTTAATTCCCAACAACATGTCTTTGGATGCTCCATATGTTGGTGTATTAAGGTGGCAGAATTCCAAGATCAGAATGCTTTTTGTCATTTCCCCATTGGAAAGAAGAAAGAACTGGATGTTGAGTAAATAGTCATTTACATCAGTGCATTCCTCTGTGCTCGTTGGATGCTTATTTCTCTCTTGTTAACAGTGCTAGAATAAACACATAATTCTACCAGAATATTAGCAGTGTGTGCTGTTTTCTTTCATTTGCCAGGATTGTTTCATAATAAATACCTCTGGGGAAAAATATCATTGGCTAGCATTATCAGCAGTTATGTTAGTATTTCTACTGAACAAACTATGAAGTTTAGAACATGCTTTGCAAACAGAAGGGAAAATGGGTCTGGCTTCTGTTGTATTCCTAGACTATACTGATCTTGCTACCGATAAGCTCAAATTTAATTTACATATTTCTCTTGGTTGGCCAAAGTTGATGTCATTATTTTGTGTAATGTTCATGAACTAAAGGTTTCTTTTAGGATGGAGTGATACCAAAACAGATGTTTATAATGTACTTTCAGAGCCGGAGTTTGTGGATTGAATCAGATATTCATGTTTGTGGAAATACTTTTAGTTAAATGGAACAAATGGATTTTCTCAACAATTTTGTTCATCTGGCTTCTATCCTTATATCAAGTTTTAGTTTCTTTCAACTATCATTTCTATCCTTTAGAGGTATAAGTTGTTATGCACCATACCAGTTGAATCTCATGTTTTTATATGTCTACAGAATACCTACTTAAAGATTCCACCATCACTCAAAACTGTTTGAAATAACTAGTAAGTCTTTCTTCCAATAAAGAGAAAATGAAGTAATTTTACCATCATTATCCTTAGCTGCTATAAATGAGATGTTTGAAGTATTGAATAGTTAATATTACTATTAGAGACAGCTACAAGGTTTAAATTTTTTTTACTTTTGATGTAGAGTTCTTTGTACCTTGGCATATTTATAGATTTGTGTAGGTCCAACCACAATTAGGATATTGAACAATTTCTCCACTCCACCATTACTGTCTAAAACTCACTTTACATTCCTACACTATCCTCCTGGCAACTATTGATCTGTTATATGTCACTGTAGTTTGCTTCCCCCCCCCCAAGAATTTGATATGAATGTAATTGTCCAGTGAGCAGCCTCTGGAACTGGCCTCTTCTGCTCAATGTAAAGTTTTGAGATGCATGCAGATTTTTCACACAACATCCAATTTGTTCTTTTTTATTCCTGTCCACTGAACTCTATGATGTAGATAGAGCAAAATTTATTTATCCATTCATCTTTCAAAGTACATTAGAATTAGTTCCAGTTTTTAGCAACGAGAATGAGTCCAAACATGTTTGTAGGATTCTGTGTAAATGTTAATTTTCATTTCTTTGGAATAAAACCCAGACATGGGATTGCTGGATCACAGTGTATATGTGTATAACACCATACAAAGCTGTCAAGCCATTTACTCAAGTGGTTGTCCCCTATTGCATACCAATTAGCAGTGCCATATTTTTCAGACCATAAGACACACTTTTTCCTACTGAAAGTGGGGGGAGGGGGAAATTAGGCTGTGCCTTATGGTCCGATTGCTGTTTTTACTGTTGTTCTTGTTTTACTTCTCTAAAAGCTGGGTGCATCTTACGGTCTGAAAAATATGGTAAGTACATATTCCACTTGCTCCATACCCTTTTTATCACTTGGCTTTGTCTATTTTGTTGATTGCGTGGTATGCAAATGCATCTCATCAGATTTCTCTTTTGTGTTTGCCAGTAGGTAATGATGAACATCACATTTTCATGTTCTTATTTACAATGCTTAGCTCCTCTTTGGTGAAATATTTGTTTAGGTACTCTGCCCATTGTCTTAATCATACAAACTGAGTATTTATGTGTATATGTGTGTCTGAGGCCTATACATTTATTCATATGTGTGTTGATGTATGTGTAGATGCTTGTACATGTGCTTGTATAGAGGAGGGGTCAATGTTGGGTGTCTTCATCTTCCTTCCTTCCTTCCTTCCTTCCTTCCTTCCTTCATTTTTTCTTTCTCTTTCTGAGCTACCATGACTGTATTATCACTAAGCCAGACATTTCCACTGATCCTACTCTATCTGGCCAAGGAATTCCAAGGATAATTTTCCCAGTGCTGGAATTATAGATATACCACTATGCCTGGTTTTGACATGAAAGCTGGAGATCTGAGTTGGGTCCTTTTCTTGAGTTACAAGTAGTTTACCAACAGCCACTTTCCCAATCTCCCAAGTTTAATTTTTATAGGACAATGTTCTTCCTAAATTGCTCTATGTAAGAGTGTAGCAAAAGTCTCTGTTTCTAGGAGGGCTGAGCCTAAGGCTTTAGTGTTTGGGGATGGCAGTGACAGTAAGGAAGAGTTTCTGATGGAAATGGCATCTATGTAATTACAACCTAGTTGCAACAAAGCTGAGGATTTGGATTCAATGTAAATTATAGTATCTGAAGCTTGAGGAGGACCAAGTCCAGCTTTATCATCAGCTCACAGATATAATATGGTTTTAGAAATTAATCTGGGAATCTTGATTTTTTAGTTTCTTCACAGTGCTGTTTGCTATCCAGTATTGTCTCAACTCTTTGTTTTCATTAGTTGGTGCTAGTTTCTATGAACTTAGATGGCAACATCAAAGTACATACTATATCAGTTAACTTTGGCCTCAATAAAGCTAACAGGCACAACCATGAAGTTTGACTCCATGCAGCTCCTCTTCAGGTACATGGATCTGTAGGTTGGAGGAAACTATCAGTTGGTATTAGCAGAATGTCCGATTTCTTCTATGCTTGTTCACGAACATGTTCTTACCTGGCATCTTGGTTTCATGTAGTCCTTCATTCTCCAGCAAGCAATCTCAGGCTTCTACTAATGGTGGATACAAGACTGAAAGAGGGGAATAAGATGTTCTAAGTCCTTTTGGGCACATGCTGGGATGTGCACAGCTATCATCTCTGATGTCTTCTATTGATCAAACCATGAAGCTAGTCCAAATTTGAAAGTGATCAGGAATAAACTACTAATAGAATTTTTCACCAGATTGCTAGGGACCAATTCCATAAATAATTTTCTCCACATGTAAGTGACTTAGAGGTTTGAAGTGTGTATATCAAAGGGAATACAGAAAGAAATATATCCATTTATTAAATTATGGTATCCGTGGGTTAATTTCAACTCTCTTTTGTCTTGTCTTTTACTTCTTCCACAATAAATAGGTATTAGTTGTGTAAATTGATAAATGGTTGGAAAAAGTTAAAGTATGTTGCAAGCTTAGAAAAGACATTGATTCTTTTCATGTGTATGGAAGCACTGAAGTTTGTTCCCAAATGTCAATTGTACATTTTAATATTTTAGGAGGTTAACTTGCTTTGACTTTTAAGGTATAAACTGTAAAATGTACTATTTTGGGATGAATATTATGAATTTTAACCAAACATTTTGAACTTTTAGCATAATTTGCAAGGGTTGGTTAGTTCTCTTTTCTCTCACATGGGTTGGGGAGGGGAGGACTGAAGTCAGATGGTCAGCCTCAATGTCAAGTTTTAATTCACATGTATGTACCTCACAATTCACTCAATACATTTTAGAATTTAAAATTATTTTTGTATTTGTGTGTGTGTGTGTGTGTGTGTGTGTGTGTGTGTTGTACACATGCCACAGCATGTATGTGGAGAATAGGTATAATTTACAGGAGTCAGCTCTTCCCTTCTACCATGTGGGTTTGTGAGGAACTGAAATCAGGTGGTCAGACTTGATGTCAAGTTTAGAGCATTTTCATTACTCTTTCCCAATAAGCAGTCTTATTTAATTCTTCCTTGCCCTTGGTTCCTAACAACCACATACTTACTTTTCGTTTATGGTTTGTGTATACCCATTACTGTTTCATAAAAATGGAGTCATATCACATGTGACCCTTTCTATCTGCCTGTTTTTACTTGGCATTATTTTTTGTTGTGTATAGGACTTAACACACAATATTCTTATGGAGTGAACACATTTTTTTCATAAAATACTACAATAAAGAAATTTCAAAGATCCTTCTTATAGTGATGCTATAACTAAGCATATCCAATTTTAATGTTTATTTTTAATTTTATTTTTTTCTGAGACAGGGTTTGTCCATGTAGCCTTGGCTGCCCTGGACTAGCTTTGTAGACCAGGTTGGCCTCTTCGAGTGCTAGGATTACAAGAGTGTGCTACTATGGCCAGCTACCATATACAATTTTAATTTATTTCTAACTACATAGACCAATATTAGCCTTGAAACTTTATGGGTATAGCTTCTGACATTACTAGGGAACATGGTCCCACAGCAAATTCCCTATTCCTCTCTGTCTTATAATCTTTTCGCCACTTCTTATGAATCGATCCCAGAGCCTGAGCTGTGAGAGTTGTACCATAGATGCATCTGTTGAGACTGGACTCCACAGCTCTGGATTATGATTGGTTGCTGTTTTCTGTAGTGGTCTCTTTCTGTTGCAAAGACAAGTTTCCTTGATAAGAAGTGAGGACTGCATTTATCAGTAGGTATAAGGACAATGATTTAGAATGTAGTTAAGGAGGATGCTGGCTTAGTAAAGTAGTGGTTGTAAGTTTTCCTTCAAGAGCCATGATTTCACTAGTCCTAGGTAGTTGGATAGGTTTCCAGAACCAGACATAATTTCCCTCTTATTGAAGAGTTTTCGGTTACTGCCAAAATATGTGTGCCAATATTGTACCCTTAGGGTTATTGTGCTTTGCTGGTCATCATTGTGGTTCATAGCTGTCATAGCTAGGTAGGACTACATTGTTTCTTTCCTTTGGAACTGCATGGTTCATGATACCATGAAAGCCAGTTCTCAGGGAGGAGGCTTTCTGGTCAGTTCTCAGGGGCCTCTGGGCCTTGTATCAGAAACGTGTGGTGTCTTCACAATGAATGTGCTGAGCACATATCTGTATAGTATTATGTTGAGTCCTTTAGGAATATGCCAATGAAAGATATGGCTGAGTCACATGGTAGCTTTATTTTTAGCTTTTAGAGAATTCACCATATCTATTTCTATTGTAGCTGGGCCAGTTTGCAATCCCACCAACAGTGAATAAAGGTTCCCTTGTTCCTACACCCCCGCTAGCATTTGTTGTTGGTTGTTTTATTGATCATTGCCATTCTGACTGGAGTAAGATGAAATCTTACCTTTTTTGAGTCGCATTTCTGTAATGACTAGGGATGGCAAACATTTTTAAGAAGTTTCTTAGCTATTTTTTAAACTATTTTCAGAACTCTTTGTTTGGGTCCCAGGTCCATTTGTTTTAAGCAGGCCATTTGTTTATTTGACTTTTAAAAAAGTTTCTAGATATTAATATTCTGGATATTAATCTCCTGTCAGATATATAGCTGGTAAAGATGCTTTCCCACTTTGTGGGCTTCTTCTTCACCTAGTTGATAGATTTTTTTTTTAGCTGTGAGGAAACTTTTAAGTTTTATAAAGTCTCATTTGTCAGTTGTAAGCCTTAATTCTTAGGCAGATGGAGTCCTAAGCAGTAAGCCCTATGTCTATAATATGTAGCATACTGCCTATGTTTTCTGCCAGCAGTTTCAGTGTTTTGACTTTCACGTTTAGGTCTTTGATCCATTTGGGGTTAGATTTTGTGCAAGGAGCTAGACACAGGTCCAGTTTCATTATTCTGTAGATGGACAGTCAGGTTTTCCAGCATTTTGTTGAAGACACTTTCATTACTTTAGCTTAAACTTTTGGCATATTTGTCAACTATTAAATGACTGAAGTTAGGTGAACTCATGTTTAGGTCTTTTGTTGTTGTTGTTGTTGTTCCATTGTTCTACATTGCACTGTTCTTTCCACTTAACATTGATGTGGCTATCTAGGGTCTTCTGTAGTTCTATATGAATTTTAGAAAAGTTATTTTTCTATTTCTATGAAGAATGAGAGGAGGAGTTTGATTGCGGTTACATTGTTATAAATAGTTTTTAGTAAAAATACTTCCCTTTATACATAAAGTTGAAAACTCCCTTTTTCTTTAATGGAAACACTGTCTAGCTTCTGTTTGGCATATGTTAGCTGAAAGCATCATTGTTCTGTATATTGGGTCCATTGTTGAGTAAAAGCAGAGCTATATTATCATAATTATTTTGATAACCAATAGTCAGTCTTATAACCATGACAGTTCCTATGTGAATAATAGGTTGATTCTATGGGCATTGTGAATATGATGTCCTGGGTAGGATAGAGTGGAGCAGTGCGTCATTTCATCATACCACTGAGTACAGAACACAACTTAAAATTGATGCATTGCTTAGTTATGCAATTAACAAAGATGTACTTAGGTTTTATGTAGGCTCAATTTTCTTAACAAATATAGTTTATTACAAACTTATTAACCGAGAATATCTCACTTATAACTCGACTAACCTAAACAATAGGAAAAGAAGATTAAAGAATACGGTAATGAAACCATAAGGATATCAGTTCCGAGGAACCATTCTCCTGTTGTAATCAGCAGGATTTCTTCTGCTGGAACCTGGAGCAAGCTGGAACCTCAGCCGGAGCCCAGAACACCAAGCCTTCCCTCGAGCGGTTCTCTCTAGGAGCATCTCAAAGTGGAACAATGAACAGCCAAAGCTATCCCAAGTCTCCAAAGACTCTTGCCTCTTGTTTTAGGCTCACATTTATACCTCCTCTCAGAATTTGTTCAAGGATAATTTTCAGCTGGTTAACAACCAATCCCCTCCACATGGTGGTTTGACTTCTAAGGGAATAAACATTACCTGCTCTCTCACAAGTCTTTTTCTCATCCCTGACTTGTGATCTAAACAAAAAACATGCTTATCTCTCATTCAGTTTTATGTGTATGTGTATGAGTATCTTTTTTGCATGTGCATGTGTGTACCACATGTATGCCTGGTGGTACCTGGAGGCCAGAAGAGGGTGTCAGATCCCCTGGAACTGGAGTTACAGTTATGAACTGTCATGCAGATACTGGGGATTGAACCCAGATCCTCTAGAATAGCAGTCAATGCTCTTCGCACTGAGCCATCTCTTTAGCCTAGAGTTTTCCATTTAATAAATTTGGACTGCAGATGGTATAGTTCAAAGGGAACTACTATGTATAACTAGGTGTAGAATTTCTTCGTACACTGAATTTTAAACACATATATTTCTTAGGTTTCTTTTGTTACTCTGATTATTAATTTTGCTGAAAATACATTTTTTTGTTTTAAATATCTTACAAATATAGGATACAAGGAATGCTATTAACAAACACCTTGAAGAGATTCCTACAGGGTATGCTGTAAACGCCTTCAAGTGATAGCTCCAAGCTTGGAGTACCCACTCAGCATGTAATGGAATTGTGTGAGTTCTGCAACTTACTTTGAAGATGTCTACAGATACAAAGCAAGCACATCTTATATTACATATGCAAGTGAGTTATAAAAATGACATGAAAATCCAGGCAGAGAAGTGCACACCTTTAATGCCAATATTTGGAGTCAGAGGCAGGGAGATATCTGTAAGTTAGGGCCAGCCTGGTTTATGTAGTAAGTTCCAGGACAGCCAGAGCTACATAGAGAACATTAAAAAAAAAAAAAAAAGTAAAAGTAAAAGAAAGAAAGAAAGATGAAATGAGTTTGTGACCTTAACATAAGTCAAAAGAAAGGGTAAAGTCATAGACTGTTACTGTTCAAACAGGGCAGAGAATCTGGGTGGGGTTCTCCCAATACTGTGTTTCCATAGGGAAAGAACACATGATGACAAAAGATGATGGAGCAAGAGATATTGTCAACCCTTTCCCAGGATTGATAACGACAGGATTGATAACTACATAGAACTGAGCAGAAGCAATACGGGTATGATTAGTTGGCTTTAAAACAAAATCTATGTTTCCTTCTTCTGGGCCTATCCAGCTTCTTCAGCAGATGTGCTTTGTGGCAAGGAGAATATTGCAGCCTCCCAACTCTGGATCTATACAAACATCCATCATATATGTCATACTGAGCTGCACCAAGGACATTGTGGTATTGTTTAGCCTATGCATACCAGTTTGTTGACATAATGCATGTTTTTGTAAGTTTTAGTTTTCAGTGTCTTTATGACTGAACTTATTCTATCATCTTTTAGCTTGGGATGTTACATGTGGTGTGACTGTCTTCAGGCTGAAAATGACAGTTCAGCAGTTTGTAATGAAAAGGTTTTCCTCTCTCTGAAATCCTGAGGCTTTGAGTTATTTGCCACAATTGGTGTGCCAAATCACGAGCTACTTGCTGCTTCTGCCGAATGACAAGATAAATGTGATTGGAAGACATTTTCTTCCATTCAGGCAATCTTTTTAGACTCTTGGATGGGCATGTGGCTTATGCTTAGCATTCATAAAGCTCTGGGTTCCATTCCAGAGAAATCAGATGTGGTTGGAGGTTGGGCAATAAGGAGTTCAAGGTCATTCTTGGTTATATATGTTTTTATCATTAAAACATATGTATGGTTATATTTTTGAGAACTTGTCTCAAAAACAGAACAAAACAACACACAACAAGACATGATACTACATTCCATACAACACAGAACACAATAAACTGGATCTTTGCTCTTCTGTGAAAGGGAGTAGATTTCACAGTTGTGCACTTAGCGAGTATTGTCTCAACAAGTCCTCCCCACTCAGCAGGTAATGCAGGGCTAATTAAGCGATACCTTTGATACTTGTTTTCTCCAAGGCAGAAAGCAATGCTTATGCTATGACCCTTTGTAAATCATGTAATTGAAAGACCACTCTCCTAGGATCAAGTCTTCTTCCTAGAGTTTCTCCCATTTACTAGCTGGGGAAATGATTGAACTATCAGTCCATATACTAGTAAAAAATGTATTATCAATAATAAAAAATGTATTATCTCTCCACTCTTCTCTTTCTATCTCCCTCTTTCTTCATCTCCCTCTCCCCCTCTGCTGTTCTCTGTCTCTCTTTCTGTCTCCATCTTTCTCTCCCTCTTTAAGTGTGTAGGTCAGAGGACAATCATCTGTGGGAGGCGGTTTCTTTTCAACCATGTGTATTTTGAGGATTGAACTCAGGTTGTCGGGCCTGATGGCAAGCACTTTCATTCACTGAGCTATCTCATTGACCCATATCAGTATGGTTAAAAGACTATTTTAGACACAGTCTCATTATGTATCATTTGCTGGCCTGGAATGCCCCATGTAGACCAGGCTGGCCCTGAACTCACAGAGATCTCCTTGCCTCTGCTTCATGAGTGCTGGGATTAGAGGTGTTTGGTACCTCACCCTGTGCCAGTTTTTAAGTTTTTAAGCAAACATCCCATGTCTATTCAGAACTTTGTGATATACAATTGCCCAAGAGTTCATCTAGTTTACCATTCCAGGCAGGCACTGCATAACAAAAAATTATAGATTAACATATCAGTTTCAACTTGGGATGAACCTGTATGGGGATGACTGAGATAATTATGTTTACACTAAGAACAGGAAGGATTCAGACACTTTTATAAATATTTAATTTATTATTTATTCACATTACATCCCAATTGTTATCTCCTAACTCTTATCTTCCCATTCCCACCCTCCCTCCCTCTTCTTCCCTACTCTGGTAGACCTCTGACTGGAGTGCCCCTCCTCCCCTACTGCCTGGCTACAGCCTATCAGGTCTCATCAGGCTAGCCTGCATCCTCTTCCTCCTCCGTGTTCTTGCAAGTTCATCCTGCCAATGGGCAGTGATCAAATTGTGGGCACCAGAGTTTATCAGACACTTGTTGATAGTCATAGAATGCCTTTTAAGAAGATGGGCTTGTGCTGCTGTTGAGAGTAGACACAATGTTTCTATGTGACATGGAGGCTCTTCTGGATGGTTGAGATTGGTCAAAGAAGCCAAGCAGTAGTGGCACACACCTTCAATCTTAGTACTCCAGAGGCAGAGGTGGGTAGATCTTTTAGTTCAAGAACAGCCTTGTCTACAAATTGAGTTCCAGGACATCCAGGCCTACATAAAGAAACTCTGTCTCAAAAAATTGACAGAGGAGGAGATGGAAAGAGAGAGATAGATTGGACAAGGAATTTGAGAAATGTGTTTGAGACAGAAGCAGTTCAGAGACCATTTCCAAGGAAAATGAGACAACTGGAGAAGAAACGTGTAGCTTCTGAGTTATCAGAGAAAATAACAAAGCCTTGGTGATTTTTTCTCCTCCCAATCCACAGTTTACAGTTGAAGGAGCTTTAAGGAGAGGCTAGTGCTTTCTTTACCAGGTTTGGATTTATAGGTTTGATGTTATAATAAACAGCCCTTGATTTTCAGACGCAAACCAAAGTTATAAATGTAATGATCCCTGAAATCTAGTATAGGAGAATTTCCTTCTCCAACTCATTGTAAAAAAAAAAAAAAAAGAATATTTGAGGGCACTTAATTGCATGGGGGGCGGGAGGCAAAATGTAGAACAAGCCTAGAAAATAGTGTGAATGCCAAAGGTATGTGTTCTGGAGCAAATAACAGATACCTTGACTAGAGGATAATTTGGGGGTGTTGATGAAATGTTCGTGTCCCCCTCTTTCCAAAGACATTGTTCTTACACCTCTTTGTAATTGACTTGATTGTAAGGATACAAACCAAGCCAAATGTTGAGGGAGCAAGGACACTGAAGCAGATAACTGAGCGAGGACTCCTTCCTCAGCCTGTGCCAGCACTCATTCCCACTCGTACTATTTTTGGCATGAAATCACAGTTGTGGAATGCCCTGCTTGCTTACTAAGAATCACAATTTTAATAAAAGTTGCCTTAAACTTAAAAGGAGGCTTTAAAGGCATTAATTGTTTTTCCTTTATTATTATTATTTTAATTTCAACATGGCCAGGGTTGTAGAGGTTTTGAGTTGATGGGAATTTAAAGTCATCTTGGTATAGGATCTCTCTAAACCAACCTGTTTCTCCCCCTTTGTTATCGAGGCAGATTCTCAATATTTAGCTCTAGTTGACCTCAACCTTACTATGTAAATCAGACCTCGATCTCCCAGAGATCTACATGTTTATACTACCCAAATGCTGAAATTAAAGTTGTGTTCCCCTGTGTTTGGACTTCTAGCTCTTCTCTCTCTCTCTCTCTCTCTCTCTCTCTCTCTCTCTCTCTCTCTCTCTCTCTCTCTCTCTGTGTGTGTGTGTGTGTGTGTGTGTGTGTGTGTGTGTCTGTTCTCTGTGTCTCTGTCTGTCTGTCTGTCTGTCTGTCTGTCTCTCTCTGTCTGTCTCTCTCTGTCTCTGTCTGTCTCTCTCTGTCTCTGTCTTTGTCTCTCTGTCTGTCTGTCTGTCTGTCTGTCTGTCTGTCTGTCTGTCTGTCTCTCTCTCTCTCTCTCTCTCTCTCTCTCTCTCTCTCTCTCTCTTCTCTCTCACACACACAAATGCACACACACGCACACGCACGCGTGCACACACACATCATGAAAATATATTAGGAGCTCATAGCACTATTATTTAATCTTAAAGGAATATTTAACCAATGTTTTGAAAACTTTTTTCATAATCTGTCTCAAATGTTCTGTTTGTATCAGAGTTAGGTTCCTGCTTCCTCCCTCACCTTGAGGATAACTTTATGTTTTCTTAGCCATTCATATTCCTTAGCTTCTGGGTTTCCATTTTTGAATTTTGGCAGCCAGACATCCCTTCAGATGTGACTCAAGTCATGCTTTCTGAAACATCTAATTTTCTGATTAGCTAAATCATCAACTTTCCTATTTACAAGTGTGGCATCCTCTGCAGTCTAACATTCATCCACTCGCTCTTATTCACTGTAAGATGTAACTTGGATCAATCTTTCTCAATAGCCAATAAATCTTTAATTATCCAAATCTGTCATTTTTAAATTAATACATAGCCTTGGGGTTTATATGGTTTCTTTTTAACTGCTAGGGTTGTGTGTTTTCTTCTTTTAGGTTGGAGATTAAAGCTTTAAACTAGTTGTAATTTCGCTGTTTTCTCTCTATGCTTGTTAACTCCTCACTCTCAGGACAAATACCAGGATGAACTACTGTTACAACTGAAGACAAATGGAGCTCTTACAAAATTTTAGAAAGAGCTTCATGCATCCCAGAATGACTACAAACATGGCTATGTGGCCAAGGATGATTTTAACTTTTTGCCTCTCCTACCTTCAGTACTGGAATATTGGGATTACAGCAGGGTTCCACTGTGACTGGTTTATATAGCTCTGAGGATGAAGCCCAGGGCTTCATGAGTGCTAGGCAAATACTCTGACAGCTGAGCTACATGCCCAGGCCCTAAACAGAAATGGTAATAAAGGGCAACAATAACCCCCATGTGTAAAGCAGTCATCCAAATGAATTACAGATCATGTAGACAACTCATCCCAATGCCTATTTTTAGGTCAGGTTCTGTTGATTTTTTTAAAAGTAATTTTTAAAAATATAATTACATCATTCCCTTTGCCTTTCTCCATTCATCACCTCCCTTGTCCTTTTCCTGCAACCCCTTCCGTGTTCCCAATTCCCTCTCAAATATAAGGCCTCTTTTTCTTTGAATATACATTCTCTCTCTCTCTCTCTCTCTCTCTCTCTCTCTCTCTCTCTCTCTCTCTCTCTCTCCTCTCTCTCTCTCTCTCTCTCTCTCTCTCTCTCTCTCTCTCTCTCTCACACACACACACACACACACACACACACACACACACACACACACACACCATCTCCTGAGTCCATTTACTGTTGTATGCACATGATTCAGGACTGAGCACTTGGTATTAGAGAGGTAATTAGGGAACTCATCCCTGGGGAAGCCTAATACCCCTTCCATCAGCAGTCAGTAGCAGGCTATGGGTTTTAGTTTGTGCCAACATGCTGACAACTTTCAAAGAGACAGGTCATTCAGATTGACGTCTGACACCAAATCTGCATTGGTTCTCCTTTTTACCATCATTACCATTATTTGTTCTTTTCAAAGTAATTCCATCTGCCTTACCCCAACCTATGCATATGGACTGGCATCACATATTATATGACTATAATTAGATATTGTGTTTAAAACTATGCTCATTTAGTGATGTAATAGTAAATTCTCCACTAAGGCTTATGACCTGTAGCCATATGTTCTTGGCCCAATAATGGTGCCAGTAATGGATTTCTTCATTTCTTTTTGTTTTCATTCTTTAAGCCAGAGTCTTCTGTAGCCCATCTTTGAAATCACTATGTAGATAAAGCAGCCTTCCCTTCCTCAAGTGCTGGGATTATAACCATGCACCACCCATGCCTTTTTCTTGAATTTTCCATTTCTCTCAGTGAAAATGTAAACCATTATCAGAATTTATTTTACAGTGAAGTGTATCTTCATAGATACCAAAGTCCTAAGAACTACTTCCTTCCCAGTGCTTGTTTCTTTTCCTGATACTTGCTTGTGTTCAACTATTATACCATGTCCTACCTTCACATGCAACAGACACAGATAATTAGCACTTTGCTCTGCCTAAGCCTCTGCTTTGATTCCATTCCCAATGGACTTGTTATAAGAAGAGATTCCTCTGACAAACTGTCATTATTTTGGTTTTGGCAATGGTGTTTTGAAAATAAAACAGCCAGTACGTATTCTAGCATATCTTTCTCTCTAAAGAACATTTTGCCTTCTCAGCAAGGAGAAACTCATCATTATTTTTATTACCTGAACACCTACCAATCCACTTAGAAACTAATTTCAGAGAATCCCTCAAGAATTATTTTAATTTAAGCCACCTAATCACTGGTAATTAAAAAAAAGATTTCTAAAATGTCAACAGAACATTATCAAAATTTACATTTATTACAGCTGGCTCTTCAGAGGAAAGAAAAAACTAATTACTGAAAAATTTAATTAGTGTTAGGAAGAAATTGGGACATAGAACTTTTACCCACTAAAGAGTCTCTTTCAGTCTTTCACTGAGAAACACTTGAGTTCAAACTTTGTTGTTTACAGCTAGTTTTATCGTTGTTTTCTATTAGTGTGATAGGCTAGAATGGGAAGGCCCATAATTAGGCTGAGAGTTTTTGCTTCTGTTAGTTGTCTGAGGTACAATCCAAATAGGAAAAAAGTAAACCACATTTTAGAATATAATATTGTTTTGAAGACACTATCTAATGAAGCTTGGAATGGCCTAGAATTAGATTTGTACATAGAAGATGACCTTGAAGTTCTGATCTTTCTGCTGCTGCCTTCAGCACACCCTGTTAATAGGACAGGGTTTTATGGACGTTGGAGAATGGTTACAGTCAGTTGATATGATGCCAGCACAGCACTGGGAAAAAGAAGGGCTTCTTTGTGATATAATATCATTGTTTCCTGTTGCCAGATTTTAGTGGAATTGCTCTACACGTTAACTTGACCATTTCAAGTTGTATATTTGAAGTCTTCTGCCCATAGTCAAGGCATGAGAACACTAATGGCATGCTGGTAAATGAATGAGTGTTATGACACAGGATCATTGGGGAGTGGGGAAAGGACCTTTTGAAAATAAATCTTTCTTTTGTAATTGTAAGTTATCTGTTTGTTAACTCATATTCTCTTTTGGATCAAAGTTTTATGCTTAAATTTAGAGCTGAAAAGTTAATGAAAAAGTTACTGACCTGCAAGTTGCATTTCACTATAGGAGAATTTAAACTTGAAGAGGTATTTTAGTTTTACTTTGGACAAGTGACATTGCACATTTTTCAAAAATGAATTGACTATGTCTTAGAATTTACTACATGTTTAGACAACTGACGTTGTTAAATTTGACCTGACCAAAATTTGGTTTTCATATCCTGTGGTTCCCTGCAAATTCCTTTTGACAAGTTGTGCTTTTCTTATCATGACAATAATTGTGAAAGTTGGTGGCTTTTATCTAGTGCCAGCTGTTTTATATGATCTAATGGTTCCAGGTTCAGATTGTACTGAGAAGTGAACATGCCCAACTGAAGTCTGATTTCATTAACATGGAGATCACAGCTTCTGCCCAGAATTCCAATTGACTTCTGACAAGAAAGTCATTTCATTTTTTGACCCTTGAGCTTTGGTTCTTAGGAGAACTATGGAGTAGATGCCTCATTTCCATCTCAGTTATGGAGAATTCTAGAAAAGCTACTAAACCTCCTTTCACAAGTTGTTGCGGCCTGGGGGGAACTTCATTCAGTATATAGGCTCTCTATATACCTGTGGCTATGAGTTTTTTAGCATTCTTTCTGGTACTAGTTCTAGTGACCAAATAGCTGTATAGTAGAAAAAAGGTGGTTAGGTCACAGAATTAAAAACAATTACTACACAAGGCTGACAACCTGAGGTTGATTTCCATAGTTCATGTGAGCAGCTGTCCTCTGACCTCCATATGCCCTCATACTCACAATTCACTGTATTCATGAACACACACACACACACACACACACACACACATGCACACACACACATACACATGTGCACAGACACACCTCAAACAAACAAAAACAAATAAATAAAATTTAAAAAACTATGAGAAAATTCACACTTTTATACATATTTCCAGTTTTCCAAATACTGTCCTTGGCTATCTTTTGTACTAGCCAAAACATATTAACATTTTACTATGCCAAGTTCAAATCACATGAAATAAGTGAACAGACATTCAGAATGAACAAATGGTTTTTGCTTCTGCTGGCAGAAGCTATTACCTACTGAGCAGGCTGATTCCACTGAATGACCAGGGATGCCCACTACTTAGGATGCTCCTAGAAATTACCATCAAAATTGTAACACTTTGGAAAGTGAAAATTGGTACTGTAAATAATAGAATAACAGTCTAAGATGGCTTGTTCTCTTCTCTGTCAAATACAATGTTGAAGTGACACCTGTATTGGAAAAACAGACCAAGATTCCTTCAAGAAGGATATGTGGAGCACCCTTTTTAAACAATTTTTTGTTGGAGTTTCTTAATGTCTCTACCTCCTGACCCTAAGTAGGAGAGAAACAAGGTTAGATGGGACAGGAGATGTAGACCTCTTTAGACTTAGTTCCAGCTGGTCAGGGTCCTCAGGTTCCTTGGGAAAATAGCAATCTCAATCATCAGGATATCCAGCAGGGCAAATGAGACAGGATGAACAAGCAGCCTTCTCCCTCCTCCATCTTTCTCCTGGAAGCTCCTTCCTCTCTCATCTCTGGAGGACAGAGAAAGAACAAGGAGAATTGCCATGGGATAGAATAGGGCCATGTGGCCCAAAGAAGGGACTCTGAAGTTTCTCATGGAAAGAGATGACCTGGGTGAAGTTAAAGGGAAATCCTTCTCTGGATAAGCCTCCAGAGGGGACCCAGCCTCAGTGACACTTTGATCATAGTCTGTGAGAGCTTGAACATAGCACAGAACTAAGCTGAGCTGATTCTGGACTCACAAAACCAGGGAGATAACAGATGTGTGTTGTTTAAGCTGTCAAGATTCAAGTATTTTATCAAAGAGCACTAGGGAATGAACGCAGTTAAAGAACCGCTCCCTTATGGCTTTTTAATATTTTCATTTAATATTCCCCATCTAAAAATCTATGTTGCCAATGTCAATAATTATTGAAAATGTGTTAGTTTTTCTGTTGGAAAAAATCACAAGTAAATACAAGTCTCCTCCCCCCATGCCCCAAAATGTTTTAATTGTTTTACTCTATGGTTTATTTTCATTGCATATGGTACTGGGTTGCTTAATGACACTTACACGCAAATATATAATTCTTTCCCCACCCCTACTTTCGATTTCTAGCTTCACTTTCCTTCCTGTTAGCCTGCCTTATTTTCCTAGACAATTTCACATCTACATTTGTTTTTTTTTTCAAAATATTTATTTGTATGTTTATGAGGGTTTTGCTGGCATGTAAGTGCACCATATGCATGCACTTGCCTTAAAGGACAGAAGAAAGGAGCAGTCCCCCCCCCCACCCGCTTAGAACTGGGGTTTCAGACAATCTTGAGCTACCATGTGAGTGCTGGGAATTAAACCTATCATTTCTAGAAGAGCAGCAGAGAAGAGTTAAGAGAAGTACTCTTAACTACTGAGGCATCTCTTTAGCCCATTTACTTTAGCTTTCATGTTATATGTACATATAGGTTTTATGCATCTATATAATATTTTGGAATCACAAATTACAGTAAACACATAATACTGCTGTAGAAATCAGTATGAGGTTTCCTTAAACCAATAAAAATACATCTTCCATATGATGAAGCTATGCCACTACTGAATATTTTAGCTGAAGGACTCCCAAGCCAAAGTATAACAGAGACACGTGTACATCAATGTTTTGTTTACTTTTTTGTTTGTTTGCAGTGCTATTCACAATAGCTAAGTTATAGAACTAACTAAGATAACAGCTCAACAAAAAGACAGATGAGAAAAATGTGGTTTATATACACAATGGAATTTTCCAGGCGTCAAAAGAATAGTTATGTCATTTGTTGGCAAATGGGTACAACTGTAGAAAATCATATTAATGAAATTAAGCCATGTCTTATTCTTATATTATTTAGACTATTTCTAATTACTTGCTGCTATAAGGAATATTACACTGAACATCTTCATAATCTATTTTTCCTTGTGTACATCTTATTCCAAGGAGATTCATTGCTGCAAGAAGAATAAATGATGTGAAGGGAATAATTAATTCCAAAGATTTAAGAATGTCAGTAATTTATTTTTCAGAAAGGATAGGTCATTGTGTTTCTGAGCATTTCAAAGGATCCTTGCCAACAGTAAATGATTAAAAAATTAGCCAGTTTGAGAAACAGTAACCCTTTGCTATTGTCACTTGTTTATTTTTAATATAGTTTGCATGGCAATTGGCTTAAGCTTACTAAATACTTAAATAAAATTTATTAGTGTCATACAAAGATCAAACCACTAGCTCTGCAAATAAATAGATATGTTCATGGGTGCTAATCAAAGCATTGTTCAACTGACTCATATTTGTTTTATAAATATCAACTAACTTGGTCCCATGGCACCTTCATGACAAGCTCAGCATAGTCATAGTTTTTTTTTTTAAGTGGCAAAGAGCAGCTTCTGTAGACTACAGCTAGCATATGACTGAGCTGAAAGTTGAAGACAGTCATGCTCTTGACTCCTCTTTTAATAGTTGTCACAAGCAAGACACGTCACTTCAATGAACATTCAAGGCCTTGCACTCCTTCCTTATGAATCATAAAAATGAAACCCAGTGCATCATCTCTAGTGAGTAGCTGGAAGTCACACAGCTGCTTCCTACTGTGATTTAGAGTACAGATGCTGCTCAGCCCCATTCTCTTCCAATTCTGTATATTCTGTAAAGAATGAACGCAAAAAGTAGATGCTCAGTAAATGGAACTTGGGTGAATTCCAAGTAATTGCAATATGGAATTTGAGTATGTGTTTGATTGTCAGTGAATTGGCAAGAATGCATACAATGGGGTGAGGCTAAGAATGGCGTACCAATGGAGGAGGGTCACAGGAGGCCTCCCAGTGATCAGACCCATGGGAAGAAGATTTGGAGAATGCACCAAGGAGGGCAGAGAGCAGCACGTGGACAAGTTTAAATAGACGTTACTCATTGATGGGCTGATATCTGTTTCTGCAAAGTTATTCACGGAATTTGGATAGGGAAGGGGTCTGGTACACTGCCAGTGTTACGAAGGAATCCATTTTACTTCCCCAAAGAGCCAGACACACTTATTGAGGTAACTGTAGTCGTCATTGGGAAGGTTGAAAAAAGATACACTTATCATAAATTGAGGTTTCCAGAAAGCCAAGGATTCAGATGTTAATGATTTACTGGGGAAGTGCCTCAGCAAGAAGCCAGAACAGTGGTAGGGTGTGGGGGAAAGAAGGCAGACAAAGATATAGTTTGGGCAGAAACTCGTGATAGTGTTAATGGTAAACAGAATCTAGAAACACCTGGGAGACGTGTCTAGAGGCATTCTTGTAGGGAGTTATCTTGATTGCGTTAACTCCAGTGGAAAAAAACACACCAGCTGGAGGTGTCCACCTTTCCCTCCTTGGGACCCTGGACCATACGAATAGAGTAGGAGACTTACACAACAGAATGCATCTATTTGCTCCTTGTTCTTTGACTGGCAGTGAAATGCAATGAGCTGCTTCAAGCTGCTGCCTTGACTTTCCCCTTGAGCTGTGAGCTAAAAGAAACCTTTTCCTCCTGCAAGTTGCTTTTGGCAGAGCATTTCAACAGAGCAACAGGGAAAGAAACTAAGGCAACATCCAAGGCCTGGCCTGATTCCACTGATGATCAGGTGGGCAAAATACACCTCAGAGTTTGGCACTCCATGAGGTACAGGCTCTGTGTGTTTGTACCCTTTTACCAGAGTGTTACTGGCTGTGTGACCCATGTTTTTCTGGTTACGATGACCTAGTTGTTGTCAACACCCAAGAGGTGCTCAAGCTGGTAAAGGAATCATGTTCTAGAGAACCCTAGACTATATTAAGCTCTTTGTACTGTGATCACTTATGAGAATTCATGGCAGTTAGAACTAGGGCATTTTAAAGAATGCAATTTTCTAAGAGGAAATTAAAAAAAAAACCCACACATTTCTAGCTCTCCAATTTACAGGGTTAGTGTTGAAGTCTAATTGGCGCCCTGCAAATGGAAATGGCTAAGTTGTGGGGATGACATTTCAATTCTCTGTCCCCATAATAAAGTCACAGAAATAGAAATCTGAATGTTTTTCTAGCAGCAGGATAGCAAGTGGTTATTTATTATTAGGAAATGAAATATGCCTTCTCATTTGTCATCTCTCAATGCACTTCACAACTGATTAAATGGGAACCAGAGCAAATCCTTTTCTCTTACTTTTGTGTTCTCAAATTAATGTCCTCACTAGAAATTGTAGGTAAGGCCTGATCTGTGCCCGATAGCAAGTGTCTGCCTTTTCTAAGTACTCTCAACCATTGGAAACACAGTCACGTGCTATTGCACTTCTTCATTTCTAAGTAAAACATTTCAGATCTTATTAACTCTCACCATTTGATGAAAACATACATACCATATTTAAGGCAAACCCTTCAGAATGATATTAAAAGCATGAGCCAGCTGGTGACAAGTGTTTAAGAAACTACTGGCTTTAGGTTTGGGATGGTGACCTCTTGGGCTTATTCCTACTCTTGGTCATTCTTATCTGCTCCAGAAGGTAGAAATGTATCTCTTTAAAATGTTTTATTTAAGTAATTTATTCAGATTATATCCCAGTTGTTATCTCCTCACTGGTATCTTCCCATTTCTCCCTCCCTCCCACTTTCACCCTATTTCCCTCCCCTAGGTCTGTGACAGAAGGGGACCTCCTCCACCACCATATGATCACAGCCTATCAGGTCTCATCCTGGTAGCCTGCTTATCCTTTCTCTGAGTGCCACCAGGCCTCCCCACCAAGGAGAAGTGGTCAAATATGGGGCACCAGAGTTCATGTCAGAGTTAGTCCCCACTCAATACACAAACTACTGTATCAACCAAGGACAATGCATGCAGTAAACCCCCTATTCAGATCTAGCCAATGGACTGAAATGTATCTCTTATATTTTAAGTGCTTAACTACAACAAAATGAAGGATCCCTTATGATGTGCGGAATTCACATGAAATTCCAGTTTCAAAACAAAATTTTCTCAGAACACAGTCCTACCCATTAATTTACATATTGCCTGACTACTTTAGTACATACTTTAGTGCAGAGTTGAATAGGTGTGACAGAAACAGTATGGCTTTGAAATCCTAAAATAATTAACTATTGTTCCTTCACAGAATGTTTACTGCCCCATGCATTGACATTTTGTGCTCCTTATTGTGCATATTTTGTGATTTTTTAAAACTTCAGTTTTATTTATTATTATAAGTATGTGAATGTGAGTGTGCAAATGCTATTGCCTATGTAGGAAGAGTCCAACTTTCAAAAGTCTGTTAATCTGGAGATTGGCAGGCAAAGGCAAGTGAATCCCTGTGAGTTTGAGGCCAGCCTGGTCTACAATGCGAGTCCAGGACAGCCAAGGCTACACAGAGAAACCCTGTCTTGAAAAACCATAACCAACCAACCAAACAAACAAACAAACTGGGATTGTCAGATTTGCCTAGCAAGTGCCCTTACCTGCTGAACCATCTCACCAGCCCAATTCCTGGATTTGTTTGTTTGTTTGTTTGGTTTTGGTTTTTTGAGACAGGCTTTCTCTGTGTAGCCTTGGCTGTCCTAGACTAGCTTTGTAGACCAGGCTGGCCTCGAGCTCACAGTGATCTGCCTGCAATTCCTGGATATTTTAAGATACCATTAGAACTCTTGAAACATGGAAGATATCACTATAGACACAATAAATATAAATTCTGCTTTACCTTTTGGAAGGAGAGTTTATTAAAGTTTATTTTACTTCAGTTTTCTTTAGGGCGGGGGCTGGGTTTCACACAGTCAGGCTGGCCTTAAAGTTGCCAAGATCCTTCTGTCTCAGCCCCTTGAGGGTTGGGGTTATAGGTGAGTACCACCACACCTGGCTTGATTAGCATTTTAATGAAGGGCATACTGCTTTGTCACAGACTTAATAGAAGATCTGTATGTAAATTTGAAGTGGTTAGTCACTTCCAGGACACTGAATTGTCCTAAATACTGTTTCTACCATCCATAAGTGACAATCCTTTAATGTAGAAACAGTCATCAACTTTCATCAAATTACTTCCTTCCGGTGTTTTTAAAAACAGTGTTAAAACTGTTCTTTTCGTTGGCTCCTTTCATTTTTATTTCATGCATCCTGTGACTGGGGCTACAAATGTGTTTTATTTTTCAATTTTAGTGATAAGTAAATGGCCCCCAAAAGTAGATTTTTATATTAACGTTACACTACTAATCAGAGGTGATTCATACACTTAGTCATCTAATGTTAAGATGTTGCCTAAAACGTTTTAACTTATGAGCAAAGGAAGGATGTCATAGGCATGGCTTAGTAATAGTTTTCTTAGTACTTTACTATTCTCTTACCTACCTTGATGCTCCTCTGCTCATCCAGATAGAGAAAAACATCAGTGCATCTGTCTGTCCATTTCTTCGTTCACCTGCTATCTACCCATCCATCATTCTTTTTTTCACTATTGACTTAAATAAGAATCAGATATTTATTGAACAGTACAGAACAGGCATAGAGTTGCTAGCAGAAGAGACACAACTTAATTGTTGGTGTAATTTTTCCCCTGTCAGAGACAAACAGAGCCTCAATTTTATGTGGCTACATGTTTGTGACCATCACCATTATATGTGGGGACAGATGTCTACAAGATTTGTAATTTTTCATTTAGAACACCTTTTGGCTTGGACATATTGGATGTCTTGCTTTTACAAATAGTTTGAATACGGAAGTGAAGATGCTTGAATTCAAAATTTTAATTGAATGATAAAGAGTATGCAAGGCAGCAACTTTCAAAAAATGAAATTTAACATTTTACATAAATATGACTTTCAGTGCATGTCAAATTCCATTAATTACTGCATATGAGTGTGTGTGTGTGTGTGTGTGTATACACTATTTTGCGTTACATAGTAAAATGTTCGTGATTGATCTTGTCCCAGAACATTTTCACCTCTCACTTATTGCTTTGAGAGAACAGAAGCTGCCTAGGGGGTAATTAATAGACTTGACCTTTAGGGTGAACAGATGCAGATGCTAGCTCCAGAGCTTCAGATTCTTTTCTGACGACTTTGTTGGGGAAACTTGGAAGTGCCATGTGCAGCTTGGAGAAGTTTTATTTTGCTAGTAGTTACTCATTAGGCTTTGTAAATTTGTCTTTCAGATATCTGGCAGGTTCTCAAAACTTGCCTTTAAGAATTGCATTTTGTAAGTTAAGAGCTGAAGTTATTATTAGCTGTGTGCTTGCGGTTGAAACCTGAGGTCAGGCTTGGCAGAGAGCCCTTTAGGGTGTTCGAAGACAAGCCTCAGCCCAGCTCTCCTGCAGCCACGAGGTAGCTTTCAGAACAGCTTATTCCTGGGCATGGGAGGTATGCCTTTGCCATCCAGTTTGTGAGTCTGGGTGCTTTCAAAATGTTCTGCAACTCTAAGGTGTTTGGAGTAAATTGCAGCAAACTTTTAAGCAGGGTTTAGTTTCACAATGAAAATAAAATTTATATGTACCTATTCTAAGGTTACATATTCATAATGGTTTGGTTAGATCAGTGCTCATATTGGTCTTGATCTTTATTTCTGTTCCAAATGCAGTACTTGGCATAAATTGAAAATTCCATATTTATTGAATGACTGAATTGGAAGTGGCAACAACAACAACAAAATAGATTTGTGATGATCCAGGATGTATGTTACGTTAAAGACTAGAACTTGGTAGTCAAAGAGCATCCTTAGGTCAGGCTCTTCCAAATGACGATAAGAATCTAAGGGGAAGTGACCTTACTCATTCACAGTAGCACTCAACTAATTACAAAGTTCTTTGAGGTGGAGGAAGTTGCGAAGCTGGGAGGTTCTGGTGATGAGCCCACAAAGCTCCCAGCAGAAGAAGGACATTAAAATTCAGCAAGATAAATCTGGGCATGGTGGCACACTCGGGAAGCCGAGGCAGGCAGATCTCTGTGAGTTCAAAGCTAGCTTGATCTACAGAGTGAGTTCCAAGACAGCCTGAGCTAGACAGAGAAACCCCATCTTGAAAAGCAAAACAAAATGAACAACAAAAAACAAACAAAAAAAACAAGGTAGTTAAGGACTCACCTTTTTTAGTACTCTCTGGAAATAAAATAGGTAATTTTCTATAGATATATAGGGATAGAAAACTTGTACGTTGTGCCCTCCAATGCACCCAAACGGATGTGAAGCATTAGGGCAATTACATGACAAAAGTGATGAAACACTTTAGTCAGATTACCAAAACTTAAGTAGGATTGGAAACATGGGATAGCCAGTTCATATAACTATTTCCTGCTAGTAGTAAATAAGAAAATATTTATACTCACTAGAAATAGGGAAAAAATTTGCCAAGCCATTCTTTTCTTTTTAAAATATTATATGTGTTGTGGTTTTAATGAGAAATGCCCCTACCCCATAGTATTTGAACTCTTAGTTCCTGTTTGGTGGTACTATTTGGGAAGGCTGAGGAATTTGAGGGAGGTGGGGCCTCATTGCAGGGAGTATGTCACCAAGGTTGACCTTTAAGTTTTGATAGTTTGGGTCACTTTCTGTTTGCTCTCTGCTTCATGTGCCAAGGTATGAGCGCCCAGCTTTCTGCTTCTACTCCCATGCCTACCCCTTGCTGCTCTGTTTCTCTTCCATGATGGACTCATCTCTTTTGAACTATGATTCCAAATAAATTCTTCCGTAATTTGCCTTGGTCATGGTGTTTTACCACGGCAATAGGAAAGAAATGTATACACGTTTTATTCACTTGTGTGGGGGCACATACAATGCTTTATGGAGATCACACACATGGAGATCCATAAAAACCTTGTGGGCATAGGCTCTATCTCTCTACCGTATGAACTCTTGAGATAGAACGCAAATCATAAGCTGGGCATATCTTTACTCCCAGCACTCAAGAGGCAGAGGCATGTGGATCTCTGTGAGTTTGAGGCCAACCTGGCCTACAAAGTCAGTCCAGGACAGCCAGAGCTACACAGAGAAACCCTGTCTCAAAAAACCAAAAATAAATAAATAAATAAGTAAATAAATAAAGAAATAAATAAAAAGAACTCAAATCTTCAGCCTTGGAGACAAGTGTCCTTCACCAACTGAGCCATCTGAGTGGCTGCCAACTATTCTTTACTTAAAATGTGTGTGTGTGTGTGTGTGTGTGTGTGTGTGTGTGTGTGTTTAGGCCAGGGGTTGACTTTAGGTATTTGTCTCAATCACTTTCCACCTTATTTGTAAGGCAAAATTTCCCTCTTTAGGCCAGAATTCATTGTTTGCTGAGGCTGGGTGTACCATAAGCTCTAGGATTTGACCTGCCTCTGCCTCCCCAACACTGAAATCACAGGTATGTACAGCCATGCTTGCCTTGTTATATAGGTGTTAGGGATTTGAACTTCTGTCTTTTGCTCGTGCCTCAAGCATTGTATCAAATGAGACATCTTTTAATGCTTGTGTGGAAGTCAGAGAACAACTTTTCAGGAATCAGTTCTCGCTTCCTCTTTTGTTCTTGTTCTCTCTGCCATTGCACTGTGTGCTCCAGGCTAGCTCGTCCAGGATCTTCAGCCAAGTTCCTGTCTCTGTTTCTCATCTCATCAAAAAAGATCTGGGATTACAGATGCATGCCCCCACCTCCAGCCTTTCCATGCATTCCAGGGGATCAATTCAGGTTGCCAGACTTGTATAGCACTTTCCCCCCACCTGAGCCATGCCCTTTCTCCACAGAATTATTCTTATATTCATTTTATGAAAATGGCTGCACAGTAGGGAAGGGGAGTTGATGTGTTCATTGCCATCTTGCTTTGGTAGAGCAGTTTTGGTAATAAGGAATCCCTGGAGGAAGTTTTGGTGGGTTTTGTTTGCTTTGTTTTGTGTTTCGTCATCCCACATCACAGGAGTGCCTAATGTTATAAAGTTAGAAGTTCTTTCTACCCTCACAATCCAACTTGCTACAGATGTTCTCAACCTGTGGATTAAAGCCCCTTTGGGGAAAAAATAACCATGTCACAGTGGTTATGTATCAGATATCCTGCATGCTAGATATTTATATTATATTGTAACAGTAGCAAAATTATAGTTATGAAGTAAAAACAAAGACAATTTTATGGCTAGGGCTTATCACACAAATGACTGCATTAAAGGATTGCAGCATTAGGAAGGTTGTGAACCACTGTACTAGAAACTATCAGGGAATACAGTCTTGCTTTCACTAGCAAAATGCAAATATATAAACAATATAGCTATTTAAAATTGAAGTTTGGTCAAATGAGATTACTATGTTTTCAGTCTTCAGACGTGGACAATAAAATTCTTCTTGTTGTGGTTCTCTTCTATTTTTACCAAATCAGAAATTGATGTTGGGGGCCAGTTGCTTTTCTAGTATAACAGAAATGTGATTTTCTCTGGAGCTTCCAAACAATCATCTGTGAAATCATTTTATGATTTCTATTTCAGAAGCTTAGCCATGACAGTGTGATCATAAATATTTTCCCTCTGTCAAACATTTTAGATGACAGTTGGTTCCACCTAGTACATTTTGTTTTCCTCTAAAATATCAAATATTACACAAAACAGGCTCTTTTTAAAGTTGTAGCCCAGAAAACAATTGGCTAGTGAAGTGATTTGTTGAGAATAAAATGCCTCATGTTTGTTTCACATTGTCTTATACAATGCACAGTGATGCTAAACATACATTGCTAATGGAAGTCCTCCTTTAGGTCTAAACACAGAAAAAAAAACAACTTGCCTGGAAAAGTAGTCATGGAATTAAGACTTTTGTGGAAATAATATCATTCTGAACGGTGAATGAAGGTTACAAATGCCATGGTCTCTGAACTCTACAAGAGCAATGGTTCCTAGGAAAAGCATCACAACAGGGATTTAAGGAGAGATTGCCATTTCTTGGGCCAAGCACTGAATGAGTTGTAAAACTCAAGACATTTTGTCCTTTTTTCTAGTTTAATTATTGTTACTGGGGTAGCACATTCTCACCAAAAACACCTTAAGAAAGAAAAAGGCTTGTTTTAGCTTATAATAACACATCCCTCTGTCACTGAGGGATGTCTAGGCTAACCTTAAAGGCATAGATTTCCATCTTTGAATTATTGTTGTGGTATATTACAATTTTAGATTTTTTCCCTTGAAGCATCATTGCATCCCTTTTAAAACTTTATTTGACAGTATCATATACTTATACTATTCATTCTGATTACTCTTCCACTGTCTTCTTGGCCTCTTCTTTTCCCTCCAGGCCCTTTCCAGAGTCATGACTTTCGAATTCTTGCATTCTTGATATACAGAGTGAACTAAAGCCAAGCTTCTATGTTTTCTTTCAGATATTGACAGCTGTGTTCATTGTTGGGTAGACCTCCAATTTTAAATTTTCCTACAGTACTTACCAAATTGGTATAAAGAATGTTCTAGATTATTTAAGGCATTTCACCCTCATCTTCTGAAATAGCTTGTACAACCTATCAAACCATCTGGGCCTGATTGTCAATTTGAAGGGCTGGCTTCAAACTACCAACTGTATTTCTGTGATACTTATTGGCTTCTTCTGGTCTTG
This sequence comes from Acomys minous, assembly GCF_964271855.1. Lineage (NCBI taxonomy): Eukaryota > Metazoa > Chordata > Mammalia > Rodentia > Muridae > Acomys > Acomys minous. The sequence goes on from NC_140488.1 coordinate 100,226,492, forward strand.
TGCTTCTTCATAAGCAGTATAATGTATGTGCTTCTTGGAAAGGCTATATCTTATTTAAAATTTAAAATTTACTGTATTATATTTTCCACTATGAATAATTGGCTGAAATTGCATTTTTACATTGTCAAAATTGTATATATATATTCTCCTGGCATATCTTGTATATGTTTTGTCATTTTATTAGTTCAATGGTTTGCAAAAAAATGTTAGCTCTTGAGTCCACATGTCAATAATAAAAATTGTTTGCCATTTTAATAGGTTTTTGTTTTTCTTTACAATTTTAATTTTATTTAATCATGAAAATATGTTGAGGATATATTATAAGCCAGGCACTGTTTAAAGTTTGGCATAACACTAATATCAAGCTTTAGAAATTGCAGGATTAACGACTCAATGATTCTTTTGCAATTTTATCAACAAACGTTAAAGGTAATATACAACAGGCTTCTCTAATTTATAAATATTAAGATTTTTCCTGGTTTGTTGATAACTTTCTGATTTTGTTTTCACAATCTTTGTTGAATATCTACTCTGAGGAACTTGAACTTGAGCCATGGAGAAAGCCAAAATATTTTCTGTGAAAACATAAAAGTTTGATCCATATTTCATATTTTAAGGCTGAGATAGTATAGTTGCAACTGCTAGATAACATGCTAAGTATACCGTAGTCATCTTTTAGAGTAACATCTTCCTTCAAGGATCAAAGGCATGAATTCCTCTAAGTCCTTATTTTGTAGATTAAACCCTTAAGGTCACCCTAATCCTTTTGTGTCATAACAGGTCTAGATATAACCGGTCTTCTCACTCTTTGCTAATTCTAACCTCTTCCCTCATTTAAGCCATTTCTGCTGCATTTTGGTAACTCTTGGACTAATCTTTCTGTTTCTTTGGAACATTGCTTGTCACTGTATGTGAGTGATTTTTTCTTGTATCTTAAAGTTTCTATTAGTCTCTAAACGTTTGTCTTTGTTACCTTTAAAGAAACAGTTTTGCTAGCTCTTTGAGAATTTTGTGCAGTGAGTTTTGCTCTCTCCCCCAATTCTTCCCAAATCTACCACCCTTTCCCTTTTTACCCATTTCCTCTCATTCCCCCCCCCCATCAAGTCCAATTTTAAAAAAAGACCAATTTTATACAGCCTTTGAATAGATCCTGGTTGACTCACCAGGGACTGCAATGTTAAAGAAAACTGACCTTTCCAGTTGTCCAGCAGCTAACAGTTGTCAGTAGTTCCTGGGCTAGGGGTAGGGTGTCCTGTTTAACTCCCTTCTCCATGCTGGGATTTGGGCTTACACTGGTCTTGTGCTTGCTATCACAACCGCTGTGAATTCATGCATGCAGCTGCCCTGCTGGGTCTACAAGACCTTGTTTCCTTGTAGTCACCCATACCCCTCTGCCTCCTCCACTTTCTGCTCTCTCTTCCCCAGTGAGCCCCTAGTCTTTTCATGGGTGTGGTCCTTGTTCCACATAGGGCTGAAGATTCTGTCATCTCTTATTCTCTTATTGATCAGTTGTGAAGATCTGTACTGCTCATCATCTACCTGCTCATTACTTTTAAAAAAATCTTTGTGTGTAAAATTAAATTTCCTCCGTTAATAAAATTAAAATCAATGTATTGTACTGAGCATGTTGGTGAATCACTAAAATCCCAACTTGTAGAAAATTTCACTAAAAGGATCATGAGACTGGATAAACTATCCAGGGCTCAGCCCTGAAGAAAACACTTTCTTCCGCTCTCAGCAGCCATTGATAAACAGTAGTTTATTTATAACATTTTCAAACAAAAAATTTAAAGAAGATAAAGGATCTTGAGTTCAAGGCTAGCCTAAAGTATACAGGATGTTTCTGACTCAGCAAAAAAACAAACAAACAAAAAGCTGTGTGTTAAAACAGCGAAGTGGCAATTATAAAAGTAAATTTGAGGATTACTGAACTCAAGATTCAAGGAAATAATGGGTTCATTATCAGTAAAGTAAGAGACATGGGCCACGGGCTCATAAGCACATGGAATCACAGGGTTTTTTCCCCTTCTTTTTCTTTTATTTTTAATAGTACTTTTTTGTTATTTAAAACAATTTTACATTTAAATATATTTCATCATATTCTTTCCCTCCCCTAAGTCCTTTCAGATCCTCTCCCCTTCTTATCCACCCAATTTTAGTTTTTTCTTAAAAACAAAACAAATAAAACAAAATATAACAACACCCCCAATCAAGAAAACAAAATAAAACACCATCCAAATAAAAAACCAAACCAAAAAAAAAAAAAAAAAAAAAAAGAACCCCTGTGGAATCCTGAAAACAAGGCCTGCCCTGGAGTACTTAATACACCCAATGTCACTTCATTGGAGAAATCTGATTTTCCCTCTCTCAGCAGGTTAAAATGACAGTTGTTAACCTTTACCTTAGTGTCTAGGCAGTCATTCATTCATTCATTCATCCATTCACTTTTAAATATAACAAAATAAAATGTAAAAAGATAAAACAAAAACTATCATATTGAAGTCAGACAGGAAAAAAACAATAGAAGGAAAAGATCCCAAGAGAAGTCACAACAATTAGACACTCACTTGTTCAAACACCAGGAATCTCATGAAAGTGTCTTTTGGAAGCCATAATATATACGCAAAAGACCTGTTGCAGACTCACGCAGGTCTTGTGCTTACTGCTTCAGTCTCTGAGTTCATTTAAGTTTTGATCATATTGATTTAGAGGGCCTTGGTCTCATTGTATCCTCCATCCCCTCTGGCTCTAACACTCTTTGTGCCTCCTCTTTCACAGAGAAGGATTTGATAAAGACATTTTGTTTAGAGCTGAGTGTTCCAAACTCTCTCACTTTTTATGTAAAATCTGGCTGTGGCTCTCTATATTTGTGCCCATCTGGTGCAGGTGGAAACTTCTCTGATGATGGGTGGAAAAGGCACTGATCTATGAGTATAGCAGAATATCATTAGGAGCCATTTTATTGCTACATTCCTTTTGTAGAGTAGCAGTATTTTGTTTTACCATAAGTTGCTAGGATATCTAGTATCTCCTTCTTGATACCCAGGCAGTGTTGAGTATGGGTTCCATCTCACATAGAGTACCATCCTATATCAAAGATGTGTAGGAGTGAAGGCTCAATATATATATATATATATGCTTGACATCTCCATGTTCAATCTGTCTACCTCTAGTCCCTTACTCTACACCCACCAGCTGTGGTTTTGTGCATAATAGCTTGGTTATGATTGATTTAACAGTTAATATCCACACATAAGAGAATACATACCATATTTGTCTTTCAGGCTCTGGGATAATTCACTGAGGATGATATGTTTTCTAGTTTCACCCATTTTTCTACAACTTTCATGATGTCATTTTTTAACAGCTAATAGTCCATTGTGTAAATATACTGCACTATTTTTTTTAATCTATTCTTCCTTCTGTTGAGTGGCATCTATTTCCAATTTCTGGCTATTATGAATAGAAAAGCAGTGAACATGATTGAGAAAGTGTCTTTATAGTAGGATATTGTGTCCTTTGGGTACATGTCCAATAGAGATTTAGCTGGGTCTTAAAGTAGATCAATTCCCATCTTGGTGAGTAATGACCACGCTGGTTTTCATAGTGGCTGTACAAGTTTGCACTCTCACCAGCAATGGATGAATGTTCCCATTATTCCACACTCTTACCAGCGTGAGCTGCTACTCGTGTTATTGAGCTTAGCCAATCTGACAGGTGTGAGATAGACTCTCAAAGTTGTTTTGCTTTTCATTTCCCTGATAACTAACAATGTTGAACATGTATTTAGCTGTTTATCAGCCATTTGAGTTTTCTCTCTTGAGAAACCTGTTTGGATCTGTACCTCATTTTTTAAAATTGGATTGTTCTCTTGAAACAAGTTTCATGAATTCTATATAGAATTTGAATCTTATCCCTCAATTGGGTATAAGTTGGCAAACTTCTTTTCTCATTCTGTAGGCAGTCACTTTTGTCCGATTGATAGTGTCTTTCACTATGCAGAAGTTGTTCAGTTTCATGAGCTCCCATTTCTTGTATGCAGCAGCAGGATGGATCCTATTATCATATCCATCCTGTTAGTCTGTGCCTTTTTATTGGAGAATTGAGTCCATTGATGTTGATAGATAACAATGACTAATGATTGCTAATTCTTCTTATTTTGCAGCTGGTGGTAGTGGTGGTGAAGGGTGTGTGTGTGTGTGTGTGTGTGTCCCTTCTTTCAGTTTTTCTGGTATGAGATTACTTATTACCTGTGTTTTAAAATATATTTTATTAATTTATTCTTGTTACATCTCAATGGTTATCCCATCCCTTGTGTCCTCCCATTCCTCCCTCCCTCCCATTTTCCCCTTACTCCTCTCCCCTATGACTGTGATTGAGGGGGACCTCCTCCTCCTGTATATGCTCATAGGGTATCAAGTCTCTTCTTGGTAGCCTGTTGTCCTTCCTCTGAGTGCCACGGGGCCTCCCCATCCAGGGGACGTGGTCAAAAATGGACGACCAGAGTTCGTGTGAAAGTCAGTCCCCACTCACCACTTATGAGTATAGTTAATTAACATCATTGGATCAGAGTTTTCTTCCTAATACCTTCCATAGGCCTGAATTTGTGGATTGGTATTGTTTAAATTTGGCTTTGTCATGGAGTATCTTGTTTTCTCCTTCTATTGTAACTGAAAGTTTTCCTGAGTACAGTATTCTGGGCTAGAAGGAGTAAGCTCTTAGAGTCTGCAAGACATCTCTCCAGGCCCTTCTGGTTTTTAGAGTCTCCACTGAGAAGTCGGGTGTAATTCTGATAGGTCTGCCTTTATATGTTACTTGTTCTGTTTTCCCTTGCAACTTTTAGTATTCTTTCCTTGTTCTGAATACTTAGTGTTTTGATTATTATGTGTTGAGGAGACTTTCTTTTCTGGTCCAATCTATTTGGTGATCTATAAGCTTCCTATACCTTTACAGGCATCTCATTACTTAGCTTAGGAAAATTTTCTTCTGTGATTTTGCTAAAAATATTTTCTGGGCTTTTGAGCTGGGAATAGTCACCTTCTTTTACTACTATTATGCTTAGCTTTGGTCTTTTTATAGTGCTCCACACTTCCTAGATGTTTTATGTCAAGAACATTTTAGATAACATTTTCTTTGACTGATATGTCTGATTCTCTCTTTCGTCTTTTGTATTCTGATGGTGAAATTTGCCTCTGTAGTTTCTGTTCAAATTCTTAAATTTTTATTTCCAGAATTCTCTCAGTTTGGGCTTTCTTTTTAAATTCTGTTTCTACTTTCAGGTCTTATTAATTTCAGTTTTATTCATTTCCTCTAAGGACTTCTATCATATTCATAAAGGACGTTTTAAAGTACTTTTCTTGTGTTTCAGCTGTATTGGCATACTCATGGCCTGCTGTGGTATGGTTGGCTGCGCTCTGGTGGAGGCATGTTGTTCTGGCTGTTGCTCTTTTTGTTTTTGTGCATCTAGACAACTGAGTTTAGGAAGAATATAATTCTAGGTACTGATATCTGGTCTTGTGTTTGTTGAGTGGGTATTCCTTGGTTTTTATTTTCTCTATGATTGTTAGAAGATGTGATATCTGGGTGTTCCCTGGTAGGAAAATCTTCTAGGGTCCTTAGAAGGTGGTTACTGGGGCTTCCTGGTAAATGTGTTTCTGAGTATTGGGACCGGAGAACTAGGAACAGGGATGGGCTGATGTCAATGAGGGTATTCACAACAGTAAGGAAAGCAGGATGTTCCACCAGAATCTGCTTAGTTAGTCCTGTGGGAATAGGGGCTGATAGTGAGGAGAGGCCACAGCAGAAGTTCTGCTACAAAGCTGGGAATGAGACTGGAATATTGGACTTGTAGGGAGAGGTGAAAATGTACAGTTAGCGTCTCTGCTCAGAGTGGCCTATGTGTTTCCAGGGAGTGCCTGCTTGATTTGGGGACTTGGACACTGCAATGGGTGAGGAGAAGGAGGTTTGGAGAGGGACATCTGTGTTATCCACTGGCAGTAAGGGAAGGAGGGAAGGGAGGCTGCAGCAGGTGTTCTGTTGCATAGCTGAGGATGAGAATGGGGGATTTGATTGGGAGAAGAAGGAGAAGTGAACATCAGTAGTTTGGCTACATGCTTTCCTGGCCACGGTGGTCTATGGGTTCTCAGGGAGGGCCTGTTGGGCTTGGAGGCTGGGATAGAGCAAGGAGTGGGAGAGAGAGGTTAGGGGAGGAAGTTCTCTGGAATTCACTAGAGATGAAGTGGGGGAAGACTTTTGAAGGTGGTCTGCTGCAGATCTGGGGATGAGACTGAGGGATTGGACTTGGGGAACTAGAAGGAAAGATGAAGACCTACAGTTAGTGTAGGCTAATTTTAAGTAGGATTTTTTTGGGTTGTGGTTTTCTTCTTAAATTTTTTTTTGTGTGGTATATGTATAGTGTATATATGCTGATAATGTGTGTGCGTGTGTGTATATTACATATGTATATATGATGTATATGTACACATGTATGTATGTACAGCACATATATTTATGTATGGTTTATGCATATGTATGAGGTATATATGTATATATTGCATATGTGGGTGATATATAGGTATGTGCGATTGTACAGTATATGCTTTTTATGATGTATATGCATAAATGTATATGATAAAGGCATATGAATGTCTGTATTATATATGTCTGTACGAAATATACATGTGTGTATACAGTATCTATGTGTTTATAATATATGTATATGTGCATATTTTATATTGTGTGTATGGTATAGATGTATATATGAGTATGTGTATGATGCAGACATATGTTGTAAGTGCATATCTGATATATATGTGTGTACGTACCTGCCATAGAGGTCAGTAGAAGTCTAATGACAACTCTAGGTATTGATCCTTGCCTTATTTTGTTTTTCATTGTTACACATGTTAATATAGATATCCCATGAAATTCTGGAAAGTCAGTCTCCATCAGGCACCGGCATTACAAATACACCCCTGTGGACCCAGCCCTACATGGGATCTAAGGATTCAACTCAGCCTGTTTATTTTTCTACCTTACCCTCTTGTTATTTTACTTTGGTTCATTTTCACTTTATCTTCCTCTCCCTCTCATGACTTCTCTTACCTTCTTCCCTCCTCATCTTCCTTTCCTCCCTCATAATATGTCTTCATATCTGGAATTTTCAGCTGACTTCCACACCACCATATCTAGTGTAATGTTTGGGGTGCCTTCTCTGTAGTTAATTAGAAATAATGTATAGCCAAGTAGTAGCTGGGCTCAGATTTTTGTCTAGACAAATGTTATATTGAAACCTCTTCTCTCCATAGGTGTTCAATCACATATAACTGAGGGTTTCTCAATAGGAGCATTTGTAGTATACTGTAGTGTGTTTAGTTGCATCCCTGGCATCTAGTCACCAAATATGACTACATTTAACTTCCCTACAGTTATGAAAACCAATGATATTTCTAGATATTGTAAAATGTGCTCTGGAAAATAAAATGACATCCTGCCCCTTGTTAAGCAGTGGTAAAATTTATAAATCTTGCAATTAGTTGTCAATGCCTGATTTTAGCTTCCTTTAACAAGTATCATGTCATAAACATACTGTAAATTTAAGATTAGGTCTTGGTTTCCACCCTTTATATTAGGCAAAAAAAGAAAAAAAAAGTCTGGAAATTGCTCAATGGAAAGGAAAATTTTAGACACATCGTGGGCCTCTGGATTCAGCACACTTTGGTTTTGCCTGTCCTTATAAATCCTTAAGGATATATAGATTAATTTTTATCCTAGTGTTAATAATGTAATGTTTTTGGTATTCCTTTATTATATCATATTTACAACTCCAAGTTTAGAGCAGAATAGACAAGAGCTTAAAACTCTCTATGAATCACAAGTTTTACAAATAAGGGAAACTTGTCATTATTCTTCACTCTTTTTTAAAAAAAATATTTACTTATTTATGTATTTATTTATTTGTTCTAATTTATTCATCCTGATTGTTATCCCCTAGCTTGTATCCTCCCATTCCTACTTTCCCTCTTTCTTCTGCTCTATTCCCCTCCATCAGACCTCAGACAGGGGGTGTCTTCCTCCCCCTCCCCATCAGACCAGCCTATCAGGTATCATATTGACTCTTAAATGCTTCTTGTTACTTTCTCACTTGACCTCCCAGCACACTTCCGCATCCCTCCTCCTCCCTGTGTCCTTCTGCTCTCTTCCTTTTCTCTATTCCCTATCTCCTACTACTTCTGCTTCCTCTTCCTCTTCACATTGTCTCCCCTCTGCTTCTCCCTCCACTTCTCCCCTTCCTTTCTTCCTTCTTTTACCTTTTCCTCATTTTTCCCATTCCTCTTTCCCTTTTCTCTTATGCACTCTATTATCCTCCTGTTCATCTCTTCCTTTTTCTTCTAACCTTTCTCTTCTTTTCTTCCTCCTTTTCCCAGTCCTGTTCATACTTCACATTCTATCTTCTCATTTCTTCCTGCTTCCTCCTTTTTCTCCTTATACCCTTTCTTCCACAGTCCTTTTCTGCATCCTCCTCTCCTCCTCTCCTCCTCTCCCTCATCTTTTTTCTTCTCTCTTTTTTCCTCTTCCTTCTTACTCTCATTGCCTTCTTCTATTTATAAAACAAAACTCTCTATAAACCTGTTTTGTTCTTAGTGAAATTGTATATTTGGAATATTTGTCACACTAAAACCTCTAGGTACTTTTGAATGGTGTTTATGGATATCTCTTTATGACCCTATCATCTTTTGGCACTAAGCATAGGCATTGCATGTGGCAATTGAAAATACTGAGGGAACTGTCCAAAGTAAAAGCAAAGAAAGACGCTGCCTGTAGCTACAATGTGAAGGATGGTGAGTACTGAGAAGAAGAGGGCAGCTAGAGGCTTAGACCTTGCTGGAAAATCTTCAGGAATGAAGTGAAATGCAGCCAAGCTGGAACTTACGCCAGTACTTTCCCACTATGCTAAAGTCAATTCCAGGGCCTATTTATAGTTAAGCCTGAGTTTTGATTAATGCTGTTGGACAGAGGTAGGGAAGAGAGAGGGGACTGCTGGATGGCAAGGGAGAGGCAAAGCTGCAGCAGCTGACATATGTGGCTATTGTTTGGACCCTGCTCTTCAGTACACATATACTTCTTGCCAACACAATAAAGATGTGCTTTATTAGAGGCCAACAATTCATGTCAACATTTTCATTATCAGGCATGTGAAGTCGTCAAATCCCTAAATGCTGACTAAATTATTAGACAAATCATTTTGCACATTTTCCTTGAGTCCTCTCAATTTGTTTTCAAAGATATATAGCCAAAGATGTAAATGTCTTTATGAGTTAGGTTTTTGTTGTTATCAACATGAGATTAATAAAGCAAGCTTGAGCTCAGGCTTGAGCATAGATTGTTTTTGAGCTGTAAAAAGCATTCAACTTCCCTAGTAACTTCAACATTTTACTATTACAGAGGAGAAAATGAATATCAGAAGAGGAGATAAGCTTTCTTAAGGCTGTATAGCACCTCTACTACAGATCAAGAACTAAATCTTTTTCCTTGCTACTTCTGCTTGAAAGACTGTCCAATTTAATGTGGGTATCGAGCCACAAGTGCATTAATCTGGCTTATACGTATCATGTTCTCACTATTTTAAAGTTGGAAATAGATTAACATTTATAGTTCTCATAAATTAACTTCAGTTATTAGGCAGATTATGCATTATTAATTACCCTACTTTAAAAACTTTTTTGTTTTTGTTTTTATAATTTTTTAAAAATTTATTCAGTTAATTTATTCAGATTACATCTCAATTGTTATGCCATCACTTGTATCTTCCCATTCCTCCCTCCCTCCCGCTTTCAACCTATTCCCCTCCCCTTGACCTAGGGAGACCTCCTCCCTCACTATATGGTCATAGGCTATCAGGCCTCATCTTGGTAGCTTGCTTATTCTTTCTCTGAGTGCCACCAGGCCTCCCCACCACAAGGAAGTGATCAAATATGGGGCACCAGTGTTCATGTCTGGGTCAGTCCCCGCTCTTCACTCAACTGTGGAGATTGTCCTGTCCATTGGCTAGATCTGAGTGTTCGATGTTTATTGCACATATTGTCCTTAGTTGGTGCAGTAGTTTGAGCAGAACCCCTGGGCCCAGATTTGACCATCATGATATTCTTCTTGTAGGTTTCTAGGACCATCTGGATCCTTCTATGTCCCCATTCTCCCATACTTCTCTCACCTAGAGTCCCAATAGGATGTCCTCACAACTATCCCAATAAAAACTTTTTTTTAAATGGAAACCTACCATTTTTGAAAAGTGATACTCTCAAAAGGATTCATTTGACAGCTATGTACTCAAAACACGGAAGCCTGGTAATAGGGATTGACTTTCAATATTAGACCAAAGGAGAATGACTTCTAGTGACCATGGAAACTGAGTAAAAATTTTATTCTCTGTATACCAGACCATCAAAACATGAAAACATGCTTCTACAGTATCTCAATAACATAGCTAGGACAATGGTCATCCATTTATCTGTGTAACATGTATAATATTGTGTGTGGTAGAACTCTATTACATTAGGACAGTATTTTATTCTTAGCTTCTTTTTCTCTTTAATGATTTCTATTTGTTCAAATCAGCAAAGTACAGATGAGCTGAGTCCATTTTATAATGATTCACTGGGTAAAATTTTGTAGAGAATGCATTGTATTATCTTTTGCCTGCTCTTGGGACCCTTTTCCTCTTACTAGATTGCCTCATGCAGCGACGATATAAAGGTTGTACCTAGTCTTATTGTAATTTGTTATGCTGCATTTGCTTGATATCCCTGGGAATTCTGCTATTTTTGAGGGGAAATGAAAGAAGAATGGATCTGGGAGGTATGTGTAGGGGGAGAGGGAGGAGTAGATGGAGGGAAAATTTTGGTTTGGATTATATGAGAGAATTTTTTAAATGGAGATAATTTGGCCCCAGAACAAAGCAGTTATCACCAAGTGTCTTTTATTGTGATTATTGGCATTTCTACTTGCTAAAATGGAATCGTATATATTTTCATAGTCTCCAATCTTGAAAAACAAGTAGTGTGTGCCATAAGTGCTATGTGTATATGTATTAATTCCCTGTTGCTATTATAAAAATGTGCTTAGTGACTTAGGATAGTATTAGCCTTAAATGGGACACGTGTATCACTATTCCCACCCCTACCAAGGCACAGGGTACATTAAAAAAGATATGTCAGAAATAATTTAAGAGAGAGAGGGTGGGAGAAGAATTTCATGAACCAATGCCATTGCAACTATGAGCACATATAAGCTATGAATATCTGTACCAGATTGAACCCTCTAACTTGTCATCATGGATAGAGGAGGTGCCCATGAGATGCCAGCTTTTTGCAAAGCTAATGGCTTTTAATGGCTCCTGGAGGAGCCATTTTATCTAATAGTTTAGTCACTGGGGACTAGGTGGCAAGAAAGGGTTTAGAGGGAAAGGAAGGGGACCCCATAGGATAATGGAGGGTGACTATAATCACAATACATTGTATACATGTATGAAATCCTCAAAAATAAAGAACAGGATGTTTGGCACTAGACAAACAATGGGGAAAATCACCTTTCCCACTCACAGCTTTTCTCAATTGCCTATAGTTTTTTTGTGTAGGGCTGAGGCCTCATGAGCTTTCCTCCACTCACTTTAGCATGTGCATTGGTATCATCATTATTCAGGTCATATTTGAGCTGTCACCTTGGTGGTATAGTTTCTGATGTTGCTGGGAGACACAATCTCACAGCAAAGGCTCTGATCCTCTGACTCTTATAATCTTCCTTCACAAATTTATTACCTTATAGTTCTGGAAGTCTGGTGTATACAAAAGATCTTACCAGCCTAGAGTTGTGCCTGTGTTGCACAGTCCTAGTGGACTCCTGTGTTTCTTCTAGAGAGTTCTTTTGCTTGTTGCCATTTCTAGAAGCTGCTTTCCTTCCATGGATTGTGGCTCTTTCTTCTGCTTTCAGAGCCAGCAGCATACCATCTCATAGCTTCTAACATTTCTTTTGTCATCTGAATTCTTCTGACTCTCCTTGTTTCTCATTAAAAATATTGTGATGTTGTTAAGCCTGTATAGATAATCAAGATTCATCAATCCTTCTCAAAGTCTTTATTAACTCACATATGCAACATCCTATTGATGGTAGATTCTATGAATTTGGAAGGAGACATCTTTTGAAATTGTGAGGCTGAAGATGTCTTAAAAATAGCCTGTCCTCATGTGCAGAGAGTGAGAGACTTTGAAGTACTCAATCCTAAATGGGATGTCTGCATCACACTCCTCCCCTCAAGGCCCGGGGATCTATGCAGTAGAGGAAGTGGAAAGATTATCAGACCCAGAGGTGGTGGATGTCTCCATGAAAACAACATCTTCAAGATACAGTAGTACTGATATACATACAAACCCATAGAGACTATGACAGCATGAACAATACCTGCACAAATTCAAGCCAGACAGTGTCCTACACTGAGAGGGGAAGTGGACACAGGATTCCACCACTCATCAAGAAGCTATGTGCAATTGATACCTGCTGGCAAAGAGAAAAATCAGTTCTCTCCAATTATTATTATTATTATTATTATTATTATTATTATTATTATTATTATTATTATTTGAGATAGGGTCTTTCTGTGTAGCACTGGCTCTCCTGGAACTTGCTCTGTAGACCAGCCTGGCCTTGAATTCTGAGGTCTTCCTGTCACTGACTTCTGAGTGCTGGGTTTAAAGGCAATTACCACCATGCCTGGTTGACTGTTATCATAATATATGTGCATGCATATGCTGTGTGTGTGAGTGAGGGAATGCATGCCATGACATGCATGTGGATGTCAGAGAACAACATTGTAAAATTGATCTTTTTCCTTCCACCTTTTCATTTATTCTGTTGATTGAATCTAGGTCAGGAGCTTTGCACAACAAGAGCTATCTTGCTGTCCCTAAGCATAACAGCAAACTATATAACATCTATGGCCATAGAAATATAATACAATAAATCTGAGCCATATCTGGAACTTTAAATTTTCTAGTAGCAGCATTTTCTTATCAAAAAGAGTCAGATAAAATTCACTTTAATTCTATATTTCATTGTAATTCAGTAGATACAAAATATCATCTGGTCAATATATAGTCATAAAATGTTTGTCAGATGTTCATATGCTTTATTTTGTATTGTGTTTTCAAGCCCCAGAATGCCTCCTACATTTGTAACACAACCCGATATTTCACTGCTACAGTTAGTTGCTCTGCATTAGACCCAAAGTTGTTCTCATTTAAGTGTGTATGTCTGTGTGTGTGTGTGTGTGTGTGTGTGTGTGTGTGTGTGTGTGTGTGTGTATGTGTGTGTGTATGTGTGTGTGTGTGTGAAGATATCAGGTATCTCTGTCTGGCCTTTGACTTGCTATGTAGCTGAAGATAAATGACATTAAACTTCTGGATCTCTTGCCTCTACTTCCTAATTGCTGGGATCATAAACCTGTACCACCATGTCCAGTTCATGAGGGACTTGGGGTTCAACCCAGGGCTACATGCATGCTAGCGAAGTACTATAACAACCAAGTTATAGCCCTTTCCCTAGTCAAATGTTTTGTTATGAGTTAATCTGTTCATTCAGTGATATGTTGGCTGACACACTGGGTCAGAGCAGGGGTTGTAAACCTCAGCATTCTTTCTATTCTAAACCAGATGATTCTGGATGATCAAGGCATGCTCTTTGTACTGCAGGATGTTTGAGCGCATCTCTGACTTCTACCCACTGGATGCTAGTAGCAACTCTTTCCTCTGCCCCTACTCATCACAACAACAACAAAAAATGTTTCTAGGTATTATTCAATGTCCTTCTGAGGACAAAGTTGTACCAGGTTGAGAACCACAGTGGGCACAAAAGCCTTTAATTTGTATTCTGTTCCTTATACGTTCTAATTGTGACAATCAAGCAGCCATTTAAATTTGTCAAAAATAGGTTTTTATCCTCTTCAAAATGGGTCAGTTATTGCTTTGGCTGCTTAAGCCCCAACAGAAACAATAGATAAAAACCTGTGTAAACTAAAGATATACTGTAATAGGGGCAGGCATTGTTTATATTTTCTTTATCACAATACTCAAATTAAAGTATTGTTATTTCAGTACTGGTATATTGTCTCATAACATTCGACTTCTTGTTTAAAATGTACTACTTATGACAATTAGATGATAGCATGGGCAATGTATTCTAGGTGTTTGGTTTTCGTAGCTGCTCATGCCCATGCTGGTAGATGCAAAAATAAGGAGAAGCAGTTTTTTTCCCCTCTGAGTAGGATAAATATGTCACAACTTGGACTTGTTTTGTGGCCTTCTCTGTTTTCACACTTGGCTCTGAAAATCCATCTTATGCTTCACCTAAAATTATACCAGCAGTTTATGAACATGCAGGGAGCTTATGTAGGACAGATCATCTGTGTATATGTGGTAGCAAGAAGCACTGGCAGATTGGGTGTTCTAACAGGTGTCTGAACTTAGGGGCATTCAGCTTCTTTCCTTGGATATATTTCCTGTCATTTCTGTCATTTGTTAAGTGCCTGTATAGACAAAGTGCTTCCCCTGGAAAGATGACTGTGACACTGAATACAACCTGGGATACAGATAAATTTAAGACCAGCCTAGGCTACATAGTGAAGCCTTATCTGAAACAAAACAAAAATGTGAAACAAAATCTGCCAGAGGGCTTCCTCTTGCAATTGTGGTGCTAACTTTATTTCCTGAACATGTCATGGAATTGACACCTCAGAGGAGAACCCTCAATAAATACCAGATGGAAGGAGATAAATGCCACAGATTCTTCCCGTTTTAAGGAGTGGTTCTGAATTATGTTTGCTGTGGTTTCTCTGAGTTCTGGAAAGGAACTGTTCTACCTGTTCATACCAGGAATCTACTGACGGATGCAATTTTTGTCAAATTATCTTCTTTGCTTCATTGTCCTAATTTTTCCCTTGAACATCTGGATAACCCCTATCACATATATTTTTATATATCTCCCTTCTTTCCAGGGGTTTTCTTTGATATAACCCAAATTAAGATAGAGAACTTCCAGTAGAAATCCAAGGACTGTGAGAACTTGGGGTTCTTGACCTGGGCCCACAGACCTAGGTTTGCACTTAGGTTCTGTAGAGCTGTAAAATATTCTGTCTTCCTGACATTGCAGAGCATGATATCAGAAGCCAGTTGTTAGTTCCTTAATTATGATGGAATCTATCATTCATGGCATTATGTAGTTGCCCTGCCAATGAAAGGTGGATAAGTGCTACTGCTATGGTATGAATGAGAAATGCTCATGTGTTTGAATACTTTAATTCTTAGATGGCAGAGCTGTTTGGGACTGTTGTGGAACCTTTAGGAAGAGGTAGGACCTTCCTGAAGGAAATAGGTCATTGGAGGGAGGGACTTGCTTTATACCCTGGACCCACTTCCTGTTATGCTCTACTTACTGAGAACAGATACAGTGTAGCCAGCTAGGCTCTTGTTCCTATTGCCATGCTTTCCTCCCAGTGATAAAACTGTATTCCTCTAGGAATATGAGCCAAAGTAAACTTTTTCTCCATTAAGTTTCTTTGATCATAGTATTATATCATAGGAACAGGAAAAGAAACAAAGATGGCCACATAGCTGAAAGGACACATTCTAGTGTCACAGAGCCAGATTTGTCCCACTTCAAAGGCTGACTCCTATCTCTTAAAACCTCTAGCTTATCTCTGGTGGTTCGGATGTTGATGATAGTGATAGTCTTCATGCTGAAGGTTGTGGTTTTGGAGATCAAAGTTTCTTAAATGTTTATCTTAAGCCTAGGAATGTGCAATGTAGCCTGACCACATACTCAGATTGGATATATGACATAATCCAATTTTACAAAAAAAAAGACCAAATACTCCCTGATCTTTTAATACTTTGAACACTGAAAGGTACCAGAATCATTATTTTCTCATTGATAACATTACTGTTACTTTACTTGTATTTGAAGGTTGATTATCATTTCAGCCACTGTACTCAGAGAACTCTGCTGGATTACTCTAAGGTTATATACTATAGAATTGAATCAATAAATAACACTGCATACAATTGAAGTGTATTTATGAATTGATTGTTAATGGGTGATTAATGGAAACAAAGCTTATCTATTTTTATTCCTAGTAAAAAGAATAAAATTATCCTAAAAACTGTTATATTCACAGATACAATTACATGGATTATTAACATAATTATCAAAACAATGGAGCAAATATTGTAAAAGGAACTAAAAATACATTAACTTCTTTTACTTTTCATTAGATCTCCCCATGGTAGCTGTGCCATTAAGTTTTTGCATGGGGTCACTCAACACGTTTTGAATGTGGCTAAACTATAAGTCATGTCTCTTGTTATCTCTTTGGCTGTAACTAAAAATCACTACCCATTCTCTAGTAGATAGGGCAGTATCTATGCACGTACAGGGCAGCAGTAAGTGAACTCAGTGAGTTTAAAAACAAAACACATGAAGTTGGAAGGGAAAAGTGTTTCTGTGGCTAGGGGAGAAATAGGAGGGGAGAGAAATGTTGGGGCCTTTGTTCAAAATGCATTATATGTATGTAAAAAAAATCTCAAAGAATGAAAACTATTTGAGGTAAATAAAACGAAAACTCCACTATATGAAAGAAGTCAAATAGACTATCAGGTCTTTGAGGCAAGCTAAAATAATAGTAAGACAGCTGGTGGTAGTGGTGCAGGCCTTTAATCCCAGCATGTAGGAAGCAGAGACAGGTAGATCTCTGAGTTCAAGACCAAGCCTGATCTACACAGGAAGTTCCAGGATAGTGAAAGCTACACAGAGAATCCCTGCTCAACAAACAAAAAATAAAATAAAATAATGGTAAAAAAGAACTGAACACTACAAACTAGATGACGTTCCAAATTAGAGCTGATGTGGTGAGAGTATATGTTTAAAGTTTCAAGTGTAGGAAATTTGGTTTTCAGTGTAGCAAGTTTGGAATTTAGTAACTTTATAATGGAGCTTAGTGTAGGGTACTTAAGTCATTGAGGACATTGCCCTTGCAAGATATTAACATAGTTCTCCTGGGACCCATTTAGTTCCCTATCAGCAGTATGAAAGAGTTCCCTTTTGTCCACATCCTTGCCGGTGTTTGTTAGATTTCTTATGGCAGTCAGGCAGTAAAATGGAATCTCAATATAGTTTTGATTTATATTTTTCTGATGGCTAGTAAGCATGCACTTTTTTTTCATTTGTGTAGCGGATATTTGTTTTCATCCATTGTGAGCTCATCAGCCTGTTCTGTTTGAGTTGATTGGATTTTTTTTTTTTTAGCATTTTTAGTTCTTTGTATATTCTAGATATGATCATCTGTCAGATGGATGACTAGCAGTGATTCTTTCCCATTTTGTAGACTGCCTTTCATTCAACTCCTAAAGAAACTCTTTAAGCCTCTATAAGCCTTGCTTTGCTGATTTTGTGGGCCATGTTATCATGGTGTCCTTGACCCTTCTGACTGGTATAATCCATCTTCCTGCTCTTCTTTGGAGGTTCCCTGAGCTCTGCCCAGTGTTTAGCTTTGAGTTTCTGCATGTGCTCTTAGTATCTACTCTTATTTTCAATGCTTTCACTTACTGATCTTGTGCTCTGTGTGAATTGATAAGGCCCTAGTATCTCCATGGACAGCTTTTAACCTTTAAAGAGATCATAAATCATGTCTGTAAAATGAATAACTGCCAATGCAGGAAGAAAAGAGACTACGGGTTTTTAAAAATATATAATAATACAGCAAAGAGTCTAGTAATAATGAGAGCCAGCCCTTTGGGACCTATCACTGGGAAATCCACTATAGTGTTTCTAACATGACAAATCTTTATTGGATGTCTTCCTTCCTTTGTATTATTTGGGGAAAGCTAACTAACTTTCTTCTCTGGATCAAGTGAATGGCACAGCTAAGTAAACATAAATACATTAACATTCAAAAGTTTAAAGACAAATTAAATCTTTGTTGCAGATATTTTTAAAGCAAGGTCAGATTACATAACACACAAAAAGTCATCCTGAAACTCTTCCAGAATCTGGATTTGCAAAAATGTCTTTCTTTCCTCTTGCTCTTTCCTTCCCTCCCTTCTCTTCCTTTTCCTTTCCCTAATCAGCACACTCAGTATTTTGGCTATCTCTGCACTGCCTCGTTTCTGGATCAATTCTTTTCTTCCTGAGGTGCAGTTGCTCTTGGCTTCATAAAATTGAGTCTGTCTTCTCTGAGGTTTTCCAGTTCACCTTTTTGGTCAGTTGTAGACAATACAAACAAAGGCAAGACTGTGTACTCTGCAGCCAAGAGACCTCTGCCATCCTGTAGTTATAAAATGGAGCAGGACACTGATCTGTCTGCTTTTAATTGTCAGCACTGGAAGGAGAAAGAGAAAGATATGGGGGGGGTATTTTTGGGAGACTGGTAGGTAACTAAATATTCAAATGTTCTTATTATATCTACTCTGTCACATTTGTTTTATGGAGTATATCTGGAAGACATAATCTTATATTTCTCCACACTCATGGGATATCTGGATTCAAGGATATACACTTGAACTTCAAGGTTACCTTAAGGCATATAACAGATAATATCTGCCACCCAAGTGCCTGCACACCTGTGCCTCTTGCATGGAAACTGACTTTGCAAAGTGTTCTTGCCATCTGAAGGGCATGCAGAGAGATGCTGCATAACTCACACAGACTGTTTAGCTGACATGATTACTTCCATCCTGTTCCTGTTCTGTCTTATATTCATCCCTATTGTTGTGATAAACTTCCCTGACAAAAAGCAACTTAGAGGAGAAAGGGTTTATGCTAGCTCATAATTCGAGATTATTGTCCATTATGGCTGGGAAGCCAAGGGAGGAATTCCAAGAGCAGAGACAAGATATGTGCAAATGTAGCTAATGCTCACTACACATTCCCGTTCCTTACTTTTATACAGTTCAGGCCCCACACTAGAGAATGGTAACACCAATTTCAGTCTGGGACTTCCCACATCAGTTAAGACAATCAGTGCAATCTCTGACAAGGTGTCCATTGGTCAACTTACTCTAGACAGTTCCACACAGGTACTTTCTTCACAAGTCACACTAGTTTTGTTGAGGTGACAAACTAGCCATAACATTGAATCTTAGTTTTTGTTCTCAAAGATATTTCATCCCAAGCTCTCTGTTCTTCAGGAGAATACTGGTGTCTTTATCATCAGGTGTTCCCAAATTCCTGGTCTTCTCCTTGATACTGCCTTCCATATAGGAAAAGGGAAGAGTGAACAGCTGCTTAGTTTTGTCATTTCAAGTCTGCTTATGTGTTCAGTCTCTCATGAAAATCCAGATGCTTAAGCACAGAACTGGTTGTATGTTTATGTAACTGAGCACTAAGGGCATGAGAAGACAGGAGGGGAATGGGGTAATACTGTCCAGCTGCATGGCATAGTTTCTCAAGCAATATATGGATGTTATGTAGTCTAGTCCATGCCCTTCTTCCACACTACTGGGATCGGCATCTGCAAATGGCCAAAAACTGTGCTCTTCATTGACATTGTCTTCATCATCAAAGAACTGACTCTCCAGAGGTAAGATTCCCTTGAAGATAAGCCATTGCCACTGAGTGACTGATTTAGGGATAATTGTCTGGGCTTTGCCTCCAAAGTTCTAGAATTACGCAATAAAACAGCTGAGCCTCCCTTATAATTGAGTGCCAAGTCAATCCTTCCTTGTACCCAGCATTCCCTGGTCATTGCCTCATAAATCACTTCTAGAGGTCTAAGGGAGGGGTATAGGGTGAAAGAGAAAGGAAGGGTGGGAACGGGAAGATACAAGTGAGGGGATAATGATCATGATGTAATAATAATAATAAATAATAATAATAATAATAATAATAATAATAATAATAATAATAATAGCTCTCTTAAGAAAAAAACCTAAGCCTGGCATGGTGGTGCACACCTATAATCCCAGCACTTGGGAAGGCAGAGGCAAGAGGATCTCTGTGAGGTTGAGGCCAGCCTGGTCTACTTAGCAAATCCAGGATAGTCAAGGCTACACAGAGGAACTATATCTTGGAAAAAAAGAAACTTCTATATGTAACTCAACAGCTCAAACACTTTCCCAGGGACCTCATTTAAGATCCTATTTGAGGAGATGGTAGTCTTAGAAGATGTTCCAAAGAGGCTAGGCTTTGAGTTCAGTAAGTTAATAAATGACAGGCATATGTTGCAAAGAATATGTGGCTGTTGGGCCTTTCCAGAAGTCTGGAGAACACAGCCTCTTAACTCTCATATGAAATGTGGATTTGTTTTGTGGTTTAATTCAGTGACAAAGGAACAATGTCCACCTTTTATATGAAAATATTCATCAAATGTACTTTGACTACTTGAGGTGTGCTCTTTTGTGGCCACAGTAATGGGTTCCTTGTGTGGTATGATAGGTTGATTGTGCTCTTAGTTCCTCATTTCCTCCCAAGCAGAAGGATTTTCTATTACACTAGAGTGTCTAGGATATTTCCAGGCAGCCATGGCTGTTGGGTTTGGCTGTGTGACTTGCTGCATCCAATGGAAAGTTAGCATCTGTGATACAAGGACAGGTGTTCTGTGTGTTTCTATTCAGAATGTTTAGGCATTGGGCTTCTAAAATTGCCAAGATCAGAGCATACATAAGGTATCTCTTCTCCTTTGATACCTGGTGTATGAAACAAATCGGGAACCATACTGAAGCCAAGAAATAGTCACAGTTTAGTGCAGCCTGAAAAAGAGCCACTAAATAGATTTAAATGAGGCTGGCCACTGCTAGATGCAGTAAGTCAATAAGCCAGGTTAACATTTTTTAATGACTTCACACATAAAAATATTGTGAACTCTTTCATTTCCATTTTCATTGATTAGATCCTCTCCTTGTGGTAAACTGGAAGTAGATGTATACAAACTAGAAAAGTACACTTTTTTCTCTATCTCTCTGTGTATATTTTTATGAAAGTGTATGTGTGCATGTAAGTGTGCGTACACACATGTCCACACACCTTTGGAGTCCAGAGGTCAACAGCAGGTGATTGTCATAAGTTGCTATTCACCTTGAGACCTGAGGATCACCAATCTACCTAGGTTGGCTGGCCAGCAAGCCCTCCCCCCCTGCGCTCCCCTGCCCACTTTGTGGGCCCTTGTCTGCAGGTGAAGGAGCCACTCCCTCCCAGTAAGCTTAGTGCTTGGACATAGGTGAGTGGACACCCCTGCTGATAACAACCCAACAGACCCAAACGTGTTAAAATGCTAGTTCCTTGCAGACCCTAACACACACAAAAGGGATTAAAAGGTGGCTCTTTGAAGAAAAACATATCAAAGGTGCCCTGGAGACAAACCGCCCCCCCCCCCTCCCGCCTCTGAAATGTCCTGGGAGTTGCTCCTGCTATTCAGTTAAGCTTGGTTTAAAAACTGAGATACAGAGTGAGGGTGTAGACTTTTCCCATTTTTCCTTCTGTAGCTCTCTGTCTTTGTCTTTCTTTTATCATTAAGCTTAGTGAATTAAAATCTAGCTCTTGACTCGACTATCTTTATTTTAATGAAGTGCGGTTGGTCACCTGGGTTTTCACAAGTCAGAGGCTCCATAAGCCCCAACCCCTAACTCCCCCCACCCCCCCCACCCCCCACCCCGGCCCTGCTGGAAGGGACTCAGATTCCCATTGTCTCCACTGAGCTTGGCTGCCCTGTGTTCCCTCCCTACCCAGAAGGCCTTCTTCGGGACTGGTTCTCAGGACAGAGCCTTCTTCAACTAGCCTCCAGGAGGCTGAAGAAAACTCTGTGATCAGATTCTCAGGCCAGCCTCCCTAAGAAGGCTCCCTAAGAAGAACCCACACCCCTCCAGCATTTTTACCTTCTTACACTGGGGTTACAATGTACCAGCATGCCTGGCTTTTCATGTGGGGCTTGGAGACTGAACTTAGATCCCTGTCCTTGTGTAGCGAGAACTTTACTGGCTGAGCTTTCTTCCTAGGCAGAAAAGAGAACTTTCAAGAAGATTTTGTTCTTCATATGTAAACCTAAGTCCCTGTATCTACAATCTTGTTTTCTTCTTGAAGTGTAAAATTACTTCATTTCTCTTGGTAGACTATATTCTGAAATATAATCCTTCTTTTCCTGTGACATGAATAAAGCAAAATAAATCCTATTAACAAATCACAAACAATATGGAATAATAGAGCCAAAAGGCCACAAACACTTTGATGTCTCCAATCTGGTGTTTTTAAAAAAACATCCTCTGCCTTCCCCATCCCCTGCACACACCCCATGTCTCTAAACATTGCACACATGTTCACCCATAGATCTTTAAGCCAAAGCAG
Organism: Acomys minous; assembly: GCF_964271855.1. Lineage (NCBI taxonomy): Eukaryota > Metazoa > Chordata > Mammalia > Rodentia > Muridae > Acomys > Acomys minous. The sequence goes on from NC_140488.1 coordinate 100,248,866, forward strand.
GCTCTGATGGGAGGCACACACACTCTAGAAAATTATTTTGTACCTTGTTTTATATTTGGAGCAAAGAGATCCTTCTATTGAAGCTCTGTCAGTTGACAACTTTTTTCTTTTTTCTTTTTTTTTTTTTTACAAAATAAGTTCAGAATGTTCCCATCTCTTCACTCTCTTCATCTGAACAGCATTTGCTATTTCCAAAGACAAAAAAAAATATATTGTGAGAAGATCAACTTGTCTGAGAATTGCTTTTGCAGATTTGCAGTCTCACCCATCTGGAGGTTATTTTCTATGGTAGGAACTCAACCACCTATTTCAGAACCAAGGTCATGTTCCTAGCAATGTCTCACAGGGAACCTGTCTCCACTCCAGTGTATGGGTTGGAATGGGAAGCAGGTCCCACCTTCCTCTGTAGGAGACTAGTGGGTAAAGGTGGAGAGGTGTGGAGCACTTCCTTTCCAGTCTTTTGGTGAGCAAAGCCAGGACATATGACCTAACCTCAGCCAATGTGATATTTTCACTTCAGCTTGGCCTCTTGAGTGTATGATAGAGAAGCAAAGAGGTCTGGAGATCTGTGGCAAGGGGGAGTTGATCTCTGTGACCCATGATGCTGTGGCAGTGTCATATATGCAGGAGCCATACTTGTATTACCTATTGTCTATTGACCCTTGTGTGTTTTCCAAGCCTGGCTTCTCAAAAATGTTGCTGTCTCTCCAATACATTACAATTATTTAAACTTAGAATCTGATTTTCAAGCAAGCATCCTGGGAGGTACCCAGAGATATATCTTATGTGATAACCTTATAAGCACTTTTCTTACTGGCATATCAGAATCAAGGGAACAAGCAAGAAATATATGTGAAGGATCCACATGAGACTTACATTTTATTGTCTAGTGGTAGGGAATATTGATGATGCCCAGATGACATAAATAACCTTAGTTCCTATTCATCTTTAATCTTTTCTAGAATGCAGTATATTTACGTGTCTGTTAAATGGCCCTTGATACCTCAATACACATAACAGTGACTATAAAATCACCCAATTCTACTATATTATGTTGAGTCTTAAAAAAGCTTCTCTTGAATTTCTTTTGCTATTTGTACTTAGTTCATTAAAAATATTTTTTCTTCTTGCTGTTGTCTATGAAAAACTGAGATTGCTTGGAGCTCTTCTGTTTTCAAGACTTACACTCTCCAGCGGCACCTGTCTTCTTGCTTATCATGGTTCTACTGACACTTATGGTTGGTGGAAACTGTACTGGAGTAAGCTGTATGCTCCATGAGAGAAATTACTTCTTCCCTCATTTTCCTTTTGACAGTGTTTAGCTCTAGAGACTAACATGGTACCTGGCATACAGAAAACATTTTTAAAAATGCATTGACTCAGTTTTGATTCATGCATCTGATGATTTCAAGTCAGTCTTTGGCACATAGTGTTTCTGGATTCCCCACTAGCAATATGCACAATATATTTCTTCTTGGATACCCATCCTTTTGGTCAGTCTGCACCATCCATTGATCCAAATATAGACTCCCCTGGGACACACAATGTTGCATATGTCTGTGAAGACAATTCCAGAGAGGATGAGCATAGGAGGGGAGGCCTGCCTTGTATGTGAGAGGTACCATTGCATGCTCTGGGATCCTGGACCGCATACAAAGGGAAAAGGGAGAGAGCCAGCTGAGTGCCGACAATCCTATCTCTTTGCTTCCTGATTCACCAAAATATGAACAACCTCCAGCTGGCCTAACTATGTTGTGTTTCCAATCACAATGCACTCTGTTTCTCTAAACTAGCAGGCAAAAAATAAGCCCTTCTTCCCCTAATTTGTTTCTTCTCAGGTATTTTGTCACAGTGGTAAGAGAGTAATAGAAGCCTGACATTCTACATGTTAACAATCAAATCATGGTGCTCCCTCAGAGGCATGAAGGATCTGTCTGCCTGAGTCTCTTGAAGCAGATCTCATTCTCTTTTAACAATCATTTAATGCATATCACTCTTCAGATCTCAGCTCTTCCTTTCCCTGGCATTATGTCTATACCAGTGACTTCTTAAATAGGTCCAACAGCCTTCTGTTTAGTAGACATTCCTTCAGAACAACTCTTTTCCCATCTACTGCTTTTGTCTCATTTTCATAGTCCTTTCCTGAATCCCACTAGCTCATAATTGTGTTTCAAAACTTCCATCGGTTGCTAGGAGCTGTTGTTGGCAGGTCCCTTCAGTATTTGTACCTCTCTGTAGTGGATGCTGTTGGGACCCTTCAGTATTCACAGTTCCTCTGCAATCGGACTCTTGACTTCCATTCCCCAGCACATGATCCTATCTCGATGTGCTTTTGTGGACTATGGATTGGCTGTCCAAGCGTTCTTCATTTGCCAGGATCAATCCACGGCCCATGTCCAACAGGCATGGGTGAGTAAATAAACTAGCTTCCCTAATTTTGTTCAGAGAGCTCGGAGGCATGTTCTACATACTTTCCCAAGGTCCCCCAGCAGGCTCAAAGCCCAGTTGCCCATAGTGGTAATCTGTGCTACTGGCTTCCTTCCCTTCTCCATTTCACTTCACACTCCTCTACTAGTATTTCCTGGGAACACCACCAAACTAAACTGCATGCACTCATAGCCTTGTCTACTACTGATGATTGGGCTCCATCCCACCAGAGATTGAGACATTATAAAATATGACTTCAGAAATATCCCAGCCAATGGAGAACAGGCTGATATATTTGCCCCCGTCCCAATTTATTTTTTTGTCATAGGCTAGGGCTGCTTCGAGGGGCATTAACTATCTGGTATTTTCAGGTAGCACTACATGAAGATATGTTGCTCCTTCACTCAGGAAAAAAAATGCCTCTAGGTAGATTTTTACAAGAGTTTGCAGTGTGCAAGCTTCAACAAGCAGATATGAGGATCAATGGGTGAGGCATCAACAATATTTCTTGTATATGATTTCATTTTCTAAAAGATGTTGCTACATCACAGAAACTGAGGGTCAACCCCTCCCCAACTTGCTTCTAGGTTTGGAGTCTTTGAAGTAGAATTCCAGCACTATTTTCCCCCATTTGGATCTGGATAATATGGTCCAGCCTGGTGTGTTATCACCCAAGTACACTCTGGCTGTATTACTATATCAGCTGAGTTACCATACTCTTCCCAGAAACCATTTTCTTTACAGTTTATTTAGCTTCCCAGGAATCTATGCACACTGGGCCCATTTTCTGATGGCATCTTGATTATCACTGTGGAGCTTTTAGAGCCTAGCTTAACTTCCTTTCCATCAGTCGGCTTGCTAACTGTGATCAGCTTTCTCAAGCCCCTGGCACCATGCCTTCTCTGACACAAAGGGTTGTACCCTCACACTATGAGTCAAAATAAAGTCTTCCTTTTATTTATTAATTTTTTCAAGCCAGGGTCTCATCATATAGCTCTGGCTGTTCCAGAACTCACTATGTAGAACAGGCTGATCACAAACTCACAGAGATGCACCTGCCACTGCCTCCTAAGTTCTTGGATTGAAGGTGTGCAACGCTACCACCTGGCTATAAGCTCTTCTTTTTTAAAAGTTGCTTTTTATTAGATATCTGGTCACAGCAATGGGAAATATGAGCAAAATACCAGACCATTGGGGATCTTATCACTGAAGGTCCAGTTTTATTTACAAACTGATAGTTGTTCTGCTGACTGCACATTTCATGTTGTATATCTGGTGACATTTGTTTTGAAATAATATACTTGATTATTCTACCCTATTTCTTTTTCTTGATTTGGTAGATGTGCACATTTTGCATTTGTTGTTATAATCTGGCTGATTATCGCATTCATCACTCATGTGTGTGTGTGTGTGTGTGTGTGTGAGTGTGTGTGTGTGTGTGTGTGTGTGTGTGTTTGTGTGTGTGTGTTCATGTGTATTGTCTATAAACAACATAGTCTGTCTGTGTCTGAATGATTTTGCTAAGTGTAATAGCCCAATCAATATGGTAATTCTTCAAAATTGAAACTAAATTTACTATCTTAACCAACAATCTCACTTCCTGATATTTATCCAAAGTAATTGAAAACTAGCTATCAAAGGGTTATCTGTACTCTCATGTTTGGTATAGTACTGTGGCCTATACATTCAATGGAATATTACTTAGACTGAAAAAGAAAAAGTACAAGCTATGTGAATTATAGACATGGCAGTGTAAGCCAGAGCATTTTGTAGACTTTATACTTTTTTCAATTTGTGGGTCAATGTATGAGAGTTGAAATAATTGTCCCCCTTAAAGCCTACTCATCCCTCATCCAGATCCCTCATCTGTGAAGGAGGGACATTACTTCCACTGACTACTGAAATTGTTGGAGTTTCAGATCTAGCCTTTCTTTCTCCATACCTCTACTCTACCAGATAGTCAAGTAAAGTGCCTCCCATTTGAGAACACCTGCAGTATTCCTTGTTAGATGGCACTGTCGCTTATTTATAGTCTTAAGATTGGCTTCTTTGCCTTCAATTTGACCTATAAAGAATGTATACTTTCTTTTTGTTATTGAGGAAATTTTTGGAAAATGAAACTCAAACATCTACCTTTACACGAATGTTCAATGGTTCTGCACTGCTGTTAGAGTCAAGACTAAATGCTTGATCTTGTTTGCAGGGTCCTATGGGGTCTTCATCTATGTCTCTTTCTTTAACACTGACCCAAGTTATCTATCATCTCAAATGCTCTCAAACAGAAAATAAACTCTCTTGCTCCTTGAACACACTTCCTGGTGCCTCCTTTGTGTCTTTGCTCACGCTCATCTGTTTAGAATATCATTGAAGTCTTGATTGCTTGTGTTGCTCAAGAGCCAAGGCCAAGCCTTGACCTGCTGTCCATTTTTGATTAAAAATGTTTATTTTGGCTTTGCTTTTTATATTAACAATGATAAACTCCATAACTCCTTGCAGCTTACAGAATGATATTTGCCTCCCCCATAGGGATTCAAGGTCATTTTTAATGCAGTGCATTTAAGAAAGGAGGAAGGACATATTCAGCACCTGCTAATGAGGTCTACTCATCTGCTCATCAACTCCATACTTATCCCTCCATGGTTACAAATACAAAGAACCTCACTCCATAAGGATTTTTTTCTATCTCTACTTTATTTTTTAAAAAGCTATTAGCATTTTGGCTTTGAACATCTTTATTTTTCTCTTCATGTCTATGTTGCTAGGAACCAAAAGACCAATTTGTCTAATTATAACAGTGCCTGGACTTTATGATGAACTCACAGAAAACTATGGTTTGGAAATGGCTTAAAAGGGCAGTGACCAAGAAAAAGACATGAACTGAAATTAACCAAAGTACTTCTGAATAAATGGTATATTTAAAGCCCCATGTTAAGCCAGTGAAGGGCATAGATAAGCTCATCATTTGTGTCCAAGTGGAAAGGTGAGAACCTATCCCAGTGTGCTCCCAACTGAAGACGGGGGTTGGTCCTAGGATACAAGATTTTCAATGGGACAGCTACTCTGAGGAAACCCAGGACGAGGTGATTAGAGTAGTTAAATAATAAGTTAATAACATGAATTTTTATGAAAAATGCCATAGATTTGCTTGTTAACAAAAGTAATTTATTAAATTCTTTCATCATATGAGTAAAAAAGATATGTTAGAAAATTATAAGCGATAATAGTGACACAATCAAAGATGATGTGCTGAAGTACCAACAGATTATCTGTACTCAAATATGACCAAACAACTATGGAAAACCCAAACTTGAGCACCATTCAAATTCAGCCTTGGTGGGTAGACTTTGTTTTCTAATGGATTTGGTACTAATTTGGGATAAGTTTAGACATGTTGAATAAAAATTACATTATCTTAATAATGATATTTTCGGGGGCTGGATAGATGGCCCAGCAGTTAAGAGCACTTGTTACTTATAGAAGACCCAAGTTCAGTTCTTAGCACCCTCATGCTAACAACTAGTTTTAACTCCATTTCCTAAGGATCTGGCACTGTGTTCTTGCCTCAGAAAGCACTACATGTATATGGTATATGGTCATACACTTAAAGTAAAAATAAACTTTTTCAAAATGTCTTTATTGGAGTTGTCATATGCCTTTGTATATTTTTTATTTTTCTAAGATGACATAGAAATATGCCCAAACTTATGCTCATTAGACAGCATCATTAGAACAGGAAAGACAGCTTAGAGCACTGCCTCTTAGAGTGGGCCCACTTTCAATCCCTGTGACAACTCAGAGCTGTCTGTAACTCTAATTCTTGGAGAGTCAACACCGTTTTCTGGTCTCCTCAAGCACCATGCACACAAGTGGTGCACAGACATATATTCACACACATTAAAAAGAAAAGAAAAGAAAAATTAAAAAGGCATTGTCATGTTAGGCTTTTAAAAACTATGTAAACAAAACAATAAACAAAATTAGGGACACACGTTAGTGGGATGGCTCACTGGGTAAAAGTCCTTATGTTTGAGGTAGAAAGAGAGCCAATTCCGCAAATTTGTCCTCAGACCTCTACATGTATAAATTGCCACACACACACACACTCACATGAGAGAGAGAGACAGAGGCAGAGAGGCAGAGAGAGACACACATAGAGAAAGAGAGGCAGAGAGAGACAGAGACAGGGAGAGAGAGACAGAGAAAAAGAAGACGATGACAACAATGAGGACAACGTCGATGATGATGATGATAACGATGATACTACAATAAGCAATGTGAGAAAGTATGTGAAAAATTTCAGGGCTTTTTAATTTTATATTAAATAAATGACTGCAAATTCCAGATTTACTTGAACAAAGCAATCACTTCTTGCATTAAAAGCTATTTTCTATTTCTAAATTAAATAATATTTTAAATAACATTCAATTATTTTCCTCGAGTGTACTGAAACCTGCAGCATGTTGTGTTGCTGAGCTGCAATGTCAGTTATGTTAGGTGGATTAAATACATGCTCAACTTGGGACATTTTCAGTTTATTGTAGGTTTACCCATATAAAATTTCTCATAAATCATGAAGCATATATAAAGGTGGTGAGACAAAGACAGTGCTAAAATTCTAGAAACTTAATGAACGTTCTCGGGTGGTAGAACATAGACATTAGAAATCAGCTGTGAGAGAACTGAAGCAGAAGTGATCTGGGTGGATGACTGTGTTCATGAGCTTCCCATCTCTGTAACGAAGTAGCAGAGGTTGTCAGCTTTCTAAAGGAAAGAGGTTTCTTTAGCTTGGAGTTTTGGAAAAGGATACTATATCTGCACTGGTTCAGTTCTTGTGAGATCCCTCCTGGTAGTATCACATTATAGAGGATAGCAGTGGTTGTGCAATGTGAGATCAAATGATCTCATCTCAGTACAGAAAATCGGCGCCAGGCCCAAGCTTCTATAACAAACTCACACTTGTGACAGCTACCAGTATCTTTTTCAGTGGTCTGTCTGGACACCTCTCTCTAGTACTCACCTCTTTCTTAAATCTAAATTGTGTGTGTGTGTGTGTGTGTGTGTGTGTGTGTGTGTGTGTGTGTGTGTGTGTGTGTGTGTTTAGAGTTTCATAGATGAGTACTGTATTTATATCATTTCCACAATACAACCTACTGAGTCCATTTAGTGTATATATTTAAGGATGATCACTTGGAATCGGATAGTCTATGGAGGAGTTCCTTCCTGGGAGAAGATATTCTCTCTCTCTCTCTCTCTCTCTCTCTCTCTCTCTCTCTCTCTCTCTCTCTCTCTCTCTCTCTTCAGTCATTGATTAGCTATAGCTCTTCATCTCAGGGTGGTGTTGTCACTATTCAGGTCTTCTTTAGGTAACCATATTGTTCATAGATGCAGTTCCCCCCCATGTTAGCACAAGGCATCCTGGTCCTCTGACTCATTATTTTCAACCCTCTCTTCTGTGATACTCCCTGAACCTTATTTATAGGGGTTACATTACATATGCATCAACTGGGACTTGCCATTCCACTGTCATTTATTCTTTGCATTTTGCAGAGTTGTGGGTCTATGTAATGGTCTCTTTCTGTTGCAAAAAGAAGTTTCTTTTGTGATGGGTGAGATAAATACTTGTGGGTATACAATAATTATTTAGAATACAGTTCTAAATTATGTTGCTTTAGGAAAATAATAGTGGTAGGTTCTCTTCTAGGGACTATGACCCTTCTAGCCATAGGTAGCTGGCTAGGTATATGGTACCAGGCCATGGATTCCATCCCTTTAAGTTTAATTAGATCCTATTGGTTACTTCTGAGATAAAAGTGGCACTATTGCACCATTAGGGGCCTCATCTTTCAAAGGTTGCATCACTCTTACAATGCCACACTGTGGATTAAGTTCCTAGCCTATGGACATTTGGGGTAAAAATAAAATCCAAAGCATACAGTGATCATAGAGGGCATGCCAAACTGGTCACTATTTTTCTGGACTTTCAGAAGTCTTTCCCCCCAAGGATATGGCAACATTATAGTCAAGGCAAAGCAAGATTCATTCTTGTAAGATATGTTACTTACACAGCTCTAGTATTTAGAGGCCTCACACTTGATTGCATCCTCTGTTGTCTTTATCTTGGAATTATTAAACTGTGACCATGGGGCTCCGCACCTTCATTTAGCAATAGGTGTTCACAACTATGTAAGTTGTCCTAGCCATGGCTCTATATAAATGGAGCATAGTATGTTAGTGGCTACTAACAGTATTATATTTTCTTTTTTTTATTAATTTATTCTTGTTACATCTCAATGGTTATCCCATCCCTTGTATCCCCTTATTCCCCTCCCTTATGACTGTTCCTGAGGGGGATTACCTCCCCCTGTATATGCTCATAGGATATCAAGTCTCTTCTTGGTAACCTGCTGTCCTTCCTCTGAGTGCCACCAGGGGACATGGTCAAATGTGAGGCACCAGAGTACGTGAGAAAGTCATATCCCACTCTCCACTCAACTGTGGAGGATATTCTGACCGTTGGCTAGATCTGGGTAGGGGTTTAAAGTTTACCACCTATATTGTCCTTGGCTGGGGCCTTTGTTTGAGTGGGACCCCTGGGCCCAAATCTGCCTATAATAATGTTCTACTTGTAGGTTTCTAGGACCCTCTGGATCCTTCTACTTTGCTATTCTCCCATGCTTCTCTCATCTAGAGTCCCAATAGAATGTCCTTCCCTCTGTCCCAGTTTCCTGGTAAGTGAAGGCTTTCTTGGGACGTGCCCCTTGGGCTAGTATGCAGATATAAGTGAGTATATACCATTTGAGTCTTTCTGCTTCTGGGTTTACTCACTCATTATGATCATTGAGCTGGGAACAGTATTATATTTTCTACTTTTAAAAATATAAATAAAAAATCTCTTGTTTTTCTAGAACACTTCTAAGTTCATGTCAAAATTAAGAGAAAATTACAAAGAATTCTCATAATATAAAGTGGCTCTGCAACTCACAGCTTTTCCTACTCTCCACATTTTCCCATACCAGTGTACCCCAGTTGTTACAGCCACTGAACTTGCACTGACACATTTTCATCAGTCAAAGTCTATGGCTTGAAGACCACTCTTGGTATTGTATATTGTAAGAGTTTAGAAAAACGAATAATGTTGTGAATCCTCCATTATAGTATCAAACACTATACATAATTGACTTAGCAAACAATTCATTGTCTCTGTGCCACATATTTATTCTTCATTTTTCTTAATCCTTGACAAGGACCTGTTACTGTATTCTAGAATGCTGTATACTGGAAGTTACATGATACACAGGATTTCTAGGTTAGCTTCTCACTGATTTTTTTCAACTTTCTAAATTTGGATGATCCTAGAGGCCACAGTGTGAGAACCAGAGTCATGCCATGTGTCTACCCTTCTTGAAATAAGGACAAGAACAGGAGGGTTGCAGAGCAATCATTTTTAGAGTGTGAGAGGACAAACATGCCACTGGTTGCGATATTCTTCAGACACAACATGAAAAAGACATAGAATGGCGATTCTTTCGGACAGAATGTTCCTTTCTTACTATGTTGCTCTTCCTGGCCACAAATTTGCTGTGTAGGCCAGGCTGACCATGAACTCTGAGAGATCTGTCTGCCTCTGCCTCCAAACTGCTCTGATTAAAAGCATGCACTGGCCTGAGATTTGTTGTTGTTGTTGTTGTTGTTCTGACATACTTTGGCTACATTACATTTCCCCATTAGTTCAAGGCACACACTGATTTGCTACATCATATTAACTAACTGGTTATTCCCTCCAACTCCTAAAGAGATAACTTCTCAGAAAACTAGCTGAATAGACAGGCAGTATCCGTCCTTTAATCCAGACAGCTATTTTCTGTGTGCTAAATTTCAGACTTATTTGTATCTTTTCTGGAGTCTGTCATGAATGAAAGGTACATCTATATTCAAAGAGAATGACGGTCAACATGTACATTGTTCTTTCCCTCAATAAATAAATAAAAATGCTACAAAAGAATCCTGTAGGACTTATATGTTTTCATCCTCCCTCTCTCTTTCTCTCTCTCCTGTCTTTCTCTCTCTCCTGTCTTTCTCTCTCTCCTGTCCTTCTCATTCTTCTTTGTGAACTCCTCTGTTTCTTTGAACAGAAACCTGATGTTTAAAACATGGCTAATTATTCTTTGCCTTTTTGTTTTCCTCCCAACAGCAGCTGCCTAATTGCCTGTCGGAGTCAAACAAGAGCGTGCATGAATGTGTGGCATTGCTCAGTTTCAGGGTCCTTATGGGCTAGCGATAAGCCCACTCAGATGAAGGAAGACTTGGGAAGTGTAGGCAAAAGCTTTTGCAATGAGGTCAATTTTCTTCCATCAGTCTCTTAAGGAAACATCAGCACATGAGTGGGCTGCTCTGGATTTTGTCATTCATCTGTATCTGCCTTTCCCTTGAAACCAGCCTATCAGTTTCTCCACTAGATAATTTTGTTCAACTCAGCATTTCAGCAGATAGTAACTGAACACCTTCTTCCCTACACTCAGAAAAGCGCCTTGTTTTTATAGAAAACATTAAGAGCTTGCTGAAGGGCTTCTGAAAGGCACACTTTCCAAGTGAGTTCATTTTCTCAGGCTTTTTATAGCTTAATCTCAACTCCATAAACTTCTAGTGGCAAAGTGTATCTCCTGGTATGCAGTCTTCTACCTTCTCTGTGCACAAGAAAAATTCAACAGTGATTACATGTGATTGGTAAAAGTTCTTCATTATTAAAATATGTTGCTGAACATTCAATTTAAATACTATTGCACCAGACAAATGTATTATTTTGTATTGAGATATTGACAGTCGGTTTACAGACTAACCCATAGAATGGAGAATTTCAGAATAAGATTTTTTTGTTTTTATTTTATGTGTATGAGTGTTTTTGGGCTACATGTATATCTGAGCACCATGTGTCTGCCTGGAGCCTGTGGAGGTCAAAAGGTGTTAGAGCTCCTGTGATGAAGGTTACAGATGGTTGTGGGCTGCCATGTGCTGATGGGAGCCATACTCGATCCTCCACAAGAGTGGTAAGCACTCTAAACCAATAAGCCATCTCTTCAGAACTAAGAATTATTTTCAATAACAGTCTTTTGGTCCCATAACTTACACACATCATCAGTTCAGCTTCTTAAGCTGTATAGTATACAGTTTGGTGTATTTATTACTTTATTAAATACTACACCAGCCACAAAAATTTTGATCTACAATAATATATGGCCTGCAAGATATGCTACGGCAATGGTGGCACAAAGCTTGTGGGAGTAACTAAACAATAACTGATTTAATGTAACTATGGCCCAGCTCCACAAGATGGAATCCATACCTGACACCATTTGTATTAACAAGAACCAGAGACTAGATAGCTTAGGGACCAAGGGTAAAACCAAACATTACTGTTCTTAAGAAAAAAAGAAAAAAAGAAAAAGATATAATACAAAATGACTCCTAATAGTGTTCATTCATCATTAAAGAAGCTTCCTCCTGCATCAAATGGAAACAAATGTAGAGACCCACAAACAGAGATTACACAGATATTGAAGGCTCTTTGGGATAGTCCTTGCTGAGTGTGCTCTGTGTTCCAGAAACCTGAAACAAACAACAAAACAAAGCAAAACCAGAGAACATATGCCAACAGGAAGACTTATTCTACTAAATAAGACTAACTCTTCCTCATTTGTACCTTTCTCATAGCAGGTGAAGAATTCTGTGTGTCACAGATTTTTTAAAATGCTGTCCATCTTGCAGCAAATTAGATAATTCCTTCCATGAAATCCATTTCTGTTGAGAAGCTCACGTTTCTAATCCCTCAGTAGCATAGCACACCTTCTGTCTTTACTTCTAGCAATCTCTTTTTTTCCAAAGTCCTTCCTGTGACAGCATGATAGCTCAATCTTTTAAGTTCAAACTTCCTTGATTTCTTCTTTTCTGTATTATAGTACTTTAAAATATTGATTAATTTGTGTGTGCACATGCATGCACCCACATGTGATGGCACATGTATTGTTGCTGTGGTGAGAGACTAACTTTGTGAAATGGGTTCTCTCTTTCTTTCTTTGTGTGGGTGTAGAGATCAACCTTTGATCTTCATGTTTGCATAACAAGCACTTTACCTGCTGAGTCTTCTCTCCAGATGTCCTGTTTTTAATTACACAGGTTTCCATGGGTCCATTTTTATGCACCTGTGCACTGTACTTTGAGCATATTGACCCCAAGCCCAGCTATCTATCCTTTTCCCTAATCTTCCCATTAGTTCCTCCTACCTCGGACAGTTTTGCTTCTCTTTGAATCCATCTGTTCATACATGAATTTATGCATCTCTATAGAGTCTAAGACTCCAAAATGAGAGAAAAATGCAACATTAATTTTACTGAGATTGACTTACCTCCAGATGCACCTAGTTTCCTGCATATGACATAATTTCACTCTTCTTTTATTATTTTTTAATCCTTTAAAAATTATTCACTTTATATCCTGATCATACCCCTCTTCCTCCTCTTCTTCCGGTCCTACCCTCTATCCATCTTCCCCATGTCCCTACTCCTCAGAAAAGGGAAGCCCCTCTCCCTCAACTTCACTCTTCTTTATAGCTGAATAAACTCCATTCTTTATCCATTCCTGTGTTGCTGGACACCTAAGCTGGCTTTAGAACTTAGCTAGTATACAAAGCATGTTGCAGTAAACACTGATGTGCTGTGATAGGTTGTTGAGTCTTTTGTGACTAAGATAGCTGAGTCATAGGGTATATTTACTTAGATTTTTGAGGAATCTCTTTAGCAGTGAATGAGGGTTTCTTTTGTCTATATTCTGGCCACTATTTGTAATTATTTGTTTTCTTGGTGATACCCATTCTGATTGCAAACATCCCAGGATTTTAACCTGCTTTAAATTTCTGAGAATGCACTGCTTAGAACTGTGTAGTTACTTATCCATATAACTGAAATCCCACTTTCTTTTATCCTGTATCAATCCTATTATTCTTGAAACCTTTGAATTAGTCTAAACTTTCAGATCTTCTTTCAGATTAGCTCTGTGATTCAAATTAAATCTAGACTGTTTTTACTTTGAAACTTATGCTTTCTTCAAGTGCATAACTAAAAATATTATTTTATAACTTAAGCAAAATATTATCCTTTTATGTTACATTTGCACTTGTTACAATCATAATATTTTAGAGCTAAACACCTGAACACACACACACACACACACACACACACACACACACACACACACACACACACAGGATTGGCTCTTTTAAGGCCATTTTGGTAGCAAAATGGTTTGAATAGATACCATTGCAATAAATGAAGGTGCTTATATTGTGTGAATCAGTAGGTCAATTTATTTTATGTGATCACACAACAGCTTATGAACTGGACATTTTCCCTAATACTGTACTGGTTTTTGTTTGCTGCTTGGTTGTTTCTTAGTTACATGGAATGTAGTTCTTCAATGTTTTTCATGATGGTGTACATCTATCAACTTGGGTGTATTGGTCCTGTTCTAGTGACCTTATTGCTTTTGCATTAGTTTTAAGAAACTTAAAGCTGCATAGGTTAAATTTGTAGATAGGAGGTTATTTATCTACTATTCATGGTTTGGTATCATCCTTTTCTATGTTTCTGAATCTTCTGCATTTCCTCATGTTACATATCATTGGTAACTTCTGGTATGATATTAAACATGGACATCTTTTTAAAGGACCACTTTTAACTTGGCCATGATAAAGTACCCACCTTCTATTGTGTTTTCTTAATAGTTGTATTTTGCCTTCAATCTGGGAATCCATTCGAAACTTTGTAAAAATCTATCCTAGCATTTGTTGAGATGATTGATCATTTTCCCCTTTTCCTTTAGTATAAAGGCACTGAAAATTCCAATAACAGCTTTCCTAATGTTGAACTTCCTTGAATTCCTGGGATTAAACTTACTTGATCATGATTCATTATTGTGGAGTTCTTTATTTACTTAGCTTATAATCATTCTCCATAAAAAATTTATTAGCTGATTATACCAAAATATCTCAAGAATCCTCAAGTTGTTTGAAATGACAACTAGTCACACAAATTGCTTAGTTGTTCATACTGTTTGTTTTTCTAAATAATTCCATTCTATGTCAACGTGAGCAACAAAATGTAATACTATAGAGAAAGACAGGGAGAGAGTGGGGACAGCAAGAGGGAGAGAAAGGGGGGGGATTCCTAGCTGTGTAGGCAATATGCCTTTTGGTAATCAGCTGGTATTTAATATCGTATAGTCCAATAGCTTAGTTTGCACATTTAAAGAACCTGTTCAAGATTCCCAAAGGGACAACACACATCCATACTTTTGAAATTCTTTTGGAGGCCTGTGAGGATAATTGCATTTGTGAAATGGACTTGATATAAATATTCTGCATCAACTGGGTAATCTCTAGCCACACAGGCAGTAGTAGCCTTTTCTGCCATTTATCATCCTAGAGAGTGATTACTAAGGTGTAGTGATTGAGAATAGAAAATCTATGGCTCCTGTTCTCAGTACAGATGATGGCTAGCCATGAGAGTTGTAATTTCCTCATTTCATCATTAAGAAATGATAACATTTAAAGTTTGTCATGCATTATTATGAACATTAAATGAGAAAATATAAATCAATTAAAACCATGCCTAATGATGGAATGGAGAGTTGGCTCAGAGGCTAAGAACACTTGCTTTTACAAAGGACCAAGGTTCGAGTCTCAACACCCACACTGAGTCTCATCACCTCTTCAAGCATTAGGAATGCATAGGGGACACAGACAAAGCACTCACACATACAAACTCACAAAATAAAAAAAATTAAATCTAAAAATAAAGTAATGCTTCATGAATTATATGTGATAGGTGTGAATTATTTAATTCATATTTGAATATAGTTTATTTATTTTTATAGTTCTTTATAGATGAAAAACCTACACTTGACATGGCATATGTTAGACCGCCTCACATGGTAGGTAGATTAGGAACAGAGTATGAATGACAAGCAGAAGCAGGTGTAACCTTTGGTCTTTCTTCTAGTGACTCACCTTTCCTCAGCTAGTTCCCATGTCCTAGCAGTCTCACAGGTTTCTAAAACTGTATCACCAACAGAGGATAGAGCATTTAAATACATTCAAATCAAAGATTCTAGATCTTCCACTGACATAAGTTCATGGACATCTTCATGCAAAATGCATTCAGTCCAATTTCAAGACTTTCCCAGAGTCTTAACAGATACAAGAATCTCATCTGAGACTTGTGGCAGACTCTTAGCCATGAACTCCATTCAAAACTAAAGAAATCATGCCAAGTACCTCCAATGTACAATGGTATGGACTAAACACTCATTCCAAAAGGAAAAAAATGGTATCATAGCAAGGAAAGATTAGACTAAAGCGGGACCAAATCATAGCAAGGTAAGCATATCATTTTGGGGTTCTACACCTTACACCCATGGCACGTGATAACATAATCTGAGCTCCATTGTGCTTGAGTATCCCTTCACCTAGGATTCTGCACACATAGCCTCTCTCTTTGATTGTCTTTACTTAGTGCCTGCAGCTTTCATTGGCAGATGTTCTGTGTCCTTGGCATCTCTGACATTGTGGAGTTGCTGTGGCAACCTAATCTTCACCTTCACAGGCATTAGTCTTCCTGAGCTTCCCAGCAGGGCATCTGAGACCATTACACATTGCTTCATCTCATAGGTTTTTCTCTAGAACCGTAGGGAAAGCTATCAGGATCCCATAACTCTTGAATTCTGCATACCTCAGCACCCTATGACACGAAGTTATACTGCAAGCTTGAGATATGTCTGGGTACTCTTGTACCTCTGAGTGCCTGTGTGGCTGACATTTGGGAAACATTTTCCTAGGCTGTTATTTCTCAGAAGGAACCCCAGGCAGCACTCTTTTCAAATGTAAGTCCCTCAAATTTACAGCCTGTAGCCTTTGATGGATGGAGTCTTGCCCTCAGTGCTCCTTTCCTATTTTGGCCAGCTTTTCTTTGATTGTGCTAATCTCTTTAACAGTTACCAGCATTTTGTCCATACCTGCCCTGTCTGTGACTTTACATGTGCTAACTCTTTTCTCTGCCAAAGTATACATTTTCTTTGTATGTTCTTATCTATTCTACTATGAATCTAGCTAAAAATGCCCATCAGTAACCATGCACACCTAATGTAGTAGGATGTCTCGACATTATCGCCACTGTGCTCGTTAGTTCACTGTTTATAAATTCAGCTCCATTCAACATTTCAGGACATGAACAGAATGTAGTCAGAGTCTTTGCCAGACTATAACATGAATGGACTCAAGGCAAGTTTCTGATAGGGTCCTCATAGTTTCCTGAAACTTCTTGGACACAGTTTTTACTATCTTCTGTGCTAGCAACATTGTGGTCTTTTGGGTTCTACCAAAATGACGCGTTACAGGATTCTTGGACTTCTCTAGGCAAATCATATTGGAGCATCCAGCTGTTGCCTTTTTCAAAACGCAAGCCAAAGGAAAACTTTTCTCTCAGTCAAAGAGCAGCTGTCTCTCAAAATTAGTGTTTTTCTTTTCTAGTACTTTCGGGGGCACCTACAATGAACTGAGACAGGTAGAAATGGGAAAAGACTACAGGTGAGCTAGTTAGATTTGTAGAAACAATGGCTAACATATATGTCATAAATGAGTGTGACTGTGGTATTATTTCTAGAGACTGTTTTAAATTCAAGGGAATTTTATTCTTGACAGATAATGAAACATAGTAGTAGTTAATGCTAGTTGCACTGGGTGGTGATATAATTTTGAGATGCTTTTAAGTCTGTTGTTGAAACATTAAAATGGACACTACGCACCCAAAAGTGATTTCTCCTAGGATGCACATACATGGTTATAGCTCACAATGGGCCTCTCAACATCTCCTCTACTCCTCCTTATGGAAAGTTTGTCTCATGACAGTTTTGAATGAGAGTTTCACAAGTGATGAGCTCTGTACCGTTTACAGTAAAATATCTGCCCTGATGAAATCATCCCTTTTGGAATTTGAGATTTCCCTCAGAAAATACAGAAAACTCACAAGCTGTGAAGGGTCATCATAAGTCATTTAGATACCATTCAGGCAGCTAGACCCACAGGGATTTTTCTGAATTATGCATTTTTCAGAAGTTAGACAGGGTGAAAGATCCTTACTGCAAATAAATGGGCTTTGGAAAATTCACTGTATCTCAAGGTAAAGAGGAAATTGATTTATTGACATTTTATCAAGATCTTATTTCTTAGACCTTTTAATAGTCCACATTTATCATACAGTTGTTCATAAAATTGAACAAAGCTACTTTGAAGTAGCAGATGATGCTTTAACTTTTTGCTTAAATAATAGTTATTACTTATAATATTATTGTACAGTGATACCATAATAATATACACAGGAAACAGTTTAGGTTACATTTATTACATTTTCTATGCCTCTTAAAATAGGCAAGTAGAGTTGTTCTTTAATCTGCCCTTGAATCTTTTTCTTTTTCCCATAGGTTAATGATGGCCTTAATGTGCTTTAAGAAAAATTTCCTTGAATAGAAGAAGCGTCTTTGATTATGGAAACAAAAAAAAATGGTCCAGATACACCTGGGATACAATAGGGTAACAATATTCCATTAGTCTAATTGTAATACGTCTGCTTTGTGTCCACTGGCCATAGGAAGTCAAATTGGAGTTTCCCATGTACCTGGCTGCTGGGACCCTGAGATGCTGTCTTTCCTGAGAACAACCCAGAATTCATATGTATGATATATATGAATTTCATATATAATGAATTATACTCATATATATATATGAATTCATATATAATGAATGATTTGGGTGAAGTGATATCCATTTGTAATTTTGATACTCAAAAGTCAGAAGCAGGAGGATTATGAGTTTATATTCAGCTTGGACTACACAGTGAGTTTCAGACCAGCTTGGCCTATGAAGTGAGACCTTTTGTCACAGTAGTAACAGCAGCAGCCAGAATAACAGCAGCAGCAGCAACAACAACAACAACAAAAACAACAAATATAAAAATGTTCTCTGCCTTCTTTCTGATTTTCTCTTTCCCTTCTTAATTGCTGCATTCAACCATGCTGGAGGGTGTGCCATGGTATGTAGCAATGGTAGGGTGCTTACTTAGAAAATTCATCAGGTTTTAGAGCATTAGTATCTTGTCATGATTTTGACATGGGTCCTTAAACAGGAGAACACAGGGGAGGCTGATTCAGAGATGGCAGAAAGATGACAGAGACAGGTAGAAAGAGACTGGAAGATGCTACTTTGTTAACTTTGAAGACAGAGGAAAGGTCCACAAGCCATGCAATGCAGGCTCTTCTAAAAGCTGGAAACCTCTAAGGAGATTGTATCATAGACCCTCTGGAAAGAATGTATCTGTGTCCACATTTTTGTTGTTTTTGCATCATGAAAGCCGTTTGTATTCACACTTCCTTTTTTTTTCTTTTGGTTTTTCAAGATAGGGTTTCTCTGTGTAGCCCTGGCTGTCCTGGACTCACTTTCTAGACCAGGCTAGCCTGAACTCACAGCGATCTGCCTGCCTCTGCCTCCCAAGTGCTGGGATTAATGGTGTGCACCTTTTTTTTAAGCACCAAATTTGTGACACTTCATTACATAGCACTAGGGAATTGCTACTTCTCCTAAATAAACAGTGTGTTCATAGATCTTTGATATCTGCTTCTGAGGAAACCCAAATTAAGATACTCCCCATTCTGATGTGTATGCTTATTCCTTTTAAAAATAGTTTATTAATTCATTCATATTACATCTCATTTGTTATCCCATCCCTTGTATCCTCTCATTCCTCCTTCCCTCCCTCTCATTTTCCCCCTACTCCCCTTGCATATGACTATGACTGAGGGGGACCTCCTCCCCCTGTATATGCTCACAGGGTATCAAGTCTCTTCTTGGTAGCCTGCTATCCTTCCTCTGAGTGCCACCAGGCCTCCCCATCCAGAGGATGTGGTCAAATATGGGGCACCAGAGTTCGTGTGAAAGTCAGTCCCCACTCTCCACTCAACTGTCAAGAATGTCCTGTCCATTGACTAGATCTGGGTAGGGGTTTGAAGTTTACTGCATGTGTTGTCCTTGGCTGGTGCCACAGTTTGAGCAGAAACCCTGGGCCCAGATCTGCCTGTCATAATGTTCTTCTCGTAGGTTTCTAGGACCTTCTGGATCCTTCTATTTCCTTATTCCCCCATGCTTCTCTCACCTAAGGCCCAATAGGATGTCCTCCCCTCTGTCCCACTTTCCTGGTAAGTGAAGACTTTCATGGGACATGACCCTTGGGCTAGTATGCAGATATAAGTGAGTATATACCATTTGACTCTTTCAGCTTCTGGGTTAACTCACTCATTATCATCATTTCTAGTTCAATCCATTTGTCCACAAATTTGGGGAATTCCTTGTTTTTACCAGCTGAATAGTATTCCACAGTATAAATGTACCACAGTTTCTTTACCCATTCTTCTGCTGAGGGACACTTAAGCTGTTTCCATGTTCTGGCAATTATGAATAAGGCCACTATGAACATGGTTGAGCATATGTCCCTGTTGTGTGGTGGAGCATTTTCTGGGTATATTCCAAGGAGTAGAATAGCTGGGTCTTGAGGAAGTCCTATTCCCATTTTTCTAAGAAATCATCAGATAGATTTCCAAAGTGGTTGTACCAGTTTGCATTCCTACCAGCAATGAAGGAGTGTTCCTCTTTCTTCACATCCTCGCTAGCATGTGGTGTCACTTGAAATTTTTTATCTTAGCCATTCTGATGGGTGTAAGATGGAATCTCAGAGTTTCTTTGATTTTCATTTCCCTGACGATTAAAGACAGTGAGCATTTCTTTAAGTGTTTTTCAGCCATTTGATAGTCCTCTGTTGAGAATTCTCTGTTTAGTTCTGAGCCCCATTTTTTAATTTGGTTTGGTTGTGTATAATTTCTTGAGTTCTTTATATATTTTGAAAATTAGACCTTTGTCAGATGTAGAGTTGGTGAAGATCTATTTCCAGTCTGTAGGCTGTTTCTTTGTTCTGTTGACAGTGTCTCCTGCCTTACAGAAGCTTCTCAGCCATTTGTTAATTGTTGACCTCAAGGCCTGGGCTGTTGGTGTTCTGTTCAGGAAGTTGTCTCCTGTGCCAACGTGTTCCAGGCTCTTCCACACTTTTTCCTCTAACTTATTTCATGTCTCTGGTTTTATGTTTAGGTCTTTAATCCACTTGGACTTGAGTTTTGTGCATGGTGACAAATATGGGTCTAATTGCATTTTTCGTGTATACTTATTTCTATCTCTATTAAAATGTCAATATTTTCCAAATGTGCAGCAGCAATTAATTATTGCACATTTCTGTAATACTTACTCTAAAGATAATCACAAAGAGTAAACAATTCAACTCTTCTCTATATGAAGGAAATAAAAGCCCCAAACATTATAGCATGTGCATTATAGTATTCGCTATATTCTCAGTAGTTAAATCTATAGAAACTGGCTTAGTATCTATTTTGAAACTTGGTGAGAGCATCATCTTCACCATTGTATGTCAAACAAAGATGTCAATACACAGTGTTACTTATCATAAATAATTTAAAAAGTTCTCAATCTTAGTTTTTAATAAATAACAATGGCATCCCTTAAAGGGCCAATTTTATTTTTGTCAGTAGGAAAAATGGATAATAAGGAGTTTGAAGTGAACACAATTCAAGGATCCCCTTTTAGGGAACTGGAGAGCTGATTTTACCTTCTAGAGTCTCATAACAAGCATGTAAAGTTTATTTTGTTCCCAAGGAAATTCTCTGTTTAGCTCCTGAACCGTCAGCAAAGTTGAAAAACTGGTAATGTGGTGCAGAATGTTGGCTGTGAAATGTATTAAGAGAAAGTTGAGGTCAGATTCATAAGATATGAGTTCAAATCCCAGGGCTGTCACCTCATAAAATGTTGTCCCCTCAGACAAAAATTTAAATGTTCTGGACTGCCACTGCCACTGTTATATGACAGCAGGTCTGGGAGCTTCTTAGACTAGCCAGCTGCTAGAAGTCAAGACATACTCCAGTCTCAAGCCTTCCTCTATTTTATTTCATTGGGCATCTAAGAAAGAAAACTCTGCCAAGCTTTTAGGCTCAAAGTCTGGAATCTGTTCTTTTCATTTCCAATTGCAAAATGGCCAAATTATCTCCTCTTCCTTGCAATTCCTTGCTAAATATAGTCAAAAACAGCCAATACATGATACCTCTTTGATTCTAAATGTACTGGTTCTAGGTTATCAAAGGTGAATGTTTTAGCACATGCTTAATTTCTGCACTAAGTGAATCATTTGGGTACCTACCCTTTAATGTCCAATTATTCTCAACTTGTTACATAATGGCTTAATAAGTTCTGAATGTATTATTAGGTCTTGGTGGCCACAGTGTCTCACACTAAGGTTCATCTATTTCTATCATGGTAGGCAAATGTCTATAACAAATAAAATGAACATTTCTGCAGCTTAACATAGTACAAACTGAGTTCTATTGCCCTGGAGTTGAGCCAGACGTTTGTAGACTACACTTCCAGTGTGAGACTCAAGGACTCAGGTTTCTTCTATTTTAAGGAGCCTCTAGGTTCAATATGTGCGTTCTATAGAATGACACTAGAAATGCAGATCCCATGAGCCTGACCTGGATGTGTTACATTCTTCTACTGCCTTTGACAAAAATGGTGACTATTGCATTGTCTAGAATTCAAACCTCTAACTCCGTACAAGCTGCAAGGGAATCAGGGAAAAGGATCTCAGCTTAGTAGCATTTCTTGGTCATCAGTCAACCTTCTCTTTCTCTTCATGATTACTCAAAATGCTACTGTATGAGTTAAAACGCAAAATAAATCCAAGAGTTCCCTTTACTTTAAAATGCATAGTTAAATCAGAGGAACTGTTTTCCTCAAAGGAACTTTGTTGTCCACTGCCATCATCTTTTCATGATAGTTCATGTTAACACTTAATTTACTAGACTTAACTACTATTTTCTCCATCCTTTCTTATGGTACTATGGATCAAAACCAGAGTCTTGCA
Organism: Acomys minous; assembly: GCF_964271855.1. NCBI lineage: Eukaryota > Metazoa > Chordata > Mammalia > Rodentia > Muridae > Acomys > Acomys minous. The sequence goes on from NC_140488.1 coordinate 100,271,368, forward strand.
TAAACTAGGCAAATACTTTACCAATGAGCTGTATCCCCAGGCCTCTTTTTACTTCTTATTTTGAGACAGAGTCTGGTTAATTTACCCCAGATTAGCTATAAACTCATTTTAGTTCAGACATGCCTTGGACATTTAATCCCCTACTGTGGCCTCTTGAGTATCTGTAATGACAGACCTACACTATCAGTCCCAGCATCACTAGGTCTTAGCATCACTTTTACAGGACAATGTCTCTCCAATGCATATCTATGGCTTAAAATCAAATTTTGGAACTTATATAAAAGCTTAGTGTAATACAGGTTTACTTTGACTTAATTTCTACTTTATCATGGTTCATGTTTAAACTATGAATAAGACTTACAATTAACTCCTGATTTAATGTCAATTTCATGTCTGTATTGAAATTGCCCTCAACTTTGTTTCCAAAGTTTTTAGACATCGTTATCTGTGTTAAGGAAATATACTATATGAATTTTCATTTAATCATCTTCATCTTAATCCTTTGTTAACTCTTTTAAAAATGCACAGTCCAACCCTCCCTTGTATCCATTAAAGATTGAACCCAAGATTTCCAAAGCTACAAAATCCTTGGCTGCTAATGTTTTTATATAAAGTGACATAGTATTTACATATAAGTTGCATATACCTTCTTTATGCTTTAGATCAAATATAAATCTCTTACAATATTTAATAGAACATAAATACTATACAAATACTCAGTATACTGTATTGTTTCAGTAATAATGGCAGAGAGAAAAATCTGTACATATTTTGAAGCCATTGTTATTATTATTTTTTTGTGGTCACAAGCGTGTCCATTTTATTTATTTATGTATTTTTATTTGTATTTATTTGTATTTTTTATTAATTTATTCTTGTTACATCTCAATGGTTATCCCATCCCTTGTATCCTCCCATTCTTCTCTCCCTCCCATTTTCTCCTTACTCCCCTCCTCTATGACTGTGCCTGAGGGGCACTTCCAAGAAGAGACTTGACGCCATTATTTTTTAAATGAAACTATATGTTTGTGTGTTATATGCATGTGTGCACATCGATATCAGGCATCTTCTTCTATTGTCTTCATCTATTGCCATCCAACTCTTCTTGGAGACAGTCTTTCACTGAACCTGGAGCTCACTGCTTGGATGGGTAGTCTGGACAGAGAGCCGAGGGATCTTCCTATTTCCACTTCCGATCACTGGGATTATAGGGGTGTAGTACCGTGCCCAATGTCTTCTTCTTGTGGTGGGGATTCAACCTCAGATCTTCATACTATTCAGTTTACCCATTGAGGCTGGTCCGAAGGTAGTGACTTAATCAAAATTGATTGTTCACAGTCAGTTACAGTTTACCTACTGAGCCATTTCCCCAGCCCTGGGATATATGCGATTTAAAAAAGCATTGGTTCATGCTTGATTGAATCTTCTGGCATAGGAGACATGAATATAGAAGGTTAGCATATTATTTCTGCATGTTTATTGAGAGACAAAGAAGGTAAATGTTTTTATTGCTAAGTTGCTAATGTAAAAATTACAAGTATGAATATATGTTCTATGATGGAAGCTCTTGGTGGTGGTAGTGAGAGGTCTGTTCCCAAATGCATTGTGGTGGCAGCAAGACTGAGTTCTCTATGGCTGTACAAATGTGGCTCCTGTTCTCTTGTTGGCAATTGGCTGCAGGAGGCTTTGAGAGGCTACCAACATTCATTGGCTCATGATCCTGCCATATTCAAGGCTAGCTATGGTGTGCTAAATCATTCTCATCCTTTCAATCTGTATGTCATCTTCCTTTTAAAAGGCCAAGTGGTTAAAATATGTCCAACTAGATACTTTTCATATCTTGAAGCTTTAATTACCTCTGTGAATTCCCATCCATGCATCCATGCATTTATGCATCCATGCATCCATGCATCCATGCATCCATCCATCCATCCATCCATCCATCCATCCATCCATCCATCTCTATATGTATGTATGTATGTATGTATGTATGTATGTATGTATGTATGTATATATGTGTGTATGTATGTATTTTTCTTGGTTTTTCAAGACAAGATTTCTCTGTGTAGACCAGGATGGTCTCGAACTCACAGAGATCCTCCTGTGTATGGACCTCTAGTGCTGGGATTACAGGCATGTGACCACATTCCACCTTTATGTTTCTATCTTGAAATCTATTTATCTATCAATTGATTGATATATATGTATATTGTAGCCCAAGTGCTTAGCCTAGATTTTCAGCTGGTGACAATATTTCTTCTTTGGCTTTCCAAGTGCTGGAATTCCAAGCATGTGCATAACTGGAAGTACTCAGTAGTTGCTAACAGGTCTTGTTGCTTTAATTAGCTGGGTTATCATCATATTGTTGTCATCTACAACCATCTGCCCAGACAGATGTTATCTTCTAACATATAATCAAATATTTTAAAATTTATGTTCACAACATAATTATCAATCATGTTAATTTATCAGGTAAGGAGACATAATTTCCCCCTGATACTGTTTTAACTTGTATCAACCTCTAAAATCTCACCTGTAGGTTAATAAATATTATACTTTGGAGAGACTCAGAAATAAGTGAAGAGGATACATTTTTCTCTTTGCTCTTGTGGTCATGGGAAGACTGTCTACCTGATTCCGATTTACTTAATAAAGTAGGTGTGTCTAATCTTTATGTGCTGCTCATGACACTATATCACCTTCAGAGTCTTTTTCTTCAGATTCTCCCCTCTTCATTAAAATACACTATTAGAAGGTCTCTAACAAGTTTCATTTCTCTCCAGACTTAAGTTTGCTGCTAACCAGACATTTATTTTTAGGTGTCTTTTTTTTCCTCTACATTTTATTTAGAGCTTTTCTCTTTTTGCGTTTCACCACATTCCTATGCTTCTACTAAGCCAACTTTTTAAGTGTGAGAAAAAGAAATGCGGTGGAAGGAAGCCTTTGTGGAAACCAACCAAAATGCCCAGAGTCCTCTATGGAAGGAAACATAAGAATCCTAGGTTTGTTAAGCAGAAATTTGAATGAAGGGATATGAAGGGCAGACATGCCAAGGGCATTCTCCATGTCTGCTTTTAAACAGTGTACTCATGAAAGTGTAGGCTTCCCTAGATATTAATTAAGATGGACAATATGGTTAGAAGAAGGCAGCCTTGCTGTAGACCTGCACCCACTCCACCTTCTGTGGAAGTCAGGGATAAATTCTCAGTTGACATTAGAGTTGGAAGTTTCTTTTTAATTACCTAACATGGCTCATATGTGTTATTAAATAATAAACTAGAGAGAAGAATATGCTCTTGGCATATATTTACTGTATATAGTATTATGTTTTGGAGGGAAAATTTCACACATGTGTATGACTTTGACCATGTCCAACAGAACCTTCTGACATTAAAGACTACATTAGTTACTGTATGTGTTGCTGTGATAAAATACCAGACAATAAGAACTTAATGAAATAAAAATTTATTTTAGCACATGGCTTGAGAGTATAGTCAATCATCACAGAGAATTTATGATAGCATAAGCTAAGGTAGCGTGGTCACATTGTATCTGCAGTCAGAAGTAGAGAGAGAGAAATGCTGGTACTCAGTTCACTTCTTAAAAAATCTAGTCCAGGACCCCAGCCCACAGATGAGTGGGCTTTTCCCATAGTTAGGGTGGGCTTTTCCACCTTATATAATCAAACATATAAAACTCCTCACAGGCATACCCAAAAGCTTCTCTTTTCAGTGATTCTGGATCAGTGGTTCTCAATCTGTGGGTCTCAGCAGCTTTAGGGGTAAAATGACCCTTTCACAAGGTTCACCTTAGACCATCTGCATATCAAATGTTTACATTATGATTGATAACAGTAGCAAGATTACAGTTATGAATTAGCAACAAAAATAAGTTTATGGTTGGGGGAATCATTACAACATGAAGAACCATGTTAAAGGGTTGCAACAGTAGGAAGGTTGAGAACCATTATTCTAGATCCTTTTAAGTTGACAATATTAACCATCACAAGGACCAAAAAATTATTTTTGTAGAGTTCTCTCCTGCTTATTTCAGGCTATTTAATAGCCTCCTTTTCTGTTCCAACCATGTGTAAGAATGCCAACCTTAACCTGGATAAACAACAACAACAACAACAACAACAACAACAACAACAAAATTCTTCAGGCATTGTTGCCTGTCATCTGACGGTCAGGATTTGTCTGCACTTTAGAACTAGTGGCTTTAGACCACCTCTGTCCTATCCTCCTGTAGTCTCCCCTTTAAAACTCAGCTCAGTGTTCCCTATAGAAAACAATTCATTTGAAAATGTCATCTAATTTTAAGCTCTATCACTGGACATCTCCCATCTCCTCACACTAGACATGTTTAATATTTATATATTTTCTGTCAGCATTTTGTTACTTTAATAGAAAGTTCTGACTTCATTAACAAAGTATCTCTAGTATTTCTATTATTGTATTTTTCAAACTATTATATCAGTAAAAGCTTTTATTCAATGAGTAAAACTATAATTTTATGTGACTAGACAGTTGTACATGTGTGCCCATTTTACAATTATTAAATTGCTTCAGGATCCAAGAGACAAAATCAATCTTTATATCTCCATTGAGGATAAACACTCAAAGTGTTGAAGTTTCCTTCAGTTTTCTGAGAACTTTCAATTCCAATTTCTCTCCTCACATCTGTAGTGGATTAATTCTAGAACCCTCACAGACACCAAATCACTCATGTGCTTAAGGTCTGCAGACCGAATGGTGTAGTATTTGCATCAAGTCTGCACACATTTCCCTGGTGCATTATGCCTTCCTTAACTCAATGACTTGGGTAGGGGTAAATGCTGTGGAAACAGTGGTTATATTGTATTCTTTAGTCCAGTGTTCAATATATCTGAAATTTTAAAAATGTTTTCTTTCTTTGGGACACGGACACTGAATTTAGTAGTACAGAACCTGGAGATATGAAGAACCAACAGTTTTCTTGTAGCAAATACATTTCCCCTTTTAGTGTGTGTATGTGAGGGGATATGTGTTTTTGTGTGTGCACTTGCATGTAAAGTCAAGGGCTCAATGACAGATATCTTCCTCAGTCACTGTCCACCTTATTTTCAATTTCCTGTCCATGCAGGAAAAGCATACAAGCTAGAAGAGGGCATTTTATCCTCTAGAACTATAGGTATTTGTAGTCGTGGCCCTCCATGTGCGTGCTAAGAACCATTCCTTGGTCATTGGCAATAGCAGTAAACATTCTTAACTAGTAAGACATTTCTTTAGCCCCTATCCATCTTAGTTTTGACATGGGCTCTCTTGCTGAACCTGGAGCTTGCTAATTTGAATGGACTGACTGATCAACAAGCTCCAGGGATCTTCCTGACTGGGACTCCTCAGCACTGGGATTTCAGATGTGTGCTACTCTGCCTAGCTTTTGTGTGGGATCTGATCTCAGGTCCTTGTGCTTTCACAGTAAGCTCATTACTAACTGAGATAAACCCACATCCCTATTGAATATATTTCTGAATTAAATATCCCAAACGTGCTTTGGGCTACAATAGCTTTTAAAAGACCCAGACACATTGTATGTGTTTACATGTCTTGACACCATATTATATTTGTCATAAATTCAAGTCATTTTGTCTAATTTGATAGTTTTTTAAATCTATGTTTTGTTTTGTTTTTAAGAGGCGGTGTTTCTCTGTGTAGCCTTGGCTGCCCTGCAACTCATTTTGTAGACCAGGCTAACCTTGACCTCAGAGATTCACCTGCCTCTACCTGGGATTAAAGGTGTGCTCTACCATGCCTGGCTTTGATAGGTATTTTATGTGTCCTTCTTGGAATTTAACTTGTAATACCCAATGTCTCCCCAATGTTTCATTAACATCTTCCTTGCTCCAGAAAGCTCCACCTCCCAGGGGTTCTTCCCTTCAACAATGGGAACTACCAGGTGGGAAGTATAATTAATGCCCATGAAAACAGCCCTCATTCAGTGATAGAGATAATTTGGTAACTAGCTGTCCATTTCTGTAGTCCTTTTATTGGGGATAACTCTGACTTAAGTCTGCATATGCTCCCAAGTGGGACTGAACTCACAGAAATAACTTGCTAAACAACACCTTTTTTTTTTTTTGGTTTCTTTCCCTTCTCTGTCTCACTTCCCCAGAAAACTTCCTATACCCAAATTCTCAGAGTATAAGTTGTAGGAGAACCCAATCTAAGACTGCATGCTATAAACATGCCAATTCAATATCCTTAGAGAAATCCTGCTATAATTCAATGTTCATCGACCTTGTCACCAAGCATTCTAAGGCTTAGAGTCTAGATGGCCAGACTGCCTTTGGGATGTATTTGCACTGATGTGCTTATCTACAATAACGCAGACATTGTTTTTTCTCTTGGGTTTGTTGTGTAAAGCCTTTGAAAATTGTGTTTTCCTGCAAGGTCCAGATATGTGTATAACCTTTATAAATTAAGCATGCTCTAAGTCCTGGCTTTGAAAATCAAACTGTTTTGGCCAGTGATGTTATTTTTAAAGAAACCAAAAGAGTTTTGTTCTGAATTGCAGTCTTCCTTATGCCTTGTAGTCCTTTTCTGCTCTAAAGGACCATATAGGATTCATATAGGACATAGATTTTCATAATGTTTAATAGATATTCACATAGGACATGGCTTTTCATGATGTTTAATAGACATTGCAGTAGGTTTTCCTGATAGTACCTTATATTATTTTCTGTAATCTTCACAAATTCCCCAAATCATTGAAACATAACCACGGCTTAATAAAAGAAGAAACTGAGTTCTTAAGAGTTGATTTTATTTATTTGTTTGTTTTTCTTTCTTTCTGGTATGCATGTGTGCATGCAGTAGCGTGTGTGTGTGTGTGTGTGTGTGTGTGTGTGTGTGTGTGTGTGTTTAGACACACTCTCCTTATATAGCATGATCTAGTCTCAATCTTGAGATCTTCCTGAAAGCTAGGATTAACTAGGTTGGCATGAACCAACGTGTGTAGCTGCTGGCTAATTTAAATAAGTTTCACTTTGGCACATTCATCATGCTGTTAATTAAAAGAAATGGTAACACAAGTTTCATTAAGGTTGGTAACATAAGTTTCATTAAGGTGATAAAGAATTCTGCAAAAGGAAGAAAGAGGAAGAATGTGATTTCCAAGGAAAGCATGGTATAGACTGACAAAGCTGTAGAGTGTAGAGTGCTTCAGAATCAATGTAGTAGACCCCAGAAATGGCTTGAATCTAGATCTGTTGACTCACCACATCCTTATAAAATAGAGTAATAAACATGCTCTAGGTGCTATCACACTTATAAATACTTGTGAGGCATGGATGAAAGCAGCATTTCCTTCATGTTCCCTTTGTAGGTGATCTCCTATACTCCTGCTGGCACTGTCCAGTGGAATATCAATCCCCTTACAGCTGTATAATTATGTTGACCTGAAACTCCCTGAGTAGCCCAGGCTGGTCTGGAACTTATGACTTTCTTGCCTCACACTCCCAGGTGCTGGGATTGCAGATGTATACCAACACACCTACTTGTTTTGCCTTTAATATACAGTTTTGAGACAATGTCCCTCTGGGCAACTACCATCCTGATATGGAACTCAATCTCTTTGCCCTTGGCAGCTGAGCTGCTTCTCTGGATGTTCGATGATTGTCTTTGGTTTTCCACCAACGATAAGCTTGAATTATGACTAAGGTATTCTATACGGACCAAGAATGATTTGAGAAGACAAAATGTGCACATTGCAGGAAGAAAATGATTTAGTAGAGGAGATCAAGATGTACTGAGCAATTGAAAAGGACAGAAAGTAGTGTTCAGAAAGTGAGGAAGACAGCAGGAAACCACTACATGATACCTCAGCTATGTGCTGTATTCCATACCACTAATATGCACCTCCCGTTAGCCATCTGCTGAAACACATGTACCTGCCTTGTATCCTCTTTTTGCCTGTGAGGATGGAAAGTGTAGTTCCTTAGGTCCTGGGGTACATAGTCATGAGTACTGTTAGTTCAGGTCATCATCTATCCCTAATTCATTTGTGCTGGTTTGAAGGAGAATGGCTCTCACAAGCTTATATGTTTGAATACTTGGTCACCAGTGGGTGGAACTGTTTGGCGAGATTGAGAGGTACGGCCATGTGGGAGGAAATGTGTCTTTAAGGGCGAGCTTTGAAGTTTCAAAAAGTCTCACAATTCCCGGTGTCTCCCCCTCTACCTCATACTTGTGGATCAAGGTGTTCTTAGGTGTTCTTGCTGCCATGTGTCCCAGGCATGATGTTCATGGACTAATCCTCTGAAGCCACAAGTACCACTTTAAACACATTCTTTTGTAAGTTGCATTGGCTTTATCACAGCAATAGAAAAGTAAACTAAGACATTATCTGAAACAGGAATACCCAAAGGCACTAAAAATGAAAGGACATTAGGTTTGTTAAGAGCAAACCCAATGCTGATTGAAATCAGGGGAAATGGCAACTAAGGATGGATAAAATTAAGATGGTTCCTAGACTATTTATATCAGTAGTGATAGATAGGTGTAGTCGTTCCTATTAATAGTTTTAATTGTTGATAAGAAATAGGCAGAAATAGGGACCTTACCAGGAGAGTTGGGCAACTCTGAATTTGCTATACATGGCTATATTAGTTATTTTCCTTACCACTGTGACAAAATAGGTGACATAAACAACGTAAAGAAGAAAAAGATTATCTTGGATAGTGGTTTTGAGGGTTCAGTGGATAGTTTAAGAACTCATGGTGGTAGAGTTTATATTAGAGACTAGTCATGATAGACAGGAAGGAGAAAGGGAGGAAGGGAGAGAGAGAGAGAGAGAGAGAGAGAGAGAGAGAGAGACAGAGACAGAGACAGAGACAGAGACAGAGACAGAGACAGAGACAGAGACACAGAGAGAGAGACAGAGACAGAGAGACAGAGAGAGAGAGATACACAGAGAGAGAGACAGAGAGAGAGAGACAGAGAGAGACACAGAGAGAGAGAGACAGAGACAGAGAGAGAGACAGAGAGAGAGAGAGAGAGAGAGAGAGAGAGAGAGAGAGAGAGAGAGAGAGAGAGAGAAGCTGCAATCACTTGGAGACAAAACTCAGAACACATAAGGCTTTTGGAAGTCACCTCATATCAAAAGCTTAGTAATAGCACAGTTGCACTCTAAGATTTTTCTTATTGGTTCAAAAAATAAAAAATAGTGAGTGCTTGAGTTGGTTGGCTGGGTATCTGCTCTACACATGTAGGCCAAGGGACAAGGCTGCTCCTCTAGAGGCAGACTTGGAAACAGTCCTCAGGAAGCAATGAGGATTGCCCACAAAGTTATCTTTGGACATCTGCTCTACAGAGCAAGGCATGGGACCTAGCCAGGAATTCTAGAGCTATTGTTAGGACTTTTTGCAGTGGCATCTTTTATTTGCCATTTGATTGACAGTGTTTACTTCCAGAAGCTTGTGATCTTGGCTGGGGTACAAGACTGGAAGCTTAAAGCATACATGAAGTTGACTTCATGGTGTCTAAATTTTTTTCATGTTATAAGTCTTTCATGATTCATCTCAAATTGCAGAAGTCAGTAACAGTTTCATCAAGTGGTAAAATAGCCTTTGAATATTCATTAGTAGGTTTTATAAAGAAAATTTACCTTGTTTATTTCATTAGTAGTAAATAATAAATAACTGCTTTTCATTTCCTCTTTAATACATTTTAAAACCAGGACTCTGTAAAATGAAATTGTCCCCAGGTGATTCTAGATGTCAAGCTGACCACACTATTGACCACATACTGTAAATCCCCCTTTACTGCATTGAATAAATTATCTATTCTATCACTTGTTCAATTTTTTCTTAGAGTAAATGTACTTTTTCAAACTTTATGTGCATTTTTATGTTTCCCAACAAGGTTCTTTAAAAAAGAATAGATTCCGTGGCTACATATAACCTTTTATGACCTGTAACCCACAATGCTGCAGACCTCTAGGCCAATAAAAATATGACAAATCATAAATGAACTACTACGAAAGATCTATTATGGAAAGCGAGGCCAGAGGCCAACATGAAATCATTCTGTTAATCAACAACATCTTATCAAAGGGCTTATGTTTCACATTCTATGAGAAACCAGGAGTACCAGTACGTGTTCCAGAACTTTGAACTTAGACTTGATTTAAAATGTAAACAGAAACAGGAGTCCATGCCAGTTCCTGGTAGATCTCAATTGTGAAGCACACTTAGAACTGCCAGTTACGTTGAAGTTAGGAGAAAGTTCTAATTACTATGACTTTTGCATATCTTTTCAAACATGTGCTCTTCTGGCTTGGGTTTTGGCTCCTGGGAGAATATGATTAGTCAGAGGATATGGCTTTATAGTTGTGCACATACATGTAAGAAGGAGAAAGGCATACACTTCTCCATTTATGCACACTTTGGGATTTCATGCAAGTTGAAATTAGCTAGAAAGAGCCATACACTCACTGTTTTTCAGGACATGTTTCCCTTATACCTGCTGTCTTGTCCAAGTTATTTATGTACATGAACTTGAAAAATCATTATTAAATTGTGCTCCCTTTTGGTTTTTCATAAGTAGGTATTCCAACACGTAATTCAATAATTGTGATAGTTTATGTCTTTGTGGAGTTTTAATGTTGAAAATATTACTTATTCCAAATGAATTTATTCATTACGATGTTTGACTTTCTTAGGAGTTTTCAAACAAGTGTATTTTTCTTTTCATCTTTCCACAGCTCATGGCTTTTAAGAACTGGTATTAGTCTGTAGCCACAATTATTCATTTATCCCAAGTGCTCAATGTTCTTTTAAACCATAACTTTTATTTGTTGGGGGATTTTCTCCTCAAAGCAGAAGCAAGTCAACACACATGGCATAGAGTTTTTTCACAACTAAGTGATTAAATTAGAAATATAACAACTGGCACATGTTCAAAATAATAAAATGCCAAAAATAGAAAAGTGATTAAAATTAACATAAAGGTATTAACTTGTTCTGAGACTCGTGAGTTTGCAAAAAGTCTTGGGTAATTAGATTTGCTTATTCTCAAAATAACCAGTGAACCTTGAGTGACATTGCATTTCAAAGGTGGGAGCCAGAGGGAAGGTCGCTCTTGGTGCTGGAATGACAACAAAGAAGGGATTTCACTTTGAAATTAGTCTGGGCTATGGCTTGCCACACTATTTTGAGATTTCTAGCTAAATGTCATAAAGTAATTACTTCTTTTGTAGGAATAAGAATGTGAAATATCCCTAGATTTGGAAGTTTGCTTCAAAAAAACAATCCTCACTGTCTTAATCTTTCTGTATTAACGTTTTTAATGCTGCTCGTGTCTTCCTAACCTTCAAGAAATGATGGTATTTTCATTTTAAAAGGAAATGACTCCCAGTAATGACATGACCTAGTTAATGTGAGATTATTGCCTTGTAGTTTCACATTGTAGATATCAGTATCAATATAACAGGAACTTTAAAATCTCTCCATGATCAATGGGTTATTTAGGAAAAAAGAAGCTCTCAAGGTTGGAGGAGGTTAGGAAGGTGAGGATGGATCCAGGAAGTAATAAATGGTGACTATAACAAAAAATACATTGTATAAAATATTTAAAGAATTAATAAAAATATCTTTAAAGCCTCCATGCATCAATAATGCCATTTCCATTACAAGCTGCTAGACTTTGGTTTCATAGACTAGTAATGCAGATATGAAAACCATTCCCCAAAGGACTATGCCATATGGAATGCTCTGAAAGTTGATTTTCTGTCACTTTTTAAAGCACACCAAACCCACACCAGGTGCAGGAGCTGTGCTACAGATGGATCAGTTATGGCTATGCACCACATAGTCACTTATTCTGTGTATTTTTGTTGGGGGATGGTATGGTGTATTTTTATGCTAATTAATAAGAAGCCATCCCACCTGGGCAGAGCAGATGAGATAGGTGTGGCTAAGGTTCCTGGGCTTGGAGAGACAAGAGAGAGGATCCTGGGAGGAGGAAGAGAGACCAGAGGAGAGAGAGGGGGAGGCTGTGGCCATGGGTTAGGTGAAGGAGAAGCATATAGCCAGTGTGGTTAAAGATTTGGCCCAGATGAAGAACATGAGCAAGTATTTGGGATTTTGGATGGAGGTAGCTTGATAGAAGTTGTTAGAAGCAGACGGCATGGGATTGGGGGCAGGCATGGGATACCTGTCCAACTGTGAGAAGTAGTTTAGAGGATTGATAGCTGCCCTGCCCCAGGTTAACTAAGGCTATTTTAAAATATAACAAGTGTCAGTGTCTTGATTGATTGATTGCTGGGCATACTGAAATAATAATAATTATAGGCCTGATAACAAACATTATTAGGCCCTATTAATTAATTTAAAAACAACAAGTGGCACCCTATGCTGGGCACCATTTGTTGGCTCTGGTTCTTTAACAATTAGATTTTATTATGAATTTATTAAGCAAAAGTATCTTCCTTACAATCCGACTATCCTAAGCAGGAGGAAAAGGAGGTTAAGGAGAGTAAGAATAAACTTTCCAGGAATCAGTTCCACAGGAGGGATTCCTAGGTGTCTTCAGGGCTGCAAGAAGATCCTCTCCCCATAGAAGCAATTCACATCCTCCTGGTCCAATCCTGCAGCCTTCTCTCTCCTCTCTCAGCCTGCAGCCTCTCCCAGTTGGGTCAGATCTGAATACCCAGTCTCTCCCCTAGTTGCCTCCTCCCATTGATGGACGATTTGTAATACAATAGCCCAGCTGGTGTTCCTGGTCCTGTCCTTAATCACTGGGCCCAAAGGACTCCTTTCTGTCTATCACAGATGCTTCTCTCAGTGAGATATCAGAGGTGTTTCAAGGGGGCAAAACCTACCAAGACTACTTTCACCTGGGGCCCAGTCATGTTTCCTACACACATTTTGATCAGCTATGTGTAGTTTCATATCCCTAGGTTTGTATGTGCATCCTTTATTGTAATGGCTCCATAGTAGTGTTTTTTTTGGGGAACAAATTGTACAATAGGGATTCCTTAATTCATTTAACCTGTCCCCTGACTGACATTTATATTGTTTTGGGTTCTTTGCTTCAGATCAAGCATTACTAAACATTTTTGTAGAGTGAAATATTGGGTTCTTTGCAGGCTCTGGAAAGTAACCACATATAATATATAAATGAATTGGTGGATCTGTGTGTCAACCAAATGTTATTTACCCAAACAGGCAGCAGTCCAGAGGTGGCCACTCTCTGGATGATCAGACAATTTTGAGAAGCACTGTCATAACGCCTAGCACTATGGCTGGCTTGCAGGAAATGTTTAATAGATACTTGTTGAGTGATTTTTTTGAGAAAAGAATGACAAACAACAAAAGAGTTCAAGAGTTGGTGATATGAAAAAAATGTAGCGAATGGGAAATGCTTGAATTTAAAAGCAGTCTTCTTTTTGGTGTTAAATGTCCTTCTTGAGGGGGGTTCTTTGACTTCATTTTTAAGTGTAGTAAACAATGGTGAAAGTTATACAACGGAGCAAGAATGATCTTTGGTACTGGTATTAATGTGCTCTTCTATCAACTATCACTCTGAAAATTTCCAAGCTGCCCTTTGACCCATCCATTTCACCAGTAAAGACAAGTTCTCCCACAAAACTGGGTAGCTCGTGGTTTTTAATGTCATTTGGTTTGGAATAACTGGTGGTTTTCTGAAGGTGAGCTTTCCTCCTTGGATAGCCACTGAAGAGTGTCACACACAAGCTTTAACTTCCATGTGACTCATTATGAGCCCTGGATTTCATAGGACAGGACACCAATTTTCATCAGTCACCGTGTGAGACAATTTTGAATTGTTTGAAGTTTTTGATTAGGGTGTCAGTGAACTAAGACTCCAGAGGCTGAATGCATATCATTGTTTGGGGAAATTATGTGGGTTTGTTGTGGTTTGTTTTTCAACATCATCATGCCCCTTTGTTGATGCACTAAGGACAACACTAAACTTGAACAGCTGAATAGACAGAGATCATAAGAATCAAAATACCTGCTTCTTACTTTTTGCAGAAAAAACTGCCCAGCTACTCTTTAGAGATCATATATAGTGTTTCCTCTCCAACTTCGAGGATTAAGTTCTGCCTTTTCTGAACCTGTGGAGGGATATCTATTATTATTATTATTATTATTATTATTATTATTATTATTATTATTACTATTAAAATATAGATCCTAAGATAACCCAACTCTTTTTTCAAATTAATTATTCACTTTATGTCATGGTTATAACAGCCTCCAACCTCTCCTCCCTGTCATACCCCCCCCACCTGTTTCCCTTATCCCTACTCCCCTATTCCTCAGAGCAAGGGAGCCTCCCCCGACCTACCCACCACAGCATGCCAAGTGACATTAAGTAAGACTGAGTGCATCCTTTACCTCTGTGAACTAGTAGCCCTACCAGGGGGAAGTGATTGAAAAGCAAACAATAGAGTCCAGGTCAGAGGCAGTCCATGTTCCCTTTACTAGTGAACCCACATGAAGACTGAGCTGCCCAACAGCTACATTTCTGTAGGGGGCCTAGGTCCAGCCCAATAGTCCTTGGTTGGAGCTTCTGTCTCCACAGCACCCCTGGGCCCTGTTTAGTTGTCTCTGTTGTCTTCTTGTGGAGGTCCTGTCCCTTCTGAGTCCTTCTATCCCTGCCTCTTGCACTCTTCCACAAAACTCCCTGCTCTCCAACCAATGTTTGGCTCTGGGTCTCTGCATCTGTTTCCATTAGCTGCTGGGTGGAGCCTCTCAGAGGACAGCTATGCTAGGTTCCTGTCTACAAGCATAACAAAGTATTGCTAATAGTGTCTGAGGGTGGCTCTCTCCCATGGGGTGGGTATCAGGTTGGGCCAGGCATTTGTTGGATATTTCCCCAAGCTCTGCTTTATTTTTTTTCCTCCTACACATCTTGTTAGCAGGGTAAGTTTTGTAGATGGGTTGGTGTTTCCATCCTTCCACTAGGAGCCTCAGCTACAGTCACCCTCATATCTTCCCAGAGCCTACCTTGTCATAGGCTTCCAGCTCCTTACAGAGAAGCTCCTGCCCAAAGTTTCTCTTCTCTCTGCAAGCCCTCTGTCCTCACACTCCTGCTCTCACCAAGTCTGATATCGACCCTCATCTGTCTCCGTGCTCCCTTTCTTACCCTGTTCCTTCTCTTTAACCACTTCCGCTGTCTATTCTATTTCTACTTCTGAGTGAGATTTAAGCATCCTCCCTTGGGTTTGTGAATTGTAGTACATTTATCCTGTGCAACCCAGGGGTCCCCCAACCAAAGAGTGGATAAAAATACTGTGGTACATTTACACAATGGAAAACTACTCAGCTATTGCAACAAGGAAATCATGAACTTTGCAGGCAAATGGATGGAACTAGAAAAGATCATCCTGAGTGAGGTAACCCAGAACCAGAAAGACATGCATGGTATGTACTTGCTTATTAGAGGATTAGCCAACTCTTAGTGTATAAAGCATAGATATGGTTGTCAGATGGATTTAACCTTCTAATACAGATTGTTCATTGAGTAGACAGTAAATGAATACCAGTCATGTTTAAGCCTAGCAGTACAAAAGCAAAGACATTTGATTTTCTGCTCTTTAAAAAAAACCTTGTTAACCAGTGGATGACACATAAATGGATGATACATAAATCAGTGACTAATAAAGAGTGAGAGGGATGAGAAAGGCTGTTGTGGGAGAACAATATGTTGGGAGACAACAAAGTCTTGCCAGGATAGGGAAAAGAGTTTGGTAAAAAGAAGGTATTCTGGGTAGGCAGCGCATACACTTAGCAAGTTCAATGATGTTGAGCTCTTACAACCCTTTACACAGACTGTGGCAATACACATAGAGGCAACAGAGAAAGCATGGGGCTTTATCATGAGAAACCAAGAGGATTTGGAAGGTGTAAGTATTATCACCCCATCCTTCCATACAAATAGAGAGCTGGAGTCTTCTTGGGTAGGTGGAGGACTCTGATGTTCTGGAGTGGTTGCTACTGGGTTAGGTGCTGTTGGAGGAGCTGGTATCAGAACTCCTGTCACTTCAGCTGAAATTACCTTTGGGGTCAGCAAATAGCCAGAACAAGAATGACAGGTCCTGGCAAATCCCCAAACAGGAGATCTATAGGTAGAGAGATTTATGTCATTTTACTCCAGAAATCTCCATAGTAGGAAGTAGGGGACATCTTCATGAGAGTGAAGTTTTTCAAACTCAAGCAAAATCCTTTTATCTGAAAAGGGTAACAAGATTTGATGTCTTCCTCATCCTCTGCAGCCTAGTTCAAGTTCAAACCAAGAGAAAAGAAAACAAAAAGCAAATTCTGCCCATTCCCTTGCCAAAGAGAAGTGTTATATGATTTTTATTTGCATCCTGCATGTTCCTTGGAAAAGAACATGACATTTGGCAATGTCTGAATGCCTGTTGACAATCTTCCGACATCCTTTGCTGTTTCCATTGCCTCACTCAGTACTAACACTCTCATGCTTTCCAGCCAATGATGAAGCACAGATGTTATGGATAAACCACAGGCTTTGGGGGGAAAGTAAGCAAACACTAATAATAAATAAAGCCTCAAGGGCATGCTAGGGCCCCCTCTAAAGTGCCATGACGGTCAGGTTTGATCATTTCCCAGGCAGATTGCTTGGATTCTAATTTTGGCATTGAACGTGATGGAGCATGAGGGCTTGTGAATGGTAGCTCCATCCAGAGTTTAACTTGGTCATTTGGCATGTCTTGTGCTGGGTTTACCTTCCTCTTCTATCTGGAGGAATTTACAAAGTTTGGTCTTGGTTCAGGTTATTTTCATCCCTACAAGTCATTAGAAGTCATATTAGAATATAAGTTGGTGATCAGGATGTGCTCCAAAGGAAGCCTGGGTTTGGTTAACAGGTTGTTGGTTAGAAGCTGCTTTTCTTGTGATTTGGTCCCCAAAGTCCCATTTTATGTTGTGGCATCTGTAACATTTATTCTGTGTAGGGCTGGCATGACGCTACTTACCATGGGAATAGTTGCTGGATCAAGTTCCTGTGCTTTCAGGTTTTTTTAAAAAAGATAATTAAAACTGAAATGACTCATTGTTGGAGAGAGGCAGTGCCCCCCCTTATATTTTAAAAGGATTGGTTTTGAAATGATACTGTGTATGAGTCAGCTCCCATAATACCTCTTTTCATGGAATTTTTCGTTGTGCCTTAAAAAAAAACTTTTCAGTAGAAATAAAAAAGAAACTTGCAGTTTGAGGGAGTGTGTTAATCTTGCAGGCTTTTTGGAGCCATTTGCAAGCCATACAAACTCTTGGCATGTTACTTCTGTTGCCGTGTTGGGACTGCTATCTTTCTCATCATGAGTAATGTTGCATTCATGCTGCGTTCTATTCATAGCTGTCATACTGTCTGGAAGACTTTGATCAGCTTCCAGAAAGGACTTCGACATGGGTGGTAGGATTTATAGGGAGAACTGTCAACTGAATAATAGGTTATTACCTTCCTGGAAGGAGCCACTTTTCAGTCACCAATGTCTTCTTTTACACATTTGCTTCTTGTTTGTCAATGATCAAAAGCTCCATTTTCAGCGCCTTTATGTTGCCTTAGTATCACAATGTCTTTCTTTGTGCCTTTCTTTGCCAATGCCTGAGGGTAGAAAAAAAAAACTTACTATATAGGAGAGAAATAGAAAATGGTAGCTTATTTCAGTGAGTATTGAATTTAGTGAGCATTGTGAATTTTAAAACCTAATAAGAGGGGATGAACCACATAAAAAGATACTGTAATTCTGATAGTGGGGTGGGGTTGCTTTTTTTATTTTTTAAAGAAATTCACATATTAAAAAGTGGATCTGGTACAGGAAGTTATCGTATTGTGTGTGATGGTTAGTTAGGTGTCAGTCTTGCTATGTAGGGCACATGCTTGTCAATTTTATCTGACACAATGACATAGCCTGCTGATTTGTCCTCATAGGGCAAGTTGCCTTGTAAGCCCTGGCAGTTGCATGGAAATCAGGTGTGCTCCTGACTCTGACTGTATACACCCATTTTTCCCTAGAAGAAAATGGTTTCGGATCATGGCTTACTCCTCAAGAGACTGCACTGACCATTGGTCCTGTTAAAAATAGCAACATTTTGAGAATGGTCACGGTGATGTTGGTGAGAGTGATGATGATGGTGGTGAAGATTGTGGTAGTGGTGATGATGATTATTATGGTATTTATATAGCTGCTAATGAAAATATTTTTTCATTTTTATTTTATGTATGCGGATGTTTTGCCTCCATGTATGTCTGCACACTACATGGGTGCAGTGCTTGTGGAGCCAGGAGAAGGTGTCAGATTTCCTGGATCTGGAGTTGAAAATAGTTGTGAGAAGCCACATGGGTGCTGGGAATTGAGCCTGCATCCTCTGGAAGAGCAACCAATGCTCTTAACCACTGAGCCATGTCTCCAAGCCCAGGTGCTAGTGATTGTAATAATAAGAACAATAGTAATAAACCAGAGTCTGTCTGCCTCTTACTTTTGTGTACCTAGTATGTAGTATGGAGGCGAGCATTTCAAAAAGCTTATTGGGGATACAGTGATCACTCGATGTTTTCCGCTTATATTGTGACACAGGGAATGCTATATCTCTTCTCCAGCACTCTACAGTTGGCTTGTGTTTCCTCAGCATTGCATCCATATTTCTTGCTTTGACTTGTGTACTCTGACCCTCCTCTGATACCATCTCTTTCCACTGATTGCTTTTCCAGCAATACCCCTTCCCTCACATTCTAACCTCAGAGATTCTGCACATGTTCTGTCCCCAAGAGAAGTGCGGAGGCTCACTTCTTTACTTTCTCTAACCTACACTCCAATATTGATTCATTTGTCAGAGAATTGCCTCTTTCTCTACTTCCCTCCCTCCTTCCCTTTCTTTTGACACATTTTCATGCTCTGACTTATGTATGTACATATGTATGTATGTATTCATTATGTACCCTGACTCACTGTCGCTAATGGATCACTTCCTGAACTTAATACATTTGTTTTCTTCAGTTATTCTCCAAGATCCAAGACACAATATGGTGCACAGATGCAACTCTGAATGGAATCAATGACTAGTTTTTACCTTTAGAAGACATGCTTCCAGGACTCGCTTGCATTTCTAGGGATTTCCTTCCAATCTGTCCTGTGGATTGTATAAGCCATTGTAGGACACAAATTCCATCAGGCACTGGTCCCAAGTAGAGACCAGCCCAGACTCACTCACAGTGATTGCTCAGTGGATGCATGTTTGTTGTTATCTTATCTAAAAGGGATGGCTTTTCTTCCTCGCTCTGCTTCATCAATTTTCAGTCTTTATTTTTCATCTTGCATTGTTGGAATGTCATCATACCGTATGCGTTCCTGTGTGCTAAACATCTTTGGGAAGAATACGCAAAAGCACTTTTCTGTGCTTAGGAAATGCAAGTTACCCTTGCATTATTCATACCAATACGCCAAACACCAACTACCAGAAAGGCTATAAAAGCCACAGAGTATTTTTTTCTACTTTTGATGAAATCCAGGTTCTCTATAAAAGGAAACAAATCCTGAACTTCAAAAGATCAGCTGGAATAATTCTTACAGGCAACTGTTTGCTGATTACATTTAAGCTATTCTGGTCATATTATGGTTTGGAGTGTGTGTGGCAATGTTTGAATATGGTGCATGTTATGAACTTGATGATCTTAATGAATCCTTCTGAAATGGTTAAATCAGTGTTGATATTCATCTTCAGCTCAGTGCCACTGCCTCTTACCCAGAGGATGGAGGCAAGTTCCTTGCCAGTTGCAGCTGGCCTGGGACTTACTGACACATTTTTTCAGGAACTAGTTGCACAATACATGTTGATCTTCTTGTTCTTCCTTTCCTTATTCATCCACTTGGATCCTTCCTCCTTCCCCCACCCCACAGTGACTCCCTCTCTTCCCTCCCCTTGGAATTTGGGAAGCCATTATCTGCTCTAGTAACTTGGTGAATCGCTGCAGGCTTCTAAAGGCTCCGTATTTCTAATGAGAAAGGATTGTTACTCTCGGTTCTGGGATCTCACGCCTGACCTCAGTTTCTCTTTACAAAGATTCAAGGGCTAGGGATGTAGCTCACTTCTCAGAATGCTTTCCTGGAATTAAGGAGGATCTGAGTTCAATCAACAGCAACCTGCAAACCAGGCAAGGCTCTGTGTGAGACCTTTCATCTCAGCTTCTGTGGAGGTAGAATCAGGAGGTCCTGGTGACGTCAGAGCTAGTGGGGGCTCCTTGAGACTTTGTTTTAAAAACTAAACAAATGACACTACCCCACCCCCAATAGCCAAATCATCCCTACAACAAATATTGGAGTTTCTACCTTTCAATCCTTCTTTGTGGCTAAACCTTATACAAATACTTTCTTGAAGCCCTTTTCATAGAATATATTCTCAACTAATCACCACTGTCTTAATTGTCTAACAAATATGCTTTTTATATCTGAAGTTCCAAGCATACAGTGGAATGAATAAATCAAGTAAAATCAAGCTAATTAACTCACGTTACTGTATATAGTTATTTTGTGGTAAGAATATTTAATTTATATTAAGTTTAAGATCTTCAGCATATAATACATTGATCTTTTTACTGCATATACCATAAATATCTTGAAATTATTCATCTGTCTGACATTGAATATCTTTTGATTGCCTTCTCGCCAATTTCCTTCTGTATCCTCAGCCCCTCATAAACACCATTTCTACTCCTTGTTTTTGTGAAATAGCACTTTTGTATTCCATGTATATGTAAGGTCCTTGCCCTGTCTTATTTTACTTTAGCATACTACTATCCTGATAGCAGCTGATGCTAGTGGTGCAGTGGGTATCTCTGGACAGGTTCTGGGATTTTGTGTCTTGGACCAAATAATGGAGCAGAGATACACAGTTTCAAAAGAAGCAGGGTCAGTTTACTTGCAGGAAAAAAAGGATACATTCCAAAAGGAAGAAGAAGAAATCTGGAGCAAAGAGAGAAAGGTTAGTAGCTCCAGGACTCCTGTTATGCAAAGACTTGGGCTGTGGTATTAGATAACCCAAGCTTTATGTGTCATGTGCTTAGCAACAGCTTTCTTGAAAATGCTGTGTTGTGTAGTTCCACACATAACTTCATGTATCCTGTGTCTCCTTAGCATCTAGATTTCTAGTCAGAGGTGTATGTTTTAGTATAATAACGACCTATAAGTAATCTTCAGGTATTCTGTGCCAGCTGCTCCAGGAGGTTTTATCTATATAGCCTTGAACTTGTGTGTTTGTGTATAATGTATAGGGTTATGAGGGTTTTGTGTGTGTGTGTGTGTGTGTGTGTGTGTGTGTGTGTGTGTGAGAGAGAGAGAGAGAGAGAGAGAGAGAGAGAGAGAGAGAGAGAGAGAGACAGAGAGAGAGAGACAGAGAGAGAGAGACAGAGAGAGAGACAGAGAGAGAGAGGAGAGAAGAGGGGAGACAGAGAGAGAGAGAGAGAGAGAGAGAGAGAGAGAGAGAGAGAGAGAGAGAGAGAGAGAGAGAGAGTTTAGCTTTTTATTTGCCAATTTGGTTGTTTCCTATGCTAAGATTGTAGTTTGTAGAAAAGCCTTCGGAATTTCTGTGGTGCTCTCTTCTTCAAAAAAAAAATTATGCTGAGATATCTTTCTTCCAAGTTTAGTAGTGCCCTATTGTGTCCCAACATCACCTCTTCAACATATGCTGATCAACTAATGGAGGCTTTGGATAGTTCCATATGTTGACTCTTGTGAGTAGCATAACAAGCTACTAGAACAAGCAGATTGATTTCATTTTCTTTGCACATATTCCACACAACAGGACTGCTGACTCATATAACACTTAATTTCTTGATACCCCTTCCACACTATTTTCCATAATGACTATACAAATTCACCTTGCCACCAGTGCACTAGAAGTGTGTCTTTTTCTCCCCATCTTCACTAGCATTCATTATCTTTTGCTCTTTCTTGTGGATAATGGTAAACTAGCTTGTATACCTGTCTTTCCAAAGCATCCTTTCATCTTCATATGCCATTATCCTTACATCTTTTGGAGTTTTTGTGTTCAAGCTTATATATTTTATAAAGATACCGGTAACACTGGTTTAAGGACCACCTTAGCACTTCCTTTCTATAGACCTTATTTCCAAAAAGGTTACACTTGGAATTTCTGGATACATATGGGAGATATGATTTACCCATAATACTTATACTCAGAACCATGGAACTTGGAGATTAAAAATATATTATTTTATTACAAATATATCAAAATGATTTAATAATGAGTTCTCTACCTTCCAAAATCCTTTATGTTGACTCTTTAGATATATGATGTTTCTTCTGATTATGTTGAAAAGTCCTAACAAAATTTTCTCATTTGACAACAGTTAACATGAAGATGGCATTGTGAGACAGTTGCTGAGGATCTTCCAGTAGAATATAGATATTGAAATAATGATAGGTTAGTTTTCTTTTGGTTGGAAACTGTCATCTGGACCCACATTGTGTTGCACAGAGCTGCCTGCCTGTCATGGCAAAATCATGGCACTGTGATTTTGTCTAAGACACTTGTCTGAGTCTCTTCCAGTTCCAGAAATGTTGCTTCTACTACCCACTTTTGGACATTTGTATTCGTCTTCTGTATTTATCTATTTAGTTCTGCAAAAGAATTTGTTTAAAATTTAGATAAACTCTACTGGCTCCCTCTGGTTCAAATTTTAGGCAACTCTTTGACATCAGTTGCCAGTGCCAATAACTCTCCATACCAGCTCTTTAGTCATTCCACAAACTGAAAATTCGCCAAAAGAAGATATTGTCTTCTTATGATCAGTATTATGATGGCCTCCTAAGTGTCTCTTTCCATTGCTAGTCTCTACTTTGTGTAATGAATGTGTAGTTCTTCAAATCATCTTTCCAGTGAGCAATTCTGATATTTGAATTTGTTGCTCAGTAGCTACCAAGACCTTCCCTCCATTGCTTGTTTGATGAGTGCCTTTCTTGGGATGACATTTCCCCTTCATATACCTGTTAGATCCCCCCAACCTAGGGTTCTCAACCTTGCATGCTCATTTAATCAGCCAGAGAAAGATACACATTGTTGCTGCCAGAGTCTCACTTTAGGAGTGTTCATTGGTGGGTCTGGAGTGTAGTTTAGGCATCATATTCAATTAGTATTAAGAACCACTTATTCTGAGCACCATGTCTCTGATTGCATTGGCAGAACTAATCCTCTTGTTCAAGAGCACATTCTGTTTCAGGAGGTATGAATTGGGCCAAGAAGCTATGTTAATAACAACTGGTAGTGCTTGTTATTAACAACTGATGATGCTTTTGGTTTGCCTTTTGTATAGCAGGGTAATAAACTGAGCTTGTCTTCATGGATCCTGAGGTTAATGTAGAAACTCTTAGCAAATTCTGGGAAGTGAGTTGAAAATTTCTAACTTTCCATTGTTTCTACTATGCTGACTTAAGGTTAAATGTACCCCCTTCTCAATTCTACACATACCCACAATCAGATGGGTAATGTTTTGTTTTTGCTGTTTTGATGCAAAGTCTTAATCTTTAGCCCAGGCTGGCCTGGAAGTCACTAAGTGGTCCAGCTGCCTTCAAACTCATGGCAATCCTCCTACTTCAGCTTTTGGTTAGTGTTTCAGGCATGTCTAACTCATGGCCTGAATATACCTAAGAATATACACATACACAAAACATGGAATTTTTATGTGTAATTTGTTTGATAATACAACCATGTTGTTCTTGACCCTGAACTTTAGAGAGGACAACATTGTGTTGCAAGGTCAAGTTGATCCATTAGACATTCAGTCAACATTTCCTAAGCATCCTTGATTCCTTCCATCACAGAATTGGATATTTACTGGTTAATAATGTGTGTTTCCTGTTCTTTAATTTGTATCAGCTTTAGAGAAGACAGTCTTACCATTGTGCATAACAAGGATGAACCAGGCCATTGTGCTAAGTGAATTAAGTCAGGTACCAAAAAAACCAAATCCTGTATGATTTTACTTTTATATGGAGTCTTGAAAAATGCACTGGAGCATGGGGGAGAATGGTTGTTGCGATGGGCAAGGGTTAGGAAATGGGGAGCAGTCTGTAAAAAGATATGCTTTCAGTTATGCCAGATGGGCAATTTGTGGGGACCAAATACACAGCCTAGTACCTATGGCCAAAAATATAGTGTTATGTATTTTAAATTTGCTGTGAATATAGATCTTTGGTGCTTTTAATTCCCCTGTGACAACTGTATGAGAGGATGGAAGTCTTATAAAGATTGATTGTGTTAATTATTTCAAAATATTTACTTTTGTGAACAATTCTCTATGGGATATTTAATCTTCATATATATATATATGAAGTCTCTTGTATAGATCATACTGGCTCCATACTTTTGATAGTCTTATCTTAGCCTGCAAACTACAGGGACTATAGGCAAGTACTATCACCTCTATCTTCCTTCTTTTCTAATCTTAAAAGAGTTTTTAAAACCAGATGTGATTACTTAAGAGGAAGCTGTGTATTAAAATAGACATTTCCAGTTAAAAATAATTCTAGGCCCAAACTGTAGTCAACACATGAAATAAAAAAATCCCTGGGGGGATGATGCCCAGGCGTCACTGTTGTTGTTTTTCAGCTCTCTGGGTAACTTTGGTGAACAGCGCAGAGGGAGACACAGCCCAGAATATATAAAGCCCTGGGAAATAGCCAGCCCATCCATTGTTTTAATACTCGGATCATCTCAGGTTCTCATATGTTCACTTAGCATTTCTTTCTGACCACATTTGACCTATTGCTTGCTGGGCAGTTTTAGATGGATTGCTTTCCACCTTTGGTTGCATGACAGTTGATGAAATTGAATGATGCACCTCCATGGTACAGTTTTGCGGGCTATACCTTAGCTGTATCATCACTGATGGCTCCCATTGCTCATTGACCAGAAGCTGTTTTCTTTGCCCTTTCTTCCAACCTGCCTACAAATACTACCTTTGGCAGCCTATCTTATGGATTAGAATGGCCCTGGCAAATTCATCATGTGTAGTACAACATAAGGAACTTATGCTGGGTAGCCCCACTCCAGAAACACAGACAAAGGAGGATTATCAGTAAGAGAGGGCTGTTCTTGTATTTACTCACCTGTACTCATTAGTGTCTCAATTTCTGTTGGTGTGAACTGATTACTCAGTAAGCCAATTGACTAATCAAAGAATAAGTATTAGAGACCAGAGCTTATTTATAAATACTCCATTGTTGGTATTGGTGAGACAGACCATAAGGCCAAAACACTAGCTGCACAACTCTGTGACCTGAGATCAATCCCTGACATCCAGGTAAAGGTGGGCAGAGAGAACTGATAGCACGAAATGAAACTCTTCTCTTGCATGTGTGCTTATGCACATGCAAACAATGATGCTAATTGTTTAAAGGATGGACTCCATTATCGTACTCCAAATGTGAGTCATGGGCCAGCTACTGCATTGGAAAGCCACTTACACAATTAGAAATTCAGAAAGTCTAGCACCAGCCAGACCTGCAGAACCATCAGTGCACGCAAGCAATTGCTACACACACTGCTTTTTGAGAAGCAACAGTCTGAGAAAAACAGAGTTTTCTTTTGTAAACTTTAAGCCTCAAACTTTCCTTCTGCTGCCATGAAAGGTAACCTAGCCCCAAAGGGAATCCATGGAGAGTCTGGAAATAGTCTTCACTTGGCCATTCAGACACCATTTCCACACTACTGTAGAAGTGTTGGGACATGGTCTATTGGAAACTCGGTACCTGCATGCCATCATTTGAAGCCATAAACTATTTTTAGTCTTTCTGAACTGGCCAAAATTCCACTGTCCAAATGACTAGCAAGAACGTGCAGCTAAAGCATCTCAGATTTTCTTGTAAATTTTGCCTTTCAAAATAGCGTGTTAGGCATCTACTGTCAAGCTCAGCTGTGTGCCTACGAGCTGATGAGAACCATGCATTTCCTACCCCATGTAGCAGAAGGTTGTGCTTTCCCCTTCAAATTGGCAAAGACAAACCACATTTCCCAATATTATTTTATCAAAATAGTAGACTTTGAAATTGATTCAACAAGTACAAAATACGATCATCTCCATCTCCTGCTTTTCTTGAAAATTGAGGGGAGAAAGATTATAGAATATATACCTGAAAAATGATGGTATGACTGAGATTGAAATGCGTGCATGCATGTAGTGTGTGTGTGTGTGTGTATGTGTGTGTGTATGTGTGTGTGTATGTGTGTGTGTATGTGTGTGTGTGAAATATATATGTGAGAAAACATGTACATGAGGAAAACACCTATGAATATGTTTATGAAGAATTCATACATGTGGGTGTTGTGTGTGTATGAATTGGCAGTATTGGGAATTAAACTTATTATCTCATGCATATGAGGAATGCAGTTTACCACAGGACTACAACCCAAACTCCAAGATCCTTCATTTTGTTAGGGGAATTTATAATCTACTGGAAAGTGCTTACCAGTCAAGCAGGTGGTCATCAAAGACAATCCATTGAGCTGAAAACAGAAAAGGTAAAATCTAAACAACAACACATATATGTTGGTGCGGTGAACAAAGCACTAGTGAGAAGGAAATGAGTTAAATCCATGAGAATTAACTGAAAGTGCTTTTCAAATATGCATCTTTACCACTTGCTTTACAAGACTTTAATGAAATATGAGTAAGAATAGCTATGAGTTTAGGCCTAATACTTCTCTAATCTTTTCCTCTCTTATAATATTTGTAGTATTTTAAAAATGTGGACTTTAAAAATCCTTGTTAGCATAAGTAAATCCTCCTCAGTATAATGATTAAAAGTGGCTTATAGGATAGAGAAAGACATTTATGTACACAATTTTCTATCTTTTCTCGCAAATCCAGTAAGTGCCAGGAATTAGGGATATAAACATAAATATGATAATACTCCAGTGTAGAAGAGCAAAAGCATCTGAAACATCAAGAGTGCCAAAGCAAACAAGAAAGCAATCCTTAGAAAACAAGAAAGCAAACATTAAATCCTACTTGGTTTCTTAATTCTTCCACTAGTCATGTATGGAGTTTTGTTTTACTTCTGTTTTAATTGTTTGCCTTCATCTCTTGCAAAGCATTATCCAAATGGTGAACATCCCTTGAGAAACAACCTAGGAACTAGAAAAATGCTCTTGGAGTCAAGATGTGGTGGCACATGACTATAATCCCAGTAATGGAGAAACTAGGGCAGAAGGAGCTTCAGTGGAACATCAGTCCATGTCTCAAACAAAGAAACAAATGAAAGACAGAGAGAAAGAAATTAAGAAAGATACAAAGAAAAGGGGAGAGAGAAACCCACACCCACCCACCACACACACTGAGAGAGAGAGAGAGAGAGAGAGAGAGAGAGAGAGAGAGAGAGAGAGAGAGAGAGAGAGAGAATGCTACAAGGATTCTTCAGGGGCAAAGTACCATCTAAACAGCGAAAGATTGAACACTTAATATAATGTTAATATTAACATGAATTTTTTGTATTTATGACATTTGAAAGTAGAATAAAGAATCTGTAGAGAAAGTATGTCCTTTACTGCATTTCTCTGTTGCCCACAGATTTTAATAATTAGAACTGGCATTTAAAGCTCTCTCCTCCCTGTCCCTACACTCTCTCTCATCACACATACAATAATTTATGGGACATCTGGGCCATATGTGGAGCATATTGTGTGGGACTATGGGCTATGGACTCAGTGTCAGGTGTAGACGCTGAGGTAGCATCCTCTACACTCAAGTCAGTATCAAGAGGGAAGTAAATATTTCTGGAGTTAAGATTTTAGTGAGATATTATGAGCAAAATATTTTGGTCAGCCTTTCTTAACTTTGGCAGTATTGGTATTCAGAGCTGGGTTTTGCTGTTGTTGTTGGGAGGGCATGTCCTTTGCACTGTAGGAGTTTTAGAACCATTCCTGGATGAAGATCGCTGCCTCCCATCTCCAAATTATAGCAACCTAACTAACTAATATACATCCTAAACTATCACTAAATGTTCTCTATGGGTCTCTCTCCCCAAACTTAAGACCACGTGTCTACAATCACAGAAGGAAGAGTTCAATGTTGCTTCAAGAAGGGGTCACATTGAGAAAGCCATTGTTAGCTTATCTCACCATTGTGGATGCAGTCCCATATTGACAGATGGGTGGGTATTCAGAAAACAACTGTAACTGCCTTTATTTGATAAAGCCAAAGAGTTGGTATGCATCCTAAGACTCTGAGGAGAAGGCGGAAAATAAGTTAGCCCTGGCGGACATTTGAATCAAGCAATTGCATACAGCTGATGCTTAGAGAATTCCCCTTGAGGCTCTTCTCTCGATATTTATTGTCTCCAAAAGTTCTGTTAGTGTCTACAAGAAATCATCCCTGTGTAAACACCCCCAACTCTGTTTCTCACATCATAGTTCTAGCTCTCATTTGAAATCCCATCTCATGAAAGCCATTATGTTAGTCATTCCCAACTGTGATATTTCTTTCCCCACCTGGAGGTGTGCTTCCTCTCCGATACCCTTATTTGTCTGTGAGTTGATTGACTGGTAATAAGCTTGTGGCCCAAAAGATGAAATGTGTGATAGGCGATCTGCAGCTTTGCTCTCCCCTGTAACTCATCAATGTCCCAGGGGTTTCTCACTTTGCGTCTCAACTCACAGACTTTGAGCCTCAAAGAGGCCTGTCACAGCAGCAGGATCCAAGAAGTGACAGATTGCCTGGACATGGGGTAGTGGGGAGAGGATAAAGGACACACATATTCCTAGGAACTGGAGTTACTTTTCTTGCCCCTACATCACTTTTTTTTCTGACTCAGCCCCAAATTCAGACTTGAAGTTAGGCTGATGGCCTGCACTATGGGACTGGGAACACAATCGTGGTCTTCCCATTAACCATCTAAAGTTTCTCCACTCATGGCTTTTTTGCTTATTATCATTCTGATTCTGGTGGCAGGAAAAGAGTCTCTGATGTTGCTGGTTCCCACTGACTGAGCTGAGTTGTCCTCTCCATTTGGGGGACAGATATAAATAAAGCTGTGATTTACCCAACCATTATGTGCAGCTGTAAAAACAAAACAAAACAAAACAACCAAATGCATCTTCCAAGGCCAAGTAAGAAGACCTGTAGATGCCACCTTAGAAGATACATTCTATTCACTAACATTTTGTTACTCCCATCCCAGCGGTCAATGACAACTGCTTTCCCTTCAGTTCAATTGACATTTGCAAAACCATGTGTTTGCATGGCATTTACAATGTATCTTATAAATATCAACCACTTCAATCCCTTTATCAATTGCATGGGGCTTATATTACTGTAAGAATTGTTTCTGTTATTCCCATCCCCTGATTTAAAAAAAAAAATAGAAGCATTGCTGGGAGAAGGTAAATGAATAGTCTAAGTCATGTTTCTGGTATGTTGTAAGAGAGAAATAAACTGAGCAACCACAATGCTGTGCTAAGTCCTAGGCAACAAAGATAGTTTTGAAGGATGGATGGCTAAATGGTTAATGGCACATATGAAGTAAGGATTTCTGGTCTTTCCGTATGAAGCTTTCATGACACCAGAGGCACTGCTCCTTCAGGCTATCTAGAGATGGGCAATGACCCTCAAGGCATATCTTTTGTATACTGGATATGGACCAATGTATCCACAGGCTAGCCATACCCTAATCACGTCATTTAAAGACTCTCAAAGAGCTCTCAAACTCTAGGCCATTGTTCCAACCACCCCAGGCCACATACCAGACAATAGATATATCTCCTCCACTCCAGTCCCCTCTGCATGTTTAATTACACAATCTTAAACCTGTTTACTCTTCCAGATCCAGGTCCGTTCCTTTCCAGGGAAATCTCAACAAAGGGTCTTCTCCCTCTTGGTTTTCTCTTGCGCCCCCTTGTGGCGCCTTACTTGATATGGCATGCCTCCTCTGGGAATTAGGAGCAACAAACTATCTTTTCAGAGTCAGTTGGCTGCTGATCTGTTGTTAACTTGATCAGACATGAATAACAGCAACAGCTATATTTAGAAACAGTTGCATCGCTACAGTTTGACACAGGTGCTCATCAGAGGACCGCAGCTAGACGCTGTTTTAAGCAGCTCAGAGCGGTGCTGCACTGTGCCACAAAACAATTCTTTTTGCCAGCGTTGTTTCAAAACAGCTGTTTTGCTCCTCTGTGGCCTAGCATGTGTGATGATTTGTAAGCTGTTCTTAAATTGTGGCCCAGAAAAGTCAGACTGCTTAAATAGCATTGCTTGTAAACTACTTGCAATACCCCATTTCCTTTCTCCTTTGAGAAACCTTATTGACCCCTTCAAACCCACTTTAAAAACAAACAAAAAGAAAAAGGAAAACAAACAAACAAAAAACCAAACAACAACAACAAAAACCCAAAATGGGTATAACCCAGGCTGGTCTTCAACTCACTATGTAGCCAAAGATGACCTTGAATTTCTGATTTTCCTGTATTTATCTCCCAAGTGGCTACCACATCTGGGGTATTTGGTGCTGGTGATTGAATCTGGAGTTTTCTGCATTTTAGGCAGGTACTGTACCAAGTGAGCTGCAACTCCATCTCTTGTGCTGCCCTTTAAAAGAGCATTTTTTTTTCTATAGTATATCCTGTGAACTCTCTCAAGATCATGGTGGTGCCAATGGGATATCTCCTACCACGATGTCAGAACCAGTCACTTTTGAAAGACTATCTCAAACATACTAACATAAGGATAATTAGTATTAGGCCAAGTAAAGATGGCCACCTGTCCAGTAGGTAATTTAGCTTATAAGCTTTCTTCCAAAGCTGATAGTTTGCCAAGATTATTATTATTATTATTATTATTATTATTATTATTATTATTATTATTATTATTTAAACTTATTTAATTATTTATTCACTTTGCACCCCAGTTGTAGCCCCCTCCTTCCTCTGCTCCGAGCCCCACCCTCTCCACCCACCCCTATTCCTCAGAAAAGGGAGCCTCCAACCACCCTGCCTCATCAAGTTATATCAGAACTGAGAATGCCCTCTTCCCCTGTGGCCGGGCAATGCAGTCCCTCCAGGGGGTCGTGGTCAAAAAGTAAGCAACAGAGTCCATGGCAGAGACAGCCTCTGCTCCCCTTGCTAGTGGACTCACAGGAAGCCTGAGCTGCTCATCAGTTAGGTCCAATTCATGTGTGGTCCTTGGTTGGTGCTTCAGACTTCACAAGCCCCTCTGGGCCCTGGTTAGTTATTTGCCATGATTGTTGAAAAGTAAAGTCTAGAATGAAGAATGGGAGGAAATGTGAGGT
Organism: Acomys minous; assembly: GCF_964271855.1. NCBI lineage: Eukaryota > Metazoa > Chordata > Mammalia > Rodentia > Muridae > Acomys > Acomys minous. Next base: position 100,302,694 of record NC_140488.1, read on the forward strand.
TTCTTGATGTAGAGCCTGCTCCTCTTCTCACTAGTTGCTCTCAGAAGGTACAGCATTAATCCTTGGGATGATGTTGAAATGGTAATTCTTTTCAATATTATAGTTGTTTCTCCCCTCAAGAAGCTTACAGATAATTGCTCTATCATGGTCAGTTATATCCACTATGCTAAATGAGTTTCATTCTACATAGTTGCAAAGAGCTGTGTGTAGGGTTAGGTAGCTGAAAATGGCATTTGGAGATCTGTGTTCTCCGCATTTAGAAAAAAAAAAGTCATCTTTATTTTTCTCATCCCCAGAGTCCTGAAAATAGTGTAGAGCTGCAGTTAGCTAAAAGATTTTTTGCTGTGGGCACTTTTTGAGGTTAGATTGCTTAGTCTGGTTGAGAAGTGGGAGTTCTGATCTGAGGCCTCTGGGATGAATTTCCTAAGAGGATGAGGCCCCCTCATTTATCCCCAAGTATCTGAGCTGATGATTCGTGATTGACTAAGGGGTTGGTATCTGTCTCTCATGGGCAGCTCTGCACAGTGCTGGATATTTCCTTTCTTGTATTTTTGTAACTGTTTTACATCTGATTCCTAAGAATGATAGAAGTTGTTATGAGGTCCTGCCCAAAAAGTAGAGTGTTCCTCTCAAATACATTGCCTCAATAACTAATTTGTTGGATAGTTGAATAATAGTTTTATGAACCTATCAGTGATTCTCAAGCAAGGGTAATTTTGAAGAACCTAAAGATATTTTGATTGCCACAACCCAGAGCAAACTATTGATGTATAAAAAAGGTGGTTGTAGAAGGACAGGATTCTCCCAAATGGGGAAAAACAGTGATCTCAGATTCCTTTCTGAACTTGCAACACATGCTCTGGACCAGAAAGCAAGAGCTGGGGCAAGAGCTGTAATTCTCACAAGAGTGTTCCTATTGACCAGGTCCCATCAGCCATGCCTTCCATCTCAAAGCTCCCACTTGCTGGAGACTCCTTCAACCACGTGAGTGTGTGCTGGACATGAGTCATTTCACATTCAAACCCTAGCAATTAGTTTCAAGGAATCTATGCTAAAACTCTGCATTAATCAATGGAGAAAATAATGTTGGAAATGATCTTTATAGCAATCAGTATTTATAATATTAAATATTTTTTAAAAAAGAATCCTTACCTGAAAAGCCCACTGGCTTCCACTTACAGATATCTTAATCCTAAGACTTTATGTGCTGCATAAACTTTTCCTAGAGAGATGCAAAAATAAATGTGTACTCAGATAGGGCCTGGTGATAGACAGAAGAAGCAACTCCACCCAGGTTCAGCTTGGTGTACCTGTGAGTCTATTGGGCTTACTTGCAAGAGCATGGATAAGGGGTTTCTTACAGGAGCATGGGTGACACCCCATACAGCTGCAGCACTGCAAGTCTCACTCTAGCATGGATGGCAGTTTCTCCAAGCCTGTGAAGATGGCTTCCCCCACTTCAATAAATCTCCCACATTCTATATGCTCTACCACTTGCTAAGACCACTTTACAACTTAGATTGAATTAAAAAGAGCTGTCAGGGAGGTGGGGAAGGGAGGGGCTAAAGTCTCTGATGAGAGTCTGATGACTACCTTATTCCACTCTTCTGTGTAGAAGGAATATCTTGAGGCTCTCTTGTGAGCAATGCGAGCTGCTTTGATGAAAAAGATAATGACTGTCATGCTTGGAAGGTAGGATTCTATATCAATATCCTAATTCTATATCTGAGACATTCAATACTGGGTTATTATTATACACATTTTAGGATTTGGCTTTTTGTTTGGATCTTTATTTTTTTTATTGATTATGAGGAAAATTATAAAAATACTGAGTTGCTCCTGAAATCATTAGGAAAGGGGAGGGGAGGAAAGCTACCACGCTGTTCCTCACTAGACAATTGATTTTCATGCTCTTTTCCCAGATGGAAATTTTACTGGCAGGTGTCCAAATGTGGAGCGTGCAGGAGACCAATGAGAGAGAGGCAATTTAAGATGTCACAGGCCCCTTTTCCTGCTAGATTTACTATAGTTGAACTCATGAGACACCAGATCAATATCTTCCGGTCACTACGACTGTCTCAGATGAGAAGAAAAAGGGAATGAGCAGTTGCTAAAAATGGTCTTCAAGATCAATAAACTGAGTCAGCTCACATTTTCAGTATTAAAAGATCAAAAAGTCACTGTTATCATAAGAGAAATTTTTGGTTTTCTTACTTGTATGCTTTTTGTGCCATAGAGACGCTATAAGAGAGAACAGTGGTACACTATTTTATAAATGATGTGTGCGTGTGTGTATGTGTGTGTGTGTGTGTGTGTGTGTGTGTGTGTGTGTGTGTGTGTGTGTGTGAGAGAGAGAGAGAGAGAGAGAGAGAGAGAGAGAGAGAGAGAGAGAGAGAGAGATTGAGACAGGTAGCCCATCCTGGCCTTGAAGTCATAGCCTCCTGTTCAGCCTTCTAGGTACTGGGACTACAAGTTGAGCTACCATGCCCTGCAATGAGTACATGTACATGGAGAAAACCCCCATCCCCGCCTCCGTTTTCTTTTATCACAAAGAGCACCAGAGTATCTATTAATGGCTGAGACTTTAATCTGGCAGCATTAGTTCTGCAGTTCTCAAAGTGTAGTCTGAGGAACTCTTGAGGATTTGTTGTTCCTAGGAGTTTCTTGAAGTTCAGATTGTTTTCAGTTGGGGATAGTGACACATGATTGAAATCCTAGCTCTTGGGAAGCTAAATCACCAGAATTTTGAGTTCAAGGTCATATTGGACTATATCACTAATTCTAGGTCAGCCTGGGGAATACAGTAGGATCAGGCATTCAAAACCGAAGCTGTTCATAACAACATGAAGATATTATTTGTGATTTTTTTTTTACTCTCATTTGCTCATGGTGTTCAGGGGAGTTTTTCTAAGACTAGGCTTTTGTTATGCTGGTATGTTCTGATGGTGTCATTCTGACACCTGTAGAACTGTCATTCTGTGTTGTAAAACATTCTTAGTTCAGGGCCTGGGGAGATAGCTTAGTTGATAAAATACTTGTTGGTAAGTATGGGGACTGGAGGTTAATTCCCCAGAACCTATGTAAAAAAGTAGAGCATGATGGTACACACTTACTTTTTAATGTATAAAATATTATTTTTAATTCTTTTCATTGAATTAAAATACTTTTTTCTCACATAATGTACCCTATAACCCCCTGCCTCTACTTCTTGCACTTCTTCCCAACCTTCTCTCCCATCTGGTGTTGTCTCAAAAAAGCACACAGGTGGCTGGCACCTGAGTAATGATGCCAAGATTCATGTCTGCCCTTCACATGCAAATACACACATGTACATGCATACCATCCACATGTAGCAACACACACACACACATGCATGTATATACTTACAATTTTAATTTCTAATTCTATCAAAAAACAACAGATAAAAGCTACATAACTACATACCTTTGGAGCACTCAATGTAAGAAAGGGGTCCTATAGATGACATATTCTTCTGTAGGTACCAGGGAAGTAAAGGACACATGGTTTCTGTGCCAAAGCTTGATAGAAATAGGGGCAATTATTTCTGACTCCTTGTTTCTACTCCAGAGACTAGTGTGGAGTCTCACAGCAGTGGTGCTGTTGCCCTTTGGGTAAGGAGCAATTTTTGTGGAAGGACTGACTTAATCACTGTGGAGAGTTTAGCCACATCACTGCTCTCCTTGAACTTGATGTCAGGAGCTATCCCTAGTTGCAACAACCAAAAAAAAGTATCAAGATATTGTTGTATGGTTGGTGGGAAACAGCCCAATTGAGACTTCATATCTCTTAAGACATATTCTGTTGTTTTAGCAGGCCACAGTCCTGGATTTTGTCACACAGTCATTTGTAACTGTAAACAGGTGGGCAACAGTAATATTTATTTGAGGTGGGTTGGTACCAGCCAAAATAGAATATTCAGTTTTTGTGGCACAAGAGAACAGGTATTTGGGGGCAGGTCTTTTGGGAAAAGAGAATCCACATCTGAAATATTTGCGATGGTGACAGTACATTTCATCTGCTCCAAAAGAGCAGAAACATTGGATCCTACTGATGTGCTCAGATATAGACATTTGGAGGCTTTTCCATTGAATGAGATTTATTTGGTAATTTCATTTGTTTTCCTCTGAATTCCTACTGTGCTATTATTTGAGAGAGTCCATACACAGCATTATCCTCACTAAATACCACAGTAGAAATGCAAATATCAAAGATAAACATGACAACAATTATACAAGATTCTTGCTTTATCAGAGTCATCATTTGGGCCCATAAATATAGTGGCTATCTTTAGTTTCCCAGAACAGACTCAATTGTTTTTCCAGCTTTCATTAAAGATTTACCATCATTCTTGATATGCATTGTTCACAAAGGAATGAAAACATTTGTCTCTGAAACTTAGAGTGATCTGGGCGGGACCTTTCCCAAAGTGGGGTCCGATTCCAGGAATCAAGTACAAAGAGTTTATCTTGGTGATAGAGATAGAGGAGTAGAGGTGTGGGATAGTAGGGCGAAAACTGCAGTAACAGCTGTCACTGTGACGCACTTCTCCTTAGGCAATAGGCTATAGTCTCCTTAGAAGGTCCTGGGAGCCAGTCTAGATAGACAAAAGTCAAAGATGTTAAGATATCTATGCCGCAAACTCCTGTGTACCTTTGCATCATGGCCATATCTATAGGCAAAAACTCCTTGGGACTTCTGGCCTGCATTTTTTTCTGACAAAAAAAGCCTTTAGGCAAGTCTCTCTCTCTCTCTCTCTCTCTCTCTCTCTCTCTCTCTCTCTCTCTCTCGTGTGTGTGTGTGTGTGTGTGTGTGTGTGTGTGTGTAGTAGTAGTAGTAGTAGTAGTAGTAGTAGTAGTAGTATGGTATTAGAATGCACTAGCACTCTGAGTGCTGAAAGGATGGGTGGGTCATTGACTGTGTCACTTCCACCCTATGTGCTGTGGTTGGCTCACTTCACTCACTACACTGTATCTGACCAGGCTCGATGTTCATTGCCTTGTGGGATGATCAATGTTACATGAGCAAAGGAAAAGCAGCTGAAGAAAGACCTCAAAGGGATATGGGCAAAAGCCATGCATGAATACACAATGAAGAAATCTCACCAACAAGATGGCCAAGAAGACTTACATGTTGCCAAAAATATGGAGCTATTTTGTGTGAGCCATAGCCACCTGTTTTAAATTTCAGCACAGAAGAGATCTTCATAACAACAGTGACAAATTGACGTTTTTGCTGATGAGCTTGAATGTATCACATTTAAATGCAACTCGTTGATTTCAGTGGCATAAATGAGTTTTATTCACCACAGAGAATGGAGTTGTCATTCTCATGCCTCCTGAGTCCATTTTTTTTCCTGAATTAGGTAATCTAACTGGTACCCCATTTTGTTTTGTTTTGTTTTGTTTTTTCAAGACAGAGTTTCTCTGTGTAACCTTGGCTGTCCTGGACTTGCTTTGTAGACCAGGCTGGCCTTGAACTCACAGCGATCCGCCTGCCTCTGCCTCCCAAGTGCTGGGATTAAAGGCATGCACCACCACACCCGGCTCTGGTACCCATTTTTATCACTTCCATCCTCCAAGTTTTTGCCACAACACACCAATCTTTCCAAATCATCTAAACCACTAGACATTTCTTTTATAATTGCAGAGCACATACATTCCTTGCTCTTTTTTAAAAAGATAGTTTGTTAATTTATTCATATTACATCTCAATTGTTATCCCATCCCTTGTATCCTCCCATCCCTCCCTCCCTCCAATTTTCCTCTTACTCCCCTCCCCTATGACTGTGACTGAGCGGGACCACCACCTCCTGCTGTATATGCTCATAGTGTATCAAGTCCCTTCTTGGTAGCCTGCTAGCCTTCCTTTGAGTGCCACCAGGCCTCCTCATCCAGGGGACGTGGTCAAATATGGGGTACCAGAGTTTGTGTGAAAGTCAGACCCCACTCTCCACTCAACTGTGGAGATTGTCCTGTCTATTAGCTAGATCTGGATAGGGGTTCAAAGTTTTCTGCATGTATTGTCCTTGGCTGGTGCCATAGTTTGAGCAGAATCCCTGGGCCAAGATCTGTCCATCATAATGTTCTTCTTGTAGGTTTATAGGACCCTCTAGATCCTTCTATTTCCCCATTTTCCCATGCTTCTCTCACCTAGAGTCCCAATAGGATGTCCTCCCCTCTGACCCACTTTCCTGGTGAGTGAAGACTTTCATGGGACATGCCCCTTGGGCTAGTGTCCAGATATAAGTGGGTATATACCATTTGACTCTTTCTGCTTCTGGGTTAACTCACTCATTATGATCATTTCTAATTCAATCCATTTGTCCACAAATTTTGGGAATTCCTTGTTTTTAATAGCTGAGTAGTATTCCATAGTGTATATGTACCATACCTTCTTTATCCATTCTTCTACTGAGGGACACTTAGGCTGTTTCCATGTTCTGGCTATTATGAATAAGGCTGCTATGAATATGGTAAAGCAAAGTTTCTTGTTGTGTGCTGGAGCATCTTCTGGGTATATTCCAAGGAGTGGAATAGTTGAGTCTTGAGGAAGCCTTATACAGCCCAGGCCTTAAGGTCAACAATTAATAAATGGGTCCTCATGAGGCCAAGAAGCTTCTGTAAGGCAGGAGACACTGTCAACCGAAAAAAAAAAAAAAAGCAACAGCCTACAGACTGGGAAAAGATCTTCACCAACCCTACATCTGCCAACGGTCTAATATCCAAAATATATAAAGAACTCAAGAAATTAAATACCACCAAACCAAATAACCCAATTGAGAAATAGGGCTTAGAACTAAACAGAGAATTCTCAACAGAGGAATATCAAATGGCTGAAAAACGTTTAAAGAAATGCTCAACTTCCTTAGTCATCAGGGAAATGCAAATCAAAACAACTCTGAGATTCCATCTTACACCCATCAGATTGGCTAAGATCAAAAATTCAAGTGACACCACATGCTGGCGAGGATGTGGAGAGAGAGGAACACTCCTTAATTGCTGGTGGGAATGCAAACTAGTACAGCCACTTTGGAAACCTATCTGGTGCTATATCAGAAAACTGGGAATAGGGCTTCCTCAAGACCCAGCTATTCCACTCCTTGGAATATACCCAGAAGATGCTCCAGCACACAACAAGAACATTTGCTCAACCGTGTTCATAGCAGCCTTATTCATAATAGCCGGAACCTGGAAACAGCCCAAGTGTCCCTCAGTAGAAGAATGGATAAAGAAACTGTGGTACATTCCTTGCTCTTTCTCTGGTTCACAGTTACTACATTGTTGTTAAGGATGTCACTTTTATTTACTCAAAGTAGGCTAAGAATCACAAAATGACCCAAGATGTTATATTAGTGACTGTCATTAAGTAGAAAAGCTACTTGAGGACTGTACTGAACCATGACTTTTAGGGTATAATTTTGTCTGAGTAGAGAAGGACCCATAATCATAATGGTAGAACCAAATTTGTTTGGTTTAAATAATGATGAAGGGCTTAGCAGTTAAAGATAAAGGCTCACATTTCTCAAACTTTAAATATTTAGGAAACTAACATTGTTTATTGAAATGAGAATATTTTAATTTGGAAGTTAGATAAGAATAGCTATGTTATTTTAGCTTTAAATATACAATGACCAATTCTTTGAAGAGTCTTTGATTTATATCTCATTATATTTCTTACAAACAGTGAACCTTGGGACAGTCTTGAGTGGTTCCAGATTAGTGAAATTGCATTTCAGCACCACCTAGTGGTCAAAAGCTGATATTTCACAAATGTATTTTAAAACATGACACTGGTAGATTGCTTGGTTTTTAAAAGAACTGTGAATACAAAGCACAAACTAGTGTTTCTTTAAATATACATATTCTTACACCATCTTTTCTTAGTTTATCATTCTTCCCCTGACTCTAGACAGCATACAATATTTGGGTAACTCAAACCTGAGAGGGGTAATATAGGAATGCCACTTCCTCCCATCTAAGTACTAACCAAGGTGGACCCTGCTTAGCTTTTTGTATCAGCTGTGGCCTGGGAGGTATGGTCATAGACAAAATACTTCCTTCTCTACATAAGGTGCCAATGCATGATTCTCTTTGGCAGAAAATCTTTCTTTTAGTGGCCCAGGGACCCAGGCTTCTTCTAGCTTATTGAGCAGCCAAGTGTGAGGGCAAAAGTTATCTCACTGTCTTTGACTGGCCAGGTTGAATATGTTTCAGTATTGTTGATTATCTGGTCTCTACCACAGCTGCTTCATGCCTGCTGGTATAGTGTGAAAACAGGAATATATAAATGAGTAGGCGTGGTTGTGTGCCAGTCAAACTTGAGTTTTGAATACTGAGATCTGAGTTTCACATGGCATTCCTGAAACCTCCTTACCTTCATATTTTCTTCAACTATTTAACTGTAAAGTCATCCTTAGTGTCCAGAATGTTTGTCTTCTCCTACTCTTGAGGTCTGGCACCTTTTCCTTACTGCAGTCGTATGAAGAATGAATCAGGAAGAATTTCTAGGAGAGCCTGGGAAAGACACTCCATACCACTGGCCAGAACTCATTAACATGCCTATAGTCAAGTGGATTGGTGACCATTTAATAAGGGACGGCAGTCTCCAACAAAGAATGCACTGTTACTTTCAAAGTACAGTTTCTGTTGGGCATGGTGGCACAAGCCTAGAGTCCCAGCTCTTTGGAGGCTGAGGCAGGAAGATGATGAGGATCAAGTCCAGCCTGGGCTACATCGTGAGTTCAATGTCAGTCTAGACTACCAAGCAAGCAAGCAAGCAAACATCCTTCCCCAAGCTCCTCAGTATAATTTAATTTACTTTTTTCATGATTAGTTGATGCCATGTTAAGAAAACTGTACTCTTCACAGCCTTTTTATGGGCATTGAATTTAAAGAGAAAGTTTCCAATGGACATGTTCAGTAACATGTTGAAGTTATAACAAATGCATGTGACAATGAAATGACAATCAATGGGGCATAAATTAGTAAGTAAACAGAATTGGAATTTTGAAGAAACCATATAAACTGTAGGAGAAATTGTGTGTTCATACAGTTTAGATAAGGACTCTTATTGCCTCAATGATGTCCTTGGTTGGAACCAACTTTCTCAAGGGAGACTAGACACACAGTCCTTGGATCGGTCTAGTATGTGCACAATCCTGAGAGGTGTGTGTCTAATATTCTGGTTTTGATGCTCAAGGGAGCACACAAGGAGTACTAAGCACTAGAATATTATACCCAACACGATGAGGTAGAGGATTTCTGAGAGTGTTAGGTCAGCCTGGCCCATGTTCACTGTGTGTGTGTGTGTGTGTGTGTGTGTGTGTGTGTGTATGCCAATTTTGTCCATCTTCCATCTTTGATGTGCCTGGCTTTAATGATTACAACTCCAGGCTAAAGATCAAGGCTTAATATAGTATGGAAATAGTTTGTTTATTACATATGCATGTGTGTGTGAAGACTAGCACATGTACAGTGGTTAGAGAACAACCTATGGGGCGGTTGTTCTTTCCTTCCACAGTATGAATCCTGAAGGCTGAACTCAGGTTTTCAGGCTCTGCAAGTACCTTTTATCTGCTGAGTCATCTTTCTGCACCATGTAATAAATTTCAAAGGGGCAAATTTCAAATTTGAGTATTCAGTATCCGTTGCAGCTCAGGTTCAAGATAGAAATCTTAGAGGTGAAACACTCATGAACCCTTGTAATGAAGTGAAACTGATAAAGAGGAAAATGGGGAAAGTGCATCCAGGAAAGGAAGGTCAGTGAAGCCGCATGCAGAAGAGGGGTGGGGGTGGGGGAGATTTAGAACAGCAACTACAGAAAGTCAGTTTTGCTTCTTATTACATTCACTTTTCCAGCAGAGGGCAGCAAGGTCTCATACAAGAACAGCATAATGGCATGCTAGCACTTCTCTTTAAAATAAATAACTACCTATCTACCTACCTATCTACCTACCTACCTATTTGTTGACCAATATAGAAGCTTGCTATATACAAAAAAAGGGCTAAACTAGAAGTAAAAATAAAAAACCCTGAATTAAGAATATCTTTGCAATTCACTCTGCAGGCAAATCCATACATCTGTGATATTGCTGCAATATTACTAGGCCTTCCTCTTTTAATCATGACGAAGGATTAACATGAAAAATGTTTGGGAAACTTGTGGACCCATTTCTTCATTCTTCAGTCATCCATTCACTCAATATGCTCTAGTACTTGCTGCAGAGACTCAGGGATTAGTATCACGTACCCATCTTTCCAGTAACCTATTACAAATTTAGGAACTGTGCTGTAACTGACATGCAAACAGCATGGTAGGTAGTAAGGCTTGATTTGAATTTCCAGAGGCCAGTCCTGGTGTCATCTCCTCCCCCACTGTCTTGTCACTCATTCCCTTTCTAACCACACAGCACTCTCAGCTTTTCTTCATATTCAACAAGTAACCTACTTCCTTTGGAATTTCTTTTCATAGTCTGTGCCTAGACTACATTCCCATACATGATCCTCACTGTGCTATTCACAAAGTCATTTTCTCCGTGTGTGTGTGTGTGTGTGTGTGTGTGTGTGTGTGTGTGTGTGTGTGTGTGTTGCATTCATAAGTTTTTGGATGCACATTCATGCCGAGGCCAGAGAAACATGTCAATCATAGCATTTTTCCTTGTTGCCTGGAGATACGGCCTCTCATTAAACCTGAAGCTTACCAGTTAGGCTATGTTGACTAGCCACAGAGCAATTGGATCCACACAATGCTGGTGTTACAGCACTTGCAGCCATGCCCAGATTTGGGGCATTAGGGAATTGAATTCAGATTCCTATGTTTACAAATAAAGGGCTTTACCCACCGAGTCATCATTGCTTATGCCTCTTACAAAGATATTTTTACCACAACCACATTGCATATCGTGAGAAGATAAGTCAACTTGTGGACACTGTGTCCTGTGGGAAATACAGATTTGAACATTTGCCTAGTATTTGATTGGTCTTCCTGAAGAAAATATTTCTAGATAAATTTTCAAGTCTAATATATTGTTTTGGCTTACCAGGTAATAGCTCATTTAAAAAAGAGTCAGGCGCCCGGCGTGGTGGCACACGCCTTTAATCCCAGCACTTGGGAGGCAGAGGCAGGTGGATTGCTGTGAGTTCAAGGCCAGCTTGGTCGACAAAGTGAGTCCAGGATGGCCAACATAACATAGAGAAACCCTGTCTTGAAAAACCACATAAAAAGTCTATATTTTCTTTTTATTTTTTTGCATTTTTTTCTTTATTAATTTATTCTTGTTACATCTCAATGGTTATCCCATCCCTTGAATCCTCCCATTCTTCCCTCCCTCCTCTTTTCCCCTTATTCCCCTCCCCTATGACTGTTCCTGAGGGGGATTTCCTCCCCCTGTATATGTTCATAGGGTATCAAGTCTCTTCTTGGTAACCTTCTGTCCTTCCTCTGTGTGCCACCAGGTCTCCCCCTCCAGGGGACATGGTCAAAGGTGAGGCACCAGAGTATGTGAGAAAGTAATATCCCACTCTCCACTCTACTGTGGAGAATGTTCTGTTCATTGGCTAGATCTGGGTAGGGGTTTAAGGTTTACCGCCTGTATTGTCCTTGGCTGGTGCCTTAGTTTGAGCAGGACCCCTGGGCCCAAATCTGCCTATCATAATGTTCTACTTGTAGGTGTCTAGGACCCTCTGGATCCTTCTACTTTGCCATTCTCACATGCTTCTCTTTTCTTTTGGAAAGATTTCCTGGGGGTAGTCTTGAAGGTTCTCCAAAGTCTGACATCCAGGGGACACTCAATTCAGAGTCATACTTTAGGTGGCAATCTCTATTGATAGGGTTGGCAGCTGACATTCATTGAACATTTACTGTGTTCCAAACATTATGCTAAAGACTTGACAGACTTCCTCTAGAGCAATGGGCTGAGAAAAGCACAAATTACTGGGGTGAGGAGACTGTGTTTATGCCACACTTCTTTCAGGAGTAGTCCTCTGTGGACCATCAGAAATGTCAGCCCGTCCACTGTTACCGTCCTGATTTGAGTACTTACTCTCTTTCATTACTAGATTGGTCTTTTCAAATATTGTGATAATTGAGACTGTCTACATCAGACTTGAGTGGGTATAGGGAAGGTGAAGAGTTTCAGGTTATTTGTTCCCTTATTTGCACACAAAGCTAAATGGAAGCTCTGGCTTTTAGGATCATGACACACTTGACTGATGTGTAGACATAAATCCATGAAGTACTCCAACCCTGGGTTCTGGTGTGTGAAGATCTTGCTAGAAAGACTTTGTACTAGGAAGGCTAGGGAAAGATGTTTGCTTGAAGCCTGGGAACTCATAGCCTCCTTGTCCATTAGAACCTATTCAAAGCATTTGAAGAATTTGCATTCATGACATTCTAGAGATTAAAACGACAGACAACCTGTCCTAGTGATAGTTACCATTTCTGCAATGAAACCCCATGACCAAAGCAACTTGGAGAGAAAAGGGTTTATTTAGCTTACTCTTGATCATCACTGTTCATCATCAAAGGTAGTCATGGCACAAACTCAAAAAGGACGGGAACCTGGAGGCAAGAGCTGATGCAGAGATCATGGAGGGATACTGCTTACTGGCTTGCTCCACTGCTCAGTCTGATTTCTTATAGAATCCAGAAACACCAGCCCAGGCATGGGCCCACCCACAATGGACTGGGCCCTCCCCCATTGACCATTAATTAAGAAAACTGCCCTACAGGCTTGCCACAGCCTGCTCTTATGAAAGTAATTTTCCAGTTGAGGTTTCTTTCTTTCCAATGACTTAAACCTAGCCAGCACATAACCTCTTCTCTAGTTTTGCTTGGAAATACTGTGAGCTCTGCTAGGAGACATCCTTCCAGACCCTAGCTAGTGAACCATGAGGATGTGCTTGCGTGATCATGAGGATGTGTGGCTGAATGGCATTGGAAGTGTACTCTACTCAAATTGCCCCTCACTAAAAAGGATTCACCTCCTTCTCTGCTGAAAAGTTAATGGGTATAATACGTTATATAAATAAGCCTCAGAACGAACTATATTCTTGGTCCATTAGGAATATAATTTGCTTAATTAATAGCTTAATAAATAGCTAAGTGTAGTCTTTATGGCATAGAAGCAGATGGAGTACAGGAAACACACACACACGCACACACACAATTATTGTTAGTACTATTTTTCTTTTGTGTTTTACAACTGTTGTCTTGGTGCTTCTATTGCTGTGATAAGACACTGTGACCAAAAGTAACATGGGGAGGAGAGGGATTATTTCATCTCATAACTCTAAAGTTGCAGTGCATCACTGAGGGAAGTCAGGACAGATACTGGAGTCATGAAGCTGGAGGCAGGAGTTAATGCAGAGGCCATGGGAGGAATGCTACTTACTGGCTTGCTTCCCATGGCTTATTCAGACTGCCTCCTCCACCCCCATCTCCTCCTCCTTCTCCTTCTCCTCCTCCTTCTCCTTCACTTTCTTCATTTTATTTTTGGTTTTTCATGACAGGATTTCTCTGTGTAGCCTTGCCTTTCCTGGACTCGCTTTATAGACCAGGCTGGCTTAAAACTCAGAGCTCAGCCTGTCTCTGCTTCCCTGAGTGCTGGGATTGCAGGTGTGTGCCACCACTCAAGGCTCAGCCTGCCTTCTTACAGAACCCAGGACCATCAGCCCAGGGATGGCACTGCCCACAGTGAACTAGACACTCCCACATCAATCATCAGTCAAGAAAATGTCACACATGCTTACACACAGGAGAGTCTGGTGGACATTTTCTCAAAGGAGGCTCTCCCTTTCAAAATGACTTAGCCTGTGTCAAGTTGACATTAAAACTAAGCAGCACAAAGTCATATTAATGGTCTCTAAACTTTTTTTTTATATGAAAGCCTCCATTCTAATCTCTCATCAAGTGCTTGCTTTGGCAACACATATACTAAAATTGGAACAATGTAGAGAAAATTAGCATGGCCTTTGTGTAAGGATAACATACGAATTCATGAAGCATTCCATATTTTTACATGTACTTTTAAAGGGGTCATTACTAGAGATTTACCCACTGGGGGCAAAATGCTCCTGGTGACTGGGAGGCCTCAGTTGCTATATATTTAAAACAAAAAAGGGGAAAAACTCTAATCTGTCATTAATCAATTTGCTAGTTGTAGTCTATTGTCAAAAATACACATGAAAGGAGTTAGCACATTGTGTGTTTGAAAATGAATTGACATAATTTTTCAAAATAGTATCAAAGTATCACATGAAAAACTGTAAGATATGTATCTTGAGATACAGAATTGAAAACAAGATTCCTGATTTAGAAACATTTCAGGATTCCTTTCTAGAGGTTAAGTTCCTGTCATCTTTGCTAGGCTCACCCACTTGCTATGCTGAACTTATTTTCCAAGTATTAGATATGAATAGAAGAATGGAGAGTTCATATCTTCAGATACTGGAATCTATAGTAAGGTTCTGAAGTGTGAAAATCTGTCTTACTATTGAGTTATCCCGAAAAGAACTGGTGAGATGGGAATTCATGTGAAGGGGATTGAATTGGGGGGCGACCCCATGCAACACTTATCCCTCACATATATAGATCATTTGTGGAGAACCTCTATACTACAGCAAAGAAGTTCCAAAGATAGGCCCAAAATGAAGGAGTTCCCTTTCCCTAAATGTAGAAATGAGCTCAAGGGAAAAGGAACTATAGAGGTCCAGGGGAAGTCAAGGGCAAGGGACATGGAAGGCCAGCGACTCTGCTTTGGACCATGTAAAGTGCTTCTGAAGCTCTTCTCTCTTCTACATACACATATTGGTTGTATGACCAGCATGCGAAAATCGTGAAAATCTTAACTCAAAGATTCCTCTGATGGCCCTCCTTAGTCATCCTCATATTCAGCCTTTTGCAGGATAGCAGAGCAATGTGATAATAGCACGGAGTAAGACCCAGGTGGGTGCACTTAACACTTGACCCTTTGGAGGATGATTTTTGTCTCCCCTAGACTTGCAGTCACTAACAGTATTAAGCCTCAGCTGTCTGCCAGCTCATGGATGCACTGAGAATT
This sequence comes from Acomys minous, assembly GCF_964271855.1. Taxonomy (NCBI): domain Eukaryota; kingdom Metazoa; phylum Chordata; class Mammalia; order Rodentia; family Muridae; genus Acomys; species Acomys minous. The sequence goes on from NC_140488.1 coordinate 100,317,773, forward strand.
AGCTATCCTTCATCTTTGTTGGACTTCCATCCTTTCCTAATGTATCTTTCAGTCTTCCTTCAAAGTCTTTGCTTGAAAAGTCTCCATTTGCCATCTGTTTCTGGTAAAATGTGGACTGGGAAGGCTTTTGTATTTTTTGACCCACCATGGATGCCAGTAGTAGAAGCAATGAACTTTTAGTTCTTTTCCTGCTACTCTGTGCCTTGAGATTAGCCCAGGCTTTGGAGAGCTAGCAGGTTGGTGAGCCTGAATAATATCAGTTCTTGACAGAGGGCCCCATTTAGTTACTAACAACAGTGGTAAATAGACCTTGACATTGATTAATTGCTCTTGTGCAGATTTTTTTCTTTGTAAATTTTAGACATTGTAAATAAAGAATTGATAGGTTTTTTTTCTTCTTCTGTACAGTACACGATGAATAACTGATGTACTTCAGTGCTTTCTGCACAGCATTTTTGGTTCTTTTCCTTGAACTAAACTATGAAAGATAAATAGGATTATTTTATTTTCTGAGAAGGTTATATAATAATTAAACAGAACAATGTATCCACTCTGTCTCAGGCCAGGAACTACAGAGTAGAACATTGGTGGTTGGAAGTCCTGATTTCTGTACAACCTATAATATTTCCTGTTTCTATTTTCCTTATGGACCTCTCAGAATCCAGTTGCCAATAAATATTTCTGATACCCATAATCAATAAAAGACCCAGAAAGCAAATGTAGATAAGGCAGAGATATAAGACTATGAACCCATTTCAACATATTAAGATGTCTTACTTATTCTCCCTTACCCCTGAAAGAGGAGGAGCTTATGCAGAGCTCAGAATACTTCAGACTGTGTGTCTGAGCTCAGGACAAGCTAGGCCAACGTGTCTTACCTCTCAGGTGATAAGAGTGGATGAAAACCTATTTGGTTGCTATACCCAGGGTTCCCTACCTCATTTTGAATGGATGGCACCGATGATATTTGGGGATGGACAATTCTCAGTTGTTGGGATGCTGTCTTGTGTACTCAGAGATAGTTGGAAGGATTGCTACATAATCGATGACATGAGCACACTTTCTGATAGCAAGAAGAATTGGTTTTAGCTATGGATAAGTGAGACAGGTAACAGCTGCTTCAGATTTCACCGTGGTATGTTAAGGCGGTGGAAGGAAGGGCTATCTGCATGGTGATGTCAAGCCAGGGCCTAAAGTTATGCTTTTGGATATTATCTTCATAATCAGGACATTTGCAGATAAGGCAGTGAATAGGATTTGTGACAATACAAGTTATAAGAAAGAGGTTGAGAAGATAAGAACTGGTGACTACAATTGTGCTATCAGTTCGAATTCCTCACCCTTGCTGGACCCACACCTTTGGAGACCCTGAACTTCTGTACCCTATGAGAACAGTATTGAATTCCTTGCCCTTAGACTTTCAGCTCTTTTACTTGCTTTGACAGGTAGATAAGGCGGGAGTGACAGCTTGCCAGTTTCAAGCCTAAGCCCTAAGAGGCCTTGCATAGAGTCTGCTTGTTCTCTTGAGGTTCTGCCAAGAAAGAATTGTCTGGACTAACTCACTTTCTTGAGTGGAGGATGAGTAATATGCCGAGTATGGCCCTGCCTACATCAGCTAGCCCTAAGCCACTTGGAGACTGGTGAACTAAGCTAATGTCCATTGTTTTCGTGTGGTGCTGTCCTGAAATGTCATGATATTTTTTGTTGTTGTTGTTCATATTGATATATGTCATAAATTTTGAATTTTGAGGAGAAGTCTATACAAATACATTAAAGATTATAGCCAGGAGAATAGAAACTACAATGTGAAAATGAATAGGGACATGATGGAGAGTGTAACCTGGAAGTGTTTACATCTATAGTTCTGAGGAAGAGTGGAAAATGTGGCAAAGAAAGAAAGCTCCAGTGTAGGAAGACTAAAGGAGGCCATAAGCTTTGGAAGTGGAAGTGTGGAAGTGGAAGTGTGTTTATGTCTCATTTTTACCATTTACAAGCAATGTGACCTTGAACAAAATATTGAGGTTCCCTGTGCCTCAGTTTCCTCATCTGCAAAATGGAAGAAAGACAAGCTGTGCTAAGTTTTGTTTTGAGTAATAACTGCACTTATTGCAGTAGATGTTAATGTAGTATAGCAGTGTGCTATTGTCTAAGAAATTCAAGAAGCATGATTGCTAAAACACTGCTCGCTCCTCTGGCTCAGATACTTGAGATGTCTTTTGAAGTACAAAAGGATGCTTCTCAAGAGAAAAGACATGGGCAGGGATTGGAGGGATGTTGTTTAATGGCAACAGATAAAACAATGGAGAAGATAAAAGCAATTAATGCTACTGAACTGCAGGCTTAAAATGATTAAAATGGTAACTTTCCTGTTATATATATGTCACTGTAATTAAGTGGTTCTGGACCTGTGGGTCCAGACCACTACAGAGATCACATATCAGATGCCCTACATTATGGTTGTAAAGTAACAACAAAATAATTTTATGGTGTGTGTGGGATTGGGGGTCACCACAACATGAGGAACTGTATTAAAGTGTTACAGGATTAGGTAGGTTGAGAACCACTATTCTAATTAAAGAAACACAAAAGTAAAGACAAAGAAGATGGTGGTTTAAATTATATAAAATATAACTTATTAGAAAGAAAAATACAAAACTAATTTCTCCAGCAGTGAGTATTGGATCTGAGACATAGTTACAACTGTTTTTATAGATGAAAATGTTGAGCACAGAGGGCTGAGAGCAGTGCCTAGTAACAGAAATAGCCACATTCTGTTGACAGGAAAGCCTGATGACTTACATGTACTCAACAACAGTCAACTTCAACAAGAAAGTTCTGAGTCTCTACTGGAGAGCTCATGTTTGGGGGTGCTTTGGTAATGGGGAGATTTCATGGGGACTTTGGATTCAGTCCCAAGACTTTATCTTTTTTCTTGAAACAGCAGTGCATTTTCACAGAGCAATAAGGTTCTAGAGCACTAGGTTCTAGAAACTGTTTTGTGCAGATTGTTTGTTGTTCCGGAAAGACAGGATTCTTCCATTACTAATTTGTATGAATCACTTTGTAATAAACAAGATGATTTTGTGCCCACGACAATGACACATTTGGTTCTTTTAATACAAACTATGTTTAAAAATAAAATGAAATATTTAGGAAGCAGATATACAAAAAGCATTTTATAAAACATACATTTTCATGGACTATAGTTTTTAAAGCCTAGTTCAGAATTTTGGCAAGATTATCAAAGAGAAGTTTGGTTATTAAAAAAGTGAGGAAGATCATTTTATTCCCCACTTACAACTCAAACTGATAATTGAAATAAAGGACACATGACAGTGTAATTAACCCAGAGCCACAGGAATGACTGTGTCAGGAGGAAACTCCTGTGTTTCATTAGTGTATTAGTAACAGGTATTGGACTGGTTTAAAAAAGTTCTCTCCGGCCTTAATGGCCTATACATTAACAATTTGTTTTCAGGGAGAAATATGGGTCCTGCTTTTAAGGATATTATAACAGACTTGGGGAAAGTCCACACAGAGAGCGAGTAAGCTACTATGTGTCTAGGATGGCATCAATGATGCCATGCTATTTCAGGTCCCTAGTTGGTGCTACTTATCAATTGCAAAATGCTACTGAGTGAACATCTAGCCTTAACTTTTCAGTGCTCCAAACAGCCACTGTCAGTTACTTAAAATGTTGTTGCTGTTGTTGTTGTTTTGTCAGATGAAACCCACTGTTCACCCCCAGCAGTAGGTATCTACATGGCATGTGGCTATGGGTGTTGACAGAAAGCAGAAATAAATTAGAGGTGGCTAGTAGGCATACTAGAGAATAATTATCAACAACTTTGAAAAAAGGTGTATCACACGAAGAAGATCTGAAGAACGACATATAATGCTATACTAATGATGAATGCAGAGGCTTTCTTAGTATACTAAACAAGAAATGCCTGCTGGTACCAAGTAAGTTAGAAATGTGCTAGGTAGATTAGTCATCATAAGCTGGTAAGCTTCAAATGGAGCCAAATTTGCAGAGGAGACATTTGGTACTGTATGAAAGTGTTCTTGGTCATCACAAATGGGGCCAGATGTTGTTGTTAGTGTCTGGTGGTGGAGGCCAGCAATGCTGCTAACTGCTAGGATGCACAGACAAATCTCCAACAATGAGGAATTATATCATACAAAATGTTTGTCATGCATGCAGGCCGACCTGGTATTGGAGAAGGAGTTCTACTTCTTGATCTGAAGGGAACAGAAGGAGACTATGTGCCACACTGGGCATAGCTTGTGCACCTATGACCTAAAAGCCTGCCTCCACAGTGACACTCCTAATAGTGTCACTTCCTGGTCAAGCTATGGAGGCCATAGCTATTCAAACCACCATACACAGTTACTAAAATCAAAGGTTGAAACATCTAACTTTTAAATTCTAGAATAAATCCTGCTCACCTCACAACCTGCTTTGTATGGAAACACATCAAAATAATTCTGGAAGAGAGGTAAGGGTCTTGTCTGCACTTCTCAATAATTATTTGTTGATTTGGTGGGAAGAAATTAATCAATCACTAGCTACATAGTCAATATTTTACTCTATGTTTATTATGTAATCTGTGCCATTCTAAAAGGACCCGTTGTTGTTGGTGATGCTTCTTTACAAGGAAGCTAAACCATATAGTGGCTGAGTAACTTTATTTAAAGTGACAGTTAATCATCATCATTACTGTCACCAAAGCAATGCATAAGACCAGTTTTGGTTTATGTATAGGAAAAAAGACAAACCTGAATTTATTTATTTTTTAATGTTTCTGGTTGAAATCATCTTCTTGCCTTCTTTTCCTATCTCCAGCCCCTCTGAGCTACCCTCCCAGACAAACAAATATTTGATGAGAATAAATAGCAAAGTTACCTTTCCAAGAATGTGGATAGGTAAAAGGTACTAATTTGTTCCATCAATAAAACCAGTCTATCATCATTTGGAAAAAGTTCCTACATACAATGGGAAAAAGGATGCTAAACTTGACTTACTTAGTTCTGAACAATCACTAGGGCAATTATTAAAAATCATTAAATACTTTCTAGGTGATTTTTATCATACTATTCAGACTAAAGTTACTTTAAAAATCATACTGCATTCTCTGTATTTTGAAAATCAGCTGTCAGACTATTCTAATTTCTATATAAGTGAAATATTGACTTAACCTGCCCCAGGTGTATCCTAACAAATTTCACGTCCCGGTACATACAGAACATAATAGGTATCTTGTGACACATTTGGGTATAAGTGCAAGGTGACTGGTGGTTGAGAAGCCTGATCTTTGGGTCTCTGGCCTCTACATATCCCACCTTTCTATCTTGAAAACTGAAGTGACTACCATCTCCATGTATCTGCAACCCATCAGTGGAGTAGGCCATATAGGATGCTCTGGAATGGACTAAAAGTATAAAGGCTTTCACTGGATCTCACTCTTTTACTGTAGTATTTGGCACAAAAGTCAGGCCTGTAGATTCTGAATACTGTGTGCTTTCCAGAAAACTTTGTCCTTACAGATATATTGTTAGCAAGCACGTGCCTTTCAAGTGCCTTGTATTTTTCTAGAATCATGCAAGTAAGCCCCTTTCAGGAATGAAGAGGATGTGCAAGACATGAGACATATGTTAACAGGGACTAAGGAAGCCACTTTGCCCAACTGATTTCCATCTCCTTTTAAAGTGTACCATAACTCAGTGTGAAGTCAAGTGCAAGGGACGGGGGGCCAATTTCAGTCTTCTGAAGGGTCGCAGACATTGCAGGAATGCATCTGCCCTTTGTTTTACTCATTGTATCTGGATGCAAAATCACCCACCAAAGCACAGGGAAAACAATTTCTTCAAGTGTCCCTGGCAGTATGAGAAAATAGGCAGCTTGTGTTACCTTTTCAGAAACCCATAGATCCTCCTTTTTCTATTATTTTAATGATTTCAGAAAATTACAAGGGATGGGGGCCATTAATTCCACCCACCATCCTCACCACCCCCCCCCCCCGTTTTCATTATTGAAAGGCATAATGGTTTCCATTTTATCTTTCCCCCAGCCATTTTAGAGACAGAGAAGTGGGAATGAAAAATCCACCTTGCCAGAGAGAATAGCTTATGTGACTATTACTCACAGTCATTTGCTGGAAAGTACCATTTCTGCTCTCATTCTATATGTCTTGGATGGGAAAGTGAACATTATATGTTGTGGACTGAACATTCCATAGATGAATCTGATAGATTAAAAGGTCAATTCAGCATTTTCCTTGAAAGAATTTTTAGCATCAACTGCTGCCGGTGATTATTCATTGTTTGAAATCGGAAGGCTCCTTGTTACTTATGAAGGTCTCTAATTCTGATCATAAAATGTGAGAGGAGTTATTCCTGGAAGTAAGGTCAATGAAATTACTGGACCCTTTCCTGACAATGGCTGTACCCACGTCACTAAGCAATGACTGTTTAACATAGCTTTTCTTGCCTTTAACCACATTCCTTCCATTCACTACTCACTGATGTAACTTTTAACACAAGACAAAGTATCTTATGTTTATCTAAATTCTCTCACGTTCTGGGACGTCTTTTCTGATAACCTTCTGGGTTTTAGACATGCAACTTATGGCATAAGGCATTACTCAAAACAATGCACCCTTTCTTTAAAGCATGGGCCCTAAGTGTACCTTAAGTTATCAACCAATAAAAGTCATCTTTGTACAGCAAAGTATCAGTGAGGGTAGACAAGACGCAAGGTCCATCTCTCAAGCATGGAGAAAAATTAGCTCTCTGCCAGGCCTTAGCATATGCATCTAAAAAGAAAAGCCAATCTACGTTTGCAAGTGGTATGATTCCAATGTTCCAAAAAAGAGCATAAAAACAGAATTCATAAGAGAAGCTGAGATACAATTAAAATATTTCTATCTTCATTGTGTAGGATGAAACTTATGAAGCCAAGGCTATCCTTACTACTTCCTGTCCTTCCACATAAAATACTCAAGTTAAATTTTCTTTAGTTGGCAAGAATTCAATGAGGTTTTGAGGAGCTTTTATAAATATATTATTAGCAGTGGATAAATAGTGGGTGAGGGAAAACTCATAGTATAATAAGCACTATTACTTGACTTTGTAGGAGGTGAACCATTTTGCTTAAAATATCTTATCACTACCTAGGCATGGTGGCAGGTCTGTGATCCTAGCACTTGGGAGCCAAGGGGGAAGGATCATGAGTTTGAAGTCAGCCTAAGTTACATGGGGAATCTCAGACCACTTGGGGGTTGATTATCTCATAAATAAAGCAAAAAGGAGCAAAGTAAAACAAAAACCACAAGGTGTGTGTGTGTGTGTGTGTGTGTGTGTGTGTGTGTGTGTGTGTGTGTGTATGCTGTAATATGAGCTGGCTCAGGAATTTGGTACAACTGTATGAAATTTTTATAGGGAAGGTTTGTTTGTTTGTTTGTTTGGTTTTTACTTCAGGAACCATGGCATGAACAGAAGGTACGTGAAGAAGATCATCAGATGAGTTGTGAGCATGTTGTGCCAGAAACCCAATCCCTGGGTGGCTCAAAGGATCATGGGGTCTTTGAGGGAATGAGTTTATTGAGATAATGGTCTAAATAGCCTGAAAATTAGAAAGACAGATAAAGTGATGGCATTATATAGTTAATGGCATAAAGTGGGGAGTTGGGGTTATGGTTTCAGCATATCTATATGTCTGCAACCATTGCCCTCCTCTCCAGGATAAGTAAGGACAGGAGGTTGGATCAAATTTAATTCAGACAAATAACACATAGCTTTGTTAGCATATGGTATACATTATATGAGTTATGCTTATGGTAAATATTATTTGTATAAAATTCAAATTGAGTTGTTTCTTCTGAATTTTTATTACCAAATATAGCAAACCTACTCATATTAGTTAAGTACTCTACTTTTTTCTTCTTGAAATTTCTTGGGGTTATTTCTTCATTTAATAATTCATGTCCCCCAGAGCAACCATATTATGTGCAAAAATGTAGCTGGTGTTCAAGAACTATTTGCTGAATGAGGAAATACGGCTTTATTAACAATGGAACTACTTTTCACGAGCCACTAGATGGTATCTCTGAGGCTTCTGGCCCATGTTCAACTGTACGATAAGGGCCAGGGTTTTGTCAACAAAGGCAGCTGTAAGGAAGTAGGGGGAAAACAGGCCGGGACAGGAATGATATTCCCTACCTTAACCATTGTTCTCATAATTGAAAGTAACTAGGAACTGTGTTTGGTAATAAGTGTCTTCATGATCACAGTACTGGATAGATGTGTCTCCCTCAGAACAAACCTAGCAGAGAATGCACGGTTTTAATATTTAGAAATCATTTGTAGCCACAGACATGGTTAACTCTCTTTATGATAGGTTTAGTAGCAAAACAGTCAGTGGTTGTTGGAAGAGAATGGAGACCCTGGCCACAGAACCCAGGCCTATCAAATGCCTGCCTTTCTTTCCCTTGGTTGTGTGACTCTGGATAACTGCCTGATCTTTCTGTTGACTCAGTCTGTAAACAGTGGGGAGATCATCATGTGGGCCTTACTAGGTTATTCTTTGCAGTGAAGTAACATTTGTAAAGCATCCAGAACCTTGTCAGATACTAACTGAACATGACCCACTCCATGTTTGATAAATAGAATAAAAGTAAGCATGAAGAAAGCTGTAAATTACACATACTCATGTAAACAAAATTTGACCAGAAAAAGGAGGTAGACGTATTTGGAATTTCTGTGGTAATTTGTTTATATGAACAGAAGAATGCAGTGAAAATCTCACTGTTTCCCCCAGGAAGTTAAGAACTGGCGTAGGATGAGATACCTGGGAACTTATGATGCAGAGGAATCTTATAATCTTCTCAGACTTTGCCTGAAAACCACATTCCCTTGCAGCAAGCTTTAAACATAAGATCTCTCTTGTGGGTTATTCTATAACATGTCAAGAAAGATGTTCTAAAAGTAATTGGGCAGTGCTGTTGAGTATCGCTAGTTATACTTTAATAGAAAGGTCTTCTTTCTTTAAAGAAGAAGTGATCCCAAATGTTCCACAAATAAAAAGAGGGGCAGAGTATTCGGATAGTGAGAGGCACTAGATTAAGAAGCTTGAGGCATTATTGTCCTAAGGTAGTATCAATTCTGAGTGCCAGGAAAGGGAGGAAATAATTTCTAAGTCATTGAAATCTGTCTAAGGGACATGGTCAAATATGGGGCACCAGAGTTTGTGTGAAAGTCAGATCTCCTTCTCCACTTAAAGGTGGAGAATGTCCTGTCCATTGGCTAGTCTGGGTAGGGGTTCGAAGTTTACTGCCTATATTTTCCTTGGCTGTTGCCATAGTTTGCAGAGGATCCCAGGGCCCAGACCCGCCTGTAGTTTTCCAGGACCCACTGGATCCTTATATTTCCTCATTCTCCCAGGCTGCTCACACCTAAAGTCTCAATAGGGTGTCCTCCCCTCTGACCCTTGGATGGAGACGCCTGGTGGCACTCAGAGGAAGGATAATAGATCACCAAGGAGAGACTTGATACCCTATGAACATATACAGAGGGAGGAGGTCCCCCTCAGACACAGACATAGGGGAGGGGAGTAGGGGGGGAAGCGGGAGGAAGGAAGGAATGGGAGGATACAAGGGATGGGCTAACAACTGAGATGTAATATGAATAAATTAATAAAAAATAAGAAATCTGTCTAAGGACACTTTCATGACTACATATTCAAAGGTCCCAGAATTGGGAAATCAATGGACACTCTCACAGAGTGAAAGAATTTGGCTTAAGAGACTTTTAGAGAATTGTTGATCATGGCCCCTGTTATTGCACACTCATCTGGTGGAGTGGCCCATGTTGGCTTAGGGCTCATACATCCTCAGAGTCTACAGTGTTCAGCCCTTGTAGGTGACTTTTCAGAATATAGTCACAAGGTTAAATCATTGTGTAGGTGGCTTACATGTGGAAAATAGAAGCTCTATACAGTGTGTGTGTGTGTGTGTGTGTGTGTGTGTGTGTGTGTGTGTGTGTGTGTGTTTAACTGAGTCTGATTAATAATGTTCCTTAGGAGTTATTCAGTAGAAAGTAGAAGGGGGTGGTAAAATCATCATTAAAGGAAAAGGGAGTTCCCAAAAATTGTCTAGAAGCTGTGACTCTAAAAAGGAACTCACAGATATTTGCTCACCATGCAACTGTTTTTTTGCATGGTGTATCTTTTGCCTGCACCTCCTATAGCATGTATTTAAAGTAAGAGGCAGCACATGCATGGCAGCACAGACTGGCGAGAAGCCACTAGAGGACATGATTGAATGAAAAGAATATTTATACCTGGGACACTCTGTTCAAGTAACAGATCTCTTAAGTTTTGACTCTTTCTGTGACATGAAAACATGTCTATGTTTCATATACATGGATCATAGTTTCTTGCAATACATGCTTTAACCTGCCTTCATGAAATCTCAATCCTTTTGAATATCCACGTGTTAGAAATTCCACCCCTATTTTGTAAGAGAGAAACTGAGGCTGAAGATGGAATGGCCTTCCTGAAGTCATTCTGCCAGTTAACAACAACAGACAATCTGATTTTCAGTGTAGGGCAGTCTGTCTCATCTGGGGACAACTGTGGCTCCCAGGTAGACATGTGTGTATGTCTGGATACAGTTTTGTCAACATGGTTTGGATGGAGGGTGCTACTAGCATCGTCCAGCTCTCTCTCTCTCTCTCTCTCTCTCTCTCTCTCTCTCTCTCTCTCTCTCTCTCTCTCTCTTTCCCTCTTCCTCTGTCTTTTACACACACATACACACTATAGAACTTTTAGTGCTAGAAGCAGAAAGACTCAAATGGTATATACTCACTTATATCTGCATATTAGCCCAAGGGGCATGTCCCACGAAAGCCTTCACTTACCAGGAAACTAAGACAAAGGGGAGGACATTCTATTGGGACTCTAGATGAAAGAAGCATGGGAGAATGACAAAGTAGAAGGATCCAGAGGGTCCTAGAAGCCTACAAGTAGAACATTATGATAGGCAGATTTGGGCACAGGGGTCCCGCTCAAACTAAGGCACCAGCCAAGGACAATACAGGCGGTAAACCTTAAACTCCTACCCAGATCTAGCCAATGGACAGAACACTCTCCACAGTAGAGTGGAGAGTGGGATATTACTTTCTCACATACTCTGGTGCCTCACCTTTGACCATGTCCCCTGGAGGGGGAGACCTGGTGGCACACAGAGGAGGACAGCAGGTTACCAAGAAGAGACTTGATACCCTATGAACATATACAGGGGGAGGTAATCCCCCTCAGGAACAGTCATAGGGGAGGGGAATAAGGGGAAAATGGGAGGGAGGGAAGAATGGGAGGATACAAGGAATGGGATAACCATTGAAATGTAACAAGAATAAATTAATAAAGGAGAAAAAATGTAAAAAAAAATAATAAAATTCACCAAAAAAAAAAAAGAACTTCTATTTTCCCCATATAAGTCACCTAGCACAATCATTTGACCTTGTGACCATATTCTGAAGAGTCACCTAGAAGGGCTGAACACTAGATTCTGAGGATGTGTGAGCCCTAAGCCAACATGTCATATGTATATGTCAAGGCTCTGTATTTGATTAAAACAACATAGAAATAAAAATGATTGACAGACCATGTTCCAGAAAAAAGGCAAAAAAGTTCACAGGGAGATGGGCATTATTAAGGAAAGTGTGAAGAAGAAACCAGATACTGCTGAGTGCAGCCTGGGGGAACCCCAGGAGACCACAGAGATGTGGAGGCCTTTTGAATTTGGGTTTGTATAGTTGGTAAGGAATGAAGGTACCCACCCCCATACTCATAAATTCTGTATTCATAAATAGCACAATACCTCAGGTTCATGATTGTGCCCCTGGCACATTTGTTTGATCCACGCATGAATGGAAAGTCATGCAACCTACTTAGGCTGTTTCAGAGTCAACACACACTTGTAGGTGAAAATGTAATGGTTGATAGTGGTCTTCTTTACTGACTCCATTGTGATGTTCCTCCAATGCTATCCCTAACAGAGAAAATTTAATAAACTTACCAAGTGTGTTCTATAGATGCTCCTGGACTTCTCAGTCAATATTTTTGTAATATTGGTGGCTGTTGACTATTTTCTCTCATTTAAAAATACTATATATTTACTGAGATGCATGAAACCAAAGCCATTTCTAACCATGTAGATTTGTTATTTTTTAAGGAAATGCAATAACTTTATGCATTAGTTTTGCTGGAATTTGATATTACTTTTATAAGAATGGATTTCTTTCCTTTTCTTTAGTGTGTGTGTCATGCTCATGGTGTGTTTGTAGAGATCAGTAGACAGCCTGCAGGGTTCTGAGACTCTGGTGATTCAGTCATCAAGCTTGGCAGCAAGTGCTTTCATCCATTGGGCCATATTACTGGCCCCTAATATAACACCCCCTTACCAAAAATGTCATCTGTCTTCTAAGTTATTCATGTTCAGAATTACCACAGCTTATCTATTCTATTATTGAGAAATACACATATTCTTTCCATTTTGAGGAAAGTATTATAAGTCATACTTGCATGTGTTTTCTTATACATTGTCCATCACCTTGTTTATATATTGCTGTTATCTCCTTAGACATTGAAATGCTGAGAGTTAGTGTGCACGCTAATTAATACATATGTACACACATGATTTCAGCCGTAGCTTTCCAAGCTGCTTGAACAAATTTTCCTCCCCATTGACGGTGCATTAGAGCAGAAATTGGCAAATGACAGTCCAGAAAGAGCCCCATGTCTGGAAGTGGTATTAGTGGAACACAGGTCTTATTTATCCTCTGTGACTCTTTTCTTGAGACAAAGACAGAATGAAGTAAGTGCAAAAAAGATAGTGTATGGCCTACAAATTAAAAATATTTACTAATATAGCTCTTCACAAAGCCAGGTTTCAGATCCCAGTTTTAAAAATTTAAAGATACCTCCCAATCTTGTCAACATTCAAATAGGCTGCCTGCTGTGCCCCCTCATTTATTCTTATGGGTGTTTTGTGGTGTTTCACATATCATGGATGTTATCCATATACATTTTCCTGTGGAAATCTTTAGTACATCAGAATTTGGACATATAGAACAGAGTTATTTTGTTTACATTGGCACCCAACATGAAGCTGTCAACACCCTCCCTCACAAGGCTTGGTATTTCCTTTTAGTGGTGTTTGAGATGGAACTCAAGGTCATGCGCATGCTAAGAAAGTGTTCAGCCCCTGAGCTACATTCCATTTCTAAGATTTGATTATTTGAATACCATTTTTCTACATGGCATGCATATAATTCTCAATTTACACCGTTATACTTCCAATAAACCCATCAAAAGTTAAATACAACTTCAGCTCAAATGCATTTAATTCATTATCTTTGCTTGACATCAATATGTCACACTGTGGAGTATCTGTTGTTTTCCCCTTGTGATCACATGACTTATTGGGAGCTAGCTGCCCAGTATACTGACAAAGGATCTGAGCATATATTACCAGGCTAGGGAAGGAGCAAAATATAAAATTAAATTTTTTCTGGATTCTGATTAACACATTGCCTTTTGGAGGTTAAAAAAAGTTGTAATTTAAACTTTTCTATGGTGTGGACAGTCTATAATAGTAAGTTCATTTTGGGGAAGAAAGTGTTTTGGTTTGCTTTGTGTGTAAATTGGTAGGTTTTAGTGTAACGTTTTGGAAATGTGTTTGGAAAAGAGTATTTGATTCTCAATGGAGTACAGAGTCAAGTAGAATTGGTGGGTATGTGATGGAGTACCTTGGAAAATATGTTCCTAAGCAACCAGGATCCCTACATACACACAAAGTGAATACCAACCACAACAGAGGTGGGCTGAGTTACTCTTCATACTCTTTCTAGCTTTTTCATTTTGTAACATCACATATAGAGATTTTTAAACATATAGTTAAGCAGTGTTACCCACTTTCTTAGATAGCCTCCAGCACTGAAGACTATTGGAAAATAGTAATAGGAAATTAAGTAACTGCACAAAGCAGTCTCCAACAACCTGAATCCCCTTGGGGAGAATGCTGCTGTGACACTCACAAGTCAAGGAGCATAGCTCTGTATGTCTCCCTGCCTCAGGGTACTTTCCAGCTGAAGTCACTCTTGGTGAGTCGGGATGCCTCAAAATGTAAAGATGGTGCTGATGCAGAAGCAGAGCTTTATGCTGTTCCTTCATCTTCCTGCGTGAATCTAGTATTACCTAGGAGAGAGTGAGATGGGGTTTCCTTTATGTAGAAAGGATTTGAGGGTGGTGCATGAGAATACTGAAACTGGGAAAATGCAGCCAGGCAACCTGGAGCCTAGAGTAGCTAGGAGATGTGAGAAGACAAATCATTTGTAAATTTCTAAAAATGAGAGAAAGTTTTACTGTCTAGAGAGCCAAAAATCTCCGGAGATCTGTGAATCTTAGCGGCCCCTGGAAGAACATCAAGAGCAGAGGAGATTATGTTTTCTTTCTAAAAGAAAAAAGTGGAGGAGCACAGGACAACTATCTGGAAGATAAATGAATTCATAGAAAAAATGTCCTGTGATGTGTTTAGAAGGAAGAAAAACCCTGCTTGCCGTAGTGGAGAAAAACATTTTCATAAATGTAAACTTTGCAAACATCTTCAGATCAAACGCATGACTGACTAAAGATGAATGACCTGCAATTCAACTCTAAACACAAAAGTTATGTCTACACACAAAAGTCAGCTTGACTCAATTAGGGGGGAGCAAAGATTAAGTCAATAGAACAACCAATTCTCAAAGTGTCAAGTACCTGGTTTGCCTGTGCGTTTTTGCTTTCACTTGTTTTGGCATTCCATAGACACAGCCAGAAAATATTACAACAACAGAAACACCTCGCTCAGGGAAAGCATTTTAATGATGGGGCAGTGGGGGTGAGGGAGTACAGGGGATGACGGAAGTCTTTTCTTCACTATAATTTAGTTGTATGCATGCTTCTGATTTCTAAAATCTGTAGGGTAAGTTACCAGAGACCCTGATTAAATGAAGCTTAGCTTCTTTTTTGTTAAAATGTTGTGGGAGGGGCTACAGGTGGCTAAGTGGTTAGGAGCATGTATTGCTCTTGTAAAGAGCCTGGGTTGAGTTCTCAGCATTCAACTCCAGCTCTAGGGGGATCTCATGCTCTCTTCAGAATTCTGCAGACATTAGGCACAGACATGGTGCATATACATACATGCAGACAAAACCTATTATAACCTTCATGTTATAATAGTTAATGCTTTGTACACAGTTTACAAATAATTGTACATAATATAAATAAACCGAAAAGAACTTGTAGTATATAAAAATACTTACAGAGATTGATCTTTTGCCAAATGGTTTAAAAGTGTGGGCTGGCAGGATAAATTAGTTTTCTTTCCTGTATGTAGATATAATTCCTTAGTTCAAAAAAAGTGTTACTGAGAACTTGGCCATTACTTTGCCCTCTTAAAGATTCTTCCTCCCTACAAATGTTTCTATATAATCAAACTCTAGTTAAGCTTTGACTGTTTACCCAGGAAGATGAGTGTTAGCCTACTTTGATTATGATGAAACAGAATTTTGGAGAAGTAAAATATGTGGTCTGAGGTCTTGCAGGAAGGAGAGGATCACAAATCTTCATTCAGACCCTCTGAGTCTTCTTCTCTGAACCCCTCATTGGTCTGAGCACATAATGGACCCCCTATTAATGTCTATTAAGTGACAGGTAGATGGAAGATACAGATGGCAAGAGTGGAATGATGTAGAAATGAATGTGTGCGTAGTTTTAAGATCCGCTTTTCTCATTTAACAAGAGGCAGAGGTCCATTTTCAGAATAAAAGAAAGCCCATATAATTACTATTATTTTGTACGGGCAAAAGGAAATTTTGTTGGTGGTAGGGTTTTTTTTGTTGTTGTTGTTTGCAGTTTTTGTTTATTTGTTTGTTTTTGAGACAATGTTTCTCTTTGCAGCACTAGCTATCCTGGAACTTGCTCTATAGACCAGTGTGATCTTGAACTCAGAGATCCACTTGCCTCTGTCTCCCAAGTGCTAGGACTAAACGTGAGAGCAACCACATCCAGATGCAAAGGAATTATTATTATTATTATTATTATTATTGTTGTTGTTGTTGTTGTTGTTGTTGTTGTTTTTCGAGACAAGGTTTCTCTGCGTAACAGCTCTGTCTCTCCTGGGTTAATTTTGTAGCTGAGGCTGGCTTCAAACTCACAGAGATCCTGCCTCTGCCTCCTGAGTGCTGGAATTAAAGGCATGCACCACCATGCCTGGCCTGCAAAGAAAGTTCTTATCCGCAGCATGCATGCCTTAAATTGTTACCAAGTTCTTATCCACTTAATTGTTACCACCTCTGTGGAGAACAATGTGGGTGTGTCAGGGACAGTTAAGGCAATGCTAGGCTCTTGAATCATCAATTTCACTTCTGAATATACATTTGACTTTCTGTACCCACTGGTTTTCCATTTGAGAATTAAATCAAGAGTGGAACAAAAACATTTTTGCAAAAATTGTATCTATACAATTTTTTTCCTTGCTATTCCCCTAGTGACACAGAATCACATTTATTTGCAATGTATCTATAAAGCATTTACTATTATAAATAATTTGAAGATGTAGGGGAATACTGCATAGGTAATTCATGACTACTACACCGTTATATTTAAGGACTTGAATCTTTCACGGATTTTAAAATCGCAGGGAAAGGGATTCCTGGCACCATTCACCAGCCCATACTAAGGACTGTCTGTTTACTCTAGAGAAATTCTCATCCAGTTGCATGAGAAAGTTCATTGCAGTATTATTGGTGATGGAAGAAAATGGAAAAGAATTTACTTCATATTAGAATAGACAACTTGATTATAAGATGACCCTGTTTGATAAAAATAAGGGAAGTAGGCTAAATTATGCCAACATGGATGAGTATGAAATTTTGGTAGAATTTAATATTTAAACAGAACATTCAAAGTTCCACAAACAGTAAAGACACATTAACATATTTTGATATATTTTCCCTTGCAAGCTGAAAAAGTTACAGCTGATTGTGTATGACCTTGGAGATTATCCTTTCATCAGAGAATGTCATGAATGAAACATCCATCACTGCTTCCTAAGTTGAAATAAAAAACAGTAACAGAAGGTTGGGAACCATCACTCTAAAAGTTTTTATTCATATTAGGGATAATGATAAGGGAAAATTATCATGAGCTCTTCCAACTTCCCCCCTCAAAAAATCCCCCCAAAATCAGTCTGAAAAAATAAGATGCCACTGACTTTTTTGGCTTAAAGTGGAAATTTATTTTTCATCGCTCTAGAGGCTAGGAAGTTCAAGATCAAGATGCTAGGAGATTTGGTTTCTGGTGAAGCTTTTCCTTGTGGCTTGCACATGGCCACCTTTTTCTTGTAGCTTCACATAGGGTTGGGGGTTCAAAAGAGAGAGAATTCTGGTTTATTTTCTTTTAAGACTATACAGCATAAATCTTATCATGCACACTTTACCCTTGTGGTCTTATCTAATCTTAAACTAATCACCTTCCAAAGTCCCTGTATGAAAATACCATCACATAGAGGGTGGGTTGTGGGAAAGCGTTAACATACAAATTTGGAGGAAGGCACAAAAACAGTACATTCAAAAGAGACTCTGAGTGTTGACTTATTCTAGTGTTACTTTACTATAGTTAAATATTAAACTATGGATGAGCTTGTTATGTCTAAAATGTTTGTTTATATGACCCAGGTAAGTTTCCATTAATCACACCAACACAATTGGATGGGTTACATATTAGTTATATATGTGATAAGCTGACTTAAATTATAGGCTTCTTGTCACATAGGAATTCACCCCTTAGGGAAAGTACCAAAAGTTAAGTCATCTTCCTTCAGAGAAGCTGAAGTAGAAGAAAGAACTTGGTGATTATTCACCAACACGATCAATACACCTGAAGCACAGTACACAAATAAGCCTTAAATTATGCATCCTGGAAGATAGTCCCCAAAGTAATCTTTTAAAAGTACAGGGCCAAAGTATGAGAGGGCTTCGCAAACTAGGCAGCTCTCTGAAGCTCTCAAATAAAAGGCAGAGGGATTTATTTATTAGATGATAATGGTTTTGTGTAATGTTTTTCTGCACTATAACCACTGACTGCTAAATCTATTAATCAAAGCAAACACGATTTACAATAACCAGTGCATTAGCAAAATTAACTCAATTTGATGACTGATTCGACGTTACTAAAATTCAGTGATAGTTTTATGGTTGAAAAAGAGAATTTAGTCCAACTCTGTGCTTTGATTTTAATAATAAAAAATGTAGAAAATGTCTGTTTGCATTTGAACACTGTAAAATGTTATTAATAAGTACAATAATTCTTTTTTGCTAGATCAAGATGATTAGGATTCATTTAACCAAATGAATCATCCTCAAATGTCAACGCTAATGGTAATTTTGCAAAATCTCTCTTGTTCTTTTGTATATAAAGTTAATACAGCAGAACCTTCTTTGGAATCTTATAATAGAAGATATATAAGATAATACATTTTGTAATAAACAGGATGTTATTATTATGCTAATTAAACATTGCCCTCTAAAAAGACATTATTTATACAAGAAAGTTTGCTACACGTCATCTAGAAGGCTTTTGGATGCATGTAACCAAAAAGATGACTCTGAGTATCTTAAGCAGTAAGGAAATCTTTGGTTTCATGTAGGTATTACCTTAGTTGTCTACTACCATGCAATCCTTTATCACTGGCATTTTAGTTTTGAAGTGTATGTATTTGTTATCTCACAATTTCTATGGTTCAGGACTTCTAGCATGTCTTAGTAGAGCCTCATGATTCAGGATTGAGATGAGGCTGCCATCAAGGTGGAAGCCTGAGGCTAGGATTTTATCTGAAGATTGTCCAGAGAAGGAAAGTGCTGTTTAGGCACTCGCTTTGGTTCCTGTTAGAATGCAATCATTCAAATGGCATATGACTAGAGACCTCGTTTTGTTACTGGACCTTTGCTGGTGTCTACTGCCCTTGCCACATGGGCTTTTCCAATATGGCAGCTTACTTTGTCAAATCCTGCAGGCTAAGGAGACAACAGCAGAGTCAGTTACTAGAGCAAAGGTTGCAATATTAGAAGTGATGCCCTGTCATGTAGGCTGCATTTTACTTGTTAAAACTATCTTGAGTAAGCTAGCTCATGTTCTAATGGAGTAGGCAAGGCCATCAATACTAGGGTAGTGGGGAGATCTTTGGTTTCACTTTAGAGTCAACATATCATGGGACACAAACTCAGTTCAGTTTAGAGGTTTAAGTTATACTAAGAATCTAGATATAATCTGTCTCCCTGATCTAGATCAGAGATGGCTCCCTCAATATCAAGAGTGTCTCTAATACGGTCAAGTGCTGTATGAGGACAAAGCAAGGGAATAAAAGAGGGTATGCTTATCTGTGTTGTTTTAAATAAACCCTTTCCCAAGCATTCTCTTACAGAGTTCTCTTTAGGAATCATTTGTTAAAATAAGGTAATGTTGCCATATCAACAGTACTGTGAGTCTAGGAAGGTAAGGATGAGAAGCTAGCATTTTTACATTTAGTAGAATATAAAGATCTTCCCACAGTGAAAAATGAGTATTGATGGAACAGAGGTTGTGAATTTACTGTAGAGGAAAAAAAAACAGGAATGGAGCCATCAATAGCTGAGGGACAGGCTGTTTTTCAGGAGCATCTGCCTATACAACAGCTGACTTTACAGACTTCCATGTCTATTCTTGCTTGAGATGGTCACTCATGTAGTCTTCTAGGATAACACTGAGTCTTGTGTGACTCCAATATTCTTGTACAAATGCAAACTTGGGTCTGGAAGCTTCTTGAATGTCTCTATCATTGTTATTATTTTCTTCCTACATTTGCTAAATAAATTTATTATGTTAGTTATTAAGTGCTTATGTGGTCAGAGAGGTAGTGGGAAGATGTGCTTGGACAGGAGTGGGAGTGGCATTAAGGAAAGTATTGGGGAGAAATGTGATCAGCGCACTATATGCAACTATGATATTGAAAAAAAAATACCCTTAGTCTAGGGCTGTGCATGTAGCTTAATGGTAGATTACTTATCTAGCATGTATGTGACACTAGGCTTGATTTCCAATACTGAAAAATAAATGCTTATGTATAAATTTCTTATGTGTAAATCTTCATTTAGTTGCAGCTGTCTGTCTATCTACTTCGTCAAGTAAGAAAGACTATCAGACTGGCGCTATGGCTGGGCTGCCACATGCCTTTAATCCCAGCACTTGGCAGGCAGAAGTGGGCGAATCTCTCTGATTTTAAGGACACCCCGGTTTATATACTGAGTTCCAGGATAGCTAGGGCTATGTAGAGAGACCCTGTCTCAAAACAAAACAAAACAAAACAAAGCAATAACAACAAAAGGACTGCGTCGTTTATGGACCATTAACTTCTAAATATCTAAGTCAATCCATTTCTTTAGACATGCAAAGATAATCAGGAAAATAAATATAACTATGAG
Source organism: Acomys minous (assembly GCF_964271855.1). Classification (NCBI taxonomy): domain Eukaryota; kingdom Metazoa; phylum Chordata; class Mammalia; order Rodentia; family Muridae; genus Acomys; species Acomys minous. The sequence goes on from NC_140488.1 coordinate 100,338,329, forward strand.
GTTTTGATTGACATGTTTCCAGGAAAGTATTCAAAAGATAGTGGATTGTTTTTTTTTTTAATCTCACTATAATCAGAGCAGGAACTTGCACCCTTTGGTGCCTTGGACTATGGTGTTTTCTGCTGTTGCTCCAAGTGCTTCAAACCCTGAAAACCAACTTCCTCAGCTGAATCTACCAGTCATCATAGCTTTAAATTACTGCCAGTCCTCAGTGTGACAACAATATGAGGAGGCCTGCTCCAGTAAGCATCCATACTGTGTTTTGTTCCTAAAGAAGTTCATTCCCACCTTCAGGAGGGAAATTGCTACCTTCCCATTTTATAATTTGCTGCTGAGCATCTGGATGGAAGGGAATACTCTAATATTTATTCTTTACGAATGAATCTTTCTTATTAGGTCCATTTGACACAAACTCCTGAACATTGCTTCTATAATCCCATTTAAATCCATAGTGTTCCACAATGTGTTAGCCACAAGTTTGTAAAGCTTGTCTAGGTACATCAGCCAACTGAGCCAAAGCCAATTTATGACCCCAAACATTCTGATTATTTTGTGAGATTTAAAAAAATGAGTTTGAGGAAGGTGGTGATACTTTAAAATTTAGTTTGTTCAGTAGATAGGTCCACAGCCTTGGTGAAAGGGAAAGCTTTCCTTCCTATCCAGGGTATCTGGCAATGTCTGGAGATGATTTTGGTTGTCACAGTAAAGGATGTCAAGAAGTATATTACCAGCATATAGTGGATTCACTCCAGGGATGCTGAGGGATACTCTACAGTAGACAGCGAATTGTCAGCCCTGCAACAAAAATGATTCAACTTCAAAAGCTCAGAAACATACTTTTAGGAAATGCTATCTATGAGCATAAGTAATGGAATTATTCCATGGAGCATGGACAGTTTATCAGCAACTACCCCACTGAAGAAAATGAGCAACTATAATCATATTAAGTGGGGAAGAAAAATGAGGGGGCGATATCAAAGTAGAAGGGGCTTTGTTGGGAACAAGAAGAAGGAGGAAGAAGAGAAGGAGGAGAAAAGGAGAAGGAAGAGGAGAAGGAGAAGGAGGAGGAGATGAAGAAGAAGACAAAGAAGAAGAAGAAGAAGAAGAAGAAGAAGAAGAAGAAGAAGAAGAAGAAGAAGAAGAAGAAGAAGAAGAAATAGTTTAATAGGAGGAGGATGAGAGAGATTAATGGGGACAAAATTACCAACAAATTACATATGCATATGTGTTGGAAATCCAAAGAAGAATAAAAACATGTTATCCAGTTTTATATGGGAGATAGAAACTTTTCTGTTAATTCTATAGGACTTTCTATGAAATATATTTCTGTTTGAATGCACAGTCCAAGTCTTTCTAAATTCTCCCACATTTGTACTGTTTCTCCACCGTGTAATTATTTTTGTTGTTGTACCTGGATCGTACAGATAAGAAACACTTTAGCAACTGTTAGCAATAGTTCTGTCAACTCAGGTATAGGATAACAAGAGAGCCAACAAGGTAAACAATGGCAAAAATAAATAAATAAAAAAGGTAGGAGATGGAGCTTTCCAGCATTCTATGTGAACAAGTGATCCTCTTTACCTGAAATCACAGGCTAACACATGGATTAGCCTTCTGGGTTTCAGAGAGTCAGGAACCTGCTCCTGATTTTAATATCCTAAGGCAATGGCAACTAAGAACCTGAACACAACCATTGGAGTGGGGCTCCATGTACATGCAGTACCCACAGAGACCAGAAGATGGTGCAGGATCCTGTGGAGCTGGAGGTAGAGATGGCTATGATCCAGTGTGGGTTCTGAGAACCAAACCTGGGTTCTCTGTAAGAGAAGCAAGTGCTCCAACCCCTCTGCTATTTCTACATTCCCTCTTATATAATTCTGACAGACTTAGCATGTTGTTTAGAAGCATCCTGTTAGGAAAGCCTATTTCCCTCATGACCAGGATGGGCTCAGATCTAAGGGATTCATGACTATTATTTTTGCACACAACCTAATAATTTTCACTTTTCATTGGCATGTTCATTCTTTGGATACAACTCAGAACAATTTGTCAAATATATGAACAAAGGGTTTCGATGCATGTACATTTCTCTTGTATCCTACCCTACCTGGTGTCCATGACCTGATGGCTACCATTTCGTGTTGTAGAGAAATCTAAGAGAGCTTGAAGAAGGCATTCATCTTGACTTAAGGAAAGGGATTGGAGAATTTATGTACATATATGTCTATCTGCAAGAGGGGGCTGACAATTAAACCATAAGAACAAATTTCAGTGTCTAGTTATTGAATTGTCTGATACCCCTAAATACATAAATAAAATGACATTATACAAAACTTTGCTTTGAAAAGTGCCCTTCTTACTGGATATAAAAATGCATATCTCTTTAAAAGTAACTATATAAACTCCAGTGCAATGGTTATATATTCTTGACTCTTAGAAGACAAGTGTATAAATATTTTCAAGTTGTGTTTTAGGACCCTTCAGTGTGTTTAACTTCTGGATAAATGCTTGGCATATACAGGACTTTATCTATATACATTAATGTTTTTTGACTGGCTGATTAGGGCCTTTTTGTTTCAGACATTCTTTTTCTAATATAGAAATTCATATCTAGTTGCAGAATGTTTGATTTTTAATTCTCCAGAATTGTCTATTAAGGACTTGTTGATTTGTTCTGTTTATTATTACACTGTTAAATAACAAGGGCAGTTAAAATGATCCACTGCAACTTGTGTTCTGTTTTCCAAGAACTGGAGACAAGTCTAAATTCTTCTGCCGTCTGTTACTGGCTTGCTTTTACTGTTGACATTCCTCAGAAGAGGCAAGGACGGGTGAAGAATAATATGATGCCCATTTTACTTCTGACCTCTCAACTCTTTCATCCCCATGCTTCACTGTTATCTTTGGCATTACAGTGTCAATGCATTCTTCTTTTCATAAAATAGCTAGAGATTTTGTCTGATGCCTTGATGCTCTTGTACTACAAGTAGATCTTATTATCCACAATAAAAATCAGCCTTATGATTAAGTAACCTTAGTATGGTTTCCTTCCACCGTCCACCCACTCTTTCAAAAGCATCAAGAAAATACAAAAACCCTGGTAATAACTGAGCCATTTCAATGTTTGTGCACTCCAAAGGCCAGGGATAGCCCCAACTGTACCCTACATTTGCAAACAAACAAACAAAAACAATAACAAAAACTCAAACAAATAAAACTTCACAAAATGCATCCCTCTATATCTTCTTTATGGTCAAAGCCCCAACCCCTTGACTTAGTCAGCTGTTTCCTCTTGGAGCTCAAATACAGCAAAATACAGCATTGTGAAAGCGAGATTGAACCTGTTGTATCAAATGCCCCCTCCTCCTGGCTTTTATACTCAGGAGCACATTTATTCTTCCTATCATCAGAAGTTTGAACCACAGAGCTATCTTGGACTTCTCTGAAGTGAGGATTGGTGAACTCTAACCCATGGGTCACATCTGATTCACATGCCTGCTGTTAGGAATCAAGTTGCTTTGGCAAATGGTCATGGTTGTTTAAGTGGTCGCTATACTTCTCCTAGACTGCAGCAACAGAATTTGGTGGCTTTTACAAAAACTGTCTAACACTTAGTATGTGCCTCTTTCCATGTGTTAGCCTGTGATTTCAGGTAAAGAGGATCACTTGTTCACATAGAATGCTGGAAAGCTCTATCTCCTACCTTTTTATTTATTTATTTTTGCCATTGTTTACCTTGTTGGCTCTCTTGTTATCCTATACCTGAGTTGACAGAACTATTCTTTCTCTGGGATCCAGCAGCTAAGCAAGTTTTTTGCTTTAAAGTCCTTTGGTGCTTTGCTGTTGTCTGAGCATCAGAGACTCTTTTCTGTAGGCTTTCTTCCTGCTCTTCGATAGAAGCCTATGTTGGCTCTCCAGGCTGAAACTAAACACTTAGCATAAAGTCGTTTCCCAGTTTTGCATAGTTCAGATATGTGACTTACTTAGTACTTCTTATAAATTGTCTGGTTAGTACTTATCCTTTACCCTGCATAAGCCCCAGATCTTCCACAGATCACAAAACATTGTACACAAGAATTGTGTAGTACACTTTACATTTAGGTTGAACTAGTCAAAGACATATGAAAAGACTGTTAATAGGTCTATGTGTAAAATTATTTTGCTATTAAAATGGAGTTTTCATTCATTTGATGATGATGATGATGATGATGATGATGATGATGATGATGATGATTAGTTTTTCAAGAGAAGATTTCTCTGTGTAGCGCTGCCTCTCCTGGAACTCACTCTATAGACAAAGCTAGCCTCGAACTGAGAGATCCACCTTCTTCTGCCTCTGGCATGTTGGGATTAATGTTGGTTGGCTAACATTATATTCCACTAGACCATGACACCAGCACAATGGCCAATATCAAAAAATCATTTGATTTTTAAACTTTCATTGATTCTTGGAGAATTTCATATATTTTTATCATCCTTCCTCAACTCTTCTTGGATCCCAATATCATGTCCCCTGCCCTCTCTTTTCTCTTTAAGAATAGTTTTATAGTTAAAATTTTTTTAGCTCATTAAGTCCATTTGAAACAAGGCCTTACTCTATAGTCCAGACTGAATTTTTAGTTGCAGCATTCTTTTTCTGTCAGCTACTGAGGTGCTGGAATTACAAGGGTGAGTCACTATACCTGGCTGAGGTTAGAAATTAATATTAGTGGATGAATATCAATATAGTCTGCATGCCATGCATGCACCACTAATTTCTCAGTAGTCTTTTGTTATTTTAAAATGGCCCAGTCTAAGATAGTGAAATTGCACTGAGTTAGCATGTTGTGTACCTTTATTATTTTAATCTGCTACAGCTCATTTCAAAGCTCTTAGACTGAATTGTTGAGGAGAGGAAGGAAAGGACTCATGTACTTCTCTCCTGGAGAAATGTTGCTTTATTTATCTATTTTCTCTTTACTTTTCTTGATTTGGCTCATTCACTGTTATATTACCAGATCAGTACCTGCCTTACAATAGGCATTCAGAGATGAATAAACTATGAATTGATAAGTGAGTTAACAATCAAACAAATGGACAGAAACATGAAAAACCTCAGGTATCTGTATTTTCCAAAGTACATCTTAACACCTTTGATATTTTTATTCTTTTTTGCCCTTGAACTCATTTAACCTTCCAGCTGATATTTGTCCCTGGTAACCTAGTAGCTGTTTTGAGTTTTCTACTTGACCTAGCATGACATCTAGACAAGTTTATTTTCAGGTCACTATAACCCAGACTCTTTTTTCTTGTAAGAGAATGGCCAAAACATCATTTTTCCTTATTAGGAAGTACCTTGTGAGTTTGTGTAGAGCTTGCATTTCATGCCTTCCAGCCTTCCTGCTGTCATCTTCTGTGCAGATTTAATCCCATGTCTGACAGAGATTTCTATAGGCTGAGATCAAAAGCAGCTGCTTCTTCTTAGGTTATCAAATGACACATCTTCTTAGTAGAGATTCATCCACACATGAAAGGAAGAATTGTGGACTACTTCTGTAGTTGGTATGGATGAGTCAGAAAAAGGGGCCTATTAGACACTCAGATGATGCTATGGGCCCAGTGTTCTTATCCTTTCACCATTTATTTGAAATCTTGTGAGATAATCTTCCTGCAAACCTGAAAATTGGGAGGACAAGGCAGCTGGGCTCACTGTCCTCTCCAGTTGTCACGAGGAAAATGAGCAATGTGTGTCAAGTGAATACAAAATTACATCCATTTAGCACTTAGTAGAATTGATTTGAAAAATCATAGGAAATTGCAACCAAATACTGCACAGTTTTAAAGTTCATCCTAGCTATGTGTGTGGAAGAGAGACAAAAGTGGATGAGAACTCTCAAAATATGTTTATTCTATGACTAAGAACTGCCATGGGGGCTGAGAAGTGAGATGAACATTATGTAGGCTCAGAGTATTTTGGGAAGTTAAATGGCATTTCCTACAATTTTACTTCTAATGCATTCAGCTGTTCACCTCTCTCAAAATACCTTGTGCCTGGCACACCTTTTGGAAGGAATTCTTTTCTTTCCCTCTGCGGTAAATTCTCACTCATCCCGAGAAACCGGGCATGAAGAACTTCTTTTCTATGATATTTGGAATAGCTCTTCACTGAGTTTATTAAAGAACAGTAGTTACTCATTGGTTTATGTCTACAGGCCACTATGGACTTTCAGATAGTAATGACACATTTCATTTGCTTACACTTTTCCTAAAGATTCAAAATGTACAGTATTTGGGTAATTGTACTGCTTTGCTCATGACACATTGGACTGTTTTCATTTGAAGCAGGTAGCCTTCACTGGCACTTGTACATGAGTCGCTGATTGCAGGATTGTTTTTCTTAAGGACACTTAGAATTATTTTCTGCCCACTTAATGGAGTCATTGGACAATTGATCTAATTTTTCTGAGCTTTTATTATCTCAAATATAAAATATAAATAATAAGAGACCCTATTTAATATTTGTTTTTTCATTCTGAGTGTTAATCATAATAGTGCGAATATACTGTTAAACAATTTTTATGACACTGAATAGGACATTGTAGCTACTTTTCAGAAATGGAGTGGGCCTCAATTAGGGAAGTGCAAGTCCCATGATGCTTTTTAGAATCCCAATCAAATAGAAGTTTTAAAATTTCTTTATCTTTCTGTTTTACTTTTCCATTCTTCTTGAGACATAATCATACTCTGTAGCTCAGGCTGACTTAAACTCAGTATATAGCCTAGGCTAGCTTCAAATTTGCAGTTCTTCTGCATCAGCTTCCAAAATAAGTGATAGGATCTACTTTCTTTCATCTTTATCATCCTCCCTTTTCATCACAATCATTTCTACACTCCTTCCTTTTATATTTTCCATCTCTTAGCATAGTTGCTATACATACTAGGAGAAAGTTGGACCAGATACTAACATCTTTTTAGGAGACATTAGTCCTCAAGTTAGGGCATACTGTCTTCTAGGGTGTAACCCAAACAGTATCTAGTAACATAAAACTTAAGTGTCTTTACAGATAAGGCTGGGATACATCATTCTCTAAGCTTTTAAACTATAAGAGAAGTAAAGCCAGATACTTCACGTTATCCTAGATGTCCTGTATAGTATGAATGATTATTCCCACCTATAGGTAAGGCATTCAAAACCAGTGTTACCATTGAAATTAATATTATCTTATGAACAGTCTCTGAGCTGAGTTTATTTCCTTGGTAGGTTTACTGTATTCCACTACAAATGCTTTTCTTCTAGTCGTGGATAATAATTGTAGCCAATAGAAATGTCCATCTCTATTGTCCATGGCTCCAAAAGGAGTGGAACCCTACCTATTACAGCCTCCAATTTCCTAAGCAATTTCCTTGGTGGACTGTGATTAGCAGGTATCTCAGAATATTTTCATTGGCAAGCAGGAGAGTGATTATCTTAGGTGGAAAAAAAACCACATCAGATTACTTCACTGATCTATAGTTTTGGACATATGATGTCTTGGGTTGGTTGAGCTGGTGACTTGGTAAGACCAGGAGGAGGAGCTAGACAGTTTATTGCAAACATCTTGAGTTACTGAGCACTTTTAGAGGAATTTGTTGCTTCTCTAAGGAATCACTTCTTCACCTTACTGCCGTAAAGAAGAAGAAAGTATAAGTGTGTCCTTTTTTTTTTTTTAACAGTGTGGTGGTTTCTCTAAGAATGCCACCCATAGGCTCAGATGCTTACTTGGCCTCCAATCAGTGGCCCTATTTGGGTAATTTTAGAAGGTGTGATCTTGCTGGAGTAATTATGTCACTCGAGGAAGACTTTGATGTTGCAAAGCCTCTCATTATTCTAAGTATGTTTGAGGTTCAAAGTGTGACTCTCAGCTTCTGCTCCAGCACCATGCTTGCCACTTCTTGCCAGGCCTCCATGTCATGACAGATTCTTATCCCTCTGAACCCATAGCCAAAGCAAACCCTTTCTTCTATAAGTTGCCAAGGTCATGGTGTTTTATTATGAATAGAAAAATAGGGTCTGGAGAGATGGTTCAGCGGTTAAGAGGTCCTGAGTTCAATTCCCAGAAACCACATGGTGGCTCACGAATAGAAAAATAACTAACACCCATAGCACTCTGTGTGTGTGTGTGTATGTGTATACACTGAAGAAAATCTCAGTGTACTTTTCATTCTGATTTATTGGCCAGAAAAAAAAAGCCACATGTTTACTCCAGGAAAAGTCACTGGTAAGGAGTAATGCATTTACCATGAGTGGATGGGAACCATCCTGACTCAGGTTCTGAAGGTTGATGGACAGGGGTCTGAGAGCGAGTAAGTGCAGATGGTGGTTAATAAAGTAAGTCAGTGTCTGCCCCAGCCATTTAGATAACATGCTTATGTCTCAGACCAGCTGAGCTCAGTGAGATGAATTAATTGTCTTCAGTTGTGCCCTCAGGTGAAGATTCATTTCTCTGACTAGGATTACTATGGCAGATCTTGGCCAGGGGATAATCTCAGGGGAAGAAACAATAGGTGAAGCATGATGAGGAAAATATTCCACAAAGGTTATAGGTGTCAAATTCCTCACTACCTCCACCCCTAAAAAGCAACTGAAGCTCAAGCTCATAGATGAGCACTGAGAAGCATGAAGATTTGCATAAGTACTGATGTTCTTTCCCTTTAATCTTTTGGAGCAAAGATGGTATATAAACTCTAGGAACTTCTTGTTCACCATGTGTTTTAAAAAGATGGTTCTAGAACCCAGAAGATCTAAGACTAGCTGTTTGGAGCCATTGAACATTACACTGGGGAAGAGTTTGAAGGGTAAGTCAAGATCTAAGAAGGGGATTTATTACTAGGTCCACAAGGGCCCAGACATGCATCATTTCTCCAGAGTCAGGGAAAGTGTGAACATAGCTTGGGGACTGCTAAGTAAACCAGGACAACATAAGTTCCAATGGCATTCCATTCACTCAATGGAAAGGTAAATGCTAGGAGGCTGTCATCTCAGAATACCCCTCAGCACACACACACTTGTTTCCTAACCATTATGATACCCCTCAGGAAGGATTTTTTACACACAGACAATAGTTACACAATCACTCTTCAGCGTCATATCTTCTAACAGAGCTACTTCTGGGCTACCCCATCTGTTGGCGGTGGCTTCTAGTGCTACTCCTCATTTCTTCATTTAGGTTCATCAAACTCTTCTTGAACTGAATGTAGCCTTTCTATACACCAAGCACTATTGACATTTATGGCAGTATCATCCTTCCTGTGACTGACTACTGAACAATGTAGAATGTTAGTAGTATGTCTTCTACCCACTTCAAATTAACACACACACACACACACACACACACACACACACACACACACACACACACACACACACACACGCCACTTATGATAGATGTTCCATGGGCCTTTTCAAAATTACTAGCTCACAGCACTGACCTCCTAAAACTCAGAATTCTAGGTTTTCACCTATTAAACTGGAAGAAATACCTTTCACACTGTGGAACTTATGAGCTTCCTGGAAACTTATCAAATAAGGCAAAATTCTTTTATTCTTTGTTACTTAGTGAATGAGTTTGCCATTTGTGCCTTCTCTCTACTATGCTAGGGGAGAGAAGAGTAATTGGCCATGTTAAGTTTCTTCTTTTTCTCCTATTTACCTGTTCTTAGTTACCTTTCTATTGTTGTGATAAAACACTACATACTACCAAAATAACTTGAAAAAAAGAAAGCATTTAATTGGTCTTATGGTTCTAGATGGTTAGAGTCCATGATCATGGACCAAAGGCATGGTTACAGGAACAGCTGAGAGCTCACATCTCAGATCACAAAAAGGAGTCAGAGAACACTTTGAAACCTCAAACACTTCCTCCAACAAAGACACACCTCTTAATCCTTCCCAAAGAGTTTCACCAGCTGGGACCACATATTAAAATATATGAGCGTATGGGAGCCATTTTCATTCAAACGATCATGTCTGTCATGACCCAGTCGAGCCTTTCTTCTTTTGAAAATAGCCTTGGCAATGCAAACGTGTGATGCCTAGTTAACTTTGAATTCGAGAAAAACAATATTTTTTAGTATAAATTTGTCTTGTGTAATATTGAAGAAAAATACCATGAAAGTATTTCTGTTTTATCTGAAATTTTAGATTTTAGCTGGGTGTCATGTGGTTTGTTTGGCAGCAGTGCTTGGAGTGGAATGTGTTCTTTCTCTAGGGACTTCATTATGGAAATGCCTGCCATGACTAAGTTCTGGAGTGTCCTGGTGTGCTCAGTTTATTCTTCAACCCCAGAATACTCTCTCTGTGGCCTGATTAGCTTCTACCACTCACCACAGCCCCACAACTTGGTCTGTTTCCATGGCAACACTGTAAATATTGCTGCTACTTCCCATGGCTTCATGTCTTTTCCTTTCTTGAGCTTTGTGTCTTTCCTTCCCTATGTGCATCATATGATCTTGGTTGAAGATCTGAAGGAATTGTGAGTGGGTAAGCATGTGTGTAAGAAAACATTATTACTGCCCCTAAAGAGAAGTTCATGGAAATGGAATAACTGAGTAATCTAGCTTCAAAGGTTTCTGGGGAAGGAATTCTCCAGCATTCCACAGTAGGCCCTCTCCTGACAACCTCCAACCAGGATAAGCATGAAAATATTAGAAGCATGAGATTTTTTTCTGTAAATAATAACCAATAACCCAGGGGGTGTCTTAGTTTGCACTTAAAATATTATTCACTTTTTAAAAAGATTTCTTTTCTTTAAATGTATAAATATTTTGCCTGCATAGATGTATGTGTACCATGCGTGTGCCTAGTGCCTACAGAGGTCAGAAGAGTGCATCAGATTCCCCGGAACTGGAGTTACAGATAGTTGCAAGCCATCATGTTGGGACTGGGAATCAATCCCAGATCCAGATATACTCAGTTAAGAGCAAGTAGTCTTTTGTGTGTGTGGTGTGGGGGTGTGTGAGACAGGCTTTCTCTGTGTAGCCTTGACTGTCCTGGACTCACTTTGTAGTCCAGGCTGGCCATGAATTCACAGAGATTATCCTGCTTGTGCCTCCCAAAGACCAACTAGTCTTAACTGCTGAGATATTCCTAGACTTTGACTTGTGTGTATATGTGTATGTGCATCTGTGTGTCTGTGACTCTTCAGGGGCCAGAAAATGATGTCAGATGCCCTGAAGCTGGACTTACAGGAGGCTACAAGCTTCTGCACACCTGTGCTAGGAACCAGACTCTGAAAAACTAGTACATGCTTTTAACTTCTGAACTACTTCTCCAGCCCTAGTAGTTCCCAACTTAAGACTAGGAAAAAAAATTAACCTTAAAAAAAGTTTTTTCTTTTTCTTTTTTTTTTGAAATAAGTTTTTACTTTATATTCTAGGTTGCCCTCAATGCAATGTGCATGCTAATTTTTCTCTTCATATCTTTCTTTATTCAACCATAAAAGGTGGTAGTGGGGACCAGCTAATCTAGCATGCTGCGACTTTTATTATTATTATTATTATTATTATTATTATTATTATTATTATTATTATTATCACATGCATATGTATGGTATACACATGTGTGTACATATATGTATGTAGGTGCATATGCATACCTGTGTGTGTGTAGGCATGAAGTTGATTTTGGATGTCTTTCCCAATCACTTTCCACCTTATTTAGAAAGGGTCTCTTGATGACTAGAGGTCACCTCTTTTGACTGGTCTTCCTAGCCAGCTTGCTCCAGAGATTACCTGTCTGTCTCTATCTCCTGTGAGCGATAAATACAGATGAACCACTATGCCTACCTAGCATTTATGTGGGTGCTGGGGACCTGAACTTTGCTTCTCATATTTGCACAACAATCACTTTACGTAATTTTAATTATCGATTCAACATTGTTTTGGCTTTATTGAGATTTAATCTACTTATCATTTAGTTTAATGTCTTTGCAGTGATGGGTTGTAACCTGGCATTGCAAGCTAAATAAACCCTTTTTTTCTCAAAGTTGGTTTTTGTTAGGATGTTTTATCACAGCAACAGAAATGAAATTCAACAGTGGGCATCCTGGTTTCTTTCCAACTTTGGAGGAATCAAGGAAACTGCATATAGTGCTGCAGTGAATATAGGACTGTAGGTACCTATGAGAGTATATGAAGTGCATCCTTCTGGCTAGGTATATCCAGTAGTGAGATAGCTGCTTTGGAGTTTTGTATTTTCCAGGGTAGCTCCACCATCCAGTTTGGAAACTGGGTGAACTCATGTTGGGCAGAATGCTAAGTTATCTTTGTCCTGTTAGTTCATTAAACATGCTCTGGGGCAAATATTTAGTGGTGAGTCTCAAATTACAAAAGTGCTATCTATTTTAATGTTTCTTTAGAGCAACACATCAGCATGCAAAAACAAAAAACAAAACAAAAACAAAACAAAACAAAACAAAAACCTTTGTGTTAATATCAGTTTACATTTTTGCAAAGACAAACGGCATTTGAATTCTTTGAGGACTTCAGATGGGAGAAGAATTCTCAAATCTGCATTTTAGAAATACCATTGTTGGAGTGGGGTGAGGGATGGGTGGATAGAGATGCAAAAAAGGGCAGGAAAATCACTCTCAGACTAGCTGCAGGAAAAAAAGCAAGAATTGGATACTCAACTTATAGATATACGTTTCCTTTTCCTTCCTCCATGCCTCTACTTTATTTTTCCCTAGCTTCCTGCTCTTCTTCACCTTATCTAGCTACTTTTTCTGTTCACGTACTTCAAGGTAAGGCTTTTTTTTGTCAAACCAAATTGTAAGGGCAGTGACTGGCAGATTTGACAATGCAAAGGGAGTCTGGTATATGGATTCTTTCACTATGCCATCTTCTAATAATTTAAGAACCAAAGAAATATGTAGATTAACTCTGTATCGAATTATTGGAGCCAAAGTCCTCCTTTAACCTCAAAATATGAGTAAGTTAAATCTTCATATCGGGCTGTCTACATAACTGGCAGGACCTAGTGGGAAGCAGAAAACAGAAAGCTCCTTTTGAAAAACAGAATTCCAAGATGAGGGTAAGAATTGAGGATTCAACCAAGTGAAAATGTGAGCAGGGACCTTTTGCACAAATTTCCTGTACAGAGTGTGAGCCCTGGAATGATTTGGAATCTGTGCATTTCCATATTATACCTTCCATAGTATACCAACCTTTAGTCAGGTTTTCATATTGTCAGATGCATCCTAAGCAACTGAATAGACACCATGACCTGTGGACCACAGGGATGCTACGTTCCAGAAGTAAATATGCCACTTGGTGTCTCCAATACTACATTTCTTTTCGAGTGTGTTCTGATGAGCTGGACTGGGTCATTGCCCTTGTTGGGGTGGTCCTCCCAAGCACCACTCAAAATTTTATGACGATTGCAACAATAAAATGCTATGGAAGATGCATTGCTTCTTGTGTGGCAGGCAGTGTTTGTTCAAAAGCCTATGAGAAACCTTCTGAAATATACAGCCATCAAGCTCAAGACCCCACAAGTCAGATTAACTGTGACCACAGGGTGCATGAGTTGTTATGAGTTACTCTGGGAGAAAGCCACATTTGTTTAAAGTGGGAAATGAGTGGATTCAAATGCTTCTTGAGACAACTGTGATGGCCAGATTGCCATTTCAATAGTCCATGGCCTGCCTGAGTGTTGTATGCATGAACATTTCTGCTAGCAAGCATAAATATTTGATTTCCCAATTTAGATGCTTGTCTTCTGTGAGTTCAAAGAATTTGAGCTTCTACATCTCAGAAGGCTCTTGTTTTTGTTTCTTTGTGTCCTCAGAGGATTGGAGTTTCATGTCACTTTGCTCTCAGAGGAATTCGTTGATGGTAAAGGGTATTTTTGATAATTAGCATCTTTGGAAAAATCTAGGAAAATGAGAAAATATGTATAAATGAGCCCAGCTTCTTATAATTCTCTCTACCCCATCTTCTGGCTTTGAATTTCATTTTTGTACTTTTTTTGTGAGATCATCCGTATGTCATGAGATTCACCAAAGTACAGAGTTTGATGAATTTTTAGAAATGTACATGCTCAATACCCAGATTAGAATGTACAAGATTTTCATAATTTTAGAATATTCTCTTGTGCTCTCTTTCCATTAGCTACCCTATCTAGAGACTACCACCATTTTAATTTCTAACCATATAGAATAGTACTACCTGTTTTCTGAAATCTTTCTAAAAATGAATCATGCTATAAGTCCTCTTTTATTTATGGAGTATTCTTATATATGCGTGAGAATATAGACATGCACATGTAGGTGAGAAGATAATTTTTTGTAGTCAGTTTTCTCCTATTCGGTGATTGAACTCACATTGCTAAACTTGCTGAGTGCTTTTCCTTGCTGACCCATCACTCTGAACCTACATGTACTCTTTTTTGTTGTTTATTGTCTTTTTAAAAGCATGTTTTTTTTTTTTACTCTGGAGAGTTTCATACATTTATATAAAGAGATATGATCATATCCACTCTGTAGTTTTCCCTTCTAACATTCGCCATGTTTTAGTTACTGTTCTATTGCTGTGAAGAGACACCATGACCAAGGCAACTCTTACAAAAAAAGCATTTCATTGGGGCCTTCCATATAGTTTCAGAGGGTTAGTCCATCATTAGTATGTTGGGGAACATGAGGGAATGCATGCAGACTCTAGATAAGTAGTTCAGAGAGAGGGAGAAAGGAAGAGAGAGAAACAGACACTTCGAGCCTGGAGGAGTAAGGTTTTTGGAACTTCCCCCAGTCACTACCCCCAGTGACATACTTCCTCCAATAAGATCACAAGTACTCCAACAAGCCCACACCTCCTAATCTTTCTAAACCTTCTCAGATAGTGCCACTCCCTGGTGACTAAGGAAATATATGAGTCCATGAGAGCTACTCTGTTTACTTACTTACTCACTCCCTTATTTATTTACTTATTTGTTTGTTGATTTCTTTCTTTTTTTTTTTTTTGAGACAGGATTTCTCTGTGTGGATTTGGCTATCCTGGACTGTATACCAGAGTGGCCTCAAACTCACATCTATCTACCTGCCTCTGCTTCCCTGAGTGCTGGGATTAAAGGCATGCTCCACCACACCTGGCTGGCCAGTTTTATTCAAACCACCATACCCCAAATTGTTTCTCTCCCAACATCACGTCTGTTTTTTTGAGCGGTCTCCCTGGCCCTGTAGGTAATGTGCAACTTATTTAATACAATATTCCTGAGACCTGTCTGTGTTGTAAGCATCATTAGTTAGTTGCTTTTCTACCTACTAGTTTTGCATTGCATGAGCATACTACAAAATTTTTTTAACCTGTTTTCGTGTTATGGCTCCTTGGGTAAAATCTAGGCTTTGGGTGCAAATAAAGCTTCCATGAACTATTTTGTGTGGGTCTTAGGTGGACATATATGTTTGTTTCTCTTGGTACAAAGCTAGGAGTGAAATCATTGGGTCACTGCGAAGCTGTTTAACTTTGAACTGCCCAAAACATATTCCATTAAGTTTTAAAGACAATGCATACATATATACGCAAATACAATCATGAATTAAAATTTTTCTTTATTATAAAGGCTTTCTTCTAAGCAGTTTTTACTCAGTACCTGGTACCAGGAAACCATTCTGACCCCACAGATTAGTGTTGCTTCTTCTGGAATTTTTTATAATTGAAATCATATAATATTTGAACTTTCAGTCCTGAATTTTGTTGGACCTATTCTTCTTAAGATGTTCTATATATATGGACAAAAAGACGCAATACATTCATTATATATAATCTGATTAGTTATTCAGCTGATGAATATTTGTGTTGTTTCTAGTTTATCATTGTTATGAATATATATATTATATTTATTTATGCTTAGTCTTTTTGTGGACATTTTCAAATTTCCTGGCTAAATACCTAGAAGTAAAATGGTCAGGTCACCCAATAAGCGTATATTTAATATGCGTGTGATATGTAAAATATATATACATATATTTGTGAGAGCAGGTATAAGCACACCAACGCAAACATTTTCAGGTCAGAGAACATTTTCCATAAATGGTTTAAATTTTATTATTTTTAATTATTAGTAAATGTTTTGCTAATTAAAAAACTTGGTGGCTTTTTACCTAATTTTTAGTTGTAAGAATCCTATATATACTAAGAATAATTCATATTTTAAGTATTTTGTATACTTCACTGTAATTTATGTTTTTATTTTTGAATGATACCATCCAACAATTATGAATTTTAAATTTTAGTCCAAGTAGTATTTTCACTTCTGCTTATCTTATTTCTTTTTCTGTTCTAAAACATCATTTTTAGCATTTAGGATTTTTTTTATTAATTTAAGGTCTTTTTGTTATTTTTTCTCTTTTTACTTATACATTTATATTATTACACAAATACAATAAACTAAATACAGCAAGAAGAACAATGAAACAATCAGGAATAATAAAAGTGTTACATTCATAATGTTTTGGTTATTTGAATTTGGCAACCTTGAAGAAAACATTTTTCCTATCTTGGTGAGTCTAAAATTCTGAATATAAATCAAGTCATATCTCATTTCTATCAACATAAAACATCTATCTAGACCTAAAAATATATTAACCCCTAAACAACTAAGCTTAATTGTAAAACTAAACTATCTGGTCTTCAACCTCATCAGAGACTTGAGAAGGAATAAAGATTAATTACCCAAGTAAACTGGAAGTGCAGGTTAGCAGCTTCCAAAATGAAAAAACGACAGAGACAGTTTGCTGCCTGAACAGTCACCCATGACTCTCTAGAATGTTGGAGCATCATCTTCAGACTTATAGCCCAGAATATCTGACAGACATAATTGTGAGTCAGGAACTATTGAGGACTTGCTTACCCTGTCTTGGCAGACTTTGGCCATCGACTCTGCCTGCATCCAAGCTTGTCCATTTTTAGACAGAATTCTGTCTGTGGCAGGAATGAGGACATTTTGCCTAGTGGTTGGTTGGACACATTTGAAGCCAACTCCATAAGGAGGTTCACTTATGCTCATCATCTTTGAGGTAGACTGAGTGTTGCCAGGAGTTAACCTGTCTTATTGTTAAAGAATCCTTTAAACAATAAAAACATCTTCAAATGCCATATTCTATAGGACTCTGAGGTTTTTGAAGACCTTATCTATTTTGCCTTATCTGTCTATAGAATCATATCTACTTGTTACACCTAGGATGTTGATAGAGATGAGATATGATAGATATTGGCTTATATTCAGAATTTTAGACTCACTAAGATAGGAAATATGTTTTCTTCAAGTTTTCCAAACACAAATAACCAAAGCACTATGAATGTAGCATTTGTATAATTCCTGATTGTTTCGTGGTTCTTCTTGTTGTATGTAGTGTATTTTATTTATGTGTAAAATAAAAAGGTATAATAATAAATAAATAGTTTAAAAAAGAAAATAAATTTAAAAAAAAAGAAAGCATGTAATTGGGAGCTGGCTTACAGTTTCAGAGGATCAGTCCATTATCATCATGGTGGGGAGCTTGGTGGCAGACAAGTGTGCTGCTGGAGAAATAACTGAGAACTACATCTTGATACACAGGAAGAAAGGCAAAGAGAGAGAGTAAACCTGACATGGACATTTGAAAGCTAGAGTCCATCCTCAGTAGCACACTTCCCCCAACAAGACCATGCCAGCTCTAACAAGCCACACAAATGAGCCTATAGGAAGCATTCTTATTCAAAACCCCTCAGAAATATATAGGAATAATCTATGCATAAAATTTGCAGGTTTATTTATAAATCAGAAATTATTAATAAGCAAAGAAACCAATTTATCCTAAATTGAAAAAAATGAAACTGCAAGATAACCAAAAATTAAAATAAGTCCTGAATATTTGAACATTAAGAATAAAAGGAAATTTATTCTAAAATATCACTGGATAAATTGCAGCTTTAAAATAGAAATTCTAACCTTGACAATATAATTCTAGTGTTTTATTTTTGGGCTAGTAAAGGATTTAATTAACATATTAAGCTATTCTTTTGTGAGCACCAACCCTTGTTGAGACATTTTTCTGGTGACCAGAGAAAGTGGTGAACATAATAGAAGCCAAATTCAGCTCCTGATTTCTTAGGATGTATGTAAAAAAGAGAAGTGTGATAATAGGGACAGGGAATACAACATCAATCAATAAGGACTCCACAGCCTTTACACTACTGATAGTCAGGGAAGGATAATTCCTTGTTAATGGGGATAGTCCTGTGTATTATAGGATGTTTGGCAGTGCCCTTGGTCTTTTTTTCCCACTTGATGTCAGAAACACTTTTTACCCTAGTTATAATAGTAAGAATATATCCAAGAATGCCAAATGTATCAAAGCAAAGATCACAGATCATTCAATATTGGGAATGCTTGAAAAAATGAGTTCAATTATTTCAGGTAGAAAGTAGTAAAATTAAAAAAACCTGCATGACAGGTAGAAACGTGGAAAAAATGCTCATTTGGACGAGAACATTGTAGAAGATTGTTCCAAACATGGAAGGCTGAGAGGCATGCTTTAGAAAGTTGAGGAAGAGAGTTGCAGGCTATGTGAACAGCTAAGTGCAAAGGTCTAGAGGTACCAAGGAGTCTTATGTGTTAGAAGACCATGAAGAAAGTAGGATGTGCGAGGAGTGATGGCATAGAGTAGATGAGTAGGTGGGCGGAGGCCAGACCACATGAGAATCTGTGGCTTATAATTGAAAAGATTGCTGAGCTGTCCTATGGTGATTGATGAGGGCAGTGTAATAGGAAGGGTAAAAGGAGGTCTAGCAGTTCAGAGAAGGCATCACAGAAGCCGGAATGGGTTTAAGTAGATGGGAAAATTTTGAACAGATTCATCTCATAATGATAGAAAGCTGATAAAGATTGGTTAAGTTTCTTTTCCCATCAAGATGGCCCAGACTTTTCAGATCCTGCAGGAAATCTGGCCTCTCCTCCAACTAGACCAGAACTTGCTACATTTCATTTTAGACTCAACCTCAGACTCTTGGTTCCCCTTTGTGCCCTCATCTTTTTACTAGGTCATCTGACCTCTGTCCTAGTTAGCTCCATGGCCAATAGCTTTGTCTTCCATTAATCTCTTCACCATCCCCTCACATCAGCTTTCTCCAAGTACTGCCAGCATTCTGCCTCTTTGGAAACTGGAATTGAATGTCCTGTTTCTATGAATGTAGTAACCCAGTATCTCCATTATGAATTCCAGAGAACAGGCCTAAGGGGTTGTCAGAGTCATCTTATGAACAAAATACAATATTGATGTCTCAGAGATACAGAAATGATTCAGTCTGAGACTAGTGTGGAAGAATATTTATTTAAACAGTGATTTTTTTGCAGCATGTAAGCTTATAACAGGTTGCATTCTGACTCTCCAAGGGAAATAATCAAGTCCCAGCTCCTGGTACCTGTTCACATGACTTTATTTTGAATAAGGTCTTTGCAGGTCCAATTGAATTAAAAAGGCGATGTCCAGTGAGAGACACCCTTCAAAAAATTAAGTGAACGTAAACAGGCTTACGTGAGAACAGAAAAGAAGCATGCGTGACAATGAAGGCAGAGATTAGAGTAGCCCAGGACTATCAAGGGAGAGAAAAACTAGTAAAAGCTAGAGAGAGGTGGGGAGGAATCTCTCCTCTGGACTTCAGAGGGAGAATGCTCCAACTCAGACCATCATTTTGGATATTTGGTCTCTATAATCAAAGAGCATAATATTGTTTTCTTTTAAATCACCCAGTCCGTGGGCATTTGTTTTTGAATCTCTAGAAAACTAACATAATGTTCATATTGTCATATATATATATATATATATATATATATATATATGTGTGTGTGTGTGTGTGTGTGTGTGTGTGTGTGTGTATGTGTGTGTGTGTGTGTGTGTGTGTGTGTGTGTGTGTGTGTGTGTGTGTACACATATATTCAGTTGAAAGTTGTACCATGGAGAACTTGAATGATGTAGTTTAATGGGAGGAAGAATACCAGCAGTTTGACCCTAAGAATTAAGTTGCTTCCTGTGGGATTCTTAGCTCAGTGAAGATCAACATGTATTCTCTGATTCTTAAATCGCAAGGACTGTGGCATTGGAAGCACAGAAATAGCTGACAGGATTGTTTCAGGCTCTGATGATGCTTTGCTATGAGTGACAGGCATGCACTGATCCAAAAAGACTAGTGTGCTTCTATAAAATGGAAGGAAGTATGCAATGGATAAATCCTCTAGCTCAATTATAGCCTTGCCTATGAGTGCGTCTTTAAGTCTACACACCTCCTTGAGAACCAAGAAATATCCATCTGAAACTTCATTCAATAAAAGACCCACATCATTGCTGCTCTAATCCTAGAATGCTGGGCAGTGAGAGAACCATTCTGCATGATGGCGTTTCTCGATTGTTCTTTCAACTCCTAATTTCTTTTTTTACCTTTTGAGATACTGTCTCATAGAGCTGAGCTCAACCTTTAACTGTGCATATAGTTGAGAATGACCTTGAACTCCTGACCCTCCTTCTACCTTTCAGATTTGGGATTACAGGTTTATAGACAATACCACGCTCAGCTCAGTATTTAAATGTTTATGTAAGGAATTACATGTTCATTTTATTAGTCACGCAGTAAAATAGACTTGTGAAATTAAAGTGACAAATATTTAATATAAAGGTACTCAAATTTTTAAAAATGTTGTGGAATATTTGAATGTGTCTTCTGTCATCTGCAAAGGCATAAACATCCTCATTTGTTACATAGTCACATCTGTTGGTAATTTACCTAAAGGTTTCCTGTTTCTTCATATGCCTCATTCTTCTAAAGTCAGAAATTTTATATTTTGTTTCTTGAAAAACATATTTGTTGTATGAAACTGGAAAAATACAGATAAGTGCTCTTACCTGGCATAAATTAGATCCATTTTTTGTGTGTCTAAAGAGAGGTCAAAAGACAATCAACTCAGAAGTAAGATTTTATAATTTGCCTTTCAAAAATATTCATGAATAACATGCTAATGAGTATTCTCCAACATTATCTTCAACAATTAGTCTTCCATGCCAGTGCTATTTGATAACATAATCAATTGAGTCATACACACTATTCCTATTTTCACTCCTCTTTCTTTAAAAGACAAAAAGAAGGCAGTGGTAACATATCCTTGAAACTGAGATTGGCACAGAACTGATACTATTTCCATGGAATAATTTTTTAATGTGTTCCTGTGGGACCTCAGAAATTCTTTTTAAAGATTTCAATAGCTACTGCTTGGTCTTCTACTGATCTATTTCCCCACTATTGAAGCCAAAAGGCTCTATGCATGGGAATCTGCAATAGCACATCTGTGTCTCACCCAATATAAACACCAGAATTATACATTGTACATTTTCAATGTTGCTAAATATGCTCATGGAAATGAGAACAAGACATGTGAATATAATGTGAGTTAAAGAAATTATATGTATGCATATGTATATAAACCTTTTTTAAAAAATGAACATAAATCAAACTGAAAAAGCTCAAACTTAACAGAAATTTTAGTAGAAGAAGACAGAACAGAAGATGCCATCTTGATGACTTTGGGCATAAAACTTGATTCCATCGCATTTTTAAGAAGTTAACAACTGTCACTCAGGAAAAGATATTATTGTTAAAGTGAAAAGGAAGTGAAGGTGCCACAGACTGGAAAAATATTCAAAAACATGTACCAACAAGATATGTATTCAGACATATTTTAATGATCCTGCAAGTGATAGAAATAAACAGCCCAATAGGAATGGAGGGAAAAAGGCATGAAGAAGCAATTTTCAACATCAAATATTAAATGATTGCAAACTTATAAAAGATATGCAATAAAAATCCATACTGTAAACTGGGTATAGTGGTGCATGCGCTTTTTTGAATTATAAACAAGAAATATATTTCTAACAGTTCTAGAGGCTAGGTATTCTAAGGTTGAGAGAGCAATAGATTGTGTCTGGTAGGGCCTGATTCATGTTTCTACTGTAACATAACATGGCAGAAGCTGTCACTATACCATTTTAGACTTCTTTAATAAGGGTAACAATTCCACCCACTGTGGGCTTTGCCATTATGATATGATTACTGCCCTAATCCTAACCATCAGCTTCAACACATGCATTTTAAGAAGATGTAAATTCTTAGACCGCTCACTGAAGTTCTTCTATCTTCTTTGTCTCCTTTTCTTATTCCTTATTTTATTTTTTCATATTCTGTCTGCAGTTTCCCCTCCCTTCACTCTTCCCAGTACCTCCCTCACCTCTTCTCTCCCCTCCCCTATCCACTCCTGCTCTGTTTCTTTTCAGAAAAGGGAAGCCCCCCCCCCATGGATATCAACCTGCCTTGTCATAACAAGTTGCAGTAAGGCTAGGCACTGCCCGTCCTATTAAGATTAGATAAGGCAACCCAGTAGAAGAAAAGGTTCCAAAGAGGCAACAGTCAGAGACAGTCCTTGTTCCTGCTGTCAAGGAGTCCCACAGGAAGACCAAACTACACAACTGTAGCATATATGCAGAGGACCTGCGTCAATCCCCTGTGATGCACACCTTTAATCTAAGCCTTCGACGGGAAGATACAGGTGCATCTGTGAGTTTGAGGCCACACTGATCTATAGACAGAGAGTTCCAGGACAGCCAGAACTACATCATGAGAACCAACCCATCATGGGCAAGCATGAATGCAGGCAGGGTCAATGGCCAATGTCTGCCTAGACAGAGTAAGCAAGTCCTCGATGGTCTCTGCATCACAAATATGTCTGTCAGATATACTGGGCCACAAGGCTGAAGATGATGCTCCAATGCTATAGAGAGTTTTGGGTGACTGATCAGGCAGCTAATTGTATATTTTTCATTTTGGAAGCTGCTAAACTGCACCTCCGGTTTACTCAGGTAATTAAGTTTTATATGCTTTCTTTTATAAGGGTTACCTTGGTTGTGGTTTTTCTTCACAGCAATAGAACAGTAACTAAGTCAATCTCACACTTAGGTTTTTCCTTCTAATGTTATCATTTCAGAGACATTTCCTTAACCTCTGGTTGGCAACACCTTCTAAAGAGACTCCGTTTCTAAAAGATAAAATGGTAATTTATTATGAATAGAGAATTCCATATTTGCAAATGATAAGAAGGGAAAATGTCTAGGGGTTAAGTAGAAGTAAAGGCACTTTGATATTTCGAGAGTTCATACATAACACATGAAGTTCATTGAAACATGAAGCATGGAGATCTTTGTTGAAGATTATTTAGAATCTCAAGATTTTGGCAGCAGAGCGTTGAACTCAGCATTGAGCCATCTGAGTACCATGTCCTGGGAGATTAATTTTCCAGTTCCTTGCCTGTGACTTAAGCCCTTTCTGTTCTTACCTATGTTTCAACTTCCTCTATAGTCCAAATACTCTCTGCAAGGTAAAAGAATGTCTCCTGTACAACTGGGCAAGATCTACTCTCAGTTGAGTTTTTTCTAGAGCACTCAAAATCACAAAGTCTTCAACTTGTCTCCTTCTAAATTTTCATTCAAAATGATTTGAGTACAATGGTATTAACTACCCTGAAATGGCAGCACAGCTAATTCTAAAATAACATCCACATTAGTTCAGACAGGCTGATGTTTCTCTGCTGAAGAGCAGGCAAACAGAGTATTTGTTTTGAGCATCTTCCAATAATACTTAAAGTAGCCAAGAATGCCTGGACTCTTGGAAACTGTACCTTATGCCTAGAGGCTTTAGGGACTGTATTTTCTTAACTAGGTTTATCTATCTAACTTGTCCAAATGGGGCACTTTCACAAGGGAACTCATCAGCTGGTCATTTCTGTTGAGACCGTAAAAGGATCTATGAGGAAGTCAGCTGTGAAAAATCTTGGTAAGCCAGGACTTTGATACTGACAGTATCATTTGCCACTTACTTATCAAACTGCAACAGATTGCATTTTGAAATTTGATAGCATTGTATCCATTTATAGTATTTGCTTTGCTATGCTAGCCAGATAGCTACCCATTTATGGCCTACAATGTATACAGAATTCACCTTCCCTTCTGCTCTGGATCTGCTAATGCATACAAAATAGACATTGTATATATAAAATAGACACTGGCTCTACCAAGGGACAGATACCGATCAGGCAGAAAAATGTGCTCATTTGCCCCTCTAACCTCTTTTGAGACACAAGTAGTTCTTCGCTGCCTTCTAGGAACTGATTTTCACTGAAAACAAATGAGTAGGTAACCAATGAGAATATCACCGGGACATCCTTGTCACGCACTTATTTTATTCCATGTGTATGGACAT
This sequence comes from Acomys minous, assembly GCF_964271855.1. Lineage (NCBI taxonomy): Eukaryota > Metazoa > Chordata > Mammalia > Rodentia > Muridae > Acomys > Acomys minous. Next base: position 100,362,620 of record NC_140488.1, read on the forward strand.
TGTGTGCAAATATTTGGATACATCATATTTTACCCCCACCACTCTTGACCTTAGTTTCTGAGTTGCAAAAGAGGTAATTGTCACTTGGAGTTTTAGGCTGTATTTTACTGGATTCCAGTTGCCAGATATGTGCAATATATTTGAGTTGAATAACTCTTGAGGTGATTATTTCGATATTCCATGGGTGTGTATGTGCAGATATATGCAGATAGAAAGGCATTTCAAAATATTGTGATGTTTGTATTTTTATTCAAATTTGTTCAGATTTGCATGTAAAACATTAGAAGAGCAGTATTCTAAAGTTTAAAAAAAATGGAGATAGAATTGCTTTAAAATTGCATTGAATGTCTTATTCTTAACATCATCACATTTTTTTCCTGAAGAGTAAAATCCTAAGTTTTGAAAACACCCAGATCCTCATCAAAGAATGTTGATACAGTCACATAAAATATATCCCCTTCTAGAAGGCTTAACTGTCCCCGTGTCTCAGGCAGTTGTAGCCACTATACCTACGCTACAACTATCTCTACACTTCTCACAGTTCTGGAGGCTGGGGACTGCAAAAGAGAAGTTTCAATGTATTAGGTGTCAAATGAAGGACTTCTTCCTAACTTTCAGATGACAATCTTCCTTCCTATGAAAATGGTGGTCTCTTGCTTGTCTCTTCTTATGAATTCTGGAATCCCATCCAGGAGGCTGCATTCACATGGTTCAGCCACTTCCCAAAGGCCTCATATTGAAATGTCATTGGAGCTTTAACACATGGATTTTTTGAAGGGACACAAGTATTCATTTTATAATAACACTATGTTATAATTAGTTTGGAAAATAAAATGCTGATTTGGAAATGTTTACTATATGTCATTTCAGATTTTTGAATATTTCTGGTAGTAAATATGGGAAGTTTGATTAGTTTTTTAAACTAGACCTGTCCATCCCAGATAAATATCTCTTCAAAGCACCACTTTTACTAACTATTCACCATTTACCAAAAGAAATTTGTGTTTAAGAGAGGAAGAAGGCATGACTAAGGCATGAAAATATATAAGATTCAAGGAACAGATAGTTCAGAAGCCAATGAAAGAAAGAAGGTTGCAGAATTCTGGAAGACTGACATGAAATACAGTAACAGAAACTAAGTTACACTTTGCATATTCTTAGAATTAACTTTCAGATGATTGATTTAGCTATACTTAATTTGCTTTCTAAGCTGTTTATTGCTCCTTTGCCTTTATTTTGTATTATTACAGCAATATATCATCTATACAAAATCATAAAAATTATGCATACAGTTTAATGAATTTTCACTGAATATCAACATTCATGTGACTATGACTCTGGTGCCTGGTAAGCTTTTTGAGAGCCCAAAACTAAAATCTAGACCCCTCCCCTCCAAGGCCAACCAATATGATAACATCTATAAGTATAGATTAGCTTTGCTCATTTTTGTACTTTCCATAAATGGAGAGTTACTTTGTTTGCGTCTTTTGTTTAACATGCTGAGGGAATTTCAACCCAATGCTGTTTGTATATATATATTGCTTCTTGTTGCACTGTGGCTTTTTGGTCACTGTATATCCCACAATATATCCATTCTTCTGTGGATGAAGTTTAGAGTTGTTTCCAAAGTCAGGGTTTGTGGTAGAAAAATTTCTGGACTCTGGTTGGATGGGATGTTCATCCTTACTACAGTAATGTATATTCTTGGAGTCTCAGTTTTAGGGGAAGAAATGTCCTATTCATCTTGTCACTATGGGTAAATGTAAATTTGTATTTTGTCCACACTAGTCCTGATATGCCGGAAAAGCTCAGCGCTGGTTCATTAGGTTCAAAAATGACTGCAAGGCAAGAATTGGCTGTAGGGCTACAATGTCCTTTCTGAATATTTTGAGACCTGTTTCTTAATTCTTTTACTCACTCATGTGTAACTTTGGTAGAGTTGTAAAATATGCTATCTAACATTCCCAGTTATTTTCCATTGAAGACTAGTCTCGTTATTTATTCTGTCTTACTGCAAGAAATGTCATAGTTTTAATAAAATGCTTATTCATCTGTGAGATCTATGTATCTATTATGCAACTTATCAAAGTGAGGCACACTGATATTTATTCCTCCTTATGCTTTCTTTAAATTTATGTTTTTAGAATTTCATATGTGAGTATTATGTTTACATAATTTTTATCCATCTTTCTAGTCCCTTAAGCTCCCTTCCCCCAACTTTCTCACAAACTAATGACCTCTTCTATAATTATTGTTTTTAAAACATGCTGAGACCATTTAATACTGCTTGTATGTACATGTGTTTGGGACTGACCACTTGGGATGGGATAACTTACCATGTGATTCATCCCTAGGGAGAACTGATTCTCCCTCACTCTGTTGACACTGATTGCCTATTGGTCTTCATCTACAGGTGAGGCCTTGTGGAATTTTCCCAATCCACCTTGGCATATCATTATGCAGGCCTTGTTTAAGGTATCATGTTGTTGAGATTTCATGTTCCTTTAAATTTTCTGTAAGAAATACTAATTTTTATGAAAGCAGTTTTCTTCTGGTTTTGTTTGTGGAGAGTCAAAAGTTCATTGCAAAGCTTAGATGTGACTTTTAAAAATTCTTCTCCCAGAAATCATCTTGGATAATTTCTGTGACATATGTTTGAGGGGCTAATTTTTATACAGGGTTAAGGTGAGGCCTTTATAGCTTTCCAACAATGGGAGTGCAGAAGAAAGTGGATGGAATGAAGTGTCAATGAAAAGAAATGTCTATTATACCAGGAGAAAGATGATTGCTAGCATTCGAGAGGCCCAGAGAAAGCGCTCTGCAAGTTCAGCGCTAGGGAAGCTGCCTTCTTTTGGTGTGGATCAGGGAAAGCACAGTGTAGGAAGAGACATGTGAGCTTGTTCTTGGCATATGGGCAGTGGCAGGCTATTTTGGTGGAGAATGGAAAGGATCCATACTCATTGCATGACTTCATATAAGCTTGAGTTTGTTTTGAAGCTCCATTCAAAGATACAGACTTTTACTGTCAAATATGACAGTTAGTGACTTCATGTAACCACTGACATGTGATTCCTGCATTATAACTGTTGAACTGATTTTAGTTTTATGCAAGTGTGATAAAGGCAAATTCAAACGTGGAACCTGATACTATGTTCCGCTTTCAGAGAGCATTGCCTATAGGAATGTGTGTTTTCAAGAATACATTTTGTGAAATCAAAATCAAGATCACTTATTTCTATTTCTGTATTTTTTTTTTAGCCAAAAGGCCAAAAAAGATGAGATGAAGTATTTCAAATAAAAAGTGATTGTCTCAACTGAAATCTGCTGTATCAATGTAAAATGTATTTCCACGAGTGGGTTTTCTTGCATTGATTTCATGCTTATACATTTTCACTTTCGCTGTGGAAACATTTTAAATTATGCATGTGATTTGTATCATACTTCTATTGGACAGTGCTACCCTAGAGACAAATCTGGAGCCTACAGTGAGGTTGTATTGGGAAATTTTTGCTAGTTACTTAATTTTTCTCAGCTAAAGATTCCTCATTTCCTATGGCTCTTACTTCATCCAGATGTTGACAGGACAATATTAGAGTTGCATGCAATGCTCATGGTAGCTCAGTAACAAATAGCTCAATAACTACATATTGATACTTATATTTAAAGACAAAATCAGCTGTGCAGAAAGGGGCAGAGACCATATGTCTGATTGACTTATACAACAATAAATAGCAAATATGGTGATAAAGAGGAAAGACCTAGCTATTGGTGAACTTTAAAGAGTTAAAGAGGGTTATGTAGTGCACTGGCAAACAAGATTGAGAGAGGAGAAGAAGACAGGTGACTGCTGGGAGTATTACAGCCAGAGAATTGTTCTAGGCTTGGCAGGCTGTTCTAACTGTGCTGTGTTCTCATAGGCTGGCTTCAGATGTGAAGCCAGTGTACTGTTATGCTTCTTTTCAGCATCATCAGAATCACATATCTGAAAGAGATGGCTGCTCCAATTCTTTGTCAGCCAATTTTTTTGTTGTTTTGGTAGAAAGAAGTGAAAGATAAATTGCTTGGAAATGTCGGTGTTTTTCTGCACACAGTCCTTTTTGTGGTTAAAGTAAAGGGGGCAATTTTCAAGATATATGTCCAAGAAACTCCTAAAGAAACATTAAAGAAAATGAACACTAAATAAAAGAGAAACAGAATTAGGAAAGAGACTGGAAAATTCTTTGGCTTTTCAGTCAAACTTGTTTGGCAATTACTGAAGATAAGAAACTAGGAGGCTTTGGCCAAGAGTTTTTCATTTTATAAACAGGTAAGAACATCCTGTGCCTTTTCCTCTCTAATTATAGTTTGTGGGTATTTATTTGAGGTTTAGGACATCTGTTCCTTTGCCTTTTGATATGTTGTTATGTATACATCTTATTTACTTGTCATTTAGTTTCCATTTTCATGTCTGTGTGCTTTAGACTTGCAGTAAAATTAATTCCATGATCTAAATGTGCTGAACAGGAAAAGGTCAGCAAGATGCATTAGAATTGGATGAACGGAAATTTGTTTTCAAATAAAGAAAAGTTAATATTCCCTGCTGACTTAGAGCTGTGCAAATATCTGTTTGGGATGAAATTCCTTCCTCTTCCTAAAACATACCTTTCTCACTCACAGAATTTTATGGTCAAAGATGGCTGTTGCTATGACAGCCATCACAGCCATATTAGAGGCAATGGAAGAAATGTCAGTTCTGGTGGATTTCTGAGAAGCTCGCTTAAAGAGTTAGCGTAGGATCCTTTTCAGAAATCCACTTCCATTGTTGCTCAGGATTTACTGACAAGAACCTAGTGACATTTCATTACCTGGGTATGTTGAATAGATTCATGTCAACTTGAAAGAAATTAAAGTCATCTGAGAAGAGGGAACCTCAATTAAGTAAATACCTCCAGAAGATTAGACTGGAGACAAAGCTGTAGAGTATTTTTTTAATTGGTGACAAATGAAGGAAGGACCAGCCCATTGTAAGTTTTGCCAGCCCTGGACTGGTGGTCCCAGGTTCTATAAGAAAGCAGGCTGAGCAAGCCATGAGAAGCAAGCAATAAGCAGCACCCATCTATGGCTTCTGAATCAGTACCTGCCTCCAGGTTTCAGTTCCATTTGAGTTCCTATCCTGACTTCCTTTAAGTACAGACTATTATGTGGAAATGCAAATCAAATAAACTCTTTTCTACACAACTTGCTTTCGATCATGGTATTTAATCACAACAATAGAAACACAGACACCAGGGGAAAGAGAATTTAGAAAATGAATATAACTTGGATAAACATGTTGTCTTCCCCAAATGACAGTGGAATTCTTTAATGACTGAGTAACATTTCATTGTGTAAATGGACCACGTTTTCCTTATCCATTTTTCTCTTTAGGGACATCTAGTTTGTTTCCAGTTTCCAGCTATTATGTATAGAACAGCAATGAACATAGTGGACCAAATGTCCTTGTGGTATGGTGTGGTAGAATATCATTTGGGTATATGCCCGGGAGTGATATAGCTGGGTCTTCAGGTAGATCAATTTGCAATTTACAGAGCAACTACCATATTGGTTTCCAAATAGTTGTACAGGTTTGCATTCCCACCAGCAATGGAGGAGTGTTCCCCTTAATTCACATTCTCCCCAGCATGTGATGTCACTTGAGTTCTTGATCTTAGCCAGTCTGATGTAAGATCTCCAAGTCATTTTGATTTTCATTTTCTTGATGAGTAAAGATGTTGAACATTTCTCTAAGTTTTTCTCAGCCATTTGAGTTTCTTCTCTTGGAAAGTCTCTGTTAGAGCAGTATTCCACTTTTTTAAATACTAAATTTATTAAAAATATATTCACTTTACATCCCAATTCAGACCCTGCCCCAGTTTCCTCCTGGTCCCACCCTCCCTCCCTCTTTCTTCCTCCCCCTCCCCCATTCCTCAGAAAGGGGACACCCTCCTTCTCTACCAACAGACCCCAGCCTATAAAGTCTCAACACAAACACCTATATCCTCTTCCTCTGTGGCATGGTAAGGCACCCCACCAGGAGGAAGTGATCAAAGGGACATACCCTGCTTCCTCCAGTTCCTACATGGATACTGAGCTGCCTATCAGCTACATCTGAGCTGGGGGCCAGGTCCTCTCCATGCATGGTCCTTGGTTGGTGCCTCAGTCTCTGCTGCCCACCTTGGACTCAGATTTGTTGGCACTCACTGTTGGTCTTCTTGTGGAGTTCCTGTCCCTTTGGGTCCTTCTATTCCACCATTTTTCCATAACTCTCCCTGTGCTCTGCCCAATGTTTTGCTGTGAGACTCAGCTTCTGCTTCGATCCCCTGCTTGGTGGAGTCTTTCAGAGGACATCTATGTTAGGCTCCTGTCCTGTTCACTCTCTTTATTTGCCTCCAGTGTCTATTCTATTTGCCCTTCTGAATGAGAATTGAGCATCCTTTCTAAGGGTATTCTTGTTACTTAGCTTCTTTAGGTCTGTGGATTGTAATATGGTTGTCCTCTATCACATGGCTAGTATCTACTTATAACTGAGTATATACCATGTGTGTCCTGGGTGTCCTGGGTCTGGCTTACCTCATTCATTATGATAACTAGTTTCTTGAGTTATTTTTATTTTGGATATCAGCCCTCTGTCAAATGTAGAGTTGGTAAAAAATATTTTTCCATTCTGAAGGTTGCCACTTTGTCCTATTGACAGTGTCCTTTGCCTTACAGAAGCTTTTTAGTTCCGTGAGGTCCGATTTATTAATTGTTGATATTAGTGTCTATGTTAACACTGAGGACAGAGCAGAGGAAAGCAATCTCATACATTGCTTTGGGCTTCAGTTCTTCACTGTCTAAGTCATTTTATTTATCCCTGACTTTTTTTGGCAGTACATAGAGTCTAGCAAAGCATTCATAGGGATCAAACTTTTGCTGGTGCTAGTTATGTTACCATAAATATTTTGTTTAAAAATATTGGAAGCAATCCTATCTCTCATCCAGTAGAAAGAAATCAATTGAAAATGTGTCAAAAAATCTAATTTAAGTCCTGAAATACTGGAATGATTCAGGCAGAAAATAAGGGAAACACTACAAGATGTAGGCATAGACAAAGGCTTTCTGGAAAAAAACCCAGTAGCTAAAGAAATAATACCAAAAATGAATAAACTACATTACATGAAATTAAATTCTTCTGCACAGCAAAAGAAATAACCAGTGAATTGAAAACCTACAGAAGGGGAGACAATCTTTATATCTGACACAGGTTACTATCTAGACTATAAAAAGTAAAAGTCCTATACCAAAAACAAATAATACAGTCAATAAGTGTGCTAATGAAATGAACAAACAATTTCTAAAAGATAAAGTACTAACAAACAAGAAACATATGAAAATTGTGTAACATCCTTAACTTCCTGGGAAGTGCAAATTAAAACTATTTTGAGATTCTGTCTTAGCCATAGTCAGAACGCCTATCATTGTATAAATAAATAACAAATTCTACTGAAGGAAACGAGGAAAACTCGTTTACAGATGGAAGGAATGTAAGTTTGTGGAAATCAGCATGGAGGTTTCTCAGAAAAATCAAAACTAGAGCTATCATATGACCCTGCTATAGCATTCCTGGCCTGAAGGACTTCAAGTCAGCACACTGTGGATTCTTGTACATCCATTCTTAATGTAACACTCTTCAAAATAGCCCAGATTCAGAACCTGTTACCTGTCCATCAGCAGATGAATGGATAGAGAAAATGCAGTGTGTATGCACAATGACACTTTATCTAGACATAGAGAAGAATGAAATCATGACATTTTCTGATAAATGGATAAAACTGGGCACTACCATGTTAAAGTAAGTCCAACTCGGAAAGGCAAAAAGTACATATTTTCTCTCATTTATGAGTCCTTGAGATGTGTGTGTGTGTGTGTGTGTGTGTGTGTGTGTGTGTGTGTGTGTGTGTGTGTGTTAAAATCAGAAGTGAGATTGTCTAGGAGGAAGGAAGGGATAAAGTAGGAGAGAGAGAGAAATAGGAGAGTATAGGATGGCAAGTATGAACAAAGTACATACACTCGAATAAAAATCCCTTAATGAAATCCATTGTTATGTACACTGAATATACATTAGTCAAAATGTAAAACTTAGGAGTAAATGCATTATAAAGCTCTTGCTGCACAGCTTGTGAATATGAATTCCATATAATTGCAAATTTTGTACTTCATTTGAGACCTGGGAGATCAGAATATCATCTCATATCTCATTAGAAAAACCCAATTGATCCATTTGTACTAAATCATCAAAGCAGTACAACTGTATTGTTTTCTTTTTCACTGATTCACTACACTATGAACTCTCTGCTACATTCTTCTTGTGTTGGTCCTTTATCACAGCTGAAATAAATTTGGAAAGTGATTTCAGATGGTCGGGAAGAAGGAAACACAAGGACGCCATTACTACCCTGTACAAATAAAGCAAAGGTCATTTTCCCACATCATCCTGAGACTTGAGGTTAATCTGGGACAAACACAGTTGGGTTTTTTTTTAATGAAGAAAGCACTGCTGTGTATGGGGGAAAGATGCAGCAGCTCCCTTCAACCCGGATATGAGTCAGCTCAGGTCACATCTCTTGGCCTCAAACCTCAGAAAGAATTAGATGTGAGCAATTTTACACTTTGAGGTGTCTTTAGGAACAACAACCACCCTTTTCTAAAAGCACAAGAAGGAAATGTTCCACCTACCTTGTGCTAAAAGGCCAGGAGACACAGATACTTTCTGTATGACCCTAGTTCCATTTGTATGTCATAAATAAACTATTTCTAGGAAAATAGTCACTCTAAGTCAAGAAAGCAGCTTTGTGCTAATTTCCTTCCTGGCAAGTTGTCAACTAAATAGAGAAAATATTTTGACACCTACAGATGCTACTGTCCCACTTCCAGCCTCTGACTCTGGGCTTTTCTCTTTCTGCAAGGTGCCTTTTCTGGCCCTTTCTGGTCAGACCTGATGTATTTATCTTTGACAGGGGTTTCTGGTTCTTGTCCAACAGAGCCTGCATAAAGGAGGCTTTGGTGGCTACAAGAATCAAAACTCCAATCATATCTTTCAGTGTCATCCCTCACCTACAAGGCAAGAATTTTTTTCCCTTGATAAGGTTCTGCTGAGCTGTCCTGTACACAAGATAATTTGTTTGTTTCATAATCCTTGAAATGTACTTCCAAAGCCTGACTGTGATATTAAAGAAGCAATCTGTACTTTGGAAAGGTCTGGGGAAAGAACATTTAGTGAGACAAATCTGCCCACCCTACCACCTCATTAATATAGGATCCATTTAGTAAGCAAGTCATCTTGGAGCTGCTGCTATGTGCCTAGAAAACGTGCTATTCCGTGGAATATAGATGAAGACAGTGCAGGTATGCCCTGCACTCACCCAGGTAATATGCAGAGAACAGACTAGATAGTACTTTCTGTCTCTGTCACTTCATGACCATGCCCCACTCTACTTCTCTGTTGTCTTTTTTTTTTTTTAACTACAACTCCTATACTCATTCATCCCTAGCTATTCCACTTGATTTCTTACTCTTCCTTGAATATGTTGGTTATTTCTTCCTGAGAGTATGATAATGAGTAACTGGGAACACTTCCATATGACAGTCTTCTTCTCTCTGTGTGTTTCCTGATCCACATGAGTTAGATTGGCTCATTAGATGAGCTTTGTAGCACAGCGTCTAAGACGCAGCTATGTATATTCCTTCTTGCCCCAGGTGGCAAATGACTTCCCAGCTTTGTTTAAGTGCTGTATTAAATGTCTCAATTTGGACTACTCTTCATCACTGGCAGTGCACTGGAAACTAAAAGAAGCAGAATCCCACTGACCCCCAAATCTAGTTAAAATCTGCAGCAACACTGTCAAATATTTTTATTGCACCAAGCTACTGAAATTCTATGGCCAAAGTTCTATCACCCCAGTAGAACTTAAGTGACTCTGATTAAACAAGTCAAGTGAATATATACCATTTAACTCTTTTTGCTTCTGGGTGAATTCACTCATTATGATAATTTCTAGTTCAATCCATTTGTCCACAAATTTTGGGAATTCCTTGTTTTTAATAGCTGAGTAGTATTCCATAGTGTAAGTGTACCACAGTTTCTTTATCCATTCTTCTACTGAGGGACACGTAAGCTGTTTCCATATTCTGGCTATTATGAATAAGGCAGCTATGAACATGATTGAGCATATGTCCCTGTTGTGTGGTAGAGCATCTTACATCCCATGAAAAACTTTACTTAACAGGAAAGTGGGTCAGAGGGGAGGACATCCTATTGAGACTTTAGGTGAGAGAAGCATGGGAGAATGAGGAAATAGAAGGATCCAGAGGGTCCTGGAAACCTACAAGAGGAACTTTATGACAGGCAGATCTGGGTCCTGGGGTCCTCCTCAAACTATGGCACCAGCCAAGGAAAATATAGGCAGTAAACTTCAAACCCCTACCCAGACTAGCCGATGGACAGGACATTCTCCACCGTTGAGTGGAGAAGGAGATCTGACTTTCACACAAACTCTGGTGCCCCATCTCTGACCACATCCCCTGGATGGGGAGGCCTGGTGGCACTCAGAGGAAGGATAGCAAGTTACCAAGAAGAGACTCGATACCCTAAGAGCATATATAGGGGGAGGAGGTCCCCCTCAGTCACAGACATAGGGAAGGGGAGTAGAGGGGAAGCAGGAGGGAGGGAGGAATGGGAAGATACAAGGGATGGGCTAACAATTGAGATGTAATATGAATAAATTAATAATAAAAAATAAATAAAATAAATAAGTCAATAATAGTAGAAATTATTATTATCTCCAGTTTAGAATTGAGGTCATTGAAGCATATCTTACTGATAGCTACACAACTAGTGAGCAGTGGCACTGTTGGTCAAGCTAAGGTAACCTAGCACCTACAATGATTGTATTCTAATCTCCATGGTAAATATCTGGGAAACATAGATGGGAAGCATGTAAAATAATGAGCTTTAGCCAAAGGAAGTACAGTGAAAACTCTCAGCATGGGGAAACTTGTCTGTGGTGATACCTTACAGCATAATCTCAATAAAAGTTAATATACCCTATGAACATATACAGGGGGAGGAAGTTCCCCTCAGTCACAGTTATAGGAGAGGAGAGTAAGGGGGAAATGGGAGGGAGGGAGGAATGGGAGGATACAAGGGATGGGATAACCATTGAGATGTAATATGAATAAATTAATAAAGTAAAATTTAAAAAATAGTATATTCAGTTTCCATGGTCGAACAGCAGAGTACCACAGCCAGTGGGTTAAAATGTGTTTTTCCATAGGTTATTGGTCAGGAATTCAGGCATACCTAATTGGATCCTCAACTCAGGATTTTACAAGACCACAAAGATGGCACCATTGAGGACTTGAGCTCAGAATCTGTTTGCATGAATTATACCCTTGGCTGAATTCATCTATTTGCCATTGTAGAACTTAAGCTACTGGTCCCTTTCCTAAAAACTGTGGGCTAGGCGCTTTACTAAACCTCTAGAGGACCTCAAAGTTCATTACCATGTGGATATCTATCTCATAGTTGCTTTTACAGTATGGAAAGTTATTTCTCCAAATCTAGTAGAAGACTCAGATCATCTGTTATTTTTCAATAATATGGCATCATTATGGGAATGGCATCCCATAATTTTGGCCATATCAGGTAACTCAGTTAAGGGAGAGTCTGTCCTGTTTATTCCATCACCTGCCAAAATTCTAGAAAAGAGATAATACCGGTATTCTGGAGGGAGGGATCTCTGTGGATCATCTTGTAATTCTGTTCACCACCACCAGTGAACTAAGAAAAGCTGTTATACCTTGTGGCTAGTCAAATTCATTGGATAGTCCCTCATTAAATGTAGAATCTATGTTTTAAGTCTGTAGAGGGACAAATTAAAGACAAGTCACAAAAATTATGGTTACCATGAATTGGGGACATGGTTAATACACAAATACACAAATGTGCAGGTTGAAATTAGGTATTATGGCATTTCCTGATTATTCTCTTTGGGGTTTTTGGGGGGGCATATTTGAAGTTCTTAGTAATTCCATCCAAAATTCAGCATTCTTTTCTTACTTCTGTGAGGAGTTGTCACTGGAATTTTTATGAGGATCACATTGAATGTAAGGGTTACTTTAGATAATAGAAGCATTTATATAATATCAATTCTGCCAATTTATGAGCATGCGAGGTCTCCATATTCCAATGGGTCCTTTAGTGTTTTAAAGCTTTTATTGTAAGGGTCTTAGGTTCTTTGGTTAGGTTTATTCTTGTGGGTTTTGCTTTTTGAACGTCTTGGGAATGTGATTGTTTTCCTGATTACTTTCTCAACATGTTCATTATTAGTATATAGAAAAGTTATTTAGTTTCGTTTATATTAGCTCAAGACAGGACAGTGGGAACACTGGGACAAAAGAGTCAAAAATAAACCTAGTAAAGCCATTTGATTTTTAATAAAGATATGAACAACTTACATTAGAGAAAGGACAATCTCTTTGACAAATGGTGTTGAGAAAACTAAATATACACATCTTAAAGAATAAAAGTAAATACCTGGTTCTTACCTTATGCAAAAATCACTTCAAATAAATGAATGACTTTAACATTGGGCCTGAAACATTAAAATTGCTTAAGGAAGACCCACAAAATCACTTCAAGGTATAGGTGCAGGCAAGAATTCACTGAAAGTATCTACAACAGCTAGAGCAATAGGAATTGATAAATGGTATTGCATGAAACTAAAAGGTTTTGGACAGTATATGAAACAACAGAGAGAAAAGAGGCAGCCTACAAAATGGAAATTTTACTAGGTATACAGATGACAGGGGATTAATATCTAGAATATATGAAGAATTTGATCCACACAAATACAAATAATGCAAATACAAATACCAATGATCAACAAAGAAGCAAAAGAAATGAACAAAGCTCTTGAAAGATGAAATAGAAATGGACACTATATGAAAGTGTGTTCAATACCATTAGCCTTCAGGGAAATAACAAGCCAAAACTGCTTTGAGATTCCATCTCACTTTGGCCAGAATACCTATTATTAAGAAAATAAGCAAGCAGCTGGGCATGGTGGCACAGCCGTTAATCCCAGCACTCAGGGAAGCAGAGGCAGGCAGGTTGCTGTGAGTTGGAGGTCAGCCTGGTTTACAAAGCCAACTCCAGGACAGTCAAGGCTACACATAAAATCTCTATCATAAAAAAAAAGAAAGAAAGAAAGGGAGGGAGGGACGGAGAGAGAGAGAGAGAGAGAGAGAGAGAGAGAGAGAGAGAGAGAGAGAGAGAGGGAGGGAGGGAGGGAGGGAGGGAGGGAGGGAGGGAGGGAGGGAGAGAGAAACAACAACAACAAAAATGCTAGGTAGGGGAAGGATTCTGAATACTGCTGGTCGGAATGGAAATGACTCCAACCACTAGTATGGAGGCTTCTTGGAAAATTAAAACTAGAGAGAAAATAGGATAAAATCCTATCATTTTAAGAAAATGCATGAAACTGGAGATCAACATTTTAAGCAAAGTAAGTCATACCTAGAAAAAATATTTTCCCGTGTATGAAGAATCTAGATGTAAATATAAAAATATATATTACATGAAAACAGAATAGGGAATCTGAAGGATGTGACAGAAGATTTGAGGGTAGGAAGACAAAAATCCAAAGTTTTATCTCATTTGTAGATTTATACAAGAGTGCAAGCCAGCACACATATATGTAATGTGAAATCAGAAAGACAATGATTTAGAGAAGAGAATGGAGATAAATGCAAGGACATTGGGGAGGGTACAATGATGAAATTTGGAAAATTTTACAAAGGACTTAATGATTTTGTATGCTAACACACCTCCACTAATCTATAACTAAACCAGAAAGAAAAATATAGCATGTAATTTCATTACCCACATAAAACATACAAAATAATTGGTTTGTCATTTACTAATTTCTCTTTACTTCAGGTTTACCATTTCAAAACAAGTTAGTATTTATATCAAAATGTCTTTGAAATTCAACTTAACTAATATGCAATAAACCGAGGGTCTGGGTTAATGGTCCCATAATTAAGAGAATATATTGCTTTGCCTAAGTTCAGTTCCCAGCACACATGTTAATTGGCTTACAAAAATCTAGAACTTCAGCTCTGGGGGATATGGTGACTCTGGCCTCTCCAAGCACCTATATACTCATGTGCTCATATGCACATGCAAACACGTGTATCTACATATAAAAATAAATATCAAAAAATAGACCTGAATGGCACTTGTCACATATTCTTCATTTTATGATAAGTGCAGTTTACTCAAATTATAAAGCACCTTTGAAGATGGCTACTGCGAGATACTATGTTGTTTTTTTTCTGGGGCACTCTCCCACAAACATCAGTGTTCTAATGTTCTCCTTCTCTTGAAATTGAGTTCAGGTGAATCTCATGACTTATTTTTACTTGATCTTGCTTCACAGATAATAATATGTTTGTTTTCTTTCAAATTGAAGGACTGTGGGAATCTAACATTGGACAAGTGTCATTCTCCCCAAGCTCAGATAGTAATCAACATTTTTAAACCAACAATGTCTTTTAAATTTTGATACGTACATTGTTGTTTATTGACCCATATAGGCTAGACTACAACTTGAAGTATTATGTGCACCAGGAAAATAAAATCATGAGTCACTTTACCATTAAACTTACTTTATTGAACTGATGAGAAATAGAACCCATGATAACTCTCAGATATGCCTATAACCTTTTCCATCTCAACCCTGTTGAGACCTCCTTTGATGACTTCATTCGTTCTGACTCCTTCCATTCATTCCACTTCCACTTTCCTGCTGCTCCATCATCTGGACCACTTTTAATTTTCCCTTATATTTATCACTGTCTGACATACAAAACATTTACACATCACACTAACTCTTGATTATCTGTTTCCTTTTATCAGCATGTAACTTTGATGAGACTAGGAATTGTTATGTAATATTGTTGTGGCTTTATCTTAGACTCTTAGAACAAAGTATAAGTCATAACTAATGCCCTGTAAATACATGCTTAAAGAAAGAAATCTTTACCTTTGGCATAAGATTCATACATATAACCATACATAACTCTTACAGTAAACTCATGAGATGTAGATAGCATCACCGCCACTTAATAAAGGAAGAAAGAAAGCAAAACTTAAGAGATGTTGTAGCTTGCCAAGACATATACACATAGTTGATGTCACTCCAAAATACACACTTTTGTCTATAGGATGCTATGTGGGGCCTCCCAAGAGCAGATGTGCTGAGTGAAGCATTATTGCCCAGAAGTAGTAACCCACAAGCAATTTGTATGTTTACCCACATTGGATTTTGGATTCATTGGCTTATGCCAAGCCAATTCCTTATTTTTGCCCTGTTACATTTCAAAATATGAGAGTGGCAGGCTGCCGAGGCATATTTGTGAAGGATGAGCTCATTTCCTGGCCTGTAGCCTTGTTAAAGTCTTCAGTAAATCTATTGAATCTATCGCAGAAGGTTGGACTCCATCAAGGTTATGATTATCTTGTTTTAAGACAACTAGAAAACCAGAGGAATCAAGATTTGAGTCATCAAAATTACACTGAATCAGGAACCAATCTGTTAGAGAAAAGATTGTGCTTACTGTTTGTTAACATTTCTTATTTATTATATGCACATGTGCAAGCATCTGTCAGCACGAACACACATGGAGGTCAGATAATAACACTTTGCACTAAGTCAGTTCTTTCCACTACATCTGTCCTGGGGATTGAACTCATGTCTTCAGACTCAGCAGCAAGCTCTTTACCTTTGGAGCTGCCTTGCCAACCCAAGATTATGTTTTCATACTAAAATATTTCCTATAAAATATGATTTTCTTCCACTTTTGAGGCAAGTCTATCTATCACATAATAAATTTTTCTGTAATGGACACTGAAAATTCAACATAGATCCATTTCTTTATCTGTCTTGGTACCAGTTTTCCAAAACTAGACATGACAACAAGGATTGAATTCAGGCATTTTGTTTGGGAAACAATCCTTGTAACAAACTAAGGGAATATGGAGATGAGACAGACACAGGAGGAAAGCCAATAAGGGTATTAGTGTGTCAGTGCTCTATGGTTAACTTGGTACTCAGTTCTACCGAGTCTGCATAAAACGTATGCTGAAAATATACCATTGAGAAATGATGAGGCAGGGGGTGTTTTGTTGTTGTTGTTATTGTTTTGTTTTGTTTTTTGGGTATTTTGGTTTGTTTTTTGTTTTTGTTTTTGTTTTTGCCACCATCTGTAATCTTTTCTGTGCCTTGCACTTCTAGCCTACTCTGTGCAGGGGATCCAGCACACTTCTTTGGCCAGACTGAACTGAAGGAGGCTTAGGTTTGCTTGCTATCCAGTTTAATAAAAGTGAATGCCTCCCCTGGGGACAAAGGTTAGACAGAGCTACCACCCGTTATAAGATTTCGGTTCTATAATGTCAGGATTCATCACTTGTAATGAAATCCATGAGCATGTGAGCAGCAAAGACTTGTTGCCAAGTCTTTAGGTCACCTTGTAGGAAATGGAGAAAATGATGAGACTCTGGCTGCTGGCATTGCTATGAATAACTGCCCTGTCGTCTCTGATTCAAGTAACTCATGTCTTTTTCCAGTATCCGTGAAACCATGACAGGATGGATGACTTATTGGCTTTCTAGAAGGGTGAAATCTCAGACGTCTCACATTTTTGGGAGACATATAAGGCAGACCCAGGGGCTATGGATGAGTTTTTAGTGGTGCTTACTATAACCATTGTTTCTGTCTTATCCTATCTGTTTGGTTCAACATCAAAGCTTATCATTGCATTCTGCTAAGTACTACTAGCCTCATTTCAAGAATAAGAAAGAATATTGGAGGTGGGGAGCCTGTGTGCACATAAATATTTACTGCTCATTGAATACTCATCATGTCTTTCATTTTTCAAACCCCAGAAATAGTTTCTATTCTTTTTTTACATATACATTTATTTTATTACATATAAATACAATAAACTACATACAGCAAGAAGAACCTTGAAACAATCAGAAATTATGAAAATGTTATATTCATAATGATTTGGCTATTTGAATTTGGCAACCTTGAAGAAAACATATTTCCTATCTTGTTGAGTCTAAAATTTTGAATGTAAATCAATACCCATCACATCTCATCATTATCAACTTAAAACATCTATCTAGACCTAACATCATCTTAATCCCTAAACTACTAAGCTTAATTGTAAAATTAAACTATCTGGTCTTCAACCCCATCAGAGACTTGAGAAGGAATAAAGATTAATTACCCAAGTAAACTGGAAGTGCAGGTTAGCAGCTTCCAAAATGAAAAAATGACAGAGGCAGTTTGCTGCCTGAATAGTCACTCAAAACTCTCTAGAATGTTGGAGCATCGTCTTCAGACTTCTGGGTTAGTATATCTGACAGACATAATTGTGAGTCAGGAACTATTGAGGACCTGCTTAACCTGTCTTGGCCTGCATCCAAGCTTGTCCATTTTTAGGCAGAATTCTGTGGCCAAAATGGGGACATTTTGCCTAGTGACTTTTTTTTGCTACATTTGAATCCAACTCTATAAGTTCTTTGATGCTCATCATCTTCTTTGAGGTAGGCTGGGTGTTGCCAGGAGTTAACCTGTCTTATTGTCAACGTATCTTCAAACTAATAAAACATCTTTAAATGCCATATTCTGTAGGTCTCTGAGGTTTCTGAAGATCTTATCTATTTTACCTTATATATCTATAGAATCATATCTGTCTGTAAAACCTATGATATATATTCTTGTGATAAAAATAAACTAGTAATTGACATGATCATGATTTGTTCAACTAAAATTAGTTTATATTACTTACCTATCCTAAACAGCCTGCAATAGCACTTTTTGGAAATAAACCTTGTATTATAATTGAGTTGTATGGGTACAGTACCACATATTAGAGTAGAAATACATAATGTCTGTAAAGAATGATCTTAAAGTTGAATTCTATACCAATGTATCAAAATTAAATTTATTTTGCATCAATATACAAAATTCTGTATCAATTAATTCAAAATAACCTTATTTGTGAGTAACAATAATGGACTTAAGTTGAGGAGTAGATTCAATAATCTACTTTTTGTCCTATCAATCTTATATATTTCTATATTCCCTCTTCTTTCTTTTCAACTCCTATTTCCAAACCTATGAAAGACAGATAAAGAAAAAGGGAGATTCCTTGAGTCCAAACTTGTTTTCTCTCTGAATAAGAACAATAACAGCTTATAACCAACTCCCAGTGAAAATTAACCTCTGTAGCCCAAGTGAGCAACCAAAAACCTGCCCAACCCCCCTTAGGGGAAATGGGGCATTATTCTCTTATGATTTCTTCCAAGTGATTTTGGACAAATAATACCTTTGTAGGGGCCTAAATAAAATTTGGGAAAGGGGTTAAACAAGCTAAGAATAACATTAGTGGTCTAGTTTCTAAATGTTGAGAAATTCCAGGCTTAATAGAAGGCCTGTGTCAGGCAATCTGAAATGCTGCACCAACTGGGATCAGAAGCTTTCTTCGAAGCTATCTTGGGAGCTGTCCTATTATGATGGGTAACAGCAACTGAAGCACTTGGTGCTGGAACATGAAGCATGCAGGATGTCAGTGTCCAGCATGCTGAGAGGAATGAATCCCATCAGGTCTGATCCAGAGTCAGTGTCCAGTTCTTTTGTTCTGAAAATATAATTTCTCACAAGCGTTATATAGTCCTAAAATTATAAATTTTAGGCGTGTGGGATGCACAGAACAATTAAAGCTGGTTCTCTGCTCTTTGTATGATCAGAAGACATCTGCAAATCTTCATGCCATACGAAGACTGGCATCTAATAATAAATCACAGGGATTCTTGACCAACGAAGAGCATTGTCTATGCATAGATTTTCATATCTCAGACAGTCGCAGAGCTATTTCCATGTAGTGGAATTAGCAATATAAGTTGTCTGCTTATTCAGCAGTTGGAATTCTTTACATCCTGATTGTAGCCTCCTCCTTCATCTCCTCCCTCCTCTAGTCCTTAGAAAGGGGAGATGTCTGCCTGTAACATCTGACCTCAGCCTATCAAGTCTCATCTGTACTACCTGTGTCCTCTTCCTCTGTGGCCTAGCAAGGCCTCCCTGACAGGGAGAAGTGACCAATGTTGGGGGACCAGAGTCCATGTCAGAAGTAGTCCCTACTCCCCATATTGTGGGACCCACAAGGAGACCGGGATGCCTATCTGCTACATCTGTGCAGAGGATGTATTTTTTTATTAAATTATGCCAAATATGTAGGACACACTTTAGCATGTATTTTGTAATGGGAGTTTGCTATTTATATTTTCATACTAAAATGTTTCACATAGTAAAATTTACAGTGATGAACACTAGAAATTCAGCATGGATCCATTTCTTTGTCTTAAGCATATATTTTCTAAACCATACCATGCCAATAGGTATGTTTCCCTTTTCTAGCAATGCCCTTACTCTCTGTGGCATGCAGCAAATGGTCATTTGGGTTAAGGTTTCTAGACTATTTCCACCCCTAGCCTCTATCACTAGTCAACTTGACTGGGAAACTGAAGTTCTTCATTCTAAGATGTCAAGGTCTGTAACTAAATTCTGATCTGCTTTGAAGTTTTCTTTTTGTTTGCAGTATCCTTGCCACAGTTCCTTAATGTCAGGAGGTGGTATAATTCTATTTATTTTTGTTTTCTTTTTCTTTTTTGATTTTACATATACATTTATATTATTACATATATATATAATAAACTACCTACAGCAAGAAGAACCACGAAACAACAACTCTTGATCTTTTTCTAATTAACCTCAATGACGAATAGCCAATTGGGAATTTGATTAAACTTTACAAAATCCACAAAATTAAAGAGAGTTTACATCCTTACATTTTTTAGTATGCACATGCATGAATAAAGGGTTTTTTTCACTTCATTTCCTCGATGTCTTTTAATAGTCAAAATGGTCTAAATTTCTGACTTAAAAGTCTTGAATATTTTGATATTTTAAAAATATCAAATCATTACACATAACTGTACAATTATAATGGCACAATTTCTAATATATATTTTATCACTGGTGGCTGACGGTTTACAGAAATTCAATTTTGTTTTGTGAATTGAAGTGACTTCACTCAAGTGTTAACTCTAGTAATATCTGTAGCATTTTCAAAAAGTTTCACATAGATCACTATATCTGATTCTTCCACAACAAGCAATATCCACATTTTAGAAGTTAGAAAGAATGGATCCAGAGGTCTTAAGTGACCTGCCACACATGCCAAATGATTTATATAGAAGAACCTAGGCTTTTGTGTTCTTAATTGACACAGCCCTCTGCATCCTAAAATTATCATCGTTAAAAAGGAGGTGAAAATGACAATCAGAGAGATGCTATAATCTGAGGATAGATGGAAAAGAGAAAAATAATGTGATCTGCCATGTGAACATCAAAATAGCACAAATCATCCAAGTCTTGATTTATTAGCCACAGGAACTTATAAATGCTCTTTTCATTTTTTCTAGGTTGCAAAGTTCCATATCATTACTATGTTCATAAACTTTACTATCTCAGTTTTTTCCCATTGCTACTGAGGTAAGGAAGTCATTGGCTATGACTTTTATATGAGTATTATCATATCACTTGCTACTGTTTTGGATGGTCATTTTCTAAGCAGTAGTAAATCATATCAGTAATCATCCTATGTCTCACAACACCAACGAGTCTAGTCCTGTTTATAGAAGCCATTATTCCCAGTAGACAAACATAATTTCTTTTGTCTTCATTCTGCAGAATCTGTTAAAGTACTTTAGAATTGGATCCAGAAAGAGTATATCTGATTTCTTTCTGTGGTTATTTTCAAAAGATCACCTGGAAAGCAAATGATGGAATTTCCACCTGGTAAACATAGGAAATTCTTCCACCACCCTAGAGAATGTAGTTCATCTTCGATGTCTAGTCAATATATTGAATTCTGCCCAGTGGGCAATCAAGGAATTCAGTCCAGGAAAACTCATAGGAGAGCAAGTGTTGTTTTCCACGCTTATAATAAAAATCTGGCAAATCTCCATGTTGTGCTTCTAAAAAATGTGTATAAGAAGGCAATCAGTTTTTACTCCAACCAAGGTAATACACTATTGACCCATGATGTTAGATGGTTCCAGCTACTGGATTGAGGGCTACACACTGAATAACAAACATTTTGCATAATATCTGGCCTGTGTCATAAAGTCCTTTCCATGGCAGGGTGGACTGAGATGTGTTCATTTCCCATATTACTCCACCATAGAACCCTCTGTTCCACATAGAAATGGAAATTGAGGATTTGCAAGTCGGACCTCCAGCTGTGAGTGGCTATCCCATCAGTAAATGAAACAGCATAAGCCCAATCAACTCTGAAAACTGAAAACCGCATTCCTTGATTCTTGCCAATACAAGCCCATGTGGAAACTCATGCTAGGAAAGCCTCTAATGAAATCAAATGCCAGATTATTGCAAAGTCTCCTCAAGGCAGAAAATACTTTTTAAAGATTTCAGGTTGTTGTTTTCTTTAGAAAAACTAGTACTCTTTGCTTATTTGAAGACAAAACAAATTAGATGCCCCCTGTCTCTTTGCTCTCCTACTGCTGCTCTGAGGAAAGTATTTTAAAGCCTCTAGTTTACAACTGCTTTTATAGAAAATGAGCATAGTTCTGGAAGACTACATGGGAGCCTAGCAATTTCAGAAATGAACCTTTAAGAAATGGCTCTTTAAGTTTCTGGATCAGCATGAGACAGAGCCAAGGAAAGATGAAATAACACCTGGAGTGAAAGCACCACAAGAGATTTCTCAGAAAGACATAAGATTAGCCCATTTTGAAATAGATCCATTATCAAAAATAAGACCTTTGCTTACTCTTCTCTGACATACACAAAACAAGTAGATTTCTGAGCAGTATACCTTTAAAGGCCTTGGGAGTGTATCATGTAACTCAGGTCGCTTAGTTTTGAAGAGTTTAAAACTACTGTTGGCTTCACCAGAAACAACTTTGAAACAAGTCAAGTCCTCTACATGAACTTCTTCAGGACAGCAAAATGCTCAAAACCAAGAAATGCTGCATACAGTGTTTTCATTCCTCTTCCATCTACCACCCCCAAAGCTGTGACCAGATCCCAAGCATCTCTCAAGTGCTCAGAAAGCTCAAGAACCAGTTTCGCATGGCTGAGCTCCTCTTGGGAGCCAGAGCACACTGAAGCTGAGCCAGCCAAAAGATGCATACTACTTTGAAAGGGGGACTATCTAGGAATAGCCTTAAAATTAGTAAAACACATGTATGTGTTCATTTGAACACACACACACACACACACACACACACACACACACACACACACACACACTTGCTGCAAGTAACTTGAAGATATCCAATGTGAAATTGCAGCTTTCCTATTTTAATGATTAAACAGCCCAAATGTCACTTGTTTCTTCTCTTAAAAACCTACTGGTGTAAATGTATATTGCACAGAGGCTTTGCCAGGGAATATGTGGAAGCACCTCTAATGTAAGCTTTGGAGCACATTGGTGAGGAGTAAGTTTGGAGATTTTGGCAGTGGCAACTTTGCAAAGCTAAAAAATAACTGCCAAACTCATTTAGCTTCTGCGTAGTTTGCTTTGTTAGTGCTCTTAACAACTCAGTGGGCTTCTGTCTTGGACAGACCCCAAAGGACTAGTCATAGGGGGGAGTTCTTATGTGGAAATGCCTGCTTCCATGACAAAATCTCCCTAGAGCAAAACTCTGATTCACTAGCATGCCTCTTAAATGAGTGCAACATTGAAAATTTAAAAACTGGAATTGGAAATGGTTTGTCGTTTGGAGGCATGTGTTCTTCTGAGGTATCTTTTTGAATGGAAGTGGTAAAAATATCCATAAATATCATATTATAAATAAATGTCAGATTGGTTGTTTTTATATCTTAGAGCATTTAAACACTCATCATATTTCTGGGTATTTATTTGATTAGGTTATGTATATAAAATTATTTTATAGGCTGTAAAATATTATAGAAAATGGTGTGTTGTTCTAACCTGCCATATACCTAACGCAGGATAGACAGTGAGTATTTCTTTAATGAATGAAAGGTATAGGCAGTTCATTGGAACATGTAGGACTTCAGACTATGTTTGTTATAATTCTCACTCTCCTCCCAGAAATATGGATTTGGAGATAATTTATATTTTATTGCTTTTCTAAATTTGTGTGTGTTTCTTCTGTTATGCTTTGATTTTCCTCTTTTAAGTGTCAAGTGAAAAAGATCCTCTCAATTCAACTGGAAGTGGTTTTCTCGGTTCAGTCGACTGGAATCTCCAGTCTAGCAACACACTTCAATATGTAAAAGAATGTCACTACAGTGGAGCAAATTATTAACAAGGTAATAGGGCGTCATGGAGAAAAGGAGTTAGAGAGGTAATATGGGCATAAGATTTGGAAGATACTACAGACAGGCTAAGCAAAACAAAGCTGAGAGTCCAGATGAGTGGAGTTGTGAGTTCCCTGCATTTCACTTTTCATAACTTTTACTTGTATTTCTGGATCTAGTTTCATTATGAAGTGACTTGGGCAACCTACAAAGAGCCTCCAGAGTTAGTGTACCATCACATTAAGATGTTCTTTAAATAAAAAGCCCCCTTTTAGCTTGAAGAGTATGTATGTATTTGCTTATCGTCATTAGTGATCAAGGTTCTCTTTGTTTAACTTCAGTGCTTAGACGCTTGGATTCCTCTCTTCCAACAATTAGAAAATCAAGTCAGGTGGCACCAGGAGCCTACACTGTGAACTCGCAAGGGTAGATGAAATACACTCTGGCTCTGTTGCTATGGCAACAAGTGGTTCTGCGTTTTGGTTCCAGGATAGTTGTGCTCTCCATTTGGATAATTACGAAAAACAAAGGAGAAAGAAATAAAGGCAGTGTCGTGGTATTTACCCTACTGTTTGACAGCCTCTTCATAGGGGAAACTACTGGGATAAATCTTCCTTGAAACTTCATGTGACCTTGATTTTGGAACTCCATTTGATGTGTGTGTAGAATATAAAATGTATGTTGGGTGAGGTAGGTTCTCTTTTTTGGATGAACTCTGTTGCATATACAGGTCTACCAGTGGGGAAGCTTGAGTCTCTTGCCTTGTTTTCCAGTGAAATGTAATCTTTTGGACCAGTGGTTCTCAGCATGGGGCATAAAGGTGGAGGAGGATACTTGTCTCCCTATGGGGCATCTGTAATGCTTTTAGACATTTTTTTGTATCACAACTCTGGTGAGGAATGCTAATGATATAGAGAAGGTGGAGGCCAGGTAGGCCTTGTAATGCTTAGAATGAGCTTCACCACATAGTTATTCAGCTACAAATATTCATAGTGCTGAGACTGAGAAAGGCCATGATCTTTGTGTTTTGGAACACCTGGCATTCAGGAAGTAATAGCAGAATTGTGTGTGACCATGATGTTGGGAAAAGGATTTCTTCTGGCTGAGTTTCCTGTGACTTCTGAGAATTTTCAAAGACAGTCCACCTTGGAAGAATGTGGTTTACACAGGGCTCATGGGGCAAGATGTTGACCAGGAAAAAATCACTTTCCAGGATAAGCTTAACAGGATTAGGTGCTTAATATCAGGAAGAAATACTTTTGCTCCACATTATAGTTCTTGTTTAGAATTTAGCCTGGGTCAACAGAGCACATCTAAGTGCCCCACGTGTACTTAGTTTGAGCATCATATGTTGACAAGTAAGCCTTATTTAAAAGGTACAATTCTACCCTTTTCATCAGTTTGGGATTAAAACATAAGAGATAGCAAAAGAAAAAAAACACACACACACACAAACACACATACATTTACTTTGGGATTAAACTCATAAAAGATAGCAAAATAAAACACACACACGTGTGCACACACACATTTACTATTTGTTCTACAAAGGATACTTTAATCATAGATGACTTACCATTTTCTATGCAAATATCAGCTACATATTGACATGCTTTTTGTTATTTTAGAAGGACCTCTCAGAAAGGAGCAAGAACAAACTGCCTTCTTGGCATTTGGAGGCCATTCTGATGACAATTATGAGACTACCCAGGACTGGAATATGCTCATTCATCAGCCATTGCTGTCAGGGTGAATGCCTCACCTGTCCTAAAGAAATGATATTACAAAAAAAAAAAGAAAGAAAAGAAAAGAAAAAATGATATTACAATTGTGTAAACATCTTCCAATGTTTCCCAGTGACACTGTGTAACTTGACAACCTGCAACCTGTCATTTTTTCCTTTCTAAGCCCAGGCTTTATGCCATGTTGTCCCTCAAATGTTTTCTCACAGATCTTCCCAAAGCACCAGTGCTCACTCATGTCAAGCAAAGATAAACCATGCTGAAACGTTGAATCCCTGGACTTCCATGCTCTACTCATGAAGACATATTTCTCATAACCCCTGCTGCATGCTATATGTGACAATGGCTGGAGACCTACAGTTTAGGAATTTGCTTCCCCTGCTTTCAGAAGAACCAAGTTAAAGGAGGAGATACACATGGAAAGCAAATGATAACATTTTATCCAAGAACAGACACATTCAGAGGCTTCTCCAGGCTGAATGTTTAGGTGGACTTCACCAGAAGAGATGTGACCTTAGTGCTCACCCATAAAAGCAATAATGACAAAGTAAGTCAAGAGAAGAGGCATTGGCACATGCAAACATTGGCCAATGTGGGGTTTTC
Source organism: Acomys minous (assembly GCF_964271855.1). Lineage (NCBI taxonomy): Eukaryota > Metazoa > Chordata > Mammalia > Rodentia > Muridae > Acomys > Acomys minous. The sequence continues at coordinate 100,388,448 of NC_140488.1, forward strand.
AAAGACTCACAAACAATGCCCGGTGGCTGTCAAACTGCCAGTGTTCCGCTGCTGATAAGATGTATTTAATTGAAGCATCCTTTGCGAGATTCTGTTTCTATTAATGGAGAGAGAATTAATTCCTGGACTGTGCTTGGAGAAGATAGAATAGGGAGGTCAGGATGACCAGTGAAAAGACTACTGGTAATGATGAGAGGGAAGTGATGAATGTGGGAAGTTTCTGACATAGACACATTGATGCTGAGCCTTTTGGAATTAGGTCATGATGCTGATATGTTGGCTAACAGAAACAAAGAAAGCTGGAGGAGGATCCAGTTTCTCAAATTTTTCATAAGCATCTTGTTTCTCATCACCCAGGATAATCATAGAAACTAATTCAAACTAATCTGTTCTCTAGTGTCCTGTATCCAAAAGGCTCTATGTCAAATTCTGGAGTCATCAGCTGGATCCTGGAGTAAAAAATTGGATAAAGGTAGACAATTCAGTGAAAAACACACTGTAGATAGTAAAACAGTGATAGGGGCAGTGTTGGTACTTCACATGATAAATTTGTGATACTCATAGACTGTGTATGTAGATTAAGCTCTCAGTTGACCCCTAGGCCAATTACATCATACCCAGGAAGATACATGAAGAATTCTCAGGAACCTCTATGGTAGCTTTCTTTATGGAAGAGAAGGTAGCTTCAAGTGGGTGGAGACTGAAAGGGGGATTTAGGAATAAGAGAGGATCCTAAGCTAAAAGTAGAAGTTCCTGAAATCCCTCTGTGATTATGTCCAGTCTGCACATTTGTGCATTTTTTTGTTTTTTGCCGATATTTCACATCCATCATGAGGGAGGAAAGTGTGGTCTGATGTTGATTAGCAGTATATTTCAAGTCATTGACATTAAACAACAGATACCTAGAGTGGTTTCTGTAGCTAACCTTGACATTCAGGCTAGATAGACAGGCATAAGATTCAAGACAGAGCTGATTGTCTGCAAGATAATCAAGACAGGAAAGACTGAAGGTTATAGTCATAGAACAGAATGTTTGAATTGAAGATTTCAAAATGTTACAATGAGAAGAGACACATGGGAAAGAGTGGCCAAGTTGGCTTGGAGATCACAAGCATTCCAATTGATCTGTTATAATAAATGTAGAGAAACAGGTATTCCTTCTCCTTGTATTACTTTCTTCTGGCAGTCTACTTTGGTTTCAGACAAATCTTTTACATGAAGTCTGTCTTACAGGGATTTCAAGTAATTTACCATAGCTATACAGTATATTATTTTATCTCCATTGCTTACAAACACCCACTATAGCAAATCAAAACACCCTGACATGGAGAAATGTATATACCATCCAAACTCTTTATTTCAAATGCTAGATATTTATGCAGATTGCACTGGATTGAACTAATGCTTGGTAAAGTCAGCATTTTTTAGAAATATTTTTTTGCTAGAACCATGAGCTTTTGCTTTCTGATAGTTTGCATATTTTGTTGCTAAGTCTGAAAAATATTTCTGATTATTAATTATATATACAAATGCTCTTCTATAAAAATGTCTACTAGAAGGAGTCTAGGGGTCTAAGGCAAAGTTCAATAAACCTTTTTTTATGAATGTTCAAAGAATGAATAGCAGCAGTGCCTTGAAACAGATGCTGAGACTCACAGACAAACATTGAGTGATGTGTAGGGAGTCTTTTGGGAAAGTGGGGGGAAGGAGAAAAGACCTGGAAGTTCCAGGAGATTCACAAGAAGACAAAAGAGCCAACTAATCAGGGCCCAGAGAGGCCAGCTGAGACTGAATCACCAAGCAAGGACTTTGTAAGAACTGGACCTAATTCCCCTACAAAGATGTAGCCAATGAGCAGCTCAGGCTTCATGTGGGGTCCTCTAGTAAGAGGAGCCTGAGGGGCTGCTGGGGGGAGAGGGATCTCTCTAACATGGACTTTCTTGCTAGATTTTTTATTACTTCCCCCTGGTAGGACTGCCTTGCCAGGCCACAGGGGAAGAGGGCATGCTCAGTTCTGATGTGACTTTATGACCTTGGGGTGGGGTGGGGATAGGAAGGAGGGCTCTCTTTTCTGAGGAATAGGGGAGGGGAGGGGAGAGGGAGGGTGGAACTGGGAGGTGAAGAGGGATGGGGCTATGACCAGGATATAAAGTGAATAAATAAATGAAATATTGTTTTAAAAAAGAATGAATAGTTTCTGCTTCTCAGAAGAGAGAATCTGCCATCACTATTCAACTCTTTTTTTTTTTAAGGTGAAAAGTATTTATTATAAATATTTAGTGAGATGGATGATAGAAATATGGCAGATGTATTTCACCATCAACAAATTTAAGAGAACACATTGAGATACTTGTTTTCTACAGAGAGACAGTTTTGATCTTAGTAATTGTTACTGCAGAAAATTAGGTGGAGTAAAAGGAAGAGCTATACACTAGCCCTGTTACTTTTTCTTTGTCCGTCATTTTTTGTTGTTTTTTATTACGTTTCTTTTTTCACATTTTTTAAACATATACATTTCTATTATTACACATGAGTAAAACAAACTACATACATTAGGAAGAACCATGTGACAAGCAGGAATTATATAAATGTTGCATTCATAGTGATTTGGCTATTTGTATTTGGCAAACTTGAAGTAAACATCTTTCCTATCTTATTGGGTCTAAATTTCTGAATGGAGATTAATATCTATCATATCTCATTTCTATTAACTAAAAACATCTATCTTGATCTAAAAACATCTTAACCCCCAACCTACTAAGCTTACTTTTATAGATTGAAAGTAATAGACAATACACAAATGAGTTGTGGTTGTGTACCAATACAAAGTTCATTTATCAAAACAGGCTATGGATTAAATTTGGCCCAAAAGGTGCAGATTATTGACCTCTAATCGAAGATAATGAAATTAAATATGCTCGTTCATTGTATCATTTTGTGAGAAAATCAAATCCATATTTTAATAAATTTGCCTTTTCAATTTTGGCTTTAAAAATTTATGTCATAATTTGTCATAGTAATGAAGTAACATGTAAATTGCTATGACACATAGATGTTTTTAATTCCTGATGGGTTTACATAAACCTAAGATTTCCTGATGGTCTGAAGCCATAGGCATCAGCTTGCCATGTTAACTTTCTCCCCTGCTGAGCGACATAGTTCCTCTCTAGTCTGGGATCAAGGTTGAATATCTTGTACTGAAGTATCCTTTTCTTCAGCCATGTAATTGATAACTAGGGGAGTTTCTTGTTGAAAATTCATTGCAGTCTAGGAAAACAGCATTGGTTTGATAAATCTGCTCCAACTGTTTAATTAATATGTATCTTTTATGATAAAAATATGCCCTGACCAAAATAATCTCTGAGAAGATGTCATGGATCAATGTTGTTCTTATGATTTAGGTGAAATACTAAAGTTGAAAGATACTTATTCACAAATAAAATGGATATATGTCCAAACAAAATTATATGATTTTAAGGTACTCTGATTTATGTATTTATGATTAGGACCTATTAAATATATACTATCTAATCTGCCACTCTGACATGGTTTAATGCTTCAGATGGTGCTGGGAGAGGATTTTTTTTAATTTACCAGTCATTCTTCAGAGTTAAATCTGTGTGTATGTTGGTCAACCAGGAATGGAATGGAATGTCAGCTTTCTGCCAACAACTCTTCTGGCTGCAAGAAAGTTTCTCAAATTTTTTCTCTTCAACATGAGTCACATAGACAATTTATCTGAAGAAAGTATCAAGTGAAAAGTAATTTCAGAGATATACAAAGTTCCTTGTATTAGTGTAGGTGCATATTTGAAAGAGGGTTGTAAGTAGCATCACCAGCCATCTTTTTGTTGGAGAAGTGAGTTCCTAAACTTTTCATTTGCAACATGTCTGGATAGGATAGGCTTTACTCAGGTCACACTTTGAATGAAGATACCAGAGGTCATGACTTGCTTTTCTCGCTCTGAATGTAAAAATGCTCATCAGAGTAGTCCAATAGGGTGACATTAAGAAGTACTGTCCAAAGGCTCCTTCTCTTCCACATTTACATCAATAACTCAAATAGTTCTTTAAGAGTGATGAACCACAGAATGAACTCTTCTAGACTATTTAGAAATGTAACTTGAACATATACAGTAATGAGTCTAATACTAACTTCTGTTTCCAGTAGTAACTAGGGTGTGATGGGGCATTCATTTTGTGAGAATGAATCTCTTTTGATTCCTCATCAGGTATAGGTACGATGTAGATGTATTTTGGAATGGGTATAAACTATCCTAACTATTGCTATAGCTTTTGCTTGTTCTTATTAAGGTTTCCCTGCCTTAGAATTGCTGATCTTTGTGGTTGGGTGATTCTTGGTGGTGAGTATTGCCCTCACAGTAGGATGTTTAGGAGTATCCCTGAGATTTGCCCCCTAGATGCCAACAGTGTCTCTTTCCTTAACTCAGAGTTACATCAACCAAAATGTCTCCAGATATTGCTTAGTGCTTCTGGGCAGTTAAAGCTAGTTTTTTTTTCTAGCCAGTTCAACACTAGGTTTAATGTACTTTGAATGATGTCCTGTAAAATCACTGGCTGTACCACATGACTCCCCTCTAAGACTCTCTGTGTACTTGATCTCAGCTTGTAACCAGCATAGGGAAGAAGAGGTAACATGTGTGGAATGCCCACACTTCTAGGTTTGCCTAGGACAATCATGTTTGTGCCTGTCATCCTAATGTAATGATGAAGTAGACCAACACTGGAGGGTGTCCAAGGAAGAAGGAAACCTATCTGAACCACTTTTGACTTTGGGAAATAGGGAAATTTTTAAAGGAATTCTGTAATCGCTTTTACTCTGAAGAAATTTTAGATATCTTCCTCACTTGCAAAGCAGCTTGGAAATGTAACCATTCCATGCCTGCAGGGCAGCATACACAAATCCTGAGTCTTAACTCTTTCCTAGATGTTTTAGCTTTTGTCAAAGTGGGCAGAATGAACCCAGACAATGAGGAAAAGAATGATATTTTTGAATAAATGATCTTTGCTCAACTAAAAAGTATTCTAAAGTTCTATGTAGAAGAAATTACTGGGGAGTTTGTGATGGCTCTTATATTTGCTTTTACAGTTACGTTATTACTGGGCTCAGGCTTCCCGCTTGGAAAAATTTTGAACTTTTAGAACAGACTAGGCTGCATGACAAGTGAGCTAAAGAAACCAGGTGGTAGTTTGAAAAAAGAAAAGTCATTTTCTTTTGGTCTTAAGGATAGGAGAAAAATGTTTCCCCTTTCCTTAAATTCTGTCATATGTTGTAGAGACTGCTCATTAAAGCTGGGAGAGGACATTTGCATTGTGCATCTCACTGGCATGTGCCTTTATGAAAATTTGCGTACAGAAAAATCTTCCAGATAGTAATGTGCACTTGAATCTGTAATCAGAAAAATCAAGGCCAGCTGGCTGCCTCTACTGCTAAGTTTTTGCCCCGATCTCTTTCCCTGCATGTTGTAATGTTTTTGACCTGCACTCACATGGCATGACAATAGTAATCTATGTTATTGTTAAAACTCTCCTCAAGTTCATGTCTTTACCCTCAGATTCTTTTACAAGATCTTCCAGGTATTTCTTGGCTTCTTTTCTTTACTCATATTCTTTATATCTCTGACTCTGGATTTTCTCACTTAACTTAAAATCTCCAGCTCTATGCATTTTCATGCAACTGACATAATTTGCTTTTCTTTATAGTGGATTAATTTCTCCATATCTGCACCTATTTCTGTGTCTTTGTCTCTTTCTGTCTCTCTGTCTCTGTCTCTCTTTCTCTCTCTGTGTGTACATATACTTTTGTAAGTTTCATTGTCCATTAATCTGTTGGTGGACATTTAGCTTGGTTCCATTTCCTGGCTATTGCAAATAGTGTACCAATGCACACAAATGAGCAAGGATCTCTGTGGCATGTTGTCATAGATTCCTTCAAGTATATGCCAATAGTGGAAAATGTTTGGATCATAGGTATAATAGCTCTAACTTTAGGTTTTGAAGAACCTCCATATTAAGTGCCATAGTGAGTGACTACTTTGCATTCCTGCCAACAGTGTTCCTACCTCCAGCTCCCACATTCTCACCAGCATCTGTCATATTGTATTTGTACAAATACATATATTTGTATTACTTATTATATGTGTGTATGCTTGTAGCTGCATAGGTTGGTATGAAGATGTGGAAAATTGTTGGTCAGTATCTAGTAAGGAGGCATATAAGCATTCTCTGTGGAGGAGTAGCTCCACTCTCACTATCTATCCAACAGAAACACAGGCAAATATTCACCAAAAGGCATGAGATAGAATGGTCATCTCAAGCTGCTAAGAACTCAATGTCCATTGATAGACAGTCTTTATTCATATAATGGAATATCTTTCAGCAGAAATATAAGTATGATTATATGCCACAACATGTAGTATAGATGAAAAACACTTGGTTAAAAAGGTTGTCTTCTGTGTAGTGTGTGCTTCTATTGAACTTAAACTCAGAGCCAGACAGGCTAGCCAACTGGACTTGAAATCAGGATATGGTGACATTTAGGGGTTGAGATTTAGAAGAGACGTTGATGATCTAGAAGGATATTGAACAGTGGTGGTCACTTTAGGAAAATGCATTCATATGTACACTTACGTCAGCACTTATCTGCTTGAGTACTAGCTTGCAATAAAGCTTCAAATACAGAACTACAGCTAAGGAAAAGAATGGCCATCATTTTAATGATGGAGAGCTGGTAGCACTGTACTCAGCCAGTTAACTACCCAATGATACTGGTTGGCTAAAACTCATAAAATAGTCATATGGGGCTATACAACAACAGGCCTGGACCTGTGGTTGAGACTGTGATTAGAGTCTACTATTAGTCACAAATAGAATACTTACTGTTTAAAGCATTTCACACCAGAATGTCTCCCCTACGTAAGTATGGCACACCAGGTCTTCCCAGCTCCAAGAATCCCAAGGCAAACCTAAGAAGGTGGAATTTCAACTACGGGCAAAGAATTACTTGGGCACACCTCATGCCTGTACTCTTGCTAGCCCAAAAAAGACAGCGAAGGCTCCAAGAAGAGCTTCATGGTGGGATTTTTGGAGCCTGGGAAGGATAGTGTTTTTCCATTTCCATTTAGCCTTAACTTGGTGAAATTTAAAAGAGATACTGGAGACTGGGGGAGCTGTTTGTAAGCAAAATGTTGTCTGCCTCAATTGCACTCTTGAATTTTGGCAGACTGCCCAGTCATTTGTGGGAGTCCAGATAAAATGTGTACACTTCTCAGAAAAATTCCATTTCAGATTTTACAAAAGGATTTAGGTGTTATTACTCCCCAAGGAGAAGTTGAGATGGTTTTTAAAAGGAAAAGGCCAGAAGAAATAGCTTGATGTTTTAAAAGAGTCGCTCAAATAATTGGCTGACATATTGAGTTAAATTCATCTCCTCTCATGGATACAAGTCAAGAGTTATAAAAGAAAGAAAAACATTAAATTCTAAAAATGAATGAGAAGGATGTTATAACCCAGGCATTAAGTGATTGATGGCCATTCCTTAAAAAAAAACACCCAAAAACTAAAATTAAGTAACTGTAAATAAGTCTAGCTATTTAACATAAAAGTTAGTGTATATATGTAATAAATATTAACATTTTGATCATTCACAATCTTTGATATAATAAAAGCATTATTTTTCCTACTGATACTATCTGTACATTTACACATTTGTTAATACACACAATATATAATATAACTATAATTATATATAATATATACCCACATATATGCACACATATATACATATATTATACATATTATATGATGTAGAATATTATATCATATATTATATATTACACAATATATTATGTATCATATAGTATATATAATGTGTGTATGTAGACATGTATACTAGTTTTATTCTAACAACTACCTTGAAACTGATGAGAAGAAACAGAAGCTGATTATTTCTTAGCCTTTCGGAAGATTTAGATGGTCTTGATTCTGCCTCTCATTTTAGTTACAGCACTTCAAAGAACCATGTATTCAAGGAAATACAATTAGGAGAAAACCATATGATTCGCATTTTTGTGAATATTGAGATCTCATAGGACAAGGTAAAATGATAGCCATTCAGCTATTTGGTTCACAGTAGTGGGGTGTTGTTTCCACTGACTTCTCATTAGAAAACGGCATCCAGGTTCCTTCTCTTTTCCTTGTAGTCCCTAAAATAGAATTAATTTGAGGGAATTGGGGCTATTGGAACAATGGCCCCATTGCAAAGTTACTATGTTGGAGGCTAAGTGGAATTCTTGGTTTATGGACCAAAGCACTGGATAATCTTATCTTGAGTTAGTTGGCCCCTTGCTGGCCCCTCAGAGTAGAACTGTAGAGAGTTAGGTCTTCATTTCTGATGGCAGAGTTCCACAGGGCTGAATGTACAAATAGATCGCACAGAACTCAGAGCACCAAATGCCATTTTTAAAGGGGTCTCATAGATTATGCTGCTTCAGTGGGCAGTGAAATCCAGGAATCTTGATTACTCAATTCTGTGGAGATTAGCATGCAGGTGGGGAGCCGATCCCTTTACCTCTTCAATCCACTGAATAGCTTTGTGGGAGACCCTTTAATAGATTCACTCCATAACCAAAAAGGGTAATGTGGAGACATACAGTTCCTTTGATTTCCTTTGCTGATTAAGTGTTTTCTTATTTCTGCAGGGACATAATTCTGATTTTAGAAAGTTTTTTTCTTTTGGAACACCATACCACAGTGTCTAAAAAAGAGTTGCTAGCTATCTGCAATGATCAAACCATATGTGTGTCTATCAAGTCTGGGCCAAAAGAATGCTTCTGTTGTACTCATCACCAGGCTACTCCAAGGAACAATTGTTGTAATTGCAGTTAATTCTGGTCCAGATTTATTCTGTATGTGTTGGAGCAGTAAACACTCATGGTATTTGTTCTCATCTCCTGTAGTCATAGTTAAGAAAATATTCAGCAAATATTTGAGTTATTGTTATACAGTAAGAAGGGGAACCAGGCTTCCTGGATTAAAAAAAAAAGGTTAATATGACAGCCCTCTTTTGAGAAGAACAGTGTTTTGGAATATATAGCAAACAAACCAAGTAAAATAGGTATTCCATCAGAGGTGGCAGTAAGAAGCCTGCAGAAACTCCTATAGGAGCATGGTAATGTGAGACAGAATTGTTCCTCTGGGAACTCCAGAGAGGCTATTGGGAGTTTTAGTAGCCAGGGGGAAATGAAAGAAATGGAAGGAAAAGGAGGTGATGAATGTAATGTTGGCAGAAGGACATAATAAGCTGAGAGAAATTTCCTCTTCTAAAGAAGGAATCTTGTTTAATGTGTAACCTTGAATTACAGAGTGTGAAAAAAAAAAGCAGAAAGGTGCATAGCTGCATTGTGGAATATTCAGAGCAAGGTGAGGCTACCACTTACACTGGGTTAGCTATAGAAAGCGAGTTGGATTTCTGAATACCTCCCTGAATCTTGACTAGTCTGAAATATATACACACAATATATAATTTATCTAAATAGTGTGACCTTCCTCCAAAGTTCCAGCCTGCCTATTAAAAAGTTTATCCCAAAACATAAACTTTAAAAAGTGAGTTTGCTTCCTGTGAGTGTCCCAGGCTTTAGAGAACAAGGTGGAATCATAAGACTCCAAGGACTAAGTAAGGGCATGTGTGCTTTCAAACCTTCTGCTTTTCTAGTCTCAAAGCACATGGTGTGTTGTGCAGTTCAATCCAGCACAGATAAGTAACAAGCCTGGTTCAACAACAAGGGACAAGCACGTGTTCCAAAGTAGAATGCATTTCAAGGAGAAAAGGAGGAAAAGCAAAACTTAAAACACCAACCAGCCAGGAGAAGATGTTGTCAAATGGTTGAGATTAGAAACATAAACGCAACAAAGGAGCAGCATTTCGATGTGTGGGGTTTGTTGTTGGTTGTGATCAGTATTGCTTTAGAAGAAATGAAGCTGGAAGTGCTTCCTTTGATTAAGTCTAATACAAATCATTGGCATGTTCATAGAAATGAATATGTAGAAGACTGACCCTTTTGTTGGGATTTGCAAAGCCCAGGAGGGAGAAAATAGAAGCACAAAGTAGGAAAAACAAAACAAAAAACAAACAACAACAACAAAAACAGAGAAAAGAAGGTTCATTTCCTTTTTAAAATCTGAGGGTGTGTGAACCTTTCTAGTAAAGGGTTTATCTGGTAGGCCATTTAATGAACCCCATAACAGCTACATTCACAGTTTAAGGAGAAAGCAGCATAGACAAATACTTAACTCGATGGGCAGAATTGTGCTCTAAGAAGTCTTTATTTACAAGGCAAGAATTTGAATTTCAAATAATTGTCACACGTCATGTAATAACAGTCCTGTGATTTTTTTCCCCAAACCATTTGAAAGATGAACTCTATCCTGTGTTAAATTTGAGACAAATGTCTCCCCAGAAGTTTGTTCTTTCAGAGACTCTGGTTAAAAAGCAGAATCCTTGCCCTTTTAAGTTTGGGAGAATTTATTGAATGATGATTTTTCCCCCTTTGGTATTTTCCTAAGTTTCTCTCGAATGCTTTCTGAGCCTGTGACACTTTCCAACACTAGTCGTCATGCATTTATTAAGCACTCACTGTGAACTGAAATGCTGAGGACAGACGTCAGAGGAAAAGAAAATATTAGCAATAGGACGGGGTACAGAAGCTCCTCTATTTATGGAATTTCAACTCGTGCACTTTCATAGATACAAACAAAACCAGGCTCTGGAGCAAAGCCCTCTGGCTCCCTCCTTACCGCCCAAATATGCATCAAGAGCTTCTGGGAGCTCCTTTTATTCCTGCTCCCTTGTGTCTTCTATTTCTTATTTATTCAGTCTATCAGATATTTACTGCATTTTTGCTTAAACTTCATCTTGTGTGATAACCTCATGGGACATGACAGTGAGAAAAAGTGCAATAAGAAGAAAGAGGAGGTAGAAACAACTTGTGAAAATTGAGATCTCTCAGACAACTTGTCAAGGTCTGTTGACAGAACCGTTTTTTAGGGCAAAGATGTTGCCATGCAAATTGTGAAAAGGGGCATGCCTCTACTAACATCGACTTCTAGAGAGAGCTTATATGCACCTGGAAGTGTTTTAAATCTATATTTGTTCCTTGAACTATAGTGAGGTTATATCCCAATACATTCATCATAGATTGAAAATGCCACAAGACAAACATGCATTTATGCATCCAATATATTTCACCAGCTAGCTCCTCTAGAAGCAGTGTACTAGTACACTGTGAGGTATTGCTTGTTTCTTCTTATGACCCTAAGACTTATCAACAGCTGTTGTTGTCTACTGCCCTGTGACCTGAAGACATCTTTGTACTACATATTGCAAACCAAGGAAAAGACATTGAAGCTGAATGGATCATATCTACTTAATAACTTTCACCTTTCTCTCTCTCTCTTTTTTTTGAGATTTTATAATATAATTACATCACTTTTCATTCCCTTTCCTCCCTCCAAACCCTCCCATATGCTCCTCCTTGCTCTCTTTCAAATTCATAGCCTCCTTTTCTATTAATTTTTATTACATCTGCATGTGCATCTACACACACTCTCTCTCTCTCTCTCTCTCTCTCTCTCTCTCTCTCTCTCTCTCTCTCTCTCTCTCTCTCTCTCCAAAATACAACCCGTTAATTCCATATAATGTTACTTGTATGCAGGTTTTCAAGGCTATTTGTCACTGGACAACCATTTAGCATGCTCTTCTCTGAGGAACACTATTTTTCCCACTCCCAGCATTCCTTAGTCGCCTGCAGTTCTTTGTGTAGAGTTGAGGCCTCATAGGCTTTTCCCCATTCATTTTGGTGTGGCTATTGGTGTCACGCCTGTTTACCTGTGAGCCAAAATAAAGCAGGAAAATAATAAGGCAAACAGTTGTAAATCAAGGACCATCTGTACCTATACATCATATACCGCATACTTTCACTCCCCACCACACACCAATTCTGCATCTGTGTCATCTACTTCTAGTGAATAGCATTTGAACTTTTGGTAAGGATGTCCTATGATATTCTAGAGCAGTTTTCCTCTACACACAAGAAGCAAGAAATATGTGGGAGTTTCTAGATATACACTCAGAAAACACTCTTAATTGTCACCAAAATAATGTTAGGCTGGGAATATAGCTCACTGGTCGAGTGCTTGCCTGACGTATAAAAATCTCTGGGTTAAATTTCAGTACCATCCCAAATCTGATGAAACAGAGAAACTCTGAGTATGTGGTGAAATGATCAGAACCTCAGGCCTATTTGTTTTAATTCAGAGGAACTCAAGCCAGTCATAGATGTTTCGATGGGTTTGCAGCCTTGGAATCTGTCTGACCTTAAACTAAGTGGTGAAATGGTAAATAAGGTTGCTGAAGCTGCTGAGAAATGCTTGCAGTGTGAGCCAGCAGCTCTGCTACTTCAGAAGATTTCCAGCCTCTGAAATGGAACAAGTGTGATGTGGGCAAAGATGCCAGATAAAGCTTTCATCAGCAAGGATAGCAGAAATGCAGAGGCCAACCCTGGGATTTTGAGACACATGATCTGTAAATCTATCTAGATGCAAGCTTCTACCATGTTTGAGGCCTGGTATAGGCCCAGAATAATAAACAACATTTATAGCTTACTTTAAAAAAAACAGCTTTAAATATTTAAAGCCAATGTGTACTGATCCTTTTTGGATCAGAACATCTCAAATCTTTTTATTTGAACCAATTCCTGCCTGGATGGGGTGGGCCTAAGGAGATGCTTCCATTGGTAAAAGTACTTGCTGTATGTGCAAGAAGACCCAAGTTCAGACCCCGCAACACCCATGTAAAGTGCCAAATTCGACTGTGTATGTCTGTGACTCTGGTCCTGTGGAGGCAGAGACAGGCAGAGAGTACTACAGCTCTGCAGCCAGCCAGCCTAGCTGAACTGATGAGCTACAAGTTCAGCAACAAAACCTGGAGTCTAAAACTAAGGCGGAGGGTGATTCCAGAAGTCCTCTGATGTTGTTGACCTCCTGGTTCTACATGTGCATGCACATATATGCCTATTTCCCCACAGGCATATATGCCCTCAAACACACACACAGAGACACACACAGACACACACAGACACAGACACAGACACACACACACACACACGCACGCACGCACGCACGCACGCACGCACGCACGCACGCACGCACACACCAATTCTCTTTATCATCCTACAGCTTCTAGTGGATAACATTTGAATGTCTCCAGAGGATTTCCTGTGTGGTTCTGGAGCAGTTTTCCTGTACCCACAAGGAACAGGAAATTCCTGGGAGTTTCTGTCATCCTGTGACATCTCATAGACCATGGATAGTGGGAGGGAAACTATGAAGTCAGAGGTCCCTTGGCTTGAAGAGGAACAAACTCTGGGATTTCTTTATACTCCAAAGCTCTCCCAGTAGGATCAGACTGAGGCTGGGATAACCCCAGAAATTGTTCCTGCAATTGACTTCTTTAATTTCCCGGTCCTGTTTCTATCCTTACAAGTTTCTCTTGGGAACACATTCTTTGAAAATCACCCCCATGTCAGTCCTTGTCCTATTATACTTCTGGGGAACTCCACCTAAGGCAACAAGCAATGATATTTGTATATTAAAGAAATAGCACAAGACCTTGCCTTCAGTTACTATGGAAAAAGAGCAAATGAAAGAATGGCCTTTGTAAAATGATAGAAGCCAGTCTTTAGCCCTGGGCTACTCAGGCTGGGCTGGGGAAATCTGGAAAGGGTAAAATATTGAGAGATCTTATAGTTGGCATTCCTCTAGGGAAATTGTGGTGTACTGCAGTGCCTCCGGTTGTAGGTCTTCCAAGTTCAGTTTAAATATTACCAAGCAACAAGATAACAGTACATCCTACCTTCTTTCCTTCTGTCTACCTTCCTTCTGTAGACCTTATATGTCATACAATTCACTCACTAAAGTGAACAGTTGTCTCTACATCCAATTTTCAAACATTTTCATGAGCACTAAGAGAAACACAGTACCCTTCAGCTTATTAACTTATTAACCACTCAAGTGTCCAGTCTGAAGCAGCCACAAATGAGCTATGGTCTGGGTAGATTTTCTTAGAATGTGATCTTTTCTGGTGGGCTTATTTCAATCACCATCAATATCTCAAGATATATTCAGACTGTATTGTGTTACCACACTTTATCCCTTTTATGGCCAAGGAACATCTATGGAGCAGACAGATTTTCTTTGTCTATTCATCAAATGATGAACATTTGAATTGTGAATAATTCTATGACCATTTACGTACAAGCTTTTTTGTGAACATGTATTTTCATTTCTCTCGGTTATATACTTAGACACTGATTGCACAGATACACAAATTTCTTTCTTATCTATAGCCAAAAGCTGAGCCTTCATAACTTCCATTCTTGTTTTTTGTCCAAGATTCTCTAGAAAAGTGAACAAAGCCTTTCCTTTCTTACACATGACATCCCTTCAAATCATTCATCATTGTCTTCATGCCCCTCTTTAACTTTTAGATATTGACTTTCTCCTGTGCTTCTAATCATTCCAATGCAGAGATGGTACTTACAGGAATGAAAACTGAGAGCTTTGAAGTTGTTACAGTATCTTGTATGATGTACAAAACAGCTTGCTTTTGTTCCAAAGCTAATGCTTTCCCATCAATCACAGTGAACTGATGGCAGATAATTTTTCATTTTCCAAGATGAGAGAATAAAATCACTTCCTGGGTAAGAGACTTTTCAATAGGTGCTAAAGGGGTTTTCCCTTTGGAAAATCACAAGACTGGTCAATTTCATACACACATTTGTCACTTCTTAACATGTTAATGTAAAAAATTCTTTGTTTCTAAAAACAAAAGCTATCTTGATAACTTTGAAATAAATCATTTGGCCTGAAGACAATAGGCAGAAAAACTTGATGAGTCAAAGGAAAATGAAGCAAGTTATTTAGTGGGCTCAGAGTTCTACTGAACTGGGTCAAATGTAATGTTCAGTGCTTTTCGGTAGCTGCCAGTGGGTCTGATTCTGGCTGGTTAGTTACATACATAGGTATATTTTTGCATCTTTTCAAATATGAAATCTAGAGCTTAGGATTGCTTCCAGCATTGTCTCATATTACCTGCTTGACCTTGCACAAGTATCTTGGTGAAGGACAAGCCTTTGTAAGCATCAGTTTCTGCGTCTCATCATCATTTCTATGGTTCTCAAATTGTGTTATACATAGAGATCTTGTTTAAAATGTCAGTCCTGAGCTAGTGGTTAAAACAATTCTGATCAGTGTGTTTTGAGGACTTTCTTCACAATAGTAATTTTAAAGTCTGTATCCAAGTATATGCTGATATTTGTGACCCTGAAGGCCATTCTTTTGATTACTAATTAGTGATTTCTCTTTGGATTCCATCTTCTTGTACCATCTTATGTTGAAAGGGAAGAAAATATTATATATTTAAGTAATTTTTTCATCTGAACTGTGTGTGAATGCAAAGAAGAGTGACAACCGAAATAATCAAAATAAAGAAAAAATTCTAGTTTAGATCCTGGTTTATTAGAGTTCCTTTCACTGGAATAATTTCTATGTAAATGAGAATTTTTTAACCTACATACTATGGATATTTATGGCCAGACAATCTTTTGTTATGTATGTGAGGCTGTTTCCTGATTTACTATAGGATACTGAACTACAGTCCTGGCCTGTACACACTGAATACCAGTAGCAGCTCTCTCTGCTTTCAAGTTGCAACAACCCTAGCTGGTTCTCCCATATCACCAAATGTGCCCAGGCATTGTGGACTAATTCACTCCTTTTGGGAACCACCCTTATAAAATGGAGTCACCAAGAAAAGAATTCAAGAAACTAGGTTGGGGGCAGTTTCCTTGGTTTGACTTTTGTGGAACTGCAAGGCAAGAAACTGCTCAGCTGCTAG
Organism: Acomys minous; assembly: GCF_964271855.1. Taxonomy (NCBI): domain Eukaryota; kingdom Metazoa; phylum Chordata; class Mammalia; order Rodentia; family Muridae; genus Acomys; species Acomys minous. Next base: position 100,404,420 of record NC_140488.1, read on the forward strand.
TGCTCTGACCTTATGTATTAAGCATTCCTTGGGATTCTGGAATGCTCTGGCTCATCCTATTTGTTGGATTAACGAGCTTCAGATAGGTTAAGTGTCTTGGCAGGAGAGGGACATTTTGTTTTATTCTCCTCATTTTATTAGATGCCTGACCACAAAACTTTTAAGGTTGACTTCATAAGTTCTCCTCTTTATCATAAAGATAGATTTATCACAAGATAGATTTATGGGGGGGAGTACCCGTACATGTGAGAAAATGTTTTGAAAACTATAGTCACCACAGTAACACAAAGTGTCATCTTTTATACTACTGTTGGGCCTCGAAAGTAAGGTGTTTTTGAGGTTCCAAAATTGGTTTATTTGGACTAATATCCAAGTGCTCTAGAAAAGGTTGCCACAAATGGCCAACAAATCTGCTGGCACTCCAACAACCTTCCATGGTGCATGGTACCCAGCTCAGTTCTACTCCTCTGCAATGTGGAACTTTAACCTTGGGTAGTACCATATATACTTTATTAAGAGGAACAATGTTCTTGGTAGGAGAATTCTATGTAGAAATTCTTGAAGACTGACTTTCTTATGGCTATGAAAGATTTCACGTACATGGCAATCCTGGTATTCTGGGGCAGATTACTCTTTGCAGTGGGAGTTATCCTTCTGTTCCTTGGAGGATATTTAGTAGCATTCCTTGTGTACACTTAACTTGATTCAAGCGGTACTTCTCCCAAGTTGTAACAGGATATGTCCCCTTGGAAGTAAAATCATCTTCGGTTATGAATCACTGACCAAAGAGACATGGATAAAGACATTGGTAATTCAATAAATGAGTATGACTAATCATAAAGAGTAACCTTCACTTTAAAACCTGCTTGATTACTGTGAAAATTGTTTTGTGTCCAACTTTCTATTTACATTTCAAGTGTACCGTATATATATGTACAACAAGTAAGCTGTCCTCTTGAATGAAATGAAAATAATCATGATTTCTTTACATCAATGCAATGAAGATTCTGGTTTGTTGTTTCCATATAGCCTCTGATTTGGGTATGCAATAAATAGAAACAATATTTAGAGTGAATATTCTACCACTCATAGTGGTGACACAGTCGTGGACATTCTGCAGCATTTGGTAACTTGAGCCACCATACAGATGAAGGAAGTTCAGGATTAGAGAAAGGAATATAGTACCTGTTAATTGTGGCTATGAATGAAAAGTCCTTTCCTTTCATCAGCTTATATGAATTATGTATAATAATGGGTTTCATTATGACTTTTCATACAAATGCATAAGATATTTTACTCACATCCACTCCTGCTGATCTTTTTCTTTATACTATCATTTCTGTTTTCTTTATTTTTTAAAATTATCTTCTAGTTATTCTTTTTAGGGAAAAGCTCAACATTAGACAAATAACTATAGTCAACAAGGATTGTTGAAAACGGGAAAGATAGTCTTCTCTGATACTAAATGGTCAACCCTAGAAACATGTGCATACAAGTCACATTATGCACATTGAGCAAGTTATACTTATGTATTTAGGAATATATATCAATTAAAGAGAGACAGTCCATGAATCCATGAATTTGAGAGAGAGAGAGAGAGAGAGAGAGAGAGAGAGAGAGAGAGAGAGAGAGAGAGAGAGAGAGAGAGACTACATAGAAGGGTTTGAATGGAGGAAAGTAAAGGGATAAAGTTATGACATTATAATTTCAAAAACTAGCATTATAGAAGAAGAAAAAATAAAAGAGCTCGGGCAACTTATTAATCCTATACCATTAAAGAGAATGTCTTTCCTTCTTCCAGGAACTATTAACAACCTCTACATGCTGAGGGGAAGATTGAACTTCGTGAGTCCCTCCCCTCTCCTTGATAGGGTGTTGGCACACACAGTCTTGTACAGATCATGGGCAAGTAATTAAAGAGTTCAGTGGCCATGCCATTTCTTGATTCTCAAGCTGCAGTTTGGAAAGTCATAGCTGGAGGGATTGTGGCCTCTCCTTTTTTTGATTAATGACCCTTGAATAGAACATTTATTTTAGAACCATTTCTCTATGGGTTCTTTTTAAGGACACTCTCCTGGGATCCTTGGCACAGAGTAGCAATTCTTCAGTGAACATATCAGATGGCAAGAACAGTAAAACTAACGGTACCTTAATGGAACCTATTGTAATGGTTGCTTTACCCCAACTTTCCCTCACTTGCCTTCTCCCCTCCATTCTCAGGTCACCATGTTCCTAGCCATAATTGACACATAACTCTGTGATGGTCTTTGTTCTGCTGATTGAGATCACAGACAGTACCACGAGCCTGCCAAAGCCATTTCCCTCTCTCTAATCTCTCCTGTGCGATTGCAGCTCCAGGCAATATTTTGGGACCATCAGGAATTCTTCAGGCACTAGTGTTGGTCCTAGATCTGCTTTCAGGCTGAAGGCTATATCTTTTACTGAGTTGAAGAAAGGAACAAGGGCCTTTTGTTCTTCCTTGGATCCTTCCTAGGGATTTAAGAAGTGGAGTAAGAAATTATGACTACAGAGCAAACTGATCAGTCCTGAAGTGGCACATATGTTTACAATTTGCTCTTTGAGATTGCCACTCCTCCAAGTAAGTTAAACTTCTCCCAAATGAAATAAATGTCTGCCCTCTAAAGCATACCAAGTGTCTCATTTGTCCTTGTTTGTGAGTGTGTGAAATCAACAGTGACATTGTTGACACCAGGGCTCCAGCAGAGCTAGAGGTCCCTCCTTTAATTCCAGAAGGCATGATTTTGGAAAAGGAGGGGCATAGAGCTACTTCCTAGCTATCCTTCCTTATCCTGGGATTTGGGTTCTTTAATTTCATTTTTGTAGCTCTGTGAGAAAACCTAAAAGAGAGTCAACTCTAAACTGTGTTCAGCCTTTATATAAACTATCTGCAGTCTATTTATATGGTAGGGTAAATAAAGATTTTAATTAATACAATCCATTTGGGAAGCTGGAGCACTATCCAGTAACATTAAACTCAGGCGTGCCTATAGCCCAGCAACTCTATTTCCAGTTTCTTATCCTGTAAAAAGACGTGCATGTGTGCACATGTGGGTATGTATAAAGATACTCAAACTATGTTGTTTTCACTAGTTTTAAATTGGAGAAACCATAAATGTTCATCATTAGCAGTTAAAAATATAAACAAGGGTAACCACATGCAATGGAATGCTGCACAGCAATGGAGATGACAAGCTACAGTGACATATGGCAACACAGATGAACCTTCTGACATGGTATTGAATAAAAGAAGCTAGATATAATAAAACGTAATTATGCATCCGTGTATGTAAAGTTAGGAAATGGCTCTAATATATATATATATATATATATATTTGGTGCTTAACTTACTAAAAGGCAATTGTTTTCCACCAGGTGTGACCTTGTCTCCTTCTGCATGAAGGAACATTAGCCATGTTGGGAGATAGTTTTTGGTTAATATAGTTTGAGGAGAACAAATAATACTGGTACCTCATGGTAAAGATCAGGGGTGCTGTTAAACATGTTATAGGGCACAGAGCTGCTCCACACAACGAGGAATTATGAATCCCCCAAAGTCAGTGGCACTGGACTTGAGAAACTATGGTATTAAAAAGGAAGCCAGAAAATAAAGGCAATCAAAAATATGATAGTGTTGGGGGCTGGAGAGATGGTTCAAGGGTTACAAACACTTGTTTCTTAGCACCCACGTGACACCTAACAACTGTCTGTTTCTCCATTTCCAGGGTATCTTAATCCTCCTCTGGTCCTCATAAGCACTGTACACACATGCAGGCAAAAGACGTAAACACATCATAAATGAAAATGAACAGATGATAAAGAATAGGCGAACATCTTCCATTTCAGGAGAGGGCATGATATTAATCCAAGGGGATGGAGGCCTGGAGTGTTAATAGCACTCTGTTCCTTAACTCACATCAAGGCTAGATGCAGAATAGTCTATAAAGTAAGTTGCACATTATACACTATCTGTTTTTCTGTTTCAAAAATGTTAAGCCACTCTACAGAGCTGGATTGTTAGGGCAATAGGATGGTGGAGTGGAAACATTGGATTTGGGGGCAGGCATTCTCTACCCAAGCAGGTCCCTTAGCCACACCAATAAAAGTGATGAAGCTAAACACACTCAGGTTTGTTCTTGGCGCCTTCAAAACTCTGAGGATTCATTTGCTTTCACAAATGTAATTAAAGTTTTCCTGAGCAAAGGTAATCACCCTTGAGTTTTCACCAAATATGGAAAGTTGTAACTTAACCAGTAGGCAGGCAGACTCCATTTTAAGTTAAATGTTCTGGGAGATTAAGTTCAGTCTTAAAAGTGCCATGAAGCTTGGGGACAGGAATGCACAGGAATTCTACTGTTAGTGTGGCACATACATTTTCTCTCAGAGATGATGCTAGTAGAGTACCTCAGAGATTATTTTTGAGTCGCCTCTGGGGAGAATTACAAATATGGAGACATTTATTTTTAAAGGGAACCAGGCTTGGAGATACAGCTCAGAGGGAAAAAAGTGTTTTCCTACTGTGCACAGAACCCAGGGTCCTATTCCAGTGCCACAATAAAAGAAGAAAAGTATTAGCCTTACAGCCATTAACTTGAGTGGATTGAAGTTTGAGGCTGGCAGAAAGTTTTCTTATTCTTATTTCTTAGTCTCCCCCATTAGCCTAAATGAGCAAACATGAACTTTGAAACCTCATGCCATAATATGATACAATTCAGCTCATGCAGAACTGTAGTAGAACATAAGGGTTAATATACTGAATGCATGGAATAAACAACCACATTCTGAAAAGTGAACAATGAGAGAAGAAACGAGTGCAGATTCAAAAGTCGACCTTGAGTTGAAATGGACACTAAATAGAAACAATTTCTGAATTTTAATTATTTCAAACTGAATAGACCTCTCAGTGTACTGCACAATCTTTTAAGGTCTCTTTTTGCGACTTGAGCCTTGGGCACATGGGTTGAGATTTGAAGGAACAGATGATTTTTTAATATGAGGTATCTTTCCTGGAGGACTAACCATTCATTTTTGAAAATGCTTGTCCTATATCACAAAACCCTTCCACTATGGGGTTGTGGAGGAGTCGTCACATTGAACATTTTATGGCAATGTAATAATAGCACTTTAGCAAGGAATATTCTAGAAGACAGAAGTCATGCTTAAAATGTAAGTGCACAGATTGGGAAGGAGAGATTCTTTTCTTGTTACATTTTCAAGGTCATAACGCAAGCAAACTCTGGGACAGCTTAGTTTTTAAATGTGACTTGCTCAGAAGTAATGATCAAAGACTATGGCAAAGGTTTTTATAAAAAAAAAAAACAAGACATTTGCTTCTTCTTGTTTATATGTATTGATGATGTAGCATTCCTCATAGAAATAGGGGCTTAACTGAAACTCCAAGCTTATATGACAAAAACAAAAACAAACAAATAAAAAACCTGAAGCCAGAGTTTATGTTTGTAACAGGACCCCACTATGTATCTCAGGCTGGCCTCAACTTCATGGCAATCCACCTGCCTCGGCCTCCCAAAAGCTGAGATTACAAGTATAAGCCATCACGTCCAGTTTAAGAATTCATCTGGGTAGCCAATCGTGAAGCAAGCGTTCCTAAAGCAGGGATGTCGTGATTAGTCATATCTCATTTTTACACACATCTTCCCTAGGCAATGACAGTTGCAAACCTCTGAAGGGTCGAAGCTTGTGAAGCTGGCAGTAGTTCTCTTCTTTCTTTCAAGGCTTCCTTCTAAAAGTGATTTTCTTCAGCAGCATATGAGAATGAAAGTAAAAGGAGGGATCTTTCGTGTATCATTTTCCCAGCTCTGCCTAGACATGTTTGAGCAGGAAAGCCTCTAAAGTAAATGGGTTGGCTCTTGTCCCTCATAGCAAAGGAGTAGGGGACTTGAGCTAAGCAGACTGCTGTGAGAGTAAGAGACCCAGACAAACATCTGAGTGCCCTGATCACAAGACAGGTAGCATTCTGTCTACAAATTTCTGTTTGAGAAGAGGCTTGACTTTAAATTTATTTCTTATCTTTTATGACAGTGTAAAATACACCCCAAGAAAGGGTATAAATGGCACCAGTCTGCTGAATTCTGTGGTGTAATGGCTGATTACATATGAATGTGCTCCTGGAACAGTCTTACAGATCAAAATATAGACCTTCTTTAGAACCCCAAAACACAAATTCCTCTGTGCTACTTTCCTAGTCTATCCCATATTCCTCACTTAGCTCACTGACTTCTGTCACTATGGATCACAGATAAATCTTCCTGTTCAATATTTGCATTTCAGTTGCAGAATAAATAAATGGAATGTTATCATATGCACGCCTGTGTTTTCCTCCTCCCAACATAAAGCTTGAGGTATGGATTCATGTTGAATGCTTTGGTAGCATTGTTCTTTTTATTTGCTGAGTAGTATTCTACTGTGTACAAAGCCTGCAGATGATTTATATGCACCAGTTTACAAATGTTCACACCATTTCCATTGTGTGCAACTATGCTTGAAGTCATTATGAGGACTATTTCTATGGTGTGGTCATTTAAATGATTCTGTGTATATGCACAAATAGAATTAATTGTTGGATGAGAAGGCAGTCACGCAGTCAACTTCTGTATATAGAACTGTGCAGTTTTCCAGATACCTGGACCACTTTGAGAAAATCTAGTGGTAAATTCTCCAGGATTCCTGTACGTTTGTGCTCATTTTTCCACTGTTATAAGTGTGCTGTCAATTGTTTTCAAATAATTATATGTCTGTCGGTGCATGAGCTTGTTCAAATGGATTTAACAGGGGTCACATCCTACTTTCATCTCCTTGCCTTCAATACAGATCTGTCAAAGGGTATTTCTACAGTTTAATATAGCAGGGCACTGAAGAACTAGCATAAATCATCCTCAAATCCACTTTCCATTGTCATAGCTACCCTTCTAGGGCCCGAATAGGCTGCCTGCATGATTCTGGAGTCACCATTCAATCTTTAAAACTACCCCACCCAATTCTACCCCATCCCATCCCACCCCCCGCCCCTGCCTCATCTGCATCTCTCTCTGAGGAAAGGGTGACTTTTTAAATGAGGTGTTTTACAGGATAGATTTTCATGGAGGGATTTTAGAACAGAAGCCAATTGTATGAGTTATTGTGCAGCTCCAATGTGTGTTAAAAACGAGTTGATTTCCTTGGCAGTGTTTGCCATTAGTGTTCCTCTTTATAGCTCCTTGTTCAGCTCTGCCCCTTAAGCTGCAGTGTGTGCCCAGATCCAGTCATAGTGCAAACTCACTGCTGTTCTAACAAATTCTCTAGAACTAGCCCTTCAGCCGGAGGGGGGGGGCGGGGGAGAGGGGGCTCCCTACATTGCTTGACTAGCTCAAACTCTGTTAGCCTTTTTGGTCCAGCCCTCCTTAGTAGCTTCAACAGGTCCAGGGGGAAGTATTACTGAGATCCTTCTCCCATGCCTGATAACTCCGAGGGTCCCACCCAGCATTTTGAGACTCAGACCAAACCTTTGCAAAACCCTCAACTCCACCTTCCCTTGAGACTGGTGAGCATCGCCTGCCTTCCTTACTGCGACAGACTCCCAGCTCCTTCAAAGTTACTCAAATCTCTCTTGGAAAGCTCTTTTCTTTGCAGGTGTTGAAACCTTGACTGTCAGGTTCGGGAGTGGGGAAGGGCGGCGGGAAGGGGACAAGTGCTAAAGGCGGGACATTGGCCAGCCTGACACCTGTCTGGGGCAACCTTAGTGGCTGCTGCCTTTAACAGCTGGCGGTGGCCAATGCCTCAGCAGGGGCCCCGCCAGGAGCGGAAGGAATTAAACGCCCGCCCATCTCATCAGACTTGGCCGCTCCCTCCTCCTCCTCGCCCTCCCCCCTGCTCGCTGCCTCCTCCTCCCGGTCCCCACAGGCTCTGCCTCAGGACTCAGTGCCAGCAGCGCTAGGAGCCAAGCTCTGGCTCTGTGCGCGCCGAGCACAGCAGGGCTGACGCCCAGGCTTTCTCTGAGATGGCAGTGAAGTAAGCGGACCACTGAGAGACTCCAAGACCCTAGGCTGAGCTGGAGAGCCTGCTGCTCCTCCAGGTTGGGACATGGGGGACCCTTCGTACCGCGAGAAGCCCCGTCTGCACTACGCGGTAAGTGAGTGCCCAGAGAGGCTCAGGGACGAAAGGGGGCGCCACTTGGCTGGCAAGAAGGGGTTTGTGTCGAGGTGCTGGGGTTCTTAGTTCTCCAGAGGTTTTTTGACTGGGGAATCAGTGTGCTGGGTACCTCAGCGGGTATGCCACCTGTTCCAGAACTCAACCATGCTCCTCGAAATTCCTAAGTGGAAGAGTCTGTGTACCCAGTGTCCGTGTTCCCTTGACTTGAGCAGTGGTCACTGAGTTCACTACCTAGAGCTGGACCCCATTTCTACCTTGCTGCTTAGGACTAAGATATAGAACTTTTGGGCCTTAGCCAGCTTTTGGTCAGATATAATAGAAGGAGGAGAATCGAGCTAGATGGAAGTAAAGGCTGCCCACTGATCTGGATATGTGGCCAGTGGAGATGTGGAGAAATGTCTCAGGGAGCAGTGAGTGCACCAAGTTTACTCCTTGGAAGGAGTTTATGCAGTTCCCTAGAAGTTTGCAAAGGGACAGAGGTTTGCTAACTATCTGCTTAATTCAAGAGGACAGCAGGGAGTCCTCTGCTGGACCCCCCCCCCTTTTTTTTAATCTCATGACGATCTCTCTTCTCTTTGTTGACTCAAATATACTACAAATATTTATTGGGGGCATATTTTTGTGCTGGACCTTGTGCTAGGCGCTGCAAATACCCAGCCCAGCATATGCAATACACAGAAATCTCATGGAGCTTGTGTCCTTTGAAGGAGTCAAGGTTTCATGTTAATGGCTAACCAAACAAGATTCTTAGATTTAACTTATTTTTCGAGAGGAAGAAAAGAAAGCAAGAATAAGGAAAAGAAAGATATTTAAGGAATGAGCGCTACTTGTGAAGATTGCCAGGAGGGGGGACAGGCAGCAAGCAGGTTTTGGGTATTTTATTTTCAACTTTAAAGATCTGTAGTTTTGAGATAAGACGTCATTGTTGTTCTGTTGTCTGCTAGTTTACTGAGTTTTCTTTGACATGCTTTTCACTGTTGAGACTGAACATTCTGACTGCTAGTTTGAAAAAAAAACTGGAGAGAAACAGACAAGACAAAGAGCTGACCAAAAAAAAAATCAACATTTACAGTAAGGAAAAGACGGTTGGAATTCACATCTTCCCAATCCACTCTCTACATTTATATTTATTATTATTATTATTATTATTATTATTATTATTATTATTATTATTTCAAGGATTTGATATGGACAGGAGTGGTAGGCCCAGAAGTCCAGGAGCTGCCTGGCTTGATCCTGAATCAGCCACTGTGGCAAATTAAGTTCCTTTTGAATGTCACTTTCTTCCTGGAAAGGTGAGGCTGTGAGCTAGGAAACTGTTAAGATTCTTTCCTAAGCTGATTGATATTCAAGTAACAAGAAACAGCTCTTTCTCTGGTTTAGCCATAGTTGTTTGTCCGAAAAAGTCAAATGAGACTCATGTTCATTTACTGATGCTTGTTCATTTCTACAGAGACAACGGTGGCTTTTAGATTGACCTTTTAAAGTGGTTGTAAGGATAATTAGGTTTCTACAATTGTTGCTATTCTGGGCTATTTGTGTTTTCTTATCGTCTGTCTTTGCTGTATCTTCTGATTTTGAGTTGTGTCCTGGTGCCTTTTGATTTGGGGTTACAGCTCGTTTTGAGCCCCTTCTTAGAGAGCAGGTGGGGGAGGAAAGGTGACAACTGGTTCCTTACTAAAAAACCTATGTGCCCACTCAATGAATGGTTATTATCTCCATATACAAATATATGAATACTGCCCACAAATTTTATATTGTTATTTTAATTCAGCTTTCTCCTAAAATAATAAACTCATGATCAGGCTCATGGTCATGTTTCCTTGTAGGCTCTGAGTATTTGCTGGTACTAGAACAGGCCATGCTGCACACATATTTTTTATTAAGACGGGAAATGGGAACATTTTAGAGAGAATTTTCTGAAAGAAATCATCTCGGCTTTGAATATTTTTGTATATCCTTTATAATGATAAAGCAGTTGTGTTCAGAAGCTTCAAATCCATCATAAGTGGAAAACTGTTCTTTATAAAGTACAACCTGTTGCTTTTTACATTAGCAAGACTGGTAATGGCTTAAGATTCAGTGCTGAACTCTGTTTACCTCGGTCATTTGGGTTTTTAATAATTCTGGGCTTGCAGCACTCGGGAGGCAGAGGCAGGCAGATGGCTGTGAGTTCAAGGCCAGCCTGGTCTACAAAGGGAGTCCAGGACAGCCAAGGCTACACAGAGAAACCCTGTCTCGAAAAACCAATAATAATAATAACAATAACAACAACAACAACAATAACAATAATAATAATAATAATAATAATAATAACAATAATAATGGGCTTTTTTTGTACTTCAGCACAAATACCCTTGCTTTGTTCTACGTGGTTTGGCTGTACTGTGGACTTCCTGGAAAAGAATTCCCCTATATGGGTCTTTAGCACTTCTTCACTCTCCAAAAATAAAACCCAGGGGATAAATGGTTAATACGCTTTCTTCAGAGCTTTTTATTTTCTGTCCAAAGCAAGACTATATACACTAAGGGAGTGCTTACCATTTATCACTCAAAAAAGTATGTGGAGTGTCTATTGTGTGTTAGGTATTCGAGCAATTTTACAGACACAGGACACTTCATTCACCTCTTAAGATTCACTTAAAGCATCACTGAGAAAAATGTATGAGTGATAAAAGCATTGAACACGTATAGTATCAGATACTTTTTCAAAATATGGTACCGCAATGTTTTTCTGTAACAGAATGTGATAGAAGCTTATGTTCTTATTCAAAATGTTCCTTCGGTGCTTTTTCTCCATTCAGTTTTTGGCTATCCCCTCATTCCAGGTGGGTGTCATCCTTGATACCTCTTAGTGACTCGATCAACTTTTGTAATGCCTGTTTTGGTGCTAAACTAAAGTTAGAATAAGGTGTTATCTAAAATTTATCCTCTCTTCTATTAGAGATAGGAAAAGATGGACTGTATTGTACAATACAGGAAAGATATAGCCAACAGTTGACATACTGGAGAGAGTTTTAGGAAACCAAACCTACTAGACTTAGTTTGAATGGGGCATATAAGGAATAGAATATAAGTAACAAGGCTGTAATGAATGAACCAATGGGGTTCTGGGGGGGGGCACACTTCCGAAGAAACTATCGGCCCTCATAGCATCATCATAACTTATTCAAATTTCAAAGTGATTGGATAATAATCTAGATCAATTTCAGACTCAAATTCAACTGGTAGATTAAGCACATTTTTTCCATCTCCTGATTAAAGAAATCCAAAGGAAGAACAGGAGAGTTGAAGGTGGGAACAGAAATAGTTGGTGATAGAATCAAAACATTACCCAGGTGACCCGACTTGACAGAATTCTTCTGTGTCATTTATATGGTTGAAACAGTTAATCCAAATTATTCTTTCCATCCCATCTGTCCAGGTAATGATCTAACAACAAAATATGAGGCTTTTAGTGATTTCATATGTTCATCCATATTGTCAAATCCTTAATCTGACTAGTATAAGCAAAATTTCTAAAGTTAAATATCTATGAAGTTCAGTGCCATAGCCTCTTTACTTTCTCAGAAGACACTAGAAAAATATCTAGGTTGAAGATTAGTTCCTTGACTTCATGGATCACTCTCCAAGTTCACTCTTCTCCCTTGACCTCTCATCCTTTGTTTCCCTTCAGCTGGACAAAAAAAAAAAAAAAAAAAAAAAAAAAAAGGCAGATGAAACGCTCAGTATAGTCCACATTAAAAGCTTGTGGACTGAGAGCATTCATTTCTGTTTTACTGGTAAATAGAAAACTCTATGGAGTATTGGGTGTATCTTGTCCTTACTATCATACCAGTATTTAGCAGAGAGCTGGGAGTCCTGTAAGTGCTTGTTCAACATGTGCTGGTGGCTAGGCTGCATGAATCTAGTAGGTGACACTTAATTTTCGACATTCCAAGCTGCTCCTTCTCTTCCATTTCACATAGCGGACTTCTTAGCAGCTCTGTTGCTGACGTCACTTCCTTTTTGATATGCTCATCCTGGCATCTGTACTTTTGACCACAACCTTGCAATCAGATGTTTACTACACCCAGCTACACTTAACCCAGTCCTAAGGAGCCCACCCAAAGGATCAATACCTTTATCATGTAGTGAGCCTTCTCTTCAGTCAGAATGACAAAGGTCTTAGTATAAAATGTTCCTTGTGATGCCTCCAGAAATGTTCATTTTCCATAGACTTTGATGTTATTAGGGCTGCTTCATGATTCAGTAGTGTTGAATGCAGGGTAAGCCTTGGTAATTCTAAAGATGCCAAAAATGGGTTTATGCTACAGGACTTTACAGATAGATAGGAATCAGTGGACACAGCTAAGAAATGGAGCAGATATTAATACTTGTTTTGCATTTGTCTCCTGATAAAAGAAAAAAAAAACAATCAACCAAATAGTAAACTTCAACTTAGAAATAAATGATGTTACTAAATCCCAGAGATGAACATCTCTACTAATTATAAATATCTTTTCTAATCTCCTGTCTTCTCTGCTTGACTTTTTTTCTATTATACTCTTTTTTCGATGAGGCCTCTTTGGTCTGGAAGCCCTACTATTTAAAGAAGTCACACCTCTCATTTTTCAAACTCCTCATTAAGCATCATGGTTACTGGACAATCAGATTCCCATTGGGTGCTGTATAATAAGATATCAGCCACTCATTTTGAAATACATTGCTTAATTTTATCTTGTATTTTTCTTGGTATGAACGTCTTCCCCCATACTGTGATAACACTATCCTGAATGAGTTTGATTTTCAAATTGGTTGTGAGAAAATGGTCCACTCAATAGAATTCATTGCTGTATTCTTGGTTCCTTATTTCCTCCTGGATAGTTCTTAGACTCTGTCATCTCAGAAAATAGTTGGAGACCATGTATTAAGAAGAACCTTTTAATAATAAAATGATAAAGTGAAATTTCAGTGCTTAAAGCTCTCTGGTTTGTTTCTATTACTTGTAGAATAATATTCATTCTTGATCTTAACCATTTAAGTCCTCTTACGTGATCTTCTCTGCTTCTTATCTCCCTTTTCAAATATAGCCACAGTCTTTTTGATCTACAGAGTTCCTGCAGAAGCCCTTTACTTGTCCTTTATGCCTAGAATGTTTTTCATTTGGCACACTCTTCTGCATCTTTCTCATTGCAGGGGGAAAAGAGTCACCTTCTCTGAAAGCTCTCTTCAAAGTGTCTCTGACCCCACTCAGTTACCATTGATCATATCACATGAGCTGGACTTGTTATTATATTTTATATTCAGTGTTTATTTTTCTAAACTGATATGGAAGCTTTTCCCTTTTTCTTTTCTTTTCTTAGTCTTTTCTCTTTTTCTTTTTTATATTTTGAGACAGGGTCTCTCTGTGTAGCCTTGGCTGTCCTGGACTCACTTTGTAGACCAGGCTGGCCTTGAACTCACTCTGTAAAAATGTTACCTTCAACCTTTTACACAGTTCCTAATAAGTGAGCATCTCCAAGGACAAGATTTTAAATCAATAATCAGAAAAGGCTTTGGAGGTGATTCTGATATCAACTATGGAAACAAATTGATGCTGACTTACTCAGCGTACCACATACTCCTGAAGCAAGCAAGAATTCAAATTTGTTGAAAACTAGGAATCAAGATCCAAGCAGCTCTAGGCAGTACCATGTTATCATTTATGTGACTCCAAATTAATGGAGATTTTCAGAGGTTCATGTGTTAGGGCCTAGTGTTCATTTCAGCCAAACCCTCTAAAGACATTGGGGACATAGAAATGCTTCTTTTGATACATATTATGGGCTGCCAATATATCTCTCCTTTTTCATTTTTCATTTAAGTCAGTAGTTCTCTAAAAGAGGCAATTTGACAATGTCTCAAGGCAATTTTTTAATAGGCATTTCTGGCAGGAATTTCTCCTGGCATCAAGTATGTAGAGACCCAATGTGCAGGTACGTATGCTATGATGCATAGCACTGCGTAGTAAGGAATTTCCCAGTTCCAAGTGCTAATTGTGCTGAAGACCTGAAGCCCAAGTTGAGATGTTCTTATATCAAAATCAAAATCTTTAATGTGTTTGAAGGACCATTTTGTATGATATATCTGAAAATGCATGCATATTTTTTCAGCTTTTTAAGAGATGGCATTGACAAAATGAGAGATAGACTTGGCTAGATTGAGCCACAACTATAAACAGCATGTTTTATGTCAAGAAGTGTTGACACTACAAAGGCTATTGCCATTATAGAAGACTTGACACCTTCGTACCATTGTTTCTTGATCTCTCAGTACCAATGTTCTTATAGATCCTGCGATTAAACAAATGTTTCCTGTAGTTATCATTTTTTTATGCATTAACATCTATCAGCCTTACCTGGTATCCGGTCTAGTTAGACTCAGTGAGTTATCAGTTGCTCAAATATATATAAGTCTATGCCTAAAACTTGAAGATAGAATTCTGAGGAGACGCATTTTCAGAAAACTTTCATGGGTGGAAAACAGATCTGCAACAGTCTGAAAGCAAGAAGTGCGGGTGTGTTCTTTTGTTCCATTGGCTGGGAGTGTGTTATAGAGCCTTTGCTATGAACCATAGCAAGAGACACTGAAAGGAAGAAAAAGAAGGAAGAGGGAGAAGGTGTCCCCCAATTCTCCTTCCTCAATTTCACCTAGACAACCTCAGGTAACCCTATGGTTGGTGGTTTATTTTATTCTAGGGAGCTTTTCTAAACCTTTGGTCATATGGCATAATGATAACTATTAGGACCTGTTTTAGACTACAAGCTCCTAAATGATGGGCAAGGAGCAAATAGGGTTATTAGCAACTTGCTAAATTTTCGACTGCAGTCACCAAGTTTTCCAAACACCCACCTACTTTTTTTTTTTTTTTAAGAAAAAGGACAAGAGGAACCAAGACTGTCACCACCATATATATGGTACTGCTTTCTCTATGTAGGTTGAAACAGGTTACTTTGCAGTGACTCTGGTGTGCTGAGTTGGAGCTCTACCCACTGAGTTACATACATAGCACTTTATGTGAATAAGGGATATGGAATAGTACCAGAAATTTGACTATAAATTCAAATGTGATCATTATTCACTTAAATATGGTTTGACTTCTGCTTTTCTTAAAATATGTCATGACCCTTTGAAATTAAAATCCATTGGGATTTCCTTTTCTTCTTGACTGATATATTCTTAGAGCTTTCTAATTAAAAATTATAATAAAATGTGAGCATTTGGGGTGTCAACTAAACTAGATTTCTAAAAATAGTTTTTCAGAACAATTTGGTGGAAAGTTGCTATGGGAACACCAACAGAACTTCTGAAGGTTAACAATATTTTTGATTGACCCCTTTGTACAGCTGACTGAAGTATCTGGTAAAGAAATTGACTACGTCAGCACAAGTAATAAACAAACTAAAGGCATCTTGTTGGCATGGAGAGTGACTGGTTCTGTGTTTCCTGAGGAACCTTGTGTTGGGTGGGTGCTGAACCCACCACTAAAGTGGTGGTACTACTTTAGTTATATCCACCAAGTAATAGAAATGCAGTAAAGGGATGGAATGTTGAGCTTGAAGAATAATTTGACATTTGAAATGGTAACACACAGTATTATTTCTGTGGGTATGCATATAACTTTCAGTGGTCCTCTTGGTGTTGGTGGTCTGCACAAAATGTGAAATGATGGTTCAAACAAAAATATTTCTCTTACACTAAGCTATTGAATCATAGAAGAAATCATAGTGTTAAGCCCCAAACAGAAAGGGACTTAGAATGCTTAAGTTGAATGGTGAACTACTTCTGACATGTTGACAGATGTAAAGGAAGTAATGAAAGGTAGCAAGGTACTCAGTCCTTAGGTTTGTGGAACTCTTGTCATGGAAAGAGCAGTGGTATGAGAACCCGATGACTCTTAGCACTGACTGGAAGAAATACTAGCAACATGTCCAGAGTGTAATCTGGAGGGATAAAAGTAGACTGCGACAATCCATCCCCTGATAGCTTGGCTTCTTATTTTCCCATCTCCTTCCTGAAATAAGCCCACCCATACTAGGGAGATAAGTGTAGTAAGGAAGAGCCCAGTACCCAGAGGGTAGATGCTTTGTTTCGGTTGTTGTCTACATGGAAGGGAAGATGTTGCAAACAGAGAGTACTAACCTGTGCATATGCAGCCTTGGGGGTTACTTATGAAAGATCCTATATTCCTTTAGAGAGCCTAACATTGCTTAAAGTGTTTAATTAGCATGTTGAAACAATCCATGTGTTATGCAAACTCCACTTATAGGTATTATATATCCCAGTAAGGATATTCATATTATGTATTCATTAAAGAATCTTATGTTCACTTAGATTATGACATATTTATATGTGTATATGTAGTTATATATGTAACATAGGAGAACACTATCAAGGATGCTCTGATCAAATTTTATTAATAGAAACAAAAACTATAATGGATAAATTTCCCCCTAAGCTCATGAGACTAGTTTAATATATTTTGTTTTCAAAACAGTGAAAAACAAAGTACTAATTTAACTTTTCCTGATAGGTATGCATAGTTTTAGTTTTTCACATAAAAGTATTGTCATATCTTTCTTCTGGTTATGGACTGATTGCAGCCAAAGACTGCAGTTGCAGCCCCTGGTAACCCAGTTAATTTGACAAAGGGAAAATTACCATTTCAGAGATCTTTTACCCCATTATATGACTGGCTTTTTTACTTTGGTGATTATTTTCTTTACTATGCAAGATTTTTTCCCAGCTACATATGAGACAGGAAGCTGATATTTAGTTTATATGAAGACTGAAAAATTAACCACCAAATTATCCAATCAGTAAATGAATTAGTGAACTCAATAGTTCTCAGAAGCAAAAAAATATACAAATAGCCAGTAAATACTCAAAAATGTAAGTCAAGGGTCAAGGAACTCTGGTGCCCCAAAATTGACCACGTCCCCTGGATGGGGAGACCTGATGGCACTCCGAGGAAGGATAGCAGGTTAGCAAGAAGAGACTTGATACCCTATGAGCATATACAGGGGGAGGAAGTCCCCCTCAGTCACAGTCATAGGGGAGGGGAGTAAGGGGAAAATGGGAGGGAGGGAGGAATGGGAGGATACAAGGGATGGGATAACCATTGAGATGTAATATGAATAAATTAATAAAATATATATTTTAAAAGATCCTTATCAATAAGGGAAATAAAAATTAAAGTTGCCTTTGGATTCCATATTACCATATTCAGAATGGCTATATTCAGAACAACAAACAACAGAGAGAACAAATACCATCAAATGTTCCTGTGGATGTGGGGAAAGAGTAACCCTTATGTACTTCGAATGGGAAAATAAACTAGTGCAACCTCTGTAGAAATCTGCATGGAGCCTTATAAAAAGAGATAGAGAGGGAGAAAAGGGAGAGAGGGAGGGAGGGAGAAAGCTAGACAGGGGGAGGGGAGAGAGGGAGAAAGAGGAAGAGAGAGGGAGAGAGAGAAATATAGAACTACTATGTGACCTAGCTATGTCACTCCCAAGAAAAGCCCTGAAAAGTCTAAGTCAACACACCAGGAGACACTTGCAGATCTATATTATTGTTTTACTGTTCACAGTAGCCACAAATGGATAAAGAACATGAGGTACACATACACAATGGAATTTTATGGAGGCACCAAAAAGCAAAATTGTAGCATTTGTAGAAAAATGACTATATAAGTGTGTGTCAACCCAAATTAGAAAAGCAAATAGCTTGAAACACATGCACATCTTTTTTCATGTCATCCATCTTGCTTCTAATTGTTTCTTTGAAGACAATATGCACAAAACATTGGAACATATGAAAAGGCAGAGGCCAGAACTATGGGTTATATTATGAGTCTGTTTACTTGGTCACTTGTAGCATGAGTCTGATGCAGGATTGATACATGCTTTACTGTCAATGACATTAACCAGTGGTATAAAGTTCTTGATCTTTTAGAAATACTTTGTTTGTAGTAATGACAATAGCCAGTATTTGTTGAGTACTTTCCATGAAAACATGAATCCCCTACATATATCATTTCACTTAATCTTTTAAAAAGATGCTTCTATAATCTAGGTAATCACAAACTATTCTCTACAAAATGGCACCTCTTAAATTAGTCTCTCCATCCTTCTCTCACTGGCAACATCTCTGATCCCATTGGTCATTGATCAGAAACAGCAGAAGAAAATAAGTGAAACAGATAAAGAGATAAGCTGTAGTATTGTTCTGCTTAGCATACATACACCACCGCCACTACCATGACCACCACCACCACCACTGCCATCACCACCATCACTACCAGAAATGAACAACATTCTCTTTGATATTTTTGACCGAGTGTTGTGATTTTTATAATTCTTACTAGCAAAGTGATTTCGATTGAAACATGGCAGAACTGAACCCTCTTGTGTTTCTCTACATGGCTGTTCTAATGGAACATCTATTTCAGGAATGACACTGCATGGTTGCACTCTCAGCCACCTGGAAAAGGTACATGTAATCTGGCAGTTGTCCTTCATCAGAGTTTTCCAAAAGTATTTATGAACCTGCATAAACACAAGCCTCTCCAGTATTTTTAGTAGCTCTAGACAGCACAATGGTTATGTAAATACTTGTGTTCATGGCACACATGTATTCTTTCTCATTCTTTTTAAAGGGTGTGTCAGTTCATAGACTTCTCTTGGGGAAAAGATTGACCATTATCATGATTAATTGGTTAAACCCCCAATAATTGCTGGGTTTTTTTTCCTTTCAAGATAGCTGCAGAGTAAAACTTTATCATTAGGATATAGCTATAAAGACTTCATGTATTTACTTGGTTCCTACCATTAAAAAAAAAGGTGTCACAAGTGCTGATGCTGTCTGTTTCTGCAGACATAAGCACACTTTTATTTGATACTTCAGATAGGGATGTTTCACTATATGATTGTGCTTTGATACATATTGCAAAAGGAGAATTTTTTTTTACAACCAAGACATATGGAAACCAGCCTCCTCCTTTCAGTATGGTAGGCAGCTAACAAGCACTACATTGCTATAACTCTTTATCATCACACATTGCAAACACGTATAAAGGAACATAGGCTCTTCTTGGGAGTCTAAGTACAACGTAGATTCGAAGAACTATGGGATCTTCTAGTACAGTGGTTCCCAACCTTCCTAAGTCTGTGACCCTTTAATCCAGGTCCACATGTTGTGGTGACCCCCTACCATAAAACTCTTTCCATTATTACTTCACAGCTGTAATTTTGCTACTGTTTGAATCATAATCCAAATATCTGTGTTTTCTGATGGTCTTTGGTGATCCTTATGAAAAGGTCATTTGCACCTCAAAGGGGTTGCAACCCACAGGTTGAGAACCACTGTTCTAGGAGATCTCTGTACAGAGATGCATTTTCCTATTTAATGCAGCATCATTATAAAGGGTTGGGATATGGAACTAATGCTTATTTTATAACATGTTGTATGAATGTAGAGTTGTGTTTGTATCAGTTACCTATTGTCAAACTGCTAACACTGCTTAACAGACTACTCTGACATTAAGTGGCATAAAACAATCATCATCAATCTTTATGATTCAGTGGGTCAGCCAGGCTGGCTTACCAATGTAGAGTTCAGCTGTTTAACTGGAGGTCCAGCAGTCAGTCTCAGAACACATGGATCTTTTGAGAGTTCTGTTCCATGTGTATTTATTCTGGACTTCAGGCAGGTAGGATGATGTCTACCTAGGAGAGCACGTAGAATTAGAAGCACAAAAAGGCAAATAAAATCAATCAAGTACTCTAAAGCCATATGCAGAACCAAGTACGTTGCCATTTCTTCTTACCTATCATTAACCAGGACAAATCACATCTGTAAGGCTACAGTCTTGGGTAGGTAAATGCTTTCCTTACAAGATGGGGCTACAAAATGTGAATGAAGTAAGAGGTTAAGAAATTCAGGGACACACTCACCACTACCTCCACATTTATTCTAATTTCTGAAAGCACTAATGTTTTGAAGAAGATAGAAATCTATCTATCCCATTTTTTTCCTTTCAACGTTGTCAGTGAATTCTCTCTGTAGTGAAAGTCTATATATTTCATTATTGCCTAATTATGCAACAGAGGTAGATTTTGGGTCTTCTTACACTAATATCAGTTACACAAAGCCCAATTCAATAGGACAGGAATACAGTTTAAAAGAACACTATAAAACAATATTCATATTTAAGCAGAATTGCTACAGTCTTCTCTGGTTTATTTGTCTTTAGAAACCTCTGGACCTTCAAACTAGCCAAAGGGAGGCATTCATAATAACTTCTTTAGAGACTTTAAAAATGTTCTGTCTATTATCTATCTATCTATCTATCTATCTATCTATCTATCTATCTATCTATCTACATCTATATCTACCATCCATTCATACATCCATCTATACTTTTTCTATAATCAATGAGATGGACACACAATCTGTAGCAGCCTATGCTGCCCTGGAACTTACTGTCTGTCTTAGGCCATTCTCACACTCAAGAGAATCCTCTTCCCCTGTCTCTTGAGTACTAGGAATAGAGATATGCACCAACACAGCTGGCTAAAGGTTTCTACTTTTTCATATATAGATTTATTTTCATTTGATGTGTATGGATGTTTTGTTTGCATGCATATCTGTGAACCATTGCATAGTACCTATAGAGGTCAAGAGAGGGCATCAGGTCCTCTAGAACTGGAGTTAGAGACAGTTATGAGCAAATATATGGGTGCTGCATATTGAACCTGGGTCCTCCAGAAGAGCTCTTAACCACTGAGCCATCTCTCTAGCACCTCAAAGTTTATTCTTAATTGACAAGAAATGTTTGTGTCTTTAAGTATGTCTGCATTCTCTAATGGATAAATGAAGATAACTAACAGAGCTATGACCTCCTCCCCTTGTTTTGTGGTAAGGGCACTGCATCTTATCTGTTAGCAGTTTTCAAATATAAAATCGCCTTCTTAACTTTAGTCATCACTTAGTACTAGCAATAAAAACTGTAAATGTTCCTCTTGTTTAACTGAAAATTTGTGTCCTTTGACCAACAACTCCCTGGAGATTTTTATATTTACTTCTATTTATTAGTGTCACTTAACAGTTTTTATAACCTTAGTGCCTGTTTTAAAATCTAGGAGCAAGTACAAATGAGATAATTTACAGTTGGAAAAATATTATTTTAAAATGACTAATTTACTTCATCCTGACATGTAAATGAATAAGGTAAACAAAAATAAAATGGACACACAAAATCTCTTGTCTTTGAAGTTTAAGAAAATTTGCCTTGTCTTTCTTCATTATATCAACTTAATTGCACAGCTGCCACCCTCTGCCTTTTCTTTTAGTTTACTCTGTTGAATGTCTGATACTACAGTATTAGTTGTTAAATCAAGGGTCAACAAACTATGGCCCCTGGACCTGTCCATACCACTGCTTCCTCCATGCACATCTTGTGAACTAAGAGTAAATTTTGCATTTTTAGTACCATTTTTATATGTATGTGTTTTACTTGCATATATATCTGTGCACTATGTGTATGCCTGGTGCTCAAGGAAGTCAGAAGAGGGTATCAGATTCCTCGGAACTAGAGTTATAGATGGTTGTGAGATGCCATGTGGATGTTGGGAATTAAACCTGGGTCCTCTATATAGGTACCACTACTTCTCTTAACCAGGTTTTACATTTTTACAAGGTTGAAAAAAAAAACCAGGATATTCCAGATTATGTGAAGGTTATATAGAATAATATTTCATAGGCCATAAATAAAGGTTTCTTAGAAAACAGCCACATCTATACATTTACATATTGTCAGCAGCTGCAACATCAGAACTGAATATTTGCAAAAGACTCTACCGCTTTGCTACCTGGCTCTTTGCTGCAAAAGGTTGTTTCTAGTCTAAAGCAGGGTTTCAAGTCACTATAGACTCTGTAGACAAGTTCAATGTTATGTAAATACAAGGTAAAAAATAAGGCCAACACTTGCATAAAAAGTAATGCATATATGTATATAGGTTGAAGTATGTGAATCTAATCTCCCTTTCTTAATTTCTACATCACTGGAAAATCCTCTGGATTTCCGATAAAAATAGTAATTTTAAAAATAATTTTGTGGTACAAGCATTTAACCTCAGCACTCAGGAGGCTAAACCAGGCAAATGTCTATAGGTTTCAAGACCAGCTTGACCTACACAGAGAGCTCCATGCCAGTCCAGTCCACACAGTGAGAGCTAGTCTCAAGAAAAAGAAACAAAGAAAACCCCTTAACTTTGAGGGCTGGGCAGATGGCTCAGTGGTTAAGAGTGCTTCTATTTTTCCCAGAGGACCTGAGTTGAGATCCTTACACCCAACTTGGCTCACAACTACTTTTAATTCTAGACCCAGGGGCTTCAGTGCTTCTTCTGGCTGCTGTGTGCACTGCATTCATCTTCAAAGTATCACACATAAACACATATATACATACAATTAAAAACAAAATAATGAAAAATACATTGTAACATTAAAACCATATAAAACTTTATAAATCTTTAGGTACTACAAAGTATAACTCTTTTTCGACTGAAATACTGAAACTCAGAATTTCATAAATGCTATACTAGGATTATGTACATTATAACTATGATTATTGGTTTATAATAGTATATACTAAAGACTCCTTAATTAGTGAAGTTTCTGGAAGTTTAAATCAGATTTGATTGATAAAGATGCTGACTAGCAGGTAAATGTGTTGGGTGAACTTATGATATTTTCACTATCCCTTTAGGATAACATGGGTTACATTAAATATTGCTACATTTTAAAAAGTGCAACTTCACATAAACAAAATTAACTATAAAAATAAATGGGGAAATGGGAGTATGGGGTAAAGTAATAGGATTTTTTTTCATGGCTTGCTAGGTGGAATAACTTTTAAGGTTTGCTGTTTTTATCTTGTCAAGGAAGAGAAATAATCCCTGAAAACTGTCATTCTTTTGTTTATGCTCTTGAGGTTTAACATTACTGTATGCAGAGTTCCTCTAAGGGAGAGGCTGTAAAGAGCTTCTAAAGGTTCACTATAAACACAACTAGTCTGTGCTTTCAACTCTGCATAGCTAGCTTACAGAGCAGCTTTGCCACAGAGCGGGATGTGTTTGTAAGTGAGCTCATGGTCTTGCCAGTACAGCCTGTGTTTTGCCAAGGGATGTGGCCTGGTCTTCCACTCTCTGATGTTTCTTTTGGCTGACTTTTTCACATTCCTGTGACCCTTTGAATGGAGGCGTATTAACAGCTTTTGCTCTACAAAATGGCCTCCTGCTATCATTTCCTGCAGGTCTTGCCTTAGATCTCAGCAGCTTCCTGAATAAAGGTCACCTTGGTGTCTTCTAAGAGGCTCTCCATAGGCTCATAGCGTTAGCACCCCGAAAACCTATAGAATGACCATGAGTCTTCTTGTTGGACTGTGCAGGAATTCTCTTTGATTCCAAAGCAAGGGGCTAGGTGGGGCTGGATCAGGGAACTAGAAAAATGCCCCTGAGGGCGGGGATCAAATGACCCTAGAGGAGGAAATTCCTGTTGAAAATAGAAACCAGGTCAGCACCCTTGTGAGAACCATAGCATGCTCCACTTAGAAACTGGCAACCTCTGGCTTGTGAAGGCTGTTGTCAGAAGGCTGTGGATCGTTCTAAAAAAGGGGTTTCATTTGAGGACAATAGTTGGGTAGTGCAAACCCTAACTGAAACACATTTATCTCCTTGCACAGTTGTGCTGTTCTGCAGAGTAATGTGGAAATGACTCAATCTCATGTAGTGTCATGCTGATCAGTGGTTATTTCTTTAAGATAGAAAGACAATTTGAGAGCAGTATTCTCTTTTCTTTAGAAACATGATGTGTGTGTGTGTGTGTGTGTGTGTGTGTGTGTGTGTGTGTGTGTGTATGTGAGAGAGAGAGAGAGAGAGAGAGAGAGAGAGAGAGAGAGAGAGAGAGAGAGAGAATACGATGGAATGGTAAATAACTTCCAATGTACCATCACAAGAATTTTCTCCACTTACTGTTAAGGTGCAAAATATCTATTTTGTGGAAGCTACAAACTATCCCCTCATTAATTCAAGGAAAAGATTTTGATTAATTGCTTTGTCTAAAAATAACAGCTTTTAATATCTTTATTATTAATAAAGTTGTGAAATATACTTGAAAATGTGCATTAGTACACGGTTGCTAGGAAGAGTGGCCACTTTTTGACTAGCAGCACACAACTCCAGAGTACCTTGAAAGAGTGTTTGCTACTAGGAAGGGTTCTAGGGCCCTTGAAAATCTGTGGAACAGAATGTCATGCTGAGAGATTTCCTTTGTTCAGTTAAGCCTGTGGTGCAAATTTAAGACACTTTAATTTTATCTAAAAATTTTGATGCACAAAAAAAGGAATATGCACTCTAATGGATTTTGGGTTTGTGGGGAGTGGCCTAGAATAGCATAGAATTGTAATTTTTTCACTTTCTGTGCTGCTAAGATGTTGGGTAATGATGAGTGGATTGCCACAAGTGTTCAAGTGTTCATTTAAGAGGAGAAACATTAAATTTCAAAACTGTTTTTCAGAAGCTAAAAACATCTTGGTGTAGCAGTAGGATTCTGTTCATGGATATAAATACATACATACATATATATATATATATATATATAATATGTATTTTGTTCTGTGTGAAAATGTAATGTTTTCTGCAAATTAAAACTGGCATAACATAGGCTCATGCCTGCCTGAGGCTAGTGTAGGGAATGGACACTGGTATGTTACTGTGATGAGGAAAATGTCCTAGAACTAACCAGTTGCAGGGTCAATTTACACGTGAAGTGGGTCACATTAAAATTACACATCAAGTTGTTTTTACTGGATGCATTAATTAGAAAAATTAGAGATCTAGCAAGAATTAAGGGAGAGGAACAGGGGAGAATAGATGTATGTATGAAAATATCACAATGAAGCATTATTTTGTAATTTAAGTATAAATTCTGCTAGATAAATATACTAGAAAGGAATGGCTGAAATCGATCTTTGGCAAGTAAATATAGGAACAACAGTATATCCTTTTCCATTCTAGAACACTGTCTTAGAAAAAAATGTTATAAATGAGGGAAACATGTTTTGATAATTATTCAAGTTTTGCAGCAATCTGAGCAAGCACCCATCTGTGGTTAACACAGAAACATTGCACTGAAATAGACACCAGACTTCTAAAGTTCAACATTGTAAAATCCAATTCAGAAAGACATCTGAGCAACCACAACGATGATCTCCATGATTTGACAGGAGTGTTTTAGGACGGAATTGTAGTTATGCTTTCACAATGTGGTAAACTTTCTGAAAGCCATGCAACCGTAAACTTAAAAGTATTTAACTTGTAAATGCATGTATTTGCATATGTATTTTTACACTTATATATGCTGTATAAATATGCATATATACACAGATACTTGAGGCCCTTTTCTTACAAATATGTAGCCTGTTTGTGACATAGGCCAACATCCGTATTATACACAATGAAGTCATAGCACCAGGGCCATAATCTTGCCTTCCTAATTTTATGTGGCACATTTTGGCTTTGATTTTATAACGTTGATATTTTCTTAGGCCTGTATATTTAAAAGGATTCTTCTGAAAATAGAGTTAAACACATTATTTTTGTTTCCCTTTGTGTTCTTCTCTAGCTAAGTGATGAAACGGCATTTTAACACTGGTTCTTTTGCTTTCTTCATTTCCCATTCCCTTGAGCATGACCAAGGAAATTCAGCTCTATGGTTCCATTGCTATGGATTTGTAGTTTCATAACAATTCTGAAGACTGCCTTCTGATATTTAGGACTGTATCCATTAAGTTGAGGAACGTGTGTGCTCAGTGATCTACCATCAACAAAGTAATGTTGAGATGCCTTCCTCTGCCACCTAAGGGTGAATCATCTTTTAGCATTTGTGTAGAGAGATAATTCCCAACATGTACAATACAGTGGATTCTTTAATATATTCAGTGTTAGTTAACTATATCATTGATGAAATTTATTGTAATTTTGCCTTCCTCAAAGTAACTACATACTATTAAAAGTCATTCTTTATTCCTCTCCATGATGACTAACATTTCAGGTCATGGAAAACTAATGACTTGCTTTTTGCTTCTCAACTGCTTACTATGGAATTTTTATATAATAGACCTATATAAAACATTATCCTTTCCCAGGGATTCCTTTCAGTTAGTATGCTTTCAAGGTATATGCAGGTTGGGCCATCCTGTCAGGGACTAATTACATTTTATAGCCAAGAAATTATATTTATTATAATATTTATATTTATTTATATAATATATAAAATTACAACAGAAATAAATAAACATAATATAATATAATGAAAAATATATTTGACCTTGAACTCATTATGGAACTGATAATGACCTTGGACTTCTGATCTTCCTCTCTCCATGTCCTCAGTGTTGGGATCACAGGTGCCATCATGCCTGGCTTTATGTAGTACTACGGATGGAATTCAGGGCTTAAGTGCATGCTAAGGAAGCACTCTACAGACTGAGCCACATCCTAATCTTAATCTTCCATTTTAATAGGTATGACACATTTTGTTTATTCTTTCATCAGGTGACAGACATTTGTCTTGCTTCCCCTTTCTTTCTTGCTGCTATGAGCATTTATGTGTTTTCTGTATATGCATATTTTCATTTCTCAAGAATATATCCCTAGGAATGGACTTTCTGGGTCATCGTAGTGACTCTGATTATCCATTTAAGGAGCGGCCAGACTGCTTTCCAAAACTGACTACATCATTTCACATTTCCTCAACCTGTCCAGTTTTTCCACATTCTCAGCAGCATATGCAGATGCTTTGTCTTTTCAGTCTTCGCCATCCTAGTTGTTTGTGAACTTCTAGCTCATCTTTTTTTTTCCTCACTGGAGGAAAGAGGCAAATTAGAAAGAGATTATTTGCTTTATAGCCCCATTTTCTGTGCTGTGGTGCTCTTTTTAAAAAATTGTTAAACCACCCATGTATTGAAATCAGGATCCTCATTTTTAAAAATACATTACTGGGGGTTGCATATATTCTATCAGTATCTATCCATTTCACAAAGTAAATGGCACACTCCTCCCCTTTCCTCCTGTTCAAATCTGGGAATATATATACCCAAAAGTGGATTCCCTGCTGGACCTTACTATCACTTGTGGGATAATGGCAAGAGATCCAGTGTTTACAGCAACATTCTGAGAGGTCAGAGGGCATGTGGCTGCAGGCTCTGACCTATGCTAGTGAATGAACACATGGCATAGATAGTCACTGAATCATGGGATACATCCTAAGGCAAACTCCACCCCCTTCTTTGCAGGCCATATAATCACTTCAACTTTACCATGCTCCTTACTGTATCTGTTATGCTTAGAAAAGTGATTTTTCCACCTAAGTAGGTGAGGGAAGACAAAGGAGTGCTCTCTAGGAAGAAATTTGTGAGAAGAACTCAAGGATCCAAAAGGCATCGGAGATGGAAGAAAGTAAGTGAAAACAGCAGCAGAGTGAGTGAAGGACTAGGTATTTATCCTAAGAGTTCTTTGGAGAAATGAGTTTGGGTGAGTAAGAAGAATGAAAATCTTGGACGGTTCAGAGGATGAAGATTAGACTGAGATCTAGGAATAAAGGGAAGAGATGAACTATCTAAGTAGTGTGAAGAACGGAGAGTGTGAGTGTATGTGTGTGCATGTGAGTGCTGACCAATTTTCTCATATAATTAAAATGCATGATGAAATCGAAGACACTTAGTAAAGGATATCTTTATATTGCTGGGATATGCATACCATCTCCAATGTTTATCTTCCCAACCATCATCAGAAAAATTAATGGATGCCTGCTATGAGATGCTACTTTCTGTAAACTTGCTTGCCTCTGCTCTTGGCTGTCTCTGATAATTAAACACAATTCTTACATATGTCATTTAACTAGTCAAAAGAGGATCCTATTACTTCAGTTTGAACAACACCATACCTGCTGACAAAAGTATGTCATATGCCAGGCAGTGGTGGAGACTCATTTAATCCTAGCACTGAGAAGGCAAAGGCAGGTTGGATCTCTGTGAGTTCCAAGCCAGCAAGGTCTACAGAACAAGTTCCAGACAGTCAGGGCTACACAGAGAAACCTTGTCTCTAAAAGCAAAAAACAATTATGTCATCTTATCTCCCTACATAGACTTTATGAGCCATCCCCGTGACAATTATCCAATGCTAGAGATGGTTCTAAAATACCAATGTGGACTTTTATGCTCTACTGCTGCTAACCATAACAGGAGGTGACTGTGGTTGTGGAAAAGACTTTATTTCCTTTCTCTGTTACAGAAAAGCAAACTTCTACCAAGAAAGACCCTTGCAGAATTATGAAGAGACAAGTAGATAGTTTACCTGAAAAGTTACATGGTTTTTGCATAAATGCTAGTAACAATATTTATCACATATCATGCTTTGAGAACTTAGTTGCCATTTTTGCTATTACACCGTTCTGACACCCCACACACACTGATCCCATGCATCAATAAATATGCTCACGTTATTTTCTGCTTAGTCAGCCATCAGGTTGACTTCATAATGTTTGACTCAGAAGCCAGTGATAAGACCTTTGACCAATGACCACATAGTTTATAGTTCCATTTTCAGTGTTTCGTTGAATAGAATTCCATTTTATTTTAGTTAAGTGATTGATAGCTCCCAGAGCCCACCCTCAAGATTAAAAATATTCAAAAGTCCCCTAGGGTGTTCATTGTGCTAGCAAAACAAAAAAAGTAGTGAGCTATAGAGTGTCATTCTTGTATCTGATTCCTTCCTTACTCTTTGAATTCCACAATAGCTCCTCCCATTCACCTCTAAAGTGGTCAATAAGCTCATAAAGCTATACAACTCACCAAGTGCAGTTGTAAACATGCACAATATCAAATCATTATTCATTAGGGAAATATAAATGAAAGTCACAAGAAATACTAGTTTATAACCACTAGGATGGCAACAATAAAAAAGATAATAAAACGCATTGGCTAGAATGTGAAGAAATTAGAACCCTCATAAATTACTGGTGGGAATTTATTGTTTCAGCCACATTCGAAAACAGTCTGTCAGTTCCACAATAGCTTAAACATAGACTTACTATATGAGCTCTCAGTACTACTCCTAGGGTCATACACAAGAGAAATTTGTGTATGAATATGCATGAATTACTCATAATAGTAAAAAAATGAAAGCAACCAAAGTCTCCCTCGATTGGTTAATAGATAATATGTGCTCTAATCCTAAAAGTTAACATTATTCATCAATAAAAGAAATGAAGTACTAATATATTCTATAGATTGGATTAGCTTTGAAAACATTATGCTAAATCAAAGAAGCCCAATATGAAAATTTCCATGATATAAAATTCTGTTTTCAGAGTATGTTCAGATAGAGAAGTCCAACTGATACAAAATGCTTCCCTAGGGCTGGGGTTAAATGTGAGTGGGAAGAAAAAAAAAGAATAACTGTTAATAAATGGATATAGAGTTTATTTTCATGTTGAAAAATACATTCTGAAATTTGTTGTTGTGAGGATTATACAGCTCTAAATATATAAGCAGCCATTGAACTGACACCTAAAATGTGTGAGTTTTATGTAGGTGAATTATGTCAATAGACTAGTTGTAAAAGTCAACCAATGATAGAGCTAAATGGTCTCTTTTCTGTAATTAATAGTCTGCCTATGCAATTTACTTATGAAACAAAACAAAAACTCCCTGATTATCCTGTTATGTGATGCTTTGCCATATATGTACCTAAGAAACTTTTCAGTTTACTCACAATATGGATTTGACGGCCAGCTTATTTTATATCCTGGGAAAGCAAGACAGAATGAGCAATGATTGTTTAAGTGAATATAGTCTAGCCTTTTTCTGGAGTCTTAGATATATTTTAATGCCCCCAAGCCCACATATCCTACAGATTAATTAGGGCCGGTATGCTAAGAACAACTATAAATGCCAACCACAGCAAGCGAGAATTCTTTTTGCACAGGCATTTGGAAGCAAGTACACCATGATATATTTAACTAGCTAGTAGTCATGGTGGCTACTGTGGTGATTTTAGTCCTGTTAGTAGTGGTTATGAGGGGCAGTACTCGTGTGTGTGTGTGTGTGTGTGTGTGTGTGTGTGTGTGTGTGTGTGTGTGTGTTATGGCTAGCACAGTCAGACTGCTTTAGGCAAAATAATACTCTGAACTTCAAAAAGGAGAAAAGATCAATATCTTGGAAAATGAGTTCTTGAATGCCTTTAATTATTCAAAGATTGCTTTACCTAGACAAAGCTCAATGTAGTTTTCTATTGCCAGAAGATCAAGAATGTGGAGTCCTTTTCTCACTGTCCCTAGCACTCTATATCAAATATTTCACTCAACTCCTTTACAACAACTTTCTACTGGAAGCTACTCATTCTGTTTTCCTGTTGAGGAAACTGAGGCTCAGCCTAAGCAACTTCCCTACGGTCAGTGATCTTATGTGGTGGAATTGTGTCTGAAACTCATGCTGTCTGATTCCAAAGACCATCTTCAGGCTCAACCATATTAAGAGTTTTTTTTGTCATGTTCCCAAGGAGAAATTACTAACTTTACTTTTTGCTATGACTTAAGTTTAATTGTTAATGAAAGAGAAGCAGACATTTGTATTTGACTAGAATTCGGTTGCACAACAGTTCAGAGTTTAGACTAGCAACCAAGGATTTCTGAACTTTGTGTCAGAGACTCAACATTTAAAATTTTAAAACATTGTTTTTATTTTTATGATAACATAATAACCATATGGTAGACTCAGTTTATAGGATTAGAACTAATAAAGATGACTAGGGCTTTTCTTTTAGCAAAGGAAAATAAAGAGTTCTTAGATAAAGAATTGGGATCCAGATCTGCTTTTCATCTAGGTCTTTCTTTCATCATAGGTGTGTCTTATAGAAGGAGACAGGTAGTGGATACATGTGCTCATTTTGAGAAGGAGAACATGTGTGGAAGACACAGAAGAGCAGAGTGGCAGTGGATGCAGCATTTAGGAGTTCTGGGATAGAAACCAAAGAGCATTTGGTGGTAGAGGTTATATCCTACAGGGGAAGAGCAATCTGCCCATAAGTGAAAAAGAGAAGATCATTGAGAATCAGAAACTCCTTTAACCTTTTCTGGAGAGGTAGCTGAAGGTCCCTCAGACCTAGGTCATCAGGACATCAAGGCATATCAGTCGTAATAAACTGTCAATGTTGCTGGGCGGAGACATATTCACTTCATGTGGTAATATTTTCAAGTCTCACTCAGCTCTTCATTTGATCTGCATTTCAACTGCAATCGCAGCTGTAAGACAAACTGGCTCAGTGATTTCAAAGAGCCATGGATGTGTCTCCACTAGAAAAATGAAAACTCTTACACAAGATGGTTAGATTATTAACCCTGGGCAAAGCAGGATGTGTGCTTATCTAGAGTGACTCATTCCCAAATGGTTGAGGATTTACTGTACAGAGCCTGCTTTAAGAAGTATGACCTGCTCTTTTCTTTTTAATACTTTTGTAGACTTTTTTCTTTCTGAGATTACCCACAGCAGTATTCTTTGACCTCATTTTCTGTGAGCTTTAGATCATAAAAAATCCATAACCACCCACAAACATAACACTTCTTAAGATGAGACTTAGGGGGCAAGAAACTTAAGAACAGAAAAGAAAACGTGGTCTCTATTGGCAGACACTGTTACTTCCTTTGAGTTCTAAGGACATAGAATCACTTTTAAGGCAGGTTAAGCAAAGACAATGGAAAAGATTAGCTTCATAATTTCTTGCCTTGTTTTAATTTGTTTCTCCTTCTTTACTCCCAGTATTAGCTTCTGTTTTTAAACCTTTACCTTGTCTATTGCAATATGAAGACTGAGAATTGACTTCAGTAGCTTAGAAGAGTTGATTACAAATAAGTCTCCTTCTCACCCATGAACTTTATGGCTTAACTGTCATAGGTGGAGTTCAATTTTGAAGTGCTATGCAAGGCTGACCATATGTAAATCTGAAGGCTGTCTGCTACTATGAGATATTTTGAGTCAAAAGTTTAGAATGAGTTTCAATGGTAAGATTCAAGACAAATTAGGAGTTGGAGATGCAAAGACAGCAGACAACTTTACAGAGTGATGAGAACAATCATCCTAAGCCTGTAGTCTCGTGACCCATGTGTGTATCATCCAGGTGACAATATTGAAATGGAGAAGAAATGTAAAAACTAGAAAACAAGCAGGGTGGTGGTGGTGCACGCCTTTAATCCCAGCACTTGGGAAACAGAGGCAAGTGGATCGCTTTGAGTTCGACGCCAGCCTGGTATACAAAGCAAGTCCAAGACAGCCAAGGCTACACAGAGAAATCCTGTCTTTAAAAACAACAACAAAAAAAAAAAGCCAAGCAAACGAAAAACCTAGAAAACAAATAAGAACATCAGGAAGGAACTGAGTGGTTGAATTTAGGTATTTGTAACATGTGTTCTTATAGGCAATGTTTCCTCCCCCATCTTTTGCAGCCCTGGCCTGTCTCCATCCATGTATCTTCTTAAATCATTACAGGATTTTTAGACATCAGCACCTAATTATGAATCCATTTCAGTATTAGAGTCTGCTTCATCTTGACTTTAACATGGTTTATGTAAAGCTGCAAAGGGAAAAAATATAGTTACTTTTTCATGTCTCAAAGACATAGAAAATTTGTTTATCTAACAGATTTTGCCAAGAAGTCAGTGAATGAAATTTCAGTTTTCAAGTATGTTTGAAGTTAACATTTGTAGTTCAGGAGCCAAGTTCAGTCAAGCAACACTTTTGCATGGAAGTGCCTTCAAGTTCAACAGAAATCATGCCTTAAAGTGACTTTCAGTCTTCAGACCAGGGTTGTCCAGCAGAAATGTGAACTGAACCACATATGTGATTGACAATTTTCTGATAGCCATGTTTAAATAATATTGAAACTGTAAAATGAAATATAATGTTTTAGCTGGGCGTGGTGGTGTACGCCTATAATTTCAGCACTCAGGGAGGCAGAGGCAGGCAGATCTCTGAAAGTTTGAAGCCAGCTTGGTCTCTCTCTACAAGGTGGGTACAGGACAGCCAAGGCTACACAGAGAAACCCTGTCTTGACAAACAATAACAAGAAATATGTTTTATTTTACCCGATATATCTGAAATATTACTTTTATATGAAAGCATTAGAAACTTTAGTAATGAGACACAATACATATATTGATTGCTTACCTAATATTTAAAGTACAAGTATGTGTTTTGCTTATATTATGTCTCAATTTCAACTAGCCACATGTCTGGTACTCAATAGCAATTTGACACTAGGGCTTTATAAGAGTGAATTAGAAAAAAAGTAATATTTTATACATTTGGGAAGTTTTCATATCTTTCAGTGAAAATGCTTACCTATCTATCTACATGTTCACCCTAGCCCTGGGCATCCAGGACTGCATTTTTGTCTGCTTCTGAAAAATATTGCCACATCTTCAGACGTGGATTAAGTGGGGAGCCATGTGCTCACATTGCGTTGTATAATTCACTTGCAGTTCTCTGTTGATGTTCCACTCAGCTTTCAATTTTAACCCTTTGCCTGTCCCACACTTAGAAGCCAACATAAACTGTTGTTTGCGATGCTATCTGTTCCTTTATAAGAAGATGAAGGTACTAATCAAATCTGTACTTAGTACAAGGTGTTCAAGTGAAATTATCCACTTGTTTTGGTGTTCTCCCCCTTCCAAATTGCCGGGGTGTATCTTCATCTGAGGTGATATAAATAGGAATTGCCCACCTCCTAAATAAAGTGTGTAATAATGGAGGTAACTAAGTATCCTCCCACACCCTGCCATACTTGATGCCCAATTATTCCCCAGAACACCTAAACCTTTATGTAACAGGGCTCAGTGAAGAAAGAAAAGCGGGAGACAAATGTGGAGTAGAAATTTTAAATGCTGTTTCTGTGTATTTAGGAGGAAGGTTCTTTTTGCTTCTATATGCAAAGTTTGCTGCATTGCAAACATGCTTTGATGCTGTCAGCACAGGGCCTTGCTTAACTGCAAGGAAGAGATTTGTTGACTTCTTTAAACAAGCAAAGTTATAGCTAAATCCATCCTTGAAGATAGGTGACTCTTGCATGAAAAACCCTGTCAATTCAAGCTATTATGCTAAGCTCCATGTGAAACACAGAGCAACCCTCTACTTTGTTAGTTAGCCTGTGATGCAAAGTTTTGCTTAAATTAGCCATGGGCTCAAAGGGTGACTCACTCACAGACTTCCATGTTTTGAAAATATCCAATGAAGGTGGATCCAAACTGGATGAAAAAAAACCCTCATGTGTATTTGAGTTTTCATTCATATTTATAATTCTTTGAAATGAGACAGACATGGGACAGTCATGTACAATATATTCTTTTGGCCAAGTATTTGGTGAGCAAATCCTAAATTTCAAGGCATGATGTTTTGCTTTTGGAATTAGTCAGGGTCATCAGTCTTGGTTACTGATTAACAGAGAAACCTTCAACCAATTCATTGTGAACCTCAATGTTGTCATCTCATTATCACATCAGCAAACCTACCTCATTGATCTGAATTCAGAATGGAGTAGCATAGTGTAGATAAAGTGCTTGCAATAAAGGAAAGCCTAGGGGTATATCCAAGATGAGGCTACCAAGATGATGCTCCCCTGGGGTGAGAGGAGTCCTTGATGGAGGCAGTGGAGCCTGGGAGAGAAGAAGAGTGTAAATGTCTGCTATAGCTTAGGTCGAAAGTGGTGGAGGATGGGTGACAAAGATGCTGGCTCCAAAGCCTCAGAGTGGCCTGCAATGGAGCACCCTTTTGGAAGCTGGAGAAGTTTTCTGGCTGGGTGAAGTTGCTGCCCTCTGCTTGGCTGGTAGAGAACCCCAGAGGCCGAGGAGTCCCTAGTCACCAAGCTTCCCCAAGAGCACCAGGCCTAGAGACATGACCCAAGAGTGTCCTCTTTCAGACCCAGAGGCTATGTTTTCTCTGCGAGGGTCAATTCTGGTGGAGGTTGCAGTGGTGGTCACAGTGGTGCTGAGCACCCACTCTGCAGTGTGGGACACATACTCCTGGTGTGCTGTGGCCCTCACAGTGCAGGCCTTCTACATCCAGTACAAACAGGCCTGACTGCTCCAGCAGGGGAATGCCATTTTCCTGTTCTGTTTTCCAGTTCTGAATATTAGCCAACAGTGGCTTACTCCCGGCCTCCATGGCCATGCCTTCACTTGGTCTGATCATGAAGGAACCATGGCAAACTGCCAGGAACCTGTCCTTCAAACTCTGGCTTTGTGGCTGCAGCCACTGGCATGGCAGTGGCCTTCTCCTTCGTGTTGGCACTGGGCATTACTCACCTACTGCCCACCAATACTTGTGCCATCTCGGGTTTGGCCAGAGCCATTTTCATTTATATTCTGAAGCACTCACTAACCATGGGCTAGAAGATGCAGGTCCTGGAAGTCCTGGTAATATTTCTTATCTCAGTTTGATCTTGCTATACCTGCTGCCCCGTTGCTTCACTCCTGGGAAGGCACTGCTGGTGTTGGGTGGCATTAGCTTCATCTTCAACCAATTCATCAAGTGCTCTCTGACTGAAAGCCACGGGGACACAGTGGACTTTTTCCTGTTAGTGGTGGTAGGGATGGTGCTCATTGGGGTCTTCTTCACCACCCACTTTGTCTTCATGGCTTTAGGCACGTGGTCCTAGTCCATCTTCTTCTACCTCATGAGCTGTGTGCTGGGCCTTGGCATTGTTCTGCGCTGGCTGCACTGGCTCATTCATAGGAACTGCATGCTCTGGCTTCTTCAGTTCCTCTTCTACACAGAAATATGCATCTAGCCTATTGGTCCTGGAGTATGTGCACTATTTCTGAATCAAGCCCTGTGGCCACTCTCTGCCGAGCCTTCTGTCCCTCTTCCTGGATGAATAAGACACTGGACCCCTTATTCTAACACACATCTACCTGATTCTGAGCATGTGTTTTCCCATTTGGTTGATTCCCAGGCCCTGTACACAGAAGGGCAGCCTGGGAGGAGCCAGAGCCCTCATCCCCTATGCTGGGGTTCTGGCTACAGGTGTAGGTGATACTGTGGCCTCCATATTTGGCAGCACCATGGGGGAGATGTACTGGCCTGGAACTAAGAAAACATTAAGTGGACTATGACATTTACATTTGCAAAAATCATCTCTGTAACTCTGATCTTAATCTTTGACAGTGGATTAGACATGAACTACAGTTATGCTTGGATTCAGGGCCCATCAGCACTGTGTCTCCTGGAATCACACACTACTCAGATACACAAGCTCCTTTTGCCTCTCTACCTACTGATATTGCTGAAGGCCTAGTGGCAGTAGCAGTGATGATGGGGAAAGCGGGGAAATAGGAAAAATGAATGGTTCCCACAACAGCTAGCCACATAGACACCAATAACCAAGGGTGGAAAAGCAGATTGGAGTTTTCTTTAGTTGATTCAGACTTAAAATAAACAAACAAAACTCAAAAAAAAATAATGGAAAGCCTGACTAAACAGCATTATTCTGTTTTAAACTTTAACATGCTATCAGATGCCCTTCAATTACATGCTAGTGTATTTATATATTTCACTATATATACAATATCACCATATGTACTGAAAATATGTAATGCCATAACTAACTTAAAATTTCTCATTTTAAAATAGGAAATAGGTACTATTATATTTTCTTTCACCTTGACAAACATTTGCTAAGCTTATGTAACTCACAAAGACCTTGCTATTGGGAGATGAGGAGTATACTTTTGTTAATTTATGTTTAAGTGATACATTTCTTTTTTTTTTCTCTTAAAAAATGTTTATGTCTCTACTGTAGGTTCTTTAACCCTCCCTCAAAAACGTACCCCAGGGAAATTGGGAAATATCTAGAGACAATTTTGGTTGACACAACTGAAATACAGTCCTGGTGGTATCCAGTGGATGGAGGCCAGGAATGCATCCTACACATCCTACAGTGCACAAGATATCCCCTACAACAGAGAGTTATCTAGCCTTAGATGTTTCTAGTGATGGGGTGAGATGTATGCTTTTAATAGTATGCAGATTTAGTGTTTATGATATCTCTTTTTTATTTCTGGTTTTGGCCAAGATGTGAGGACTGTTGAGATAAAATCTGTCCAGTCATTAGTTGGTTGGACATAAAGCTTGAGTGTTAATGTACTGATGTGGAATTTGGTAGTTGGGTGGGTAGGTCGATTCTTCACTCTTGGATGTCCTTTTAATTCCAGGAAGCCCATTCTTTCCTTCTTTATCCTTGGAACTGTGTTTCAGGAAAGATCCTATGAAAATAGTCACCAAATTTAGCCTTTTCTCAGATGCTACCATCAGAGCCAAGTGGAGTATTCTTGGAATGCTGATGAATATACTGAGAACATTACATTATTTTAAAATAGTATTCTGCTGTGCAACACCATGAAACCTTGTGAATGGAGCTGGTTCCAAATGGAGACATTATGTCTAACATCTCATAGTAAGCTATTGAAACCTTATCAAGAGAAACATCACTAGTGATTTCCAGACAAGACACATGCCAAAAGCTCCTACATTTATTCCATATTCTTCTAGATACAGAGTCAATCCCCTTCTTGAAATTCAAAGCATCAAATAAAATACTCCATGTTCATGGAATAAGCATCACTTGCTGTATATACAATTCAGGTCAAGTCTTTGGAGAAGTTGGTTGGCTGTGTAGAAATTCTTTCAGTGTAGTCTGGTGGGATGGAAATCAGAAAGTTGTTATTTTGAAGAGAAAATGGTAAATTATTGCTGGGAAATAATGCAACCTAGGAAGGTTTGCCGTTTGCTTGATTGCTTTTTAGTTGTTAATTCTTTATGAAGTAGAGGCAGACAACCATGCTTTGTAAGCATCGGAGAGTGAAAGAAAGTTCATTGGCAATTTCAGCTTGGGTGGGTCCTCTCTGTGATTGGAACGGTGACCCCATGCACAATGTCGTCTTGCTTAAAGCTGAAGCAGTTATCCTCATCACACAGAAACCCAGCACGTCCCTGAAAACTTATGTCAGTTCTCCCCTCTTTCTGAAGGTCTCTAGATGTCTTCCAAGTTTAGTGATAGTTAATTATCTTTCCACTGACCCCCTGAAGTGACTATTCTTTGGCATGTGACTTTGAGGTGCAATTCACATACATTAAATTTTCCATTTTAAAGTGTACAATTTAGTAGTTTTAGTATACTT
Source organism: Acomys minous (assembly GCF_964271855.1). Taxonomy (NCBI): domain Eukaryota; kingdom Metazoa; phylum Chordata; class Mammalia; order Rodentia; family Muridae; genus Acomys; species Acomys minous. The sequence goes on from NC_140488.1 coordinate 100,442,895, forward strand.
ACAAAGTTATTGCAGCCATTGTCACATAATCTAGAAGAAAGCCATCCCATGGGAAAGGAAATGTATTCATTAACACTCTTCTTTTCATTTTTCCTTGGGACACCTGCCAATAATTAATTACAATGGACAGTTAGTTTGATTTGTGACATTTTGTGTCTATTTTTATTTTTTTCTTTGCAAAACTATTTCAAGTTTCATCCACATTATATTAGGGCTTCATTCTTCTTCTGTTTTCTTTGGTTGCTTAATGATTTTCCATTGTATAGATATGTTGTATTTGCTTGAGGCATTCATTAATTAGTAGACATTTAGACTGGTATCCATGTTTGAGCTTTCTGAGTAGTGCTTCTGTGAACATTCACGTCTGAATTTTTATATGGACCTATTTTCATTTTTGTGAAATAAAGTATAAGTAGGACGAGAATTGCTGGCTTATATAGTAACTCCATGTTTAGCATTGTGGAGGATCTTGCAGACTGTTTTTCCAAAGTGGTTGCCATTTTACATTTCTCCAAGTGATGTACAAAGGTTTCAGTTTTTTTCTACATCTTCTTTGACATTTTGTTCTGCAAGAGACTGTTGATGTCACTATTGTCCTGAAGGTTAATTATTCCTTCTATGTTAGCCTTGCTACTCAATTTAGACTGTGAACAACTAAGGACAATGATCCATTTATTTGCTCTTTATTTTACCATGTTTCTTGATCGCCTACTCTGTGGTAAGACTTACAAAGTGTCAAGGCTATGAATATGAAAACGCTCCATTAAGTAGGGGAGGCACATGCAGTTCACAGCAGCCTATTTGTGAGTGGCAGGTGCAATAATGACAGCCTATTCAAGGTACAGCCATGGCTTCCCAGAATTCACATTGATTGTCTCCCTCCCACAATGCTGTACTTACAAACACGACTCAAACCTACTATTTAATAAATCCTACTCTAGAGAAAGAACAGATCCCTGTGTGTGTCCTGTTTTTAGTCCAAATGTAGAAGCTCTGATTTTTCTTGAGCTTTTGTGTTTCAATACCACTTAGCAAATATTCTTAAGAAAATAAACGGCAGCAATATTTTGAACAATAACTTTGCAGTTACAATGGGAATTACTCTAAAGCAGTGAGTCAGCAAGGATGTTAATCCATTGATTTGTGGCTTGAAAACCTGTTTGAGGGTGTAGGCTAACAGAGAAGAGCCACCTCTTTAAAATTAATTTTAAGGATTAATAAAATGAACTGTCCATATGTTGTATTTATCTGCAGGTGACTTCATTTTGTGTTTGTATTTTTGCAGCTCTTGTTCAGTGTTATGGAAAAACTATGTAATGTTGAGAATAAAAAGAATTGAACTAAAAACTTAAAATGAAAGCCCTGATAAACCGCATGAAGATAAAATTCTGCAAATATAAGAACACTTTTGGTTATTAACACACCTCATATTCTTCTTTTTACGTGACATTACAACAGAATTAAATTATTTTCATCTGAGTACTTGACTGTCAAATATCAAACTGTCAATGGTTTTCATCCCAAAGCAGATGTGTTTTTAGGGATGAAAACCATTGAACACCTTATGCACTCAAGAGAATAGCATTTTTTAAAATTCCAGCTTGTAAATGAAGTCAATTTTAACAATTACTTAAATGTTCTATGGTTTTCTGGGACATTGAAAAAAAGTTTATATTAAAGAAAAACAGAAAGAGTTGTGTTCATATTAGATCGAGAAGAGGGAAAGCGTTGTCCAGGAACAGTAAAGAACCACAGGGTGCTTCCATGGGGAAGATCACAGTACTTACACAGACCTTACAGTATACCCAGCACTGGGTTTAAAATTTGACCAGCCCTGACTTCTTGAATGTAGGCTGTAGTCCTAGGGCACATGGGCAACTACTAGCTTCATTTAGAAGATTAAGATCCTAAGTGTTTTAATTATTTGCCTGAGGTCAACCAAGATGTTAGTGTAGCTATATGCTATTTGGTGACAGAATGCCTGCGCTTGTCTCTCCCAAAGGGAAGCAACTATGAATTTAGATCAATGTGGTGTTCTGAAGACCTGACATTATTCCAGGTTTCAGAAGAAACTTGGCTGCAGGGTTTTCACACAGCCTAGACAGCAATGAAATTAAGTGTGAGTAGTGATAGTGCACACTGTATCCTACAGGCTCTATGGCCTATATCAGTGGGTCTTATCTTTATTAAGTTTCTCAGGTTGTGGTAACTTACAACCATAAAATTGTTTTTGTCACTGTTTCATAGCTGTTATGAAAAAATAATATAAATATCTTATATACAGGGTATCTGATACGTGATCCCCATGAAAGGGTGATTCAACCCTCAAAGGGGTCTCAACTCATAATGGATTATCTGTGCCATAATATTATGTATCATAGATCACATTTTTACAGAATGTTTTTATATTATGATAGTACTTTATGTAATGCACATATTCACTTATGTGCACACGTTGTATATAAATGCTTTATTGTTGCTATGCTTTTTTCATAGCTTGTGTAATGTGCCAACACCATACCTCCTGATCCTCTCACAGATTTCCAGGAACTGCAAAGCTATTAGCATTCTAGGAAGTTATTATTCTTCCTTCTTGGTGAGAGAAAGATACTGAAAGGCTAACAGAGTAAAGCTGTCTCTAAATACCATGGCTGGCTCATGGAAGAAAGATCTGATGTCCTTAAACATACCCGTAGCTTTTCATCCTGACTCTGGCTTCTCTGTACTAACAGCAGCTTCAGCTAGGTGGAGTTCCGCATAGAAAATGTTATAGGCAAGGATATCCCACAGTCTTTTTTTTTTTCTTTTTGTGTATGTGTGCACACGTGAGAGAGAGAGAGAGAGAGAGAGAGAGAGAGAGAGAGAGAGAGAGAGAGAGAGAGACTGACTGCCTGTCTGTCTGTCTGTCTATCTGTCTGTACATCTGTGGAGAGCCCGTGTCAACGCTGGGCAT